>NW_027041253.1:0-600000 GCF_037179485.1 Ochlerotatus camptorhynchus | reverse complement strand
TTCCAAGTGAATTTACCGAAGAATTTAGAGGAGAATTTCAAGATAATGCTGAGCCAAATTAAAGTCAATTCTGAGGTGAATTGCATGAGAATTCTAAGGAGAAGTTTTGTCAACAATTCCAAGTCAATTGTGTGAGTTCAATTATCTAGAAAATTCCATGGTGATTGTGGAGATGATTCCAGGATCTTTGAAAAATACCAAGAGAATCGTATGTTAACTTTATTTTATTTTTTAAGGGTATAATTCCAATAGGATTCTGCGATGAGTTTTTAAGAAATTCCGAGGATATTTTCTAAATCATCTCGAAAAAATATTCCAAATTTAATGACAATTCTGAGGTGAATTGCATGGGAATTCTAAGGTGAAGTTTTGTCTAGAATTCCAAGTCAATTGTGTGAGTTCAGCTCTTTAGAAAAATCTAAGGCAATTGTGAAGAGGATTCCAAGATCCGTGAACAATACCAAGTGAATCGTATTTTAACTTTTTATTTAATTTTAAGTGCACAATTCAAGTGGAATTCCGCGAAGAGTTGTAAAGAAATTCCGAGTATAATTTCAAGGGCATCTAGATAAGTTTACGGAAAATTCCATGTGAATTTTCTGAAGAATTTGGAGGAGAACTTCATGCTAATTCTGAGCCAAATTTAATGACAATTCTGAGGTGAATTGCATGGGAATTGTAAGGAGAATTCAAGTGAATAATTCTTCAATTATAACATAAGGACGAACTGTATGCATTTTTCGCAGAGAGAAACGGACTCCCAGAATTCACATTAGAAGATTTCTGAAAAGAACTCTGTGAAGGGAGATAATTTTAAAGGAAATGCTTGAGAATAATCAAATAAAATCCTGTTAAGTTTTGAGTTAATTTTCATAGACAAGACATTCAACGACGCAGAACCAAATTCAAGATCCAGAAAAAAATAGTGCTCTCATAATAATAAATGGGTCATTATTATGAGAGCACTATTTTTTTCTGGATCTTGAAGTGATCCAAGTGATCTTTTCAGCCTAATCGCATTCGCTTTTATGCTGAATTAAATGTATATCGCACAACCGGGAAAATGTCAAAAACTCCGGGACAAAACCGGGAATTGCTAATCGGAATTTGCGGGTCACCATGTAAAGTGGAACAGTGATTTTATTTAGAAGGCTTGGACTTGAATGAGCAATTTGAATCCAGGGAAAAGTTCCTGGGCAGGACATGGACCATTTCTTAAAGGCTCTGGGACGTACTTCAGTTTCAAGGTTTCGCACTTAGAACAAAAAAAAATAAGGTAGCGGACTTAGTTTTTTTTTATATTTAAATCAACAAGATTTAAAATCATTTGAGTTTTGGTGAATTTCGGGCTTATTAATATGTTTAATATTCTAAACCGGGAAAATTTCAAGGTTTGGTACTCAAGAGATTTTTGTAAAATTAGTTTTGTTTAAGATCCGCGGGTCATTAGAAATTTATCGGATCTCGAACTTGGAAACTGCTTATTTAAGATCTTGGAATATGAAAAAAAAAATAATCAAGGCCCAGAGTAAAACAAGCTTTCGAATCAAGATCCTGGATTAAAAAAAAAAACAAAATTACGTACTTTGGAATGTTAAAAAGGTTCCAGACATTGTAACATCTCGAGCTTCGAGCATTTTTGAAGATTTTCGAATTTGTGAAACATTTCAACCTCCCTAATTAAGAAGAATGTTCAATATCCTGAGTTCTATGTTCCCTTTTCTGATCCTGGACTTCGAAAAAAATATCATAATCCCAGAGATTCTCGGATAGGAAACATTTTCAAGATTATAAACTAAGACATTTAAGATGTGGCTTTTGATATCGGGGGGTTTTGAACCATTACTTAAAATATAATAAATCGAGAAATGAGAGATCAGCTTCTAAAACCTAAACCAAAATTTAAGTTGATGGATTTGAGAAAATAGATCGCGGATTTTAATTTTTTTTCGTGAGCATTACAATGGCAAACAATTTCGATCCTATCAAGATCCTAAGTTTGATAAGCTGTTATAAAGCTAGAGGTTGAATTCTCAAATAACTTAAAAAAAAATAGCATGATTGTAGATTTTAGACATCTACCATTTTGTTCAGATATATTTGAATCTACAGGGTGCGTTACGAATTTTTGCAGTAAATTTCAAATAGTAATTTCTCATGCTTGTGCATCATAATTTAGATATATTTGGCAGCACTGGATAGCTTATACTGTTAGGTGTAAGATTTAAACAAACAAGGTTGAGTAAACGTAAATATGTCGAAACAAGAGAGCAATCTGTCAGCCGTTGTCGCTTTGTTGCGCGCCGGAGTATGCATGAAAGACATAATTCGGTCGGTAAATGTGTCTGAAAGAACAGTGTATAATATTAAAAAAGGCTTGGGAAAGTGATAAGACGGAGCACCTGCTCGTACTGCTAATAAAGCACAGAAATGGCTTACGGAAAATATTTCGTAAATTTGGGAGGAGGAAATTTGGCCCCCAAGCAGTCCCGATATCAATCCGTTGGGTTATTTTGTATAGGGCGTCGTCCAACGGGATACCAATAGAACCCCTCACACCACACTTAAGTCGCTAAAAGCTAAAATCAAGGCAGTGATGACATCTATGGATCGAAACATTTTAAAACGTGCATACTGCAGTTTCCGGAAGCGTCTAACTACAGTCGTCGAAAGGGAAGGCAATTTTTTTTTAATAAATTTACTTACAACTTCCATATGTTGCGAAAGAAAATAAATCGCACAAAATTCATTGCTAGAATAACTAACTGGTGTATTTTTTCTCAAATATGCCATTTACTGCAAAAATTCATCACGCACCCTGTACTTATCAGTTTATCAGATTATCAGTGGAATTTCGGTTTGATCGTGGTTCGTTTTAGTTCATCCTTCGAGTGTGATAATATCATGAAAAATATTTCGGATATACCACGTTTTTCAGAATTGAGTTGAAAACTTATATTTTTCATTACTTTATTGAACCTGATATGTAATTATAACAAAAATATGCCATCCTTGTACAGCAAAACATCGTTTGTGAATGTTTACGATGGTTAATTGTTACTATTACACAGTGTCTCCGGGTATTTTCTTATCGAGCATCACTCCATTGTCGTATCGCATGTGCTCCTTTTTGCAGCTCTTGTTTTCGTTTTACCTTGTTGACTCCATGGTACCGGAAAAGATATAGATATATACATTATTAGCAATGCTGTGATATAACCACAACGGGATGGCCGTTCAGAATGGTTCAACCATGATTTGGACTTATAGCATTTTTGAACACCTCGATAAACCTTGCTACTTTACTTATAGCGAGTGCACAAAATCTAATCCCGATTGATTGATTAGATGCTCTTTATCCGAATAATCAAACGTTACTTATAGCGAGTGCACAAAATCTAATCCAGATTGATTGATTAGATGCTCTTTGTCCGAATAATTAAACGTGCCTTATGGCCGGAATAACCCCACCCAATTATTCACGCAACCTTCAAACCAAAGCAATTCGAAAGTCTTATCTTCCCCCTAGAACTGCATAGACCGTTACTCCACCCAATTCCCAGTTGATAGGTACACTGCAGTAACGAATTCATCCTACGTACCTCAATTTCGAGGACACCCCAACCCATCCAACAACGTTGCACACACGACTTCACCTTTGTGAACCCTTTGAATGACCCACCAACCAGAAAACAGGGCATGACCTGGCGGTAAATTTACGACTCGCCTTTGACAAAACTGCATATACATGGCACGGCGACTTGTCACCGATGGATTTTATCGCACAGAGCCCCCCTCTTTCCTACGTTTGCTTTAGATCATCATTGTCACCGACGACGACAACGACAACCGGTAGCTGCCGAGGGGACAAAATAAAACTTTTTACGACCCCTGATGCTCTGCTGTAGCTAGCTACCTTATGTGGCCCAAAAATGGCAACCAATTCTCACGACACTGCAATTTGAGAGTCGAACCGCCACCACCGCCACAGGTCGTGTTGTGTTGATTGTTGCTGTTTATAGAACACAAAGACGATGATGACAGATGATATGAGCTAATAAAACCTAAATCACGTCGCCGTCGTCGTCGTCGTACACGTACACAGGTCCAAAGCCTTTGCGCTCAATTGGTTCAAATCCATTCACTCGGGGTACTCAAGATTTTACTATCCGTTGTAGGTTGGCCGGGCTGCGAAAAGACAAGGGCTCTTCCGTGCTCGCCCAGGGTCTTTGTTTGGTCCGATGGTTCCGATCAAGCGAAGCCAATCGACGCACGACGGTGCGGTCTTGAAGTTAAGATGTGGGAAATTGGTTGGGGTTTTTTTTTTGGATTTACTGGTGTCTGATGATGGCGATTAATGTTAATCATTATTGCACAATCGTCCCAAAGCACAAGTATCGGACGGATCGGAAAAGGCAGTGGTGTCCCTGATGGGGTCTGTAATCCCGAAACGATCGGCCGTTGATGGCGTAATGGGGAATTTTTACGGGTTGAAAAGTGGTTCAACTGGTTCAGTAAAGTTGGATAAATCGGATCAAGAAATGAGCGTAGCAGGTCGGTCTTCGGTGGAAGTCTTGCTGGACATTTCTTTGGGGTTTGGAACAACTTCGCTCCAATATTAACATCTTTCAAATCTCGGTTGAAATTACGTATTTATTCTGATACCAAATTCGGAAATCAATTTACTCAGTTTCGTTAAAACCACGGCTACTCGTAGAATTAGCAACAATCTGCTGAATTTGGTGTAAGTGTTACTTCTATTCGAGCAACATTTGGTCGAATGAGTTACATTTAGTTTGTGGATAACCGTGGTTTTAACGAAACTGAGTAAACTGAAATTTTAAGCCCGATTATACAGCCGTATAAGAGAAACCATTCTAGTCCTCAGAGAGGTCATTGTAGGGCTCTGAGACAGTTCAGATACAGAATAGGATGTTACAAGTCTGTATCATAAGCCAGTTTATAAGCAGGGTCGTTTCAAACCTCTAAGAGAGACCGTTCTAATCTCTTAAGAAAGGTTACTCCAGGCATCAAAAAAGTCGTTTCAAGTCTTCAACACTGGAAGTAGAAACTCTGCTGAATCAATATCCAATAGAGAACCTCAGAAAAAAAAAAAAACTTATCGCAGGTCTACTGACATGAGGCACATTCAACATCGGTCTCTACACGGCCGATGAGATCGACTCAAATTGATTGGTTTTCCACTCAAATCGCTCCTTTTTGCTAATTTTCTCTCACTTTTATGTCGTGCAGAATGATCGCTCTCGGATATCTAGAACGATCGCTGTCAGTCGGCCGATTGAACCCGGTCGCCCTGGCGAATATTTGAGTTTCATTCACACAAAATCACACAAACGTAGGTTACTCATTGATTGAGTAAAATTTTCCTCGAATTGCCCCAACATTCTGATCGAATATGAGAAAAATCGATGAAAATTTTACTTAATCTAGGAGTTTTCTAATAGATTGAGCGAAATCTCTTTCGATTTCCCTCATATTCTGAAAGTTTTCCTGGAAAATTTTACTCAGTCTATGAGTAACCTACGTTTTTACAAATTTGAGTGAATGTAACTCAAATATTAGCCCGGGTGACCGGGCTCAATCGGCCGCCTGACAGTGATCCTTCTAGGTATTTGAGAGCGATCATTCTGCACGGCCGATGAGAGTCAACCACATAAAAGTGAGAGAAGAGCAGCAAAATGGAGCACATGCGATACAACAATGGAGTGATGCTCTTTAAAAAAATACCCGGAGTTGGGCACTGTCTATTTTCCGCGCTGGTGTTACAGTTTTATGAAACGCAACTAGGAACTCAAGATCATCGTACACATCTTTCGGGAGACTAGTAGTGATTCTGACTGGAGAAATACGAAGCGTTAGAGTGAAAATGTACAAGGGATTCCAAAAGAATTAGAGTTGTCAGAACCGTATCCTTTTTTCGAGTACCTGTAATACGTAATAGTACTGGTAAAATTTATCTGTAATCAGTGCAATCAGAAAAACTTAAAAATACTACATTTTGGGTACTGAATTTTCAGTTTAACGGTGGATCAAAACGTTGTTCAGTCTTTGAAGGTCAATTTTGACCTTCTGGATGGGATATAAATTTGTAACATCCAACGTTCAGCGCAAGCAAGCGATCTACTTAAACTAGCCCTGATGAAGATGCCAATCCTGGATCGAAACGAATTCTTCAAGATCTTTAAAAGTTTATGCATCTCTAAAGTTATTGGTACTGCCCTAAAGATCTTTAAACTACAACAAATTTTTCAAGATTTGCCCGAGTTTCTCAGAACATTTTAAAAGTTCCCGCAATTGCTCTGAAGTTCAAAGATCGGTCCAGAAGTTCCTACATTTTTCTAAAGTTTTCGAAACTTATGGTCATGAAACATCCCTTAAAATCTTTAATCTTCTCTGAACTTTTCGTTCCTCCATAAACATGTTCTCTAAATTATCAAGAAGATTTCAGGAGATCCTTAACGGTCCATGATTTATCCTGATTTTAAAAACCCCGCAATATTCCTGAAAGTTCCAGCAATTAAATTGAAGAAACTGCTTTGAAGCTCCTCTCTGATCATGATCAAATTATGAAAGTGCCTGAAAATCTAAAAAGCTCTCCAAACTTCTCAGCACTTCTCCGAAGATCTGAGAACCTGAAGTATTTGGAAATTCCAGTTACGTTAATTGAACTGCACCGATGTTCTTGAAGCTACCCGCAAGTTTGTGCAGTTCTCATAAAGTTCGACACCTGAAGATTTTCTCTGAAAATTTCTGGACTTCTGTCATGTTTCCTAAATATGTATGAGTTCTATGGACTTAAGTTTCTCGAAATTTTCCAAGAATTCATGGAGCTATCCTGAATTTATAGAAATTTTCCTATACAGATCTTTAAACTTCCCCAAAAGTCTGGACTTTCCTGAAGTTATTGGGACTGCCCTTAAGATCTCGGAGCTTGTCTTAAGCTCTCGAGAACTAGTTTGCCTGAGATTCTTAGAATGTCTATAAAGTATCTACAAGTTCTATGGACTTCTTGACTTCCCTGGCGAGCTTAGAACTTCTTAAAAGTTCCTGCAGTTTCCATAAAGCAGATGGAACCACCTTGAAGTTCTCATAGCTTCCCTGAAGTGCCCAACATTTAATTGAAGATCTCAGGTTTTACCTTCTGCTCAGATGTTACCCATAGTCTGTCCATGGAATTTCCCGAAATCCCAAGTATTTCCTTTCATTCCTCGGATCTTCTTTAAAGTTTCTAACAAAAATGTGGACCAGTCTGAAGTTCTCTAATGCATCTGGAAGTTCTCGTTATTCTTCTGATGATGTTTCTGGAACTACCCTGAAATCAATGAAGCGGTCCTGAACATCTTTTAACATCCCGACGTTTGTTTTTTTATAGTTCCTTGAATTTATAGAAACTTCTGCTTCAGAATTTTATTACTGAGTTCTTTTAACCACCCTGATGTTCCCTGAAAATAAATATCTTTTTTTAAATTCTTGAAATTTCTCGAAAAATGTTTGAAGCTCCCGCAATTTTCCTGTTATTCATGGAACTGTTTTACAGTTCTCAGAACAGCCAGTTCACGTAGCTTTCCTTATAATCTTCTGACGAATTCTTGCAATTGTCATGAATTTAATAGAACAGTTCTGGAAATTTTCATGAAATTTATTGGAAACGCCCTGGAACCATTTGAACCCTAATATTAAGGCTCTTAAAATATTCCTGAAGTTCTGGACGTTTTTGAAATTCTCAGAGCTAACCTAAAGTTATCGGAAGTTCCTTGGAGTTCTCGGAATTATCATGAAATTCTCAAAACTATGTTTCCTGCAATTTTTCTGATTTTAAGGAGAAGCTTAAAGACCAGAAAAACCGCGTATTGATGTTTCTAAAAATATTGGGAAAAGATTTAGATAACCTCAATAAACAGTTGTTTTTTTAAAATATTTTTCTAAACATAATTAACGTAATTTAATTTTTTTTTTTCACCTCTGGTCGCATAATTTTTCATTTATAAATGTGGCATTCGGCCAAATGACCCATTTGGCCAAACGGCATTCGGTCAAATGACCCGGAACTAAGTCGAATTCGACTCAAAATTGCACAAAGTTGGATTATTCAGTGGATGAGTAAAACTTTCTTCGATTTTCCTCAAATAACGGTTCGAATTTCAATAAAATTTATGAAGTTATAGACTAAGTAAAAGATTCGTAAAGTTTCCTAAAATTCGAGATAATTTATGAGAAAAATTGAGGAATATTTTACTCATCCCCTAAGTAACCCAACTTTTTGCAATGTTGAGTCGAATTCGATTAAATTCGAACTTACTCTCATCGGACGAGTTTTTTTTTTCTTCGAAAAATCGAGCAAAGTTTTACTCAGTTTCTGAGTAATCTGCTTTGTTTTGCGAATTGGAGTGAAAATTTATTAAATTTTGAGATGATGCACACTACCGACCGACGTCCGGATTGGTTAACTAATGCGTTTCGGTGTGATCTTCCAATGTCTGAACAGCAATCGCCGCTTGTCTCAGCTACGAATCCAAATCCAAAAATCCCATCAGTTGCTCTGGAATTCTTTGATGATCTGGAAATTTTTACGGAAGTTTTTATTTTGAGGAACTGAAGGAAGGAACTTCTATTTTTTATAATCCCTGTAACACTTTTGAACCATTCGTGACTTGTCCGGGGATGAGATTTGAGCTCGTAACTTTGGCGTGAGAGATATCAATGTTAACCACTACGCCGGGGCCGTTCCCTCCCGCCGTTTATCAAAATTCTATTAGGTTCTATTCTATGGAACTCTATGAAGATCTGTGATTTTTTCGGACGTTTAGAAAGCTTCTCGAAAGTTCCGTGAACTTTTGAAAGCTTCGTAAAATTTTCGAAACTTCTGCAAATTTCACTGAACTTCTACGAAGTTACTATGCAGGGTAAATGGCTCTAATGTTGGCTTATGGATCTAAGGTTGTACAATATCTAGTTTTTAAATTTTTCTTAGAATAATGCGTTATCTTGACAAAACAATTGGGTATTTTTGGTTGCTAGTGAAATATTGGCAAAACATGCTTTCCTTCGAAATTTTTTGTTTGGGTCCAATATTAGGACACTTAGGTCGACATTAGGGACATTAACTCTATTTAGAAAATTTCTAGAATGTTCCAAAGGAACTTCAGGGAAGTTCCTTATGAACTTCAGAGAAATTCTTAGGCTACTCCAAAATAACTGGTGGTGAGTTCTTAGGAAACTTAGAAACTTAGGACCCCCCATCCCTTCTTTGGAATTTTCAGAGGACGTGCTTCAATCTTCAATCTGCTGGAGTTCCGGGAGAAATTATTCCTGATTAACCAGAAGATATATTAAGGACGTCATTTGAATTTTTTAACAGTTGAAAAAGCTCTAAATTGGTCAATATGAAGTCGTGGAAAAATATCCTGAGCAGTTATGGCATGAGCATTAGCATATTGATATTTTCCGCTCTCACACGCTCTCAATATCACGCGTAATATTGGAGCAAAATATCATGCTTAATACTAATTTTACAAGCTCCTTTGATATTGCGAGACTATTCACAACGTGTAAAGTTGAAGCTGAGAGTTGAATCGACGCAAAAATGATTCCGTTGCACCTCGTTTTCTTAGAAAGAGAAGGAATAATAATGCTATCTCTTTTTTCTCTTCACCGATGGCAGAGGCAGACACGAAGCGACTGCTGCCAGCCGTTTTGAAAGTTTCGGTTGCGCTCGGGTGTAAAGTAAAAAATCATGAAATTTCAATCTCACCACAGTTTGGTGAGATTTGCAGCTGGTGAGTTTTGTTAGCTTGATATTCCGAGTTGTTTGCTTGTTAATTTTTATCAATCAAAAATCAAGCGTGATCTTGTTCTTTGGTAAGGTTTGATTTTTTGATAATTTTTTCAACACCGGTCCTGAGTTCTTAATTTAAATCTTGAAATCAATGAGCTGGAAATCTTTTGAATAATTCCAGTTGAACCATAAATTCTGGAGGAATATATGGGAGAAGTCATATGATTTTTTGAAGAACTGTATATCTTCAGGATAATACTTGATCAACCTAAACCAACTTCAAAGATCAGTTAAAAGAATTTAAGAGAAATTCACAGAAGTTTCGACATATTCCTGCAAATTCCGAAAAGTTCACAGAATTTCCGATAAATTCACGGAACTTCCGACAAGTTTAGGCAACTACCAAGTTCACGCTACTTACGGAAAAATCACGAATCGCCCAATAAGTTCAAGGAACTTTCAAGAAGTTCAAGGAACTTCCAATAAGTTCAAGGAACTTTCAAGAAGTTCAAGGAACTTCCAATAAGTTCAAGGAACTTCCAATAAGTTCAAGGAACTTCCAATAATAGTTTGCGTAACTTTCAAAAAGATCATGGGACTTCCTAAAAGTTCAAGGAACTTCCAAGAAGTTCACATAACATACGATAAGCTCACGGAACTTCCGAAAGGTTTACAGAGCTTCCGATAAGTTCACAGAATTTCTGACAAGTTCACGGAACTTCCGACAAGTTTAGGCAACCTGCCAGAGAGCGACTTTTGAATATCCTCGAGGCCCAAGGAAGACAACCCTATGTTCCTATCAGAGACGTGTTGGCAACCCGTGATCTCTGCTATAGGCAGTCCGTTTATGCTTTTCTTCAAATGTCTAGTATAAGAATTTAATTCTTTTTGTCTTTTGTCTCTCTTTATTAGTTTTTGTTTGTCTTGTCCCCCCGTCTCGATGAGTCTCATCGTCGCCCACTGGTCACCCACCATAGCCGGTCGAACTCCGGACGAAGCTAGAACAGCACTACCGTTCATACTGGCGACAACGCTCTGATGAGACAACGAAACCCTACCCCAAGCTCCTCCCCTGATCCTATCCTTCGAAAATGTACCCTTCTAACCTCGAGTAAGCCGCGAGTAATCGGCCCAACTCCTACTAGACATAGAATTAAGTGAATTTTGTTACACACAGTGAACAATGAATTATCGGCTCCGTAAAGCTAACGCGATTGAGCCTTCCAAATAAACGAACTAGATAAGTTTAGGCAACTTCCAAGTTCACGGAACTTCCGGTATGTTGAAGAAACTTTCAACAAGTTCACGTAACTTACAAAGAGATCACGAATCTTCCAATAAGTTCAAGGAACTTTCAACAAGTTCAAGGAACTTCCAATAAATTCAAGGAACTTCCAATAAGTTCACGTAACATTCGAAAAGATCATGGGATTTCCTAAAAGTTCATCGAGCTTCCAAGAAGTTCACAAAACTTACGAAATGATTTGGGAACTTCTGATAAGTTCATGGAACTTCCGAAAAGTTCACAGAGCTTCCGACAAGTTTACGGAACTTTCGAACAGATCGCGGAATTTCTGTAAAGTTCATGGAACTGACGAAAAGTTCGTGGATCTGCCGATAAGTTCACCAAACTTCCGGAAAGTTCACGGAGCTATCAACAAGTTAACGGATCCTGATGAATGTGGGCGTCTTAGTGGAATACCTGTATAAAGAGAGAGAGAAAGATTAGTAATTTCCATTTAATTCCACTACCTTATTTGCTTATCCTTGTCAGATACGCGTATTTCGTCTACAATGTGCAGACTTCTTCAGTGTCTTGTACTAATACTCGACTGCCGAGTCGAGTCAGTCGAGTATTAGTACAAGACACTGAAGAAGTCTGCACATTGTAGACGAAATACGCGTATCTGTCAAGGATAAGCAAATAAGGCAGTGGAATTAAATGGAAATTACTAATCTTTCTCTCTCTCTACAAACTATAGTAAAATTTATATGAAGTTGAAGTCCAGTGTTGCAAGTTTCCTGCATTGGCAGAGCAGAACTACCATGGGACACACAAAACCAAAACACTAGTGGGCATGTGCACCAACAAAACAAATGATGCCACCCTCCTCTCCTTATCCTTCGTTCCTTTTCTCTGTTAATTTCCTATCTTATTAATATTACTCACATACATGTCTTCTTCTTCTCAGTGCGGCCCCCCATCTTCGCTACTTGTCCTGCTGTTGGGTGCACCTGCGCGTCCTGCTAGAAGATCCGCTGCATCGTCCCGGTCGAGATACCGTGATGCATCCGGCTACCGAGTCAGCCTGCGCATTTGGAAATTTCGCCAATGTTCTCTCCAACTGCCTTTTCTGTTCTGTCGACAGCTCCTTCATCTCCTGATATTCCGTCGTTGTCTTCTGCTTCAACCGAACAGCTAACGGACTTGACTCCGTATTTGTCGCAAAAATGCATTCCCAAGATAACGCAGTCTGGGATTGATGGTACTAGCAGAACCGGGGAAGGTAGACAAACTCGCTGATGTTGTGTCGTGTTTCGTCTGCTGTCTTGATTCCTCCTTTCTGCAAACCGTACTCCTCCTCAAGCTGGGTACGTTTACCTCCAATCAGCGAACAGAGCTGCTTCCCTGTATTGTGCGAGTTCCGCCGCGTAGTTTACCGCATCCGAGCGGCATGTGAAGCAACTGCGCAACAAATATCCTTTCCGTCCACAGCGGTAGCAGAATAATACCGCCTGCGGCTTTGGACAGTCCATGAATCTGTGTCCTTCTTCGTCGTAGTTCCATCAGCAGATCATCATAAAACTTCCTGCCGATTGCTGTTGATCGTTCTGGTGCTCCGCTCTTGGTGACCGGTCTTGTTGCTGCGGATCACTTCATCTTCGTGATTGTTCAGTTCGCTCCCCTGCCTGCTGCTGATTCCAATGCTATGTGTGCCATCCTTGCGCACTCTGCTGTTGCTTTGCCTATTGTTGTGTTAAAGGGATTGCTACAGATTATCTATCCACAAATCGAGGATGCCGTTGGCTTTGTGCTACCTCGTTCGATCTGGAACTCTTCCGTTTGAAGTTCATCTTCAGAGCGTTCACTTGCTCAACGAGCTCATCGAACTTGTACTGTCAGTTGTCTGCTATCCGGGTCTGCGGATGTTTCTTCTTCCATATCTCCATCGACTTCCACTGCGTGTACCCTGTGGAAACGATGCGGCTCAACAAATCGGAACAATGCCGAAATGTCGCGATTAAACTTCGCGAACGACTCGTTACTCCCTTGGAAAGCTAGCTTTCAGGGGAAGGATTTGTGAGTAGCCACTCGGTAAAAACTCTCTTTGAATCTCCCGCTTGAAGGCGTCCCATGATCGCAGCAATCGCTTAGATGTGCGTACCAATGGAGGGCGTCTTCCTGCAGCAGATGCTTAATGGAGCTTAATAGTATGTCATTACCCATGCCTTGCGACCTTGCAAACGTCTCAACGCGATCCAAGAACACGTTGAGCGAAGTCGGCCAGTTATGCACCGCCTTCAGCATTCTCCTTTCGTCCGCCCGCGGTGGTGGCCTCTATTGACAAAGCAGACGATCCAGTAGATCATAACGAATCCTGTGGTACTCCTTCCTGGTTTGAACTTCACGGGCTCGAGCATCCCTTGCTAATGCGTCCCTTTCTGCTTCTTCTTTAGCCCGCGCATTCCTGGCTTGAACGTTCCTGTACCGCGTTTCCCTAACTCGTCTGCTGTCTATCTGCTTCCCTGGCTCGTGCTTCTCTTGCTTCTGCTTCCCTGGTTCGCACCTCCCTGCTTCGTGTTTCACTAGACACGTACTCGTGGACGTCGTACGGTGGTGGTGGTAACCCATGTTCCGTCGGTCGCTCCTAATACTGTGACGATCTTCTTGCGAGTTCGATAATAATGATGCTCGACCCCGACCTCCTGAGAATGAAAGCATTCGTGGTATCGATGACGCTGACGGTGGTGGTTATCTCGTATCTTCTTGCATGTCGTAAAGCCAACTCGTAATTAATTTCCTCGTTACTCAACTGTGTATAATCTCGAATATTTGCGTAAAGATTAAAATCAAACTGTCCTTCCAAGGACAATCAAGCATAAACCAAATAACCCAGAAATCAAAAACACAAAATCTTCGCTAACGGTAGTATTATGTGTGGATTTTTTAGTTGGGCGCCAGTTGCGCCCTCTGTCTACGAACCATGAAAACCATAAAAAAAAAAAGAAATACAATGAATGTTTTTCAATAAAAAAATCTCTTCTGAGGCATAACATCTCTGATCACGCCTTCCTTCGGATGGGAAGTAAAGCCGTTGGTCCCCGGTTCATGAGTTGATGGGTCGATAGGTAGGGTCCAGGTGTGGGAGCTGCCTTCCTGGCACGTCGGTAGCATTGGTGCTCAGCACGGAAAACAAGATCGACGGAAAAAACAAACCAAAGGAAAAAAAAAAAAAAATAAAAAATCTCAATTTTCGAATATCATTATTTATATGTTTCCTAAAAAGTATTTTCAATTGCCTTTCTTTTGATATTTTGATGTTGATCTTTGAAATCGGTCCAGTGGTTCAAAACTTATAAATTTTTGAAAAAAAAAAATCGATTTTTTCAATCTCCCTAACGTGGAAATGGTCACCCTAATGACAAGATACAAAAAATACGAGTCTAATAATTTGCGACAAGGAACAAAACCACACATTTTGTACGGAATTCTGAGAACCACTTTATCGCTTTGCTACGGAATGGTTGAATATCAACATGAGGCTTTAATGCAAAAATTTATTAGCTAGGAACACTTCTGTAGAGGATAAAGATTGATAGTTCCGTTAGAGTACGGCAGCGTGAAAATCGAACAGCATTTGAAATTGGGCGAAGGGCCATTAATGCGACAATTCTAATCAAATGTGCACTCCTTTGCCTAGCTCGCTTGATGCGTGAGGGGTATTGAGGTATTTCCTCGAATCCACAGGCAAAAAAGTGCGCGTTTGACGTTGCCGAAAGCATTTCCAGGCAATGGTGTGTTATGTGTCTTAGTCATCTTGTAGATCAATTGTTCTATAGGCAAATTAGTTCATTTGGAAAAAGACCGGATGAAAAAGTTGTCGTATTATTCAGATTCCCATTTGACCATCTCATTTGATCAACTTCCGCTTGGTCCATCCTCTCTCCAAGAACCATAGAACTTCTGGAAAGTTTCTTAAAATCCAACCCACTTCCGCTGATCCAAGACCAATAAAAATCCAACAACCTCGCCAATTGAGTCATTCATCGGTTCTTTCCTCAAGTTCGGTCGATCACCTCCCGCCGGTCGGAAAACGGAAAGAAACTCCCCAAAACAGTCGCTCACACTGCACCGCTTGTAAGTAAGTAAGTATGTATAAGCATAACTGCCCAATAAGGAAAGTGTCAATTAGCCGGGCCTGTTGTTGTCGCCGTGCTCCACCGTATTTGGCCATTTCTGAAGTTTGTTTTCGTCTTCGTCGGACAAGTTTCGAACGGCAAACAGCTTCCAACCAATTTTCCTCTTCCTTCTTCTCGTTATCCGCGGCTTCCTAGTTTAGCTGATTCCGCTCGGATTGGCGCCGAACAAGATGTACAAGAAATTGTTTCGTGTTTGAATAATAATATGCTAATGGGATCGAATTTATTTTCGGCTGGAACTTGACATTTCTTTTTTTTTCAGTTCAGACTCGTGAAAAGGTGTGTCAACCGGCACACTACTTTATTGGATCGCGTTTCTCGCGAGGGTGACCAATTTGGGGTCTCACGAGTCCTTGAACGGTTCCAAGTGGACCAAGTTCAACGCTCGTCGAGTGTCTTGGTTAGGTCATTTTTCGGATATTGAATTTCCGTGAATTTCGCAATCGATTTATGTTTGTGTTGGTCAGCTCCGCAGCAATGCTATGAGTAATTCGCAAACAAACGCTCAGTACAATATCCACATTCTTCGCCGTTGATTACGTGTTCAAAATCGAATCGAGCAAACAAGAAAAAAAAAACAGCAAAAGTTGATATCTAATCTATTTTCCCTGTAGCTGCATTCACACCCCGGCAAACGAGCAAATGAGCGCCCAAGCGCAAGGCAATTTCACCTGCTGCGCAGCGGTGTGATTCCGAAACGACCTTGGGAATATCGCAACCGTTTATCGCACACTGCTAACAATTTACAGTGAAACTTTGTTTTTTGGTTTTATCTGTTTTGCTCTTCCTTCTTTCTTTTTTGCTTTCATCCTTCTGTTGGATTGATTCGTAATTGAAAGCCGAGAAACCACACGAAAGTCACACCGGATTGTGGGCCGAAAAAAAAAATTGCTTCTCGTCAGGGGTGGTGTCAGGGTTGGGGCGTTGTTCGAGACGTTTTAAATTTGAGGATTTCGGTGAAATGGCTCATTACTGGATATTAAAAAAACTTAATGCCAAACTACTTTCGTTTGTGAAACGCTATCGTTGTTTGGTGCCTGATCAAAAAGATTTGAATGTTTTTAAAAATTGCTGAGTTAGGTAATTTCACCGAAAAATATGGAGTTAAAAAATATGCCACTCAGGGAATTTACCGTGACTGAATCAGCTGTGGGTGATTCCATCAAACAAACACTTTCGTCTAATGAGCCATTCAATCGAAAATGCTTAAACTTTCGATATAGAGGACTGATTCGGGGAAATGACCCACTTGTGATTTTTGTTTTGCTGCCATGCATGTTCATTCAAGTACCCCTCAATCGACAGAACCTTCCGCGGCTCCGCCTATGCAATCTCATTAAAACCGTTTATCCACTGTTTTCTCCCTCGCATCCAACTTCAAATTTCGAGTTGATGTTCCGAAGAAACAGCGGGAACAAAAGCAAACCATAAATAAGAAGCAAAAGCGCAAAGTTCCCACGAATCTCAGCGAGCGCCTTCTTCTTGGCGACGATGGCCGGTAATATTTCTGTCAGCTTTCAACTGAAAATGATAACCGCTGACCACCTTCGCCCGAGTGGGAAAACTTTGGCCAACTGTCCAATTTCGAGAAAAACGCTTTTGCGCAATTATATGACAAAAGACAATCGACCCGGTGCGCAAAACTGCCTTAATTGAGGCTGCACAACCGTCATGAGGAAGTTCGTTACAGCGCTCGGTACCAAGAATGCATCACCTCTCGAGCTCTGTTACGTAAATGCGGACAACAATACGTATTTTGGACACAACACCTCTTATCGCATGGCTAGGAGGTCGCCCGTCCGTCTGTAGTTGATGATGAAGTTGTTCGGTATCCATATATATTTGCATTTCGGACTTGTAAACTACACAAGAGTTTCAAGAGATTCCAATCTTGAGACCGAGATGGACCGAGGGGTGATCATTAGCGCTTTGTAACTAGCTATTATCCGACAGTTGCCGACACCTTGCAAAACGGTCAAATCTACGTACAATACCCGCGCATGGTACCGGGTCGTACCTATCTGCGCTACATACTATCATCATCACCCGGCCGTGTACCGACCGACCGGTCGCATTTATTAATTATGGATGCAATTATCGCCGTTTCTTTCCCTCCTCCTTCAGTCGAACGTTCCTCCTTTGTATGCATTCTACCGTGACCTGCTTGAGGTTTTTTCAGAGATGCAAATTAAGTGTTTCGACATTCTGAACTCTGACTTCGACCTGTGTGTGTGTGTGTGTGTGTGTGTGTGTGTGTGTGTGTGTGTGTGTGTGTGTGTGTGTGTGTGTGTATGTGTGGGGTGTGAATGAGTAGAGGGCTGCTGTGAATGTGGTCTAATTTTCGTTGCTCCAGTGGTGGGTCGATGGTGGTCAGTTCTTATGTGGAGTTGAGAAATCTAAGTCGTGTTGGGTAGTAAGTCTCACGAAGCAGAGAATTTGGTCTCTTTGGAACGAATCTATGAGCAAAGGTCGAAAGACAAAAGGTCGAAGGAACTTAGTGGGACAAATGGTCGAATGGAAAAAAAAGTAAGAATTGAACTTAGAGGGACATAAGGTCGAATTGAACTTAAAGTGACATTAAACTTAGAGGGACAAAAGGTCGAATTGACAAAAGGTCGAATTGAAAAAAGGTCGAATTGACAAAAGGTCGAATTGACAAAAGGTCGAATTTTACATAGAGTAACAAAAGGTCGAAATGGACAAAAAGTCGAACTGGACATAAGTTTGAAAGACAAAATATTTAAATTTTTGCTCAGAGTTTAAAAGAACTTCAACAACAAAACTACAATGTAAATACTCCCAAAGAACTGCTCCTTATTTAAAGAAGGAATATATTTTAGAGAAAGGCAGTTATTTGTCTCTTAAATTGCAGTGGCACAGTAACTGTTTGTTATCTTAATTTTCCAAAGAACTGCTCCTGACTCATGGAAGGAAAAATATCTAAGATATCACCCATTTTGACATAGGACTACGTCTGTGATTTCTATATGGGGGTACACTCTATAAAAATCAAAAATGGATCATGTAACGAAATTATGAAAAATTTTGAACGTTAATAGCTCAGCTGCCCCTGGACCAATTTCAATAATTTTATCACCAATCGATCAGAAATATTTCTACGCATCGATAGCATTGCTTTCGACTGTTAATGTTTAACAATAAACTATTTAAAAAGTGGTAATTATCAAGCATTGTCCAATGTACAAATAAAAAGTGATAATTTTATCACTGTTTTCATGAAAGAAACGTTCTTCCCAAACCCAGTCGTCATAATCGAGTACGACTTGGTTGCATACCATTCTGCTTTATCCTGAAAAGAAATAAAAGAGCGCTGTTGTCCAGCTTCAACTCATTTTTGTGTCGGACGGCGTGGTGGAAGGTTAGGTAGTTCACTCTTCTACCTAACAAACAACAATGACTGGTCGTGGCAAAGAAGGGAAAGGTCTTGGTAAAGGTGTTACCAAGCCCGCCATCGGTCGTCTGGCTCGCCGTGGCAGTGTCAAACATATCTCTGGTCTGATCATCTGATGATCTCAGTCACATAACCAACAAAGCAACTACCCCTGTGTGAAAGTAAAACCATCGCGACGATCAGCAAAAGGAACCTGCTAAACGGTAGCAACCAAGCTTCTAATCCTGAAGCAACCGGACCGAGACTCTTCTGAGTGCCCATTTCTCGTAGCGAAGTTAAGGTATCCATCGCTGCGCCTTTCGAACGACCGGGTCAACCCGTGTCCAGCAGTAGCCGGGCCGAGACTCTTCCAAGTGCTCATTCGTCGTAGCAATGTTGAGGTTTCCCTCGCTGCGGCCTTCCAACCTGTCGCAGACACCTAGTCAACCCATGTCCAGACGGACCGAGACTCTTGCGAGTGCCCAATCATTGAACCGAAGAATATGGGACTGTCCGGTCCGATTTGCTGATCCAGCTGTCTACACGTCATCATCTTCTTCCAACTTCTTCTGAACATGTCCCAACTAAAATTCATATCAAAAGGTTCTTTTCAGGGCAATCATAGTCATACTAAAGAGTATAGACAGAGAGAACCTCGTTCAAATTCCTATTCCTACACATAACACAAGCTCCTGCTGCAGTTAACAAATAACATTTATTATATAAGACCACGTAGTTCTACGTCACCATTGCGTACAACCCCACAGGGCTGTCCCTTGTAGTTTTTTCCAACAATTCGAGGTCGAATCTAACATAGAGTGACAAAAGGTCGAAATGGACAAAAAGTCGAACTGGACATTTGAAAAACCAACATCAAAATTGATAAAATATTGAAATTTTCGCTCAGAGTTTAAAACAACTTCAACAACAACAAAAAAAAACTACAATGTAAATACTCCCAAAGAACTGGTCATAATTTAGAGAAGGACTATATTTTAGAGAAAGGAAGTTATTCGTCTCTTTAATTGCAGTGTCACAGTAACTGTTTGTTATCTTAATTTTCCAAAGAACTTCTCATGATTCAATGAAGGAAAAATAGCAAAGATTTGGCCACCCATTTTGGCCAACAATTTGACCAGTTTATCCATTTCGATCTTTTGTCCATTCGAACTTTGGTCCCTCTAAGCTTAATTCTATATTCGACCTTTTATCCCTTCGACCTTTTGTCATTCGATATTTTGTCCTATAACCCGTTGGAGCTACTTAGTTTTGTTGAGTATTTCATAATTTAAAAATTGCACTTAAGATGGTCAGACGCAGTGCTTCCATTTTCTGGCGGTTTTGCAACAATGAATCGGAAAGTATTTATTTGATATTCTGGGAAGCGAATAAAGATAGTAAGTTGTATTAACATTCGTATGTTTCAAATTATTTTTTTAACGATGTTCTGAAATGTTTGATTATGTTCACTATTCATCTCCTTCGAAAAATGATTTAAAAAAAATAGAGATTTCTTCAATACTAGGAACAGATTTGAAGACATATCTTCATCTTGAAGGCAAGGACAACTTTTTAGGAAGGTACAAATCGGTTTGATCATTTCTCTTTACCAAACTCCCCCTTTGGAGAGGGATGGTGAGGGGTATTCCCCCTGCCACCACTGGAAAAAAGAGATGATCGCCGACTCGCTCAAATACCGACGATGTGTTTGAAACAGTTCTATCGATTTTTACCGCACTCAAGTTGTTATCTGAATGAAGGCATCCAGTTGTAGGTTTGGAAATTGCAGCTATTGTTACCTCTACCACGGTATGTGCTCCTGTCATCGTCGACTTGACGATCTCGAGGGGACACGGGTTGGCGGGCCAGTGGTGGCGGGGGGAATACCCCTCATCATACCTCTCAAACGGGGGAGTTTGATAAAGAGAAATGATCAAACCAATTTGTACTTTCCGAAAAAGTTGTCCTTGCTCGCTTTCTACTCTCTATATACAATTTTCACACTGCCGTACTCTAACGGAACTATCAACTCTATACTTTCATCTCCTCATCTATCGTATAAACATTACCACTTTAGTCTGTTATTTGAAATTAGCATCTTCAACTATGTAAATCGTTGACTTCACACAGAAGTAATACAAACAATATAGTCAAAGTATCAAATACCATTAAATATGGGTAATACCGGAACAGGGACGACTTTTAGAGGTTGAAAATCGATGTTGGACTCCATTTTGGAATCCAAGATGGCGGCCAAAGGTTTCAGAAATACTGTCAAATACCCGGTATTTTCGGAAAGAGAACGACGTGTAGATGTCAAAATGGTATGTCTGTCTCCATATAAGTATCAAAGATGGCAGCCATCTGTTTTAGACATGCGGAAGCTGAAGAAGACTTCCGATTGATTTTGTTTTTAATTTTAATCTGGCATATGAATATTTTGATAAATAATTAAAGTTTTTGACCTCTTTATTTTTTAAGCTCCTTCCTGAATATTCTGAATATGAATAATGTAACCAAAATCTGATATTTCAGAACAACTTGAAACATTTTTTTTTGTTCATAAATTTATTTGATAAGGCTCAACCGGCTAACTTTACAGAGCCGAGGATTCTTGGTCACTATACAATACATCTTATAAATATAGTCAAACGGTACAACACAATAAACACTTTATCTTCCGCTATCCAAAAAGCCTCTTCCATCAGAACTGGAGCCGCTTCCAGTGGTTTCATTGTATGGCAGTTACGCCAACGAGGGTCAGAGCGCTTCCATTGCAGCAATGGACGCAAAACGTGGTCATCACTCACACACTCATCACTAAACGGTTGCTTTCAAATGTCGACGACGCGTCGACCGAAAGAACTGCTGATGAGGAGGACTACAATGGTTGCTGTCGAGAAAACAGACGATCGCGTGGCACACATCGAGAGTGGCCTGCTTTTGTCGACAGCTGAGTGAACACTGAACTTGAAACTTGATCCACTTGAATATTCTTCGATCTGAATTCTTCGACTAGCGTCGATTATTCGAAGATTCTTGTACTTTCAAGAAGTTTCATGAACTCAAACTCAGTTCCATGAACTCAAAACCTCTATAAAGTTCCCTGAATAAGATTTTTCCATAGTTTAAAACTTTTAATTTTTCCATAGCTATAACTGAATTTCTGCTGAACTTGTAAAAATTTAAAATAATCCATACAATGTTCTGTAATCATCTACAAAGTTCCCTTAACTTCTAAAAAAAAATCTGAGTTCCTTGAACTTATTAAGATTTATAATTTTTTATTTTTTCGATCTCATAACATCCATCAACTTCTCCCGACTTCTGGAAAGAACCTAAACCTTTTCTAAGAATTTTCCTGAACACATTGGCGAAACAAAGCTCCCAAAGCCACACAGTTTCCTAAACTGATACCAAATTTCCTGAGCTTCTACAAATTTTTCCGAACTTCAAGAAAGTTTGCCAAAATTTTTCGAATTTTCCTGATCTATTACACAATTACCCGTAATAAACTTCTACTGACAGAGACGAACTAGCCAACGACTGAAAGTCTCTATAATAAAGAAATCAAATCAAACTTCTACTGCACTATTATAAAGTTTCTTAAAATTTTTGGATTTTCGATGATTTTCTGCAAAGTTTCGTGAAGTTCTACAAATTTTCTGTAGAATGTACAATTTTCTGTAATTTAGAGAATGTCCTTGATTGAAGTTTCCAGAAATAAAACAAGGTTCCCTAAACTTCAACAAAGTTCCCACTTCTATGGAGTTTTTGCGAATTTTAACAAAGCTCTCGGAATTTATTCGAAAATCTCTGAAGCTCTGTGAGTTTCTCCGAATTTCTCTTAAATTTCCTCAATTGCTACGCTGTCCCCTGAACATCGATAAAGTTGCTGAAATTTTACGAAGTTCGATTCCTGAAACATCAACGAAGTTCTTCGAATTTCTACAAAGTTCCCGATATTTCTCTAAAGTTCTGAAGCTATGTCTGAAGTTCAACAAACTTCTCTGCACTTCTACGAAGTTGACTGAAGTTGTACAAAGTTTGCTGAGCATTCTCTTCTATTTGCTGCACTTCTCGTAATTTCAATGTAGTTCCATAAACTTCTCTAAAATTCTAAGAAAGTATCATTAAGATCTATGCAGTTCCCTGATTTTTTACGAAGTTTCCCGAACTTCTATGAAGTTCTCTGATATCAAATGAATGGCTATTGACTTCTAAGAAATTGCCTGATGTGACGTGATTTTATGTTCGTCAGCCAAATTTCACAATAGTTCATGCAGATCATGATGATTATGGTGGATGATTTCTGATGTACTTCAGGATTACATAGATTACATACTAACGGGTAGGGGTAATGCATACCTGTGAACGTAAGAAATTGTTAGAACATAACAGCGAGAGAGAGAGCTATGGAAGCCAAGATAGAAGTCGGCGACATATAGAAGTTCCTCCGGAAGGAGTAAGCTTTTGACAAGATTCCGCTAACTAATATAAGCAATGACTCTAAAAACTGCAAACACTGAGTCTTTTCATCAGTCGAAACTAGTTTCGTAACGTACTTAACAATGCATTTCAATGGTTTTTCGATCAACTATGAACGAACATCTCATGACGCTCAATCTGATTTTCGAATATGTACCGTCTAGATACGCGATTATAAAATTTGATCAACATGTTCACGGTTTGTTTCACTACTAGAGTCGTATTTTTCACGAGTGCTTCTTGTACAACGATCAAATACAAAAAGTGATGTCTGTATGCAATACTTTCGATAAATCAGAATAAATGGCAAACGAAGGGAAGGGATATGGAAGTTCTAGTTAGACATAGATATTCCTTCTATTTCTACCTGTCCAATATCCCAAGGACCGGGAAACTAGATTTAAGTGATTTGGATTCCCGAAGTCTTAATCAAAACACTACCCTAATATTTGCAACAACAAGTTCAGTAACGACCCGTAACAAGTCCGGAAGGCAGCCGAAAATGCCTCAGAAAACTTCTAGCCCTAGTTTTGAGGACTATTGGGCATGTCCAGTACACCTTTGACGAAAGTTTAGATTACTTCACGGTCAAATTCGATCCTTCTTCTGTACCAATAAAACCGGGAAAAAGTCGAGAGTTTATTTCCACCAGAACCAGTGACCAGTGAACCGGGAAAACCGCAAAAAGCCGGGAATTCGAAATGACCGGGAAAAGCCCGTGAATGTCGATGACAAACCTCTCTTTGGAATGAAATAAGATTTTGGACGTAAAAAACATTTCAAGACCCTTGGACTGGACTAGATTTTCCGGATGCAATCACTTTGGAGCACTTAATAGGGAATTTTGATGATAATTTAAAGACATTTTTTAGAATTAATTCTAGAGATAGCACCAAGGTATGTCCATAGGAGTTTTTGATGGAACTCTCCACTCAAAGTACGGATTTCCAGATAAACTGACGCGATTGGTGAAGGCGACGATGGATCGAGTGATGTGCGTTGTTGGAGTATCGGGGTACACCCTTGGTGTTTTTGAACGGAAGGTATTGCAAACCATCTACGGTGGAGTGCAGTTGGATGACGGAACGTGAAGGAGGAGAATGAAGCACGAATTGCACCAGCTGCTAGGAGAACCATCCATCGTCCACACTGCAAAAATTTAACATCTACGGTGGGCTAGGCACGTCGTAAGAATGTCGGATGACGACCCACTGAAAATGGTTCTCGAAAGTGACGTAACAGGAAGAAGAAGAAGAAGAGGCGTACAGCGGGCAAAGTGGATCAACCTCCTTCGTAGACTACGAGACTGGCGATCTGTGGCCATGGATCGAGTAGAGTGGAGACGACTGCTGTCAAGAGGACATTAAGGCCTTAGTCTGATTGGTAAGGTAAGCCAAGCCAACTCAATTTT
This sequence comes from Ochlerotatus camptorhynchus, assembly GCF_037179485.1. Taxonomy (NCBI): domain Eukaryota; kingdom Metazoa; phylum Arthropoda; class Insecta; order Diptera; family Culicidae; genus Ochlerotatus; species Ochlerotatus camptorhynchus. The sequence continues at coordinate 575,493 of NW_027041253.1, read as the reverse complement.
GTGAGTTCAAAGTAGAATGTTTAGGTGACGATTGTAAAGAGGTTTACTGGTCCATTTGTAATGAATTTTTTTAATAAGTTCTGAAAAGAATGTTAAGGGTGTTCTCATGAGAACTCCAAATAAATCCCGAGGGTATTGAATTCTACTGAAATTAGAACGATCATTTCAAGTGAATTCCTAAGAAAGTTCCAAGGGAAACTAAAATTTCCCAAGCGAATTCTCAGAAGAGTTTTATGAGAATTCCGAGGATAGTTCCAAGGGTATCGAAGAATTTTTAAAGAATTCAAAGAAGAATTCCAGGTGATTTTGGAGGAGAACTCTAAGATAATTCTGAGCAGAATTTCAACACAATTCAGTGGTGAATTGCATGGACTTTTTGAATATGTGGAATGATGATCAATCATGGTCAATTTGAAGAGGATCTTAGGATAAATTTCTTGAATTGTTTCGGAGTGCTCTGCCTAGAATTTCTGGACTGTTATAAACACATTTTCAAGTGAGCAGAGAGAATCTTTGTGGAGGGATACACCACTGGCGCCGCTGACGGTTATCTTTTGTTCATGCAATCAAGCAACGAGCAAAGTCTACAATGACCATGTATCTTCAAAGTCCTCTGCTCACTTGAGAGATCATATGGACTTGATTCCAGATTTTCAGGTCTGTTAAGTTTTCAGGACCAACCATTGAGCTCCATGCCTGAAAGTGTTCGCCTTTCAAAAACAAATTCAGCGAAAGAGTACCTCCCCTGCCCCACCACTAATCACCATCGATCCGATCCGACTCCATGCCTACCTCACAGCGAACCCAGTGTACCGCACCGAGATCGTTGGTCATGAACTTGTCGATCATCAGCCACCTTTCTTCATAACAACAAACAACGTCAGCGAAGACAACGACAACGACCACAACCGGCACACCCAAACTTGGGGTGGTTGGTAGCTCACCTTGCCATCCATCCTTCCTGCGAGTCAGTCAGTCAGTCAGCCAGTAGTGGTGTGTGGCACCACTCGGAAAAGACACGGAAGAAATTAAGAAACAACACATGCGAAAGAATCCAATCGATTCGATGATCGCTTAATAAGGCGTAATTATCGCGATCGTGTCGTGCTTGCGTCCGTCCATTCGATCGATCGGTGGTGCAAAATCGAGAAAGCAGAAAGGAAATTCGCTGATTCACAACAACAACAACAACCACAGCGAGAAGTCTCCTGGGTTAGGGATAGGAGACAAAAGAACGGTACATGTCTCTAAGAACCTTCACCACCACCACCTGGAGACAGTTTCTGTGTCGGGCGCGCGCATGTCGCCACTCAATCAACTGCCGCCGGCGGCGGTGACCAGGTTGTTCTATGGGCTACTAGACACGGCTCCAATGAATATTAATCAGGTGTTGATGGGGGCTCTTCTGGCCTCAGGTGTGACCATGCGGCAGCGGTGGCGGCAGGAGGCTTCTTTTTGATTGATATTGGTTGCGGAGGAACTGAATCCGCTAGATTGTTGAGTAAGAGTTGAAGATGGATGGGGAGCAAGTGTAGTATGCGATTCTCACGGTGAGCTTTTTTGTTTTGGGATGCCCGTTGCTTTGTTTATGGAGGTGAACAGTGTATTGATTGATTGGGAATGGCTTGAGTAGATGTTTTGTATGTAAACACGACACGGTTTCGATGATCTGGGAACTTCTGGGTGAAGTAACTGTTGTTTTGGGTTGAATTGAATTAGAAATTGGCATAGAGCAACATACTAACATGCTAGGTTCGTCGAAGTCTTGTAGCTCAATTTGAATCATTTTTTAGATTAATTTTGAAAACCTGTGATTTCAACGGCACCACTCATCGCGCTATTCGGACTGTACTTGCGATCTATTGTAGGTTGTTAGTCTAGTTGAGTAGAAAACCTGATTTTGGGTATGTGACCGCATATCATCGTTTTTCAACCGATGTTTGATTTTTAAACGGTTTTACATAGCAAAAAGTCGGAACATCATTTATGGTGATTTTACTGAAAGTCGTTTAGATTTAGCTAATACAAACAAATCGCATTTTTCTAACTTTATACGTCATTAGGGAGACTAAAACATGATCCTCCCAGCTCTCCATAATACCACTTGTTCTTTATGCAATTGGTATTTTTTTTTTAAATTCTTTATTTAAGAAATATTTAGCCGAAGGCTAGTTTATCTCTCGCAATTGATAAAAATTTAAGTCAAATCGGTCAAAATTCACCTATTCTATTTGAAGCTATTTTTTGCGATTTGAATTTTAAATTGTATAAAGAAACACAATTTTCAAAGTTTTGTTGCTAGGTGGCGTTTGAAATGCCCCAAACATCACCTAACCCAATACCATGACAGTACTTCTACTTGTTCTGTATGCAATTCTAGGGTTTTGTTCAAAATTTAAGCCAAATCGGTCGACATACCCATTTGAAGCTATTTTCCGACTAGAAGTTTAAAATGTATAAAGAAATACCATTTTCAAAGTTTTGTCTCTAGGTGGCAAACATCATTTTTTTTTCAATTTAACTTAAAGCTCCTTATAGAATGTTCAATAATTTGTAATAACTCTTAAATTTCTTCCAAGTCTCAGAGCCTCCACTATTATGATTTCTGGGCCCATAATTAAGATTTTTGTCGAATCTGGGATCTAGGAATTTAAGAAAACAAATATTATTTTAATTATTATTTTCTATAAATCTAGAATCACGAAGATTGTTATTAGTCACAAATTTAGAAGAAAAGAACTAGTCTAAGACTTTATGATGATGCATGGTAGTGGTCTACCACCCTGCACGGAAATTAAGTCCGGGGGCAGTGGGCTCTCTTCTCTGTTTATCTTGATCAGAGTCACCTAGACGCATCTACGAGACAGTATAGAATCTTCTTCCAGCAACATGGTCGCACAATTTGTCGAAAAGACGAGTCCCTAAACAGGAAGAAACACCAATGAGTGGAGAGAAGAGCCTGCCCTTTATCCACGAAATGCTATCAACAGGGAGTTGGCATTACCACTCTCCCCGTCCAAATAGGTTCAATCGGGTGCCCTGATGGTCCCTCAAAATTCCAGCTTTGTTTTGTATATTTGAGCATTAGTATTTTTTTTACGATCTCACCAACTTTCGCTGTTCCTTCACCCTTCTGTCCAATTTTCGTGCCTATTTGTGAACTCGTTGTCCTTCTCTGCATCACTGCTAGTCGCTACTACTCTCCCAAAAGTTTCCCTTGTTATTTCTGATGTGTTCTACGACAGTAATCATAACAAAAATGAGATCTAAATGGTTTATGAAGGATATTAAAAGATAACAAATCATGTTTTCTTGATAACAAAGCCATGTATGCGTTTTGATATTAGTAATTTAGTTAATAATTAATAAAATAAGTAATCAATATGTTACTATAACTATAGTAGGAAAACAAAAAATCGATGCTCTTTTAATAAAATATAAAATTTGATTTTAATTATATATGTATTTTAGAAATATCAAAATAATATCAAAATTAGACCTGTGCGCCGATCAAAATATTTCCGGCGGCGGCGTGATATGTTATTTTCTGCTGGCGGTGGCGGCGTGGCGGCGTCACGCCGTTTGCTTTCGGCGGCGGCGGCGTGGCGGCGTGGGTCGGCGTGAGTTTATTTTTAATGATTTAGAAAAAAAAAATACTTTTCAAACTAATCCCACATGTACAATAAATGCTACCCACATATGAGTTCAGATTACTCCAAATCGCTGAAACGTAGGTCACTCATAGTGTGAATACATTTTGCGACACTTTCCCGGGAAAAACTTCTTGAATATGTGGAAAATTTAAGAAAATTTTACACACGTTTAGAAGTGCACTAGTGGAACGACTACAACTACATTCAGTTTTCCTCATATTCGAGATTTTCCTCGGAAAAGCGTCGGAAAATTGACTCATTCTGTGGGTGAGCTATGTTTTCGCGAATTTGAGTAACCTGAACTCAAATATGAGTTACTCTTACTCAATTGTGAGTCGTTCTCATTGGCCGTGCATTCAGAATTTGTTTGGAAAAGTAAGTCAAGTGCTTATTTACATTTGCAGGGGGTGGAGTCGTATAGCAAAGTGTAAGCAACCTTTTTATTAAGTATAAGAAAAGTACGTTATGTAGAGGTGGATAGTATTGAAAAGCAATCTTTTATCATTTATTGAGCATTACACGTTATTTATATGTTGATAGTGATAAATGATGTGCTTTTTTACTCTGATGCATATTTGAATATACGCGCATTGTAGTCATATAACTTTTGTTTATGTAATTGAAGATGAAGTCTTTCGGATATACGTAGAATCCCGCGCAACTTGGACCTGTTAGAGATTAAAAAAAAGGTCAAATTTCAGCGTGTTGTTAATAATAGTCCCTTATTCACCTTTATGTAAATCCGATCCTCGTCAGTAAGCCAGTGATTATTGCACAATTCTATTTTTGCAAATACTGTAATTGTCATGAATTAAGAATGTTTTATCCACATTCTTATGGTGGATGCCTGACCGACGTGCAGATACGGTCGGCCCAGCTATGTTAAAAACTCGTTCACTTGGTGTGCACACACAATACCTTTCGCGAGACCTTGCGAACCTAGGCTGCCATGCTTTCTAATTTTCCAAAAGCAGATAATATCTCCATCTACAACGTTGTTCGGGTATGACGTAGCCAAATATGCGGTGCACTCTTTCTCGATGACAGAGGTCACACTATCTTCAACGTTTGAGTGCTTCATAGCAAGACTGAGCAACGAGGAAGATGAGTTAGAAGGAAGTTCATCGCAATCATCTGATGTAGTTACCGATTAAAGGGTGTCCACGATGAAATTGCCACACTATGAAATTGCTCTAACTTTTTAACCGTTGGGTAGAATTTAATGAAAATTTGGGTGGATTTAGTTCATAGTGCATTATTTATATCCTGCAAGTTTTAAAGTCCTGTGATCAAAACTCGCGGAAATGGAGTCGAAAGAACAGCTCGTGCGTGATAAAATCTTGCGCATTCATCACGAGAACAAGGATCTCTCGCATCGTTCCATCGCTAAAACGTTGGGAATCGCGAATTCCACGGTGTCGCGAGTGATTAAGCGGTTTGAGGAACGGTTGACCACCGATCGGAAGCCCAGAAGTGAAGGAAAAAGTATTCCGTACAACACCAAAAATCACAACCGCGTAGTTGGGGCCTTCAACCGAAATCCGAACGCCTCCGTTAGGGATGTGGTTAAGAAGCTGCACCTAAGCCGAAGTTTTGTCCAGAAGGCCAAAACTAAGGCTGGGCTTCGAACGTTCAAGGTACAAAAGGCCCCTAATCGCGACGAGAAGCAGAACAAGTCCGCCAAAACCCGTGCCAGGAAGTTGTACCTCAACATGCTGACGAAAGTTGAATGCTGCATCATGGACGACGAAACATATGTGAAGGCCGACTTCAAACAGATCCCCGTCAACCTGTTTTCACGGCCAAGGATAAGTTCAGCGTTCCGGAGCATGTCCGCACTCAGAAGATGTCCAAATTTGCGAAGAAATTCCTGGTTTGGCAAGCCATCTGCACGTGCGGGAAGCAGAGTGCACCTTTCGTGACCCAGGACACGATGAACGGACAGGTGTACATAAAAGAGTGCCTCCAGAAGCGGCTGCTTCCTCTCCTGAAGGCCCACAACGTCCCAACAATCTTCTGGCCGGATTTGGCCTCATGCCACTACTCCAAGGACGTGCTGAAGTGGTATGCGGACAATAAGGTCAATTTCGTGCCGAAAATGTTCAACCCTCCCAACACTCCGGAGCTCCACCCCATCGAGAAGTACTGGGCGATTATGAAGCAGCACCTTCTTAAACGACCTAAGGTAGTGAAGACAGTCGAGGAACTGAAGAAAGTATGGGTTTACATGCAAAAAACGGTTGATTCACAGGTTGTGCAGAATCTTATGGCCGGGGTTAAGGCCAAGGTGCGGGCATTTGCGTATGGACTGTAAATAAAATACGAGTAAAATGGTAAAATGAAGTTTAATAGTTATTTCTCAATCCCTGAAAATTTGATGGCAATCGGATGAAAACTCGAATTTTGCGAATCAATTTTGTGTGTGGCAATTTCATCGCGGACACCCTTTAGAAACCCATTTGAATATTCGTTTTTAATGATGTCCGTACAATAAATTTATATCATATAGTACGTACAAGAAATTGGTAATCGAGCGTTCATCCAAAGCACTTTTAATGCATTTCAGGTTCATAAATCGAGGGTCAAGTAAAGTCGAAATCAAAATTAGGTCCTTAACAGGAAACTTTCGATTCAGATGCTCCTTCATCCCCAGATTCATGTGTGTCATGGCAAGCAAGTCCTCATTTTTTTTCACTGAATCAAGCTTCAATCTCCGATCGCAAGCGCATGGCAATGTTAACTGTTGCATTCTTTTCAGCAGACAACAGGGTTACTATAATCTGTAAACCAAAACGGAATTTTACTACAATCTTTTGACCACCATTATGTCACCATGTTTTAGAAACAGACTAGAGTAAAATCACATTGGACTAAAATGAAACTTTTCACACTAGACGTTCGCTACGTGATCGACTTTTAACTGGCACGTTTTTAACTTGTCCGCTAACTGAGACAATTTTTCAGTTGAAGTACATTTTCTGCCAAAATGATGCAATTTCAAAATGTCAAGATTAACTGGATGAACACTGATGCTTTTTAAATGCATTTCAATTAGTGAATTCCGTTCGTTAGGTGAAAATCAAACATTATTTTCTCAGCTATCGAATGTCTAGTGTATCAGTAAATAAACATCTGATCTTCAATGCACTGATTGGATAATAATTTTCAAACCCTTTATGGTCACCAATCGGTCAGATGGAACTTATTAGTAGGTTTAGTTGCTAGAGATATAGCAACAATAGTTTACAATTATAGTTTCAGAACCACGACTTAAAAAAAAAAACTCACCTCAAACGGCTCAAGAAAGTTTCGGAAGTTTTCAACTAGCGCCAACTCATGTGCTGTGAATATGAGATCGTGAGACGGTTCAATAAAGCATTCACGCCAACTCTATTTAGTTCGAGACTTTTCATCATATTACGTAAGTAATGCTAACGTGTTACGCTGATTGTTTTAAGTGTTGGGGCTTATTTAGGTCCTTGACGGAACATTGACATTCGTTTCACACAAACTCGGAAGTTGAGCATTTAGCTCCTCCTCCATACTAGATAACGGGTTTTGCTCATCCATATCAAGTCAATCTCCAGATTCTTCGATATCGGTTAAGATGTGTCTGTTTATTTTATCCATTTCGACTTACAATTCCGGACCTCGGTATTACCCGGCCTCTTCTTAGCCTCTGACATGCATTACAAGCAGATCACTTTCTCCTTCAATATATGTATTTTCACGTCACTCTTTCCACGTTTCACTTTAAAGGTTTTTTCCTCTCGAAGTATCAATCGACAGAAAATTCAAGGGAATTTTATTTAAATTCAAATTCGACATCGCTGAAGTCGTCGTGAATGGAAACAAAACCTCCAAAAATCAAATGCGTAAAGACGAGACCGATGCGCAGGATCTATAGGTGAGGCAGAAGGAAACGTAAGTCGACTGTTTCATTCATCCGGTGTTCTCGTCGGATCGAGAGAAAGAAAGAGTCGGCTAGTTTCCTTCTGCCTCACTTGTAGATCTGGCCGTTCTTGCTCATCGAGACGAAACCAGTGAACTGAAATTTTTGACGTTTGATCAGCGCACCAAAACGCAATCTCGAACAAGTACGAGCAGGAGGACAAATAGTGATTCATCCCTGTGTGCTAGATAGAGCAAGTGCGAACAAACGTCAAAAAACTAATAGCGAATTCGTTTATTATTCAGTTCCAATCTGGATCGGGTGTCAAAATTGGGTCTGCTTGTTTTCTGACAAACGTCAGTTTGCTCATTTGTTTTTAAAACCCAGCTCCGGTTGAGGTTCGCACTGCCAAAAAGTTCGGTTTCGCACTGATAATAAACGAATCGGCTATAAATGACACTAAATAGTTGCCTCATACAGGCTTGTTTGAGGTTACTCAAACATGAGTCAGAAATTTTCATTTTCATAGCTTCTTTCGAAACGCCAAAGCATGAGTAGTTGAGATTTCTGAATATGAGCAACATTGACTCAACAATAAATAAATAAAGGCGGATCTCAATTTTGAGATTTCAGCACATTTTTTGACTCAAAAAGAAACAATCTGGAATTGTGAGCAGGCTTGAAAAATCTCATTACAGCTAAAACGCCACTCTTCAAAATTATGAAACTATGAGATATAATAATAATAATATTTTTATGTAAGATGCAAGAAGAGGAGGTAAAGTTTGTATAGGACACATAAAACCTGTAAATTTTGCATTCACAGGGTCACAATTAGCTATTTTAGCTGTAATGAGATATTTCAATGAGTGAATATCTAGAGACGAACCAGCCCAACGCTGAAAGTCTCTTTAATAAAGAAAAAAAAATGAGTGAATACCCTTCGTTATAACTAATAGGTAATTGCGACCCTCTGGAAGTGACATTGACAGGTTTTATGTGTCCTACATAAGCTTTACCTCCTCTTCTTGTATCTGACATATAAAAATTGTTATTTCAATATCCCATAGTTTCATAATTTCTAAAAGTAGCTTTTTAACTGTAATGAAATTTTTCAGCCCTGATTGTGAGAATGTAAAAATACGAAGTTTTCCTTTCCGTCGTAGAAGAAAATTTGAAAATTTCGAAAGAATTCATTCGAAAATGATGCAAATTGCAGCCGCCGTGGATGCAGAAACGTACCGCAAAATAATTGGTAATTGTTTTGCATTTTGTTTTATTTGATGCTTGATTTAACTGTTTTTCAGTTTTTGGTTTATTAATCCTAAAGAAAAAACGAAAAGACACGAAATATTTGCCCATTTGTGTATTTTTGACTCATTTCCCTATATTTTGGATTCTATGGAAATGAGTAGAAATAACTCATCAACAAGTACCTCGCCATTTTACTCAAAATTTAGTTCTGGCTATGTTACTAAATTTAGAGTAGATCCGGTTGTAATGAAATTGAGTGAGTTTTCACTAAATTTTGAGTAGTCATGAACGAGCGTGCACACACGTTCTAATTGCAACGCGTTCAAGATGCATTTTACCGAAGAGGTGTTGCGGATCTATCATCGGCGTGACATAAATTTATTCGGCGGCGTGAACAATTTTACTACGGCGGCGCGCCGGTTCAATTTCATCGGCGGCGGCGGCGTATGAAAATTGCCGGCGGCGGCGGCGTGGCGTGGCGGCGCACAGGTCTAATCAAAATATGAATTCAACCAAAATTAAAAAATTGCATATCAAAATATGTTATCAACATGATTTCAAAAACAGACATCATTTTGTATTTTGATATCCGACTTTGCTCGGGCTGATATCAGTGCGGAAAATAGACAGTGTCTCCGAGTATTTTCTTAACGATCATCACTCCATTGTCGTATCGCATGTGCTCCATTTTGCAGCTCTTCTTTTACTTTTACTTTGTTGACTCCATGGTACCGGAATAGATATAGCAATATATGTATATATTATATATTATATATTATATATTATATATTATATATTATATATTATTAGCAATGCTGTGATATAACCACAACGGGATGGCCTTTCAGAATGGTTCAACGGATGTGAAATGAGGGAACATTTAAATTTAACACGATTTTGACTAACAATTAACACATTTTTCATTATGTTATCTTAACTAATTTCTGGAAGAATTTACTTTTGTTTTATACAGTTAGTATCAATGTTACGTCGTATCGTATCTTCAAGTGATTTTCGCAAGCGCCGTACTTCATTTAGGCTCTTTGGAACTACATGCGGTGAAATATGAAAGGCACTTTTTAAAGTAAATTGCACACAACAATGTCCAGTGTCATCACTTACTAATACATGAAATCTGTTTCTCACTGATCCAAAGGGCAGGGATTCTAGTCTAAGACTTTAAACAAATGTCAAAATCCTAAAATCTTAGGAATCTTCTTATTACGCATTTTTTTGCTATGTATGTCAGTAGGTGCTTACAGAAAACGGAGTGACAGTACATTTTCTTGATCCGAGATCTCCAGAAATGTTCACTAAATCTTATTTGTATCAAGCTATTTTTTTTCCAGAACAATTTTTTTTAAGTTTAATCTCTCTTTCTTTAAAATTTTGTCTCATGGTCCATTTAGTAAGGTAGCATTTGGTATAATGAATTAAATCCCTAACTCTTTAGCTCAGTAAATTATGGGTCTTTGAAAACATAAGATGTACCGAGCTAAAAATAGTGATACAAATTGATGTTTCGAAGTACATATCTCCAAAGATTTCGTTTTTAATAATGCTAGGAACTCATTGAGTTGAATTATACTTTCAGCTTAAAAAAAATACTTTTTCTTCTGAAGATAGGTTTCCCACAAATAACTTCCGTGAATTTCCAGTTGGTCGTGTTGTTTTTTATATGTGTTCAATTTAATTTTTTGTTGAATATTGACAACCGGGAAAAACCCGCAAATTTCAAATTGAAAATTCACTTGAAATTCAATTTCAAAATATTGCCTGTGTTTTAGCTAGGATCTGGATGGAAATATGAAAACGAATGAATTTACTACACTAGACGTTTAAGAAAACATGCGGTGTGCTTTGCAGCGTGGTGACTCTACCAAGAAATCGGAAAGCGATGACAACCGGAAAATAACCGGGCATTTGATTGGAGCCTTACATGTGTTTTAAAAACCTGTTTAATTAAATTGTGTTATATTCATATTTCTTAATGCTCGTAATTCTGAATTTATCATTAGTGCGGGATATTAAAACTTTAATCGCAGTTCTGAAATAAATAACAATGTCCCAGAATTACAGAAATTTGTCAAATCCAAGATAGTCCAAAATTTTCTTAAATGATTCCAGGGATGATCTTAAACAATTCGTTGGGCTCAGACGTGTGATTTTTTGTTAATTTTTTCTATATTAAAAAGTTTTACGATGTTTAAATCTCTATGTGTCATATCAATATCCTGCAATATAAAGAGTGTCCACAGTTAAATTGTATCACTTAGAAGTACTCGCCAAAAGTAAGGCTCTCAACCGATTGTCATGAATTTTTCAGGGAATGTAATACTACATATATAAGCTTGGTTTACGTATCTTTATGTCACTCTGTTTCTTCACCAATTCCAAACGCCCGACCTTTTTTTTCTTAATTCCACTCATAAGGTTATGTACAACGGTTGAATCACAATTTTTTCTGCTCCATAGTGACAACTTTATATGCTTATGGAGCTCGTGCTTCATGCACAGTATCTTTCGATCGGCCGCAACTCCGGTGTGCTTGGGGGATTGAGATCCTTCGGCACGAAATTGACCCCATTCGTTTTGTACCACTTCAGTACGTCCTTGGGGTAGTGACAAGAGGCTAGATCCGGCCAAAAATGGCAGGAACGTTGTGTAATTTGAGAAACGGAAGCAGTCGTTTCTTCAGGCACTCATTCATGTAAACTTGGCCATTTACGGTTGTAGTTGTTACGATAGGCGTGCTCCGTTTTCCGCGCGAACAAATCGCCTGTCAAATTGACACTTGCTGCTTCCTGAGGGACTCTGAAACATCTAAGTTGTCTTTCGCAGTCACCTACTGGTTTCCTACTGGGAATTTGTTTGAAGTCCGCTTTTACGTATGATCGTCCATGATACAGAAGTCTGGTTTTGTCAACATTTGTGTGTACAGTTTACGTGGCCGCGTTCTAGCTGTCCTATTCGAAAGTTCATTGCGCTTTGGTGCTTTCTGAACCTTGAATGAACATAGTCCTGCTCGTTGGCTTTATGCACGAAATTTTTTGTCAGGTGCAATTTTTTCGCGACATCCCGAACGGAATAGTTGGGTTTGCGTTTGAAGGCAGCAACCACTTGCTTGTGATCTTCAACGCAGTACGACTGTTAAACGTTATCCGAAACGTTTTATGAGACGAGAACCAGTAGATTGTTGGATTCCCAACATCTTTCCGATGGCTCGGTGCGAAAGATGTGAGTTGTTGGGGTTAAATTTTTTTCCACGCGCACTCCATTTTCAAAACTACTAGAAATTTCTCAATACACACTGAGGTCATCTCACCCAACTTTTCAATAAAATTAACCCAAAATGTTTCCGCTTTTTTTAAAGTGAGGCAATTTAACTGTGGACACCCTTTACTGCCTACTGTCAAACTCTTTCAGTGGCATCGAGGTCTCATACCTCTCACTCACAGTTGCACTTTTCAGTTATCTCTGGTCCCATAATCGTGAAAAAATTCTTTAGCCAGGTTCTTCAAATTTGTAACCAATCAAAGTCTAAAAATCTTGATAAAAAACTAACATAGGACTTGAATTTATCTGTAAAGGAACAATACAGTTTTCAATGTCTGAATTAACTAAATAATTTGTTTGATTCCTAGCTTAGGAATCCTTTAAAAATCACTTAAAGACTTCCTTAGGATAATTTAAAATTTAAATTTAAATTTAAAAAGTTTTTTTTTGTAGTCACTTTTATACATTTTAGGTTATTTGTGACTTAACCGGGGATGACATTTGAACGCGTGATCTTTAGCGTGAGAGTTACTTTCAGAATTTCCGTCAATGTGTTTATGATTCTCTCCGGTATTTCCTAGAATATTTTTCAATAACAGATTCAGAATTCTGTGATTTCTGAGTTTAGGAATGCCCTCCAGAATGTTCTGGAAATTCACTCTGCATTTATCATCGTAGTCTATAATTGATGAGAAAATATGTTTTAATTTCTTTCCATAGCTTTTATTAAAATTTCGTTAAAACATTCCTTAGAAACCTCTTGGTATACCCTATAGTATTAGATTGAAGTATTACAAGTATTACAGTACCTACATAGTAATGTCCTCATAATTCATTTTTAATTTTTGTAAAATTGCAATTTCTGTGAATTTTCTAGGAATTTTCCTTAGAGTTGAAAACTTCTTTAGAATCTCCTGAAGTGCCACTCCGGAGATTCATTAAAACTATTGTCTAACTAGCTTGACATTCTGATAGAGTAGAGAACTACTTCGGCCTAATCGCCCATTTTGGGCCTATCGAGCCGAAAGCAAATAAATCCATGATTTCAGAGTTAACATGCCAATTATGCGTTTGGTACGATACCTACCAAACGAAGTCAATGAGAACGCGTGATATGAAGGTTTGCACCCATTATTCCCAAAAAAACAAAAGAAGCGCTCCGACCGAATTTTTATCTTCATCCGATAGGCCAAAGTGAATTCATTGGCGTTTCAATGCGTTAGGCCGAGTTTAGAATCCGTAGGCCAAATTTGGCGTCAAGAAGTAGTGTTAGACTTAATATCTCAACGATTGGTTTCTCTTTATCAAATCTTACGGGTGGTACGTACGGAAAGGTAAATAAATTTGGAAGCCATCAGTAATAATAACATTCCGTTTGGTGCTAAACCGCGCTAGATTAAGAAAGACTGAGTATGGGTTGTGTTTGATAGGCCGGAAATGGGGTAGATAACCCTAAGATCATATTGAATTTATATTCAGAATCAAATTTTTTTCGAATTATTATCGATGTTCTCTGATTGATTTATTAACTTTTAGAAGATTTTCAGCCGTAAGTGATTTTTTTTTTTTTTAATATTTTATTTGCTAGGCTTAAATTTCCAAAAGGACTCCACGGAGCCGAGAACCATTAAATAATTTAATAATCATATTAAAGTATTAAGAGAGACATGAGTTTAGCTTCCGTTTTTTCATCCGTGCCCTTAACTCCCTTGCTGTTGCCAATTGTTTTTCCTTCAGCAGCGCCAGCCGCTTGGCCTCCTGTTCGTATTTTATCCGCTCCTTCTCGGTATAGTTCACTATTCCGAATTTATATTAGTAATACGCATGGTTTTTGTACATGACAACAGGCGGCTGCTGTTTCTCCATTGTTCTTCTCGGCATCCGGGGACGTGAATTCCGTCACTACCACCTCTTCTTCCAGGATCTCAACCGCTTCCTCGTTTGCACCTACAGTCACTACACCAGCGTACGTACTGGTCTCTTCCTCATTCCGTTGTTGGTTTTCTTCATCCGTTCGTTGTTGTACTGATTGCTTTCGATCCTTCCGGAAACACACATTTTTGTTCCCTTGGTAGAATAGTTCCCCTTCCGATTAAGGAAATGCAGCGAGTTAGGATTTCCGTTTTTACGTCCATATATAGACCTCGCACACCTGTAAGCATATCAAGGCTTAAGGTTGCTGAAAATTTACTACACGCTTTACATCACCGTATTTCCCTAGCACCAATGCGGGATCGCTATCCGGGACTTCTGGTGGTAGGTCGTAAACTCTCACGTATTGAACGGTGCCCCCAGCAGGCGACATGTATACCTCGACTGACTTCCCATCGGCAAAATGGAAAACAATAAAGCATCGAATCCTCTGATTTGAACTTGATGAACATAGATTTTTCCTCCGCTATGCGGTATGTAGCGATCATCTGAGTGGGATCCGCATCCAGCGATTTCACAAAATTCGCAATGTTTTCCATTGTTGGTTTCCCTGAACCATGTGGGCAGCTGAATCTAATCGTAAGTTTTACTTCCACCGACATCTCTACTGGTTGTTTGTTTCCAACGGGGTAACAGCAAGTGTCCTAATTAAAATTGACAGATTCTCTTTGTCGAAGTTTTCTTTGCATCCTCACGGCTATGTTAAGACATTTCCAGCTAATTTCAGCACACAAAACGAAGAAACAAGTAATTATCTAGCATTTTATACCACAAAGACGACAAGAATCGGTTCAATACCCAAGTTATTAACGTACGAGAAAGTCGATCAAGAGAATCGATTAATGCTACTTAGGACAAAATGCATGGTTCAGTTTGAAGTCACGAATGGCCCAAGAGTGTTAAAACGACGAAACGAACGTAAAAAAAAAAAATCATTAAGCTTGTCGAAATTTCATCAAAATTGCGTTAGAATCCTGTGGAACTCTACTAATTATACCGATAATAGTATCTTCAAAACTACCTTGCAATTCATTTTTAGATCCCCTCACAATTTTCCTTAAATAGGGGAAACGGCTATAATGTTGGCTTATGGATCTAAGATTGGGCCCACCGCTAAAAATCTGCTATTTATCAATTTTATCTAGATGAACGCCTCATTGGGACGGTACTAATGGATATTTTTTGGTCGCTATTGAAAATTTAGTCGAATGCTGAATTTATGTATGGGACCAAATTAGAGGCATTTAGGCCGACATTACATCCATTTCCCCTAATTTTCAAGTTGTCTGGGACTTATAGTCACATTCCTTTAGAATTTTTCTCAGAATTCATAACGAGAGTAAATTGTAGAGGACTACAATTCGCATCAAAACTCATTTGGCATTCTCATAAAAAATCTCCTGACAATTCTTCAATGTGTCAGAATGCTAAAATTTTATCTTAGATATATGTTTTTAGTTTAATCCGAGATCTTGAAAATTACGCCATTTTTAAAATTTAAGTTTGAAATCTCACAAAGTTCTCATGAATAAAAAAAAACTGGTAGGGTAGAGCGCTACTTCGTCGTAATCGCCCATTTCTGTTCTATCGATCAGAAAAGATCAATAATATCAATGATTTCACCGTGCACAAATCAATAATAGGTTTGTTCCGATGCGTTAGTTCATTAGCTACAACATAAATCCTGTTAGAGTGCATTGTATAAATATTTACGCTCATTGTTCTCAAAACAAAAGAAGCGCTCCTAGCGAATCCCCTTTTTCTACGTTTATCCGTAGGACGCAGAAAATCTAATGGCGTTTCAATGCGTTAGGACGGAATTGAAACTCGTAGAACGAATTTAGAATCAAGAAGCAGTGTTAGATTTTAGACAATATCTCAACAGTTTGTGACTCTTTATCAAATCCAACGGTACGTATGGAAAGGTGAATAAATTTGCAAGTCATATTTGACAGAAATATTACATTTTTTTGTTTAAACTCGTTCAGCAAAGAGAGGTAAAGCGCGGGTTGTGCTTAGTAGGACGGAAATTAGATCAAAAACCCTATAGCCTCATATTTGCTCATGTAGGTAATTTAAAAAAAAATCCTGACATCAATCTATCATTTGATAACATTCAGACCTTATTTGGTGGCTCAGCAGGGTTTAAGCTAGTGCCTTTCGAAAAATTTACACGTGACTGAGACTTTTAAAAATATGTAAATTTTGAAACATACTTCTACTATCTGTTGCGATCAGCCCTAGTAACATTTTAAGTTTTATTAAACACTACAAAGCTACAATAAAACAACATTCATAAAACCCTGGTCAAGGCTGTTTTGCCATTGATGCATCCACAAAAACCTCATTAAGTCTGGAACCTGTCTAGTTGGCCCACCCTGGAGAAGGTCCTGAAAGATGTATTCTCGGAGCTCTTCAAGATTGATTTACTGCAAAAAGGTTATATGACGAACGCATTGAGAACCATTTGAAACCCGTATTTAAGCTACAATAAAAGCTATTTGGCAACAATAAAACCCTTTCTTGGGCCGTTTTCCCTAGCCGCTTGCGAAATCCACTAGAAAAGCATAAATCAAGATAGAAAAGAATTCATTATTACCATCCGATCTTATCAAAATAACCAAAATAAAAACTGATCGTATGAAAATCCTGTTGAACCAACAAAATTATTTAAATAGTTCTCATAAAGTGGTCTAGTTTTAGGTGCCATCTTATGTGAAATGTACGTGATAACACCGAAAAAATTAGTCCGCCCTCGGAAAACGTCGATTTCACTAATTATTTTATATTAAAAAAAAAAAAACAAAATTATTCTTAAGATTCTTAAGATGGATCATCAAGCTTCGCCAAGATTTTCGCATTTTAAATATTTGCTTATTGCTAAATTGACCAAAATAAAGTTATATACAAGGAAATGAAGATTGAAAAACGAAGATTGTGAACACCCAACTAAATGATTGTAGTATGGCGGAGGCATAAAAATTGATTTTCATGGACCATTTGTGAAAAAGTTGTTTTGCTTTCAATAAATCTCTAACAAATTAAAAAGGTTTTAAAAAGGCTTTTATGGAGAAAAGTTGCAGACTGAATTATATTTATCTAAAGCCGTTTTGCTTGATCCTAACCCGTTCAGATTTATGCCAGCATTTATGAAGGCAAAGCTGCCGGCAAAAATTTAAACGTCAAAGTTTGTTTATATTTCTATAGTTGTGCTTTACGATCTAGCATTCTTCCAGGCAATGGATTGGAAGCAGTTACTCAGAAAGTGTGCGATACTGTTGCATTATATTTAGCATTTCGTATGGCTTGTTCCCGAAGAAGATCCCCGAAGTGCACCATCAAACGACGCAGTAATGTATGCTTGAATGAAATTTTTCATGAGTTGGCCCTTTCGACGAATAACATGGCTGCCATGGATCGGAAATCAGCTAATCTCTGCTAACTGGCAGTTTGGTAGTTTGCTGTCGGTACTGATCCAAGTAATTCCGATCGTCACCTATTGGTACCGGTTCAACCGGACGTGCTCGTTTTTCTGAAGAAGTAAATTTAGCTAAAATCGACTTCCCTTCGATCGTTAGAATCGCTTGAATTCGTCTATCCTTCGAGATTTCCTTGTCATAAATTTTGGTTTTATTTACTATGAGGATCCATATCTTTTAAGTTCAGTGTAAACAGAGTAATTGTGGATTTTATGATACACTTTAAAAAGACTAAAAAGCATTAAAATTTGCCTTTTGCTCTCATTTAAAACCTAATGATTTTATGATTGATTTTATAATGATAGAAACTTTTTTATGCTTTAAATTTATTTTTTAAACAAGGCAATTGTCGACTTTCTCCCGGACTATAAAAGGTTTTTGAAACAGCTAAAAGCTGAATTACTAAACAGCAATGTTTTACACTTTGAAATGCTGTATTTAAACTAAATGGATTGTTCATTGCCATTATAAAACCATCATAAATTAGAGTGGATGGCAAATGGTTGCTGAATTGTTACTTGGGAGGGAGCCTTACACATTTTGGAGGCAATTTTTCGATTTAATAATAAATTCCCATTACTGTTTTACTCTACGGTACTGCATTTCATTTACCTTATTTTGCTGTTTACATGAAACCGGGATTTTAATTTCTTAAATCGAGTGACCACCCAACCAGAGCTCAAATTATTGAAACGCTAGCTGAAAGTGTTCAGCTGCAGGTTTCTCATTGACTTTTAAATTACAAATTTAAATGGGGGTTTTCACAAATTTTGATAATGCATAAACTTTATAACAATTGAAACTCTAATATTTTTACGATAGTGTATGTCAATATATTTTTTAACGCGTCATAGGCTATTTTGACTTGTATTTAACTAGGGGAAATGGATGTAATGTCGGCCTGAATACCCCTAATTTGGGCCCATACATAAATTCAGCAATAGAATAAATTTTTAATAGCGACCAAAAATATCCATTAGTACCGTCCCAATGAGGCGTTCATCTAGATAAAATTGATAAATAGCAGATTTTTAGCGATGGGCCCAATCTTAGATCCATAGGCCAACATTAGAGCCATTTCTCCTATCTAACTTTTTTGTTGGAGAGGAAACAATTTTTGAAACAAAAAAAACCGCTTGAAGATGTGCCATTTAACCAAAAATGTCTGCCAGTAATCCCTCAGCTATAAATTCCCAAACCGTGGTTGTACGTTGACATTCACAGCTCATTATACCGGCTACTGGGCATCTCATTAGAAAATTCCAAATTAATCAACATGGCTCTTATCACCGACGTTATGTTTTTATAACTCGCCCCACTATCTACCCGGGAGACGTTTACTGTTTACTGCACCATTCCACAATCTCTCGAACCAAACACTATGAGTCCTTTGAAGTATGCCGCTCTGTGGCAGCTTCCCTGTAGCCCTGCTGTGAAAGGCTTGTCTACTTGTTCCCGGCAAACAACCGTCTATCAGCGATCGAAACCCGCACCCGCACCCGATCGTTGCGAAGGAGCCCCGCATTAATTGATTAATTAGTTTTCAAGGTTAGCCACGACACACTGATCTGACATGAGACGAACTGTGCAAACATGACACCGCTGTCATTCGGTTCGGTTTTGCAGTAAAAATCCTTTGTGAGCGCGCCGGTTGCTTTCCTGGACAAGTGTGTGTGTGTGTGTATTTATGCAAACACTCCTCGCTAAGTTCATCATCGGTAAACAACTTAACGAGTCGGGATTTTCCAAAACAGGTGACCCAGAACCAGTGCCTTGAGAATTCGACGACAGTAGGGGATTCTACCCAATAGCACAAGCTTCATCGGGCGACAGGCGGAAATTTCTCCACTGGGCGACCCCTCGTTCAGATGGCGACATCTTTCTTATCTAAAATGACTTATTTAAAAACTACTCGGTTGATGGTCGTCGTCGCACACAAACCCGTTACGGGAGCGTCCGTCATCGTCGTCGTTGGTCCATTACGCGTCATCGGTATTTGGAGAATTATTAATTAATCGATCGGAAAGTATGAATTCCGCATTTTCCAATCGCCGACGAGGCGCCACAGCACTGTGCTTAAGTCTGCGGGCAATCTTTATGGCTTTCACGAGCGGTCGATTGAGAATGTCACACGGGTTGAGCTCAACGTATCATTTCAACCGATTTTTTGCATTGAAGTGCCAAGAACTCGGCAATTTCAGTAATGCCAAGTCCCGCTGAAACCCTAGGAAAATCGGAACCACTGAAACACTCCCTGCAAGATCATTACTTCAACGATCGATTAATTCCCTGATATTCGCATATAAACTACACCCCAATCAAGAACTTTAAAAATACTACCCCCAGACCGCCAGAGGTTGCATCACGCAGTGCCCATCATCATCGGCGCGTCGTTGCATTTGTGCGCATCGAGCACAAAATTACAATTTACGACATCGCGTGATAATCCCGCATTCAACGGAACCGAACCAGATCAACCGGCGAGAGCAGATATTGATCATCGCTCGCATTCCAAGCTGCCGAGCGCAGAACGTTTTCATTAGCCGGTCCGGTCCTCAGAGGCAGAGGCAGAAGCAAAAGCAAAAGGGCGCCACTGATCGCCATCTCGCTCACTCATAAAGCTGTCATTATTCCGATCGAAGAAAGAAGAACGTTGCGTGCTCTAAATTAAGCCCTTGATCTTGCGGAAGGGGGCCCGCAAAACTGCAGAAGCGCGATCAAATGCCACTTGGCCGTCGCCGTCGTAAAATTCAATGTTTATGTGTACGGTTCGAGCCACGGATCTGGCTGACCACGGCGGGAGGTTCCAGTGTAATTAAAGTTAACGTTCCGATGATGGTTTGCGTGCGTTTTGGTTGTTCTTTGGGCAGAACAAAAACGACCTACGCGACCGCGCTGACCAGCAGCAGTGTCGTGTGAGGGCGGGCGGTCGGTCGGTCGGTCGGTCGCGTTCAGTTTGACATGACAGCGGACAGATTTTTAATTGTATGCAGTGAGAGGGCGAAATAATTGCAACAAATTCTTCTAGTGCCTTTTTGTGGAACTCCTAGAATGGCGAATGGCTGTTCGCGTGGAGGCAGGAAGACGAACACACAGTAGCTGAGATGCCATTTTTCAAGTTTCCAGCTTTGAGAGAGGTGGAAGCGAATTACAGAACGAGATCGCTCATAAGTCACGTACGGTCGCCGAGACTGCGGAAAACCATGAAGGTATCGTTAACCCCTGCTAATGGGACTTGAGATGTGAGTTTCGGAAGCTGTGCTCTCGGAATGGAAGGGGATGAAGCGAAACAGCGAATCTCCAATTAAGACGAGTGAGTCTTGGCTTCGCTTGGCTATTGTTGTCACGCTTTACTATTTTGAACAGCAAAACAAACAAGACATGTCGTGTGTTGGATGCGCTTCGCGGGTCGACAACTTTCGGGGGCGTCGTCGTCGTCGTCGTGGTCGGGCCGGGCGTGTGTGGCACACGCGTATCCATGTTTGTTTAAATTGTTGGCGAAATTTGTTTGCCACCTTCGAGATGCTCGCTGTGAATGTTGAACTTGCTGCGCTGCTTCCGATCGGTATAAGTTCAATGGAATTGTTGAGGTGAGCACCTCGGTTCATGGTCTATCCCCCACGTGGAGAACTACTATATGGTAATTGGATTATTGCATCTTGAGGGTTTTGATAGAGCTTTTATAGAATCTTTCAAAGCTATGGGATATGTTCTGGCCTGTGTGCTTCGTGGTCAGGATTGATGGACTTTGGAAGGCTGGTACAAGATGAAGAGGTCGGAGGGCACCAATTGGAAGATCCTGATAAATTTGTGTCAAAGTTTGTTTTTGTGCGTGGGTTCATAGATCTTTTAGAGAGATTTCGGGGACTGCTCAGCTCAATGCTCTTCGTGAGCAGGTACATCGAGAAAAAAAAACAGAATAATGTTCAAAAGGCTTTGGGATGAACTAATCGATCATCAGAAGATCAATATCATGAAGATTTCAGCTGTGAGTCTTGAATATTTCTGGAGAAGGTTCAAAGAAAATGTACGCACTGGACTTGCTGAAAATTTATTCTGAAAATTCTTGACCACATCGTTAAAAAAAAGTACGTACATTTTTGCTAACTACCACAATATTTAATAGCAGGGCGACTTGGTCACTTTTTTCAAGCCAGTCACTAAAAAGTCTCTTTTTTAAGGTCAAGTCACTAAAGTCACTTTTTCTTGTAATCAGTCACTATTTTCAACTATTTTAGCGTGAATTTATTTCAATATTGATCATTATATGCTTTGTGACGTTTAATCGTCTTCCTCTATCTACAGGCTGTCTACTCATTTTTCTAAATAAACCCAACAAACGATTTGAGTTGATTAACAGCTGAATAAGCCATTTGAAGACTGAAGAAGCTTATTTTTGTCTTAATAAGCTTTTATTAAACATTTAATGTTTGTTGGGAAATTTCCTGAGTAATCCAGGTTTTCCCAGAACATTAACGGATAAATTCAAGGCTTATAATAAGAAAGCTTTTTTTTTAAATGCGTTCAAAATATGCTTTTTCTGGAAGAAACCCAGAACAGTAATTAACCCAAGCGTTTTTAAGACATGGCAATCAGTTTTAAAGAAACAAGTTTGTAATCAAATCCAATGAATGTTGAACTTAATTTTTCACTGTTCACAGTTTAAAAAAACGTACTTAATTTGAGTAAGTCCAAAATCCATGTACAAGTTCATGATATTGAAAATTTTCAAAGTGCCTGAATTAAGGAAAACATTAAATGATTTATTTCAAGTTCGTAATTAACTTTATGAAATATTAGAGATCTTCATTGCAGTCCCATTAACTTCACAACAATTGTAGGAACTTTGAGCTCTGAGAATTTCAGTAATGCTCCATAAACAAACTGCGGGAACATAAGGGAAGTTAACACACTGGGGAACTTACTGGAAGCTTTAAGATCCTCAAATCGGTTCTTTTAACATTCTAAAATTTTCAGAAACTTTTATGAAGTTCCTAGAAATTTAAGAGCACATCACAGGTGTTAAGCACCTCAGAAAAGCTAGATCTAGAGATCTTTGGGGAATTTCTTAAGAGCAGTTCCCATGACTTTAGTTCAGACTTTTTAGAGCAGTTTAAATATCTATAATCGTATATTTAGGAAAATTTAGATCCCTTAAGATGTTCAGAGAATTTCAGGGAAGTACAGAGACCATCAGATAATTTATGAAAACTTCATAAATATTTCAGGAACTTTACAGAAGTCCAAAGAATTTCAGGGAAATTTATCTTCAATATAATTGAAAGCTTTAGGGAAGCTTCGAGAACATCAAGAGAATCAAAGGGCAGTTTAAAGAAAATTGTAGAAACCTTAAAGAAGTTCCGGAAACTTCAACAAAGCTCCGATAGAACTTCTGGAACGTGATAAAAAGAGAGTATTTTAAGGGTGTTATATCATGGAAATATCAAAAACTTTTAAAAATACGAAAGTTTAGCTAAGTTGATTAGGGAATATCAACAAAGTTCCATTCATTTAAAAAAAATGCGAGAACTATTTTAGCAAGCAGCGAATTTCAAGAAATTCCAGAGAACTTAGAATTTAGATAGTTTCATGATATTCAGCGAAGTTCCGAGTACTTCGAGGACGATCAAATAGCTTCAGACTAATCCCATTAACTTAAGCAAATTTGCAGCGACTTACAAGGAATTCCGTGGAATTATGGGGTATTCCCAGAATTCTATGATTGATCTGAAAACGTCAGGGAATTTTAAATATAATATATATATATATATATCAGGTGAGCATAGTTCAGAGAAAATAGGTGAGCGTTTTTAATGGTTAGAATACTTAAGGAAAATTGTCCAAAATTCAAGGCAAATCAAGAAATTTCAGTAAAGTTGTAAGTTGTTAAAAAATACTGATAAATTCAGGGCAACCTAGAGAACTTTAAAGAATTTCGTGTAGGCAGTTTTAATAACACCCGGAAAGTCTAAACTATTGAAGAAGTTTTAAATTAGTGTCTATAATTTAATGGAAGCTTCATGAACTTCAGAAAAATCATGAGAACTTTAGTTAAAATCATAAAACTATACTAATTATTTCATTCTAATTTCCATAAAAATTGCGGGAGCACAAAAGTTCCAGAAATTTAGGAAAACTTCGAAAACTTCAAAGAAGGACAGTGGTATTCAGAAACATTTCGAGAACGTCATAGGAAAAATTTGGGAAGTTCTCAGAATAGTCCATTTCATATTCAACGAAAATTTCGATGAAGCTATCCTTTGAATTCAATTTTCTTTTAGATTTTTAGCGGAATTATCTTGAAATTCTCCACAATAAGACACCCTTTGGAAAGATTATCAGAATATTCATTGAATTAATTTCAGATTTCCTTTTGAATCTCACTCCTTCCCTTGGAATTCTACTCACATTGAAAGTCTCCTTAGAATTCTTTGGCATTTCTACTCACAATTTCCTTCGATTTCTTCTCATCATTTGTTTGCAAAAATCTCCTAATTTTATTTTCCGAATTCGTTTGAAGATGTCCTGGAGTTATTTTCAGATTTAATTGTAATCCCTCTTTTAGTATTTAAAAAAAAAACCCAAGGACTTATGCTCCGAATTTGTTTTCTCCCACACACTTTATGAAATTATTCTCAGAATGCCCTTGGAATTTTCCTTTGAAGTTCACAGGAGTTGTGCTCCTCAGAAATTCCTAAGAGTTTTCAATAAAATTTATTTTTAATTCAATTCAGGGTCACTTTTTAGTCACTATTTTTACAACTATCTGTCACTATTTAGTCACTTATTTCTTCAACATGGTCACTAAAATCACTATTTTTGATAGCAGTGATGGCTACCAGCCCTGTAATAGTAAATTTAACAGTAATATTCCACAAATCAGTGGTTTTGCATACAAGCTTACGTTCAATTCCGGTTAAAACTAAACAAGGGGAGATTTTGCGCCGGTTAAAATTCGGATTTATTGTTCTGATTAGCACAGTAAAGTTCTTCAGGTTTGCTAACGAAGTTCTGAAAAATTCTTCACCATGGCATTTTACTGGATCTACAAAAAAATATGTCTTCTAAAATTAACAGTAGATTGCGGAAATTTTTGTTCGACTTGTTTAAAATTATGAAATCGGGAATCTTGAAAGTTTGCTGAAGTCTCCAATATTTCTTCAAACCTAGGATCTTGAAAAATATGTTTGTTCCATTTTTTAGACATTGATTTTTTTTTCTCAAATCCGAGCTATGATTTTCATTACTTCGAAATATTGTATATCTGTTGCTGGACGTGGGACAATCTATGAACGTTACTGATTCAGAAACAGACATACATTTCTTGGGAGAAATGAACATTTTAAAGTGTTAGATTGGAATAGTTTTGATCTTTGATGAAACTATTGCACTGAAATTTAACTGCAGATTCTCAAAATAATATATTTGTGTTGAAACGAAGCTTAGGCAAATTCAACTTCATACAAACTATGCTCCAACACTAACTTGAACTCTCACTCTAACTGTAACTCAAATCACAACAGTTAGAGTTAGAGTTCGACTTCGAGTTAGAGTTCGAGTTCCAGTTAGAGTTGAAGTTAGAGTTGTTAGAGTAAGAGTTGGAGTTGGAGTTGGAGTTGGAGTTGATGTTAGACATAAAGCTAGAGTTAGACTTTTAGTTAAAGTTCGAGATAGAGTTAAAGTTCGAGTTAAATCGAAATTAGAACTCAAACTCTGACCTAACATGAACTTAAACTCTAACTTGAACAAGAAATCTAAACGTCTTCTTCTTCTTCCTCCTCCTCTTCTTCTTCTTCTTCTTCT
Organism: Ochlerotatus camptorhynchus; assembly: GCF_037179485.1. Classification (NCBI taxonomy): domain Eukaryota; kingdom Metazoa; phylum Arthropoda; class Insecta; order Diptera; family Culicidae; genus Ochlerotatus; species Ochlerotatus camptorhynchus. Next base: position 550,204 of record NW_027041253.1, on the reverse strand, counting down.
TCTTCTTATTCTTATTCGAATTTCAAGTATATTGTTCATAGCATATAAGCTTATTGCGTGCTCTCAACTTAGTGTTCCAAATGGTGACCCACATCAAATTGCATCACGGAACAAACGCTGTGGAAAATTACCTAGTTGACCTATCCTTTTCAAACTTTCAGACAATAAAATATAACCCATTAGTAAGCTTTTGGCATATTTATTTCATTCAACTTCAATACCATAACCGTACGCTCGCACGGAAACCCACTTTTTCTTCATGTCTTCCTCAGATTTGACCTCCTTGGGATGCTTCTGTAGTGCCTGCTTCAGTATTTTTCGATGAGCCTTAGTTCCGGTGCGTTAGGGGGGGGTTGATGTCCTTGGGTACGAAAGTGACCCCGTTGGATTCGTACCGCTCCAGGACACCATTTGAATAGTGGCACGAAGCTAGATCCGGCCAGAAGATCGTAGGGCCCTCGTGTTGCTTCAACAAAGGAAGTAGACGCTTCTGTAGACACTCCTTGAGGTAGATCTCTCCGTTTACAGTCCCGTTTACAAACTTTGAAAGTTTCTGCTTCCTTACTTCCTCCGGAACATCAAACTTGTGCTGGGCGGTGAAGTAGCCCCGGAAGTTGCTGGAAGTCCGCCTTGACGTAAGTCTCATCATCCATGATGAGACATTGAGGCTTCGTCAGCATCTGGGTGTACAGTTTCCGGGCCCGTGACTTTCCCACCGTATTTTGCCGTTCGTCACGATTTGGAGCCTTCTGCACTTTGACCATATTTCTCCTTCCGTTCGATGCTCAGAGTTTCGTAGTAACGTTTAATCACCCGACGCACCGTTGACTGCACGATTCCAAGTTGTTTTCCGATGTCCCGAAGAGAGCGTTGAGGATTTTCCAGGTGCTTGCGCAACATCAATTCGCGTCGTTGCTTTTCGGGTGCCGCCATTTTTTCCAACTTTCAAAAAACTGACAGCGATAAAAATACAGTATACACAATACACTCTAATCTACTTCTACCCAAATTTTCAAGAGGAAATACCCAATCGGTAATTTCCAAAGCGTTTTTTTCCATGATACAATTTGATGTGGGACACCCTTTAGATGCGCTTCCACAATTATTAATTGAAAAACTCAAAGTTTCCTGCCAAACCCTCCCGGAAACTCCTCAAATATCCCATCGAAATTGTTAAGAATTCTATGAGAAAATGTTGTGAAACTATCATCAAACTAGTTTGGAATGCATCAAAGAATGTTTGGAACTATTTTATTAATAATTAACGCCACTGAGGCAGCTCCCACACCTGGAACCCTACCTATCAACCCATCAACTCATGAACCGGGGACCAACGGCTTTACTTCCCTTCCAAAAGAAGGCGTGATCAGAGATGTTATGCCTCAGAACATCCCGGCGGTGCTGACTGGGATTGAACCCTGGCCTGCTAGGGTGAGAGATAATCACGCTTACCACTACACCACCACCGTTAAAGTTAGAGTTGTTAGAGTAAGAGTTGTAGTTGGAGTTGAAGTTGGAGATGGAGTTATTGTTGGACTTAAAGGTAGAGTTAGACTTAAAGTTTGTGTGAGACAGCTCTCACCATATCCTGCTCTTCCGCCGCCTTTAATTTCTTCGTTTGGAATCACTTGGACTTTTTCTCTAACGCTTCGTATTTCATTCCGTGCTTCACCGGCAATTTCCTTCCGTAGATCGCCTTTTCCAGGTTATTCTTGTTTTCCTAGGGAGATAAATCCGCACTAATTTCCGCTCCTCGTTCGATGTTGACTCCTTCCTCGCTAGTTGGTGTGGTCGGTTTCATGTCCACCATTTGTTACTGAATTGCCACGGTGATCTGGGACGAGGCTCACGTCCAAAGTCGCTGGTCCACCGAGCGCTCCATGAGCGAAAAGGGATTGAAAGAAATACGAAAGGGATCAGTTTCAAGAAGTAACAGTTTCATCAGATTCCCCAACTAACCATACCCAAAAAAAGTAAGAATATACAAGCTATATTGCGAATATATGGTTACTTGGGTACTCATATGGCCAGCAGAATGGTTCATCGGTTGTGAAGTGAAGTATATCTGAAAGTGATACGTTATATTTATCAATGTTTTGATTTTATCCCAACGTTATCTCAATGTAATATCACAGACAAGCAGACACAACAAGTTGAACATTTATCATTGTAAACCCTACCGCCATCTGTCGTATACAATATGATGGGCAATACACTCAACAGATGGCTGTAGTGTGTTAACGTCAAAAGCTAGGGAATTGATTATGTGCACCACAAGGTGCGGTACTACCAACTAAGAAACATTTAAATTGACAGTTAAAAGCGATTTTGATGGACGTTTTAAGAGTGTTATATCTGCTTGTCTGTGATCATACCTTCACTATCACAACTTCAGGTTATCTGCGAAAGTACTTGCACTTTTCTCAGGCACTTTTGATCTAACAGCAATTACTCTCTCATACTCGAAATGTGCCACGACCAAATTGGCCCAACGACGCTCTCTGACCGAAGTTCAGCTTCATGTCTTCCTAAGATTTGACCTCCTTGGGATGCTTCCGTAGTGCCTGCTTCATAATAGCCCAGTATTTTTCGATGGGCCTTAGTTCCGGTGCGTAGGGGGGGTTCATGTCCGTGGGTACGAAAGTGACCCCGTTGAGCCCTCGTGTTGCTTCAACAGAGAAAGCAGACTCTTCTGTAGACACTCCTTGAGATAGATCTCCCCGTTTACAGTCCCGGGATTCACGAACGGCGTACTCCGTTTGCAGATCGCTTGCCAAATCATGTATTTCTTGGCAAACTTTGAAAGTTTCTGCTTCCTTACTTCCTCCGGAACATCAAACATGTGCTGGGCGGTAAAGAACAGTAGCCCCGGAAGCTGCCGGAAGTCCGCCTTGACATAAGTCTCATCATCCATGATGAGACAATGAGGCTTCGTCAGCATCTGAGTGTACAGCTTCCGGGCCCGTGACTTTCCCACCGTATTCCCTCTCTGAACGAAAGCATTGGGATTCAACTTTTTGGGCACATCCCTGACCGAAGTATTGGGATTCCGCTTAAACGCTTTCACAACATGCTTGTGATTCTGATCACTAATAGTACATCCATTCTGACCGCATTTCTCATTCCGTTCGATGCTCAGAGTTTCGTAGTAACGTTTAATCAGACGGTGCACCGTTGACTGCACGATTCCAAGTTGTTTTCCGATGTCCCGAAGAGAGCTTTGAGGATTTTCCAGGTGCTTGCGCAACATCAATTCGCGTCGTTGCTTTTCGGGTGCCGCCATTTTTCCCAACTTTCAAAAAACTAACAGCGATAAAAATACAGTGTAAACAATACACTCTAAACTACTTTTCATGATAAAATACCCAATGGGTAATTTTCTAGAGCGTTTTTTCCGTGATGCAATTTGATGTGGGACACCCTTTAGATGCGCTTCCACAATTATTAATTGAAAAACTCAAAGTTTCCTGCCAAACCCTCCCGGAAACTCCTCAAATATCCCATCGAAATCGTTAAGAATTCTATGAGAAAATGTTGTTAAATAACCTTGTAACTAATATCCATATTTCCTTGCAACTCATCTCAGAATTTCTCTTTGAGCAATTGATTGATCAACATTTAAGATATTTTCAGGATTGTAATCGTATCATCATTAATTTTGCCGTAATTTTGAATCCTTCTCTGAATTATCTCAGAATGCTCCCTGAAATTTCTTCTGATTGCTTTAGAGCTCCTTCGAATTCCTCTTAAAATCCTCATAGTAGTCTCTTCAGAACTTGCCTAGGATTAACCTTAAGTTTTCTTGAAATACTTCTCAAAATTGCCTGAAATATGTAGTCAAATTCCTTTGGTTATTCTCGCCAGGATTTCCTCAATTTCAATTCTCATCATAATTCAAAGCTTCAATGTTGCAGAGTCTCAAAAAGTTATTATAGTCCTAAAACCATTTTCTTTTTAATCTGAGGTCATTTAAAACGTTGTATTGAAGTCATAAATCTCACAAACATTTTTTTAGTCCGAGAATTCTGAAACTTTTAAAATCATTTCAAATTTCTTAAAACTTTCTAAGTTGTGAAACTCAATTTGACAATTCTGATTTCTTAATTTTTCACTCGGGTTCCGGTATTTGACATAACATGCCCTAACTTTTTTTTTTCAGTGACATCAATTGCTGAATTCAATCATGCCATTTTCTTACCATATTAAGCTGTTAATATGAAGTCGCGAATATTATGCTGGGCACCCGGGAAAAACCATGCGAAGTTTCATGGTTTAATTCCCGGGAACGATCTAGAAGATTTTGTACATTTGACAGTCGATTTGAATCTAATTTCTGCTAGATGTCACGTTTTTCTTTAATATGGTGAACAGGTAAAAAGTGAGGTTTTGCGATGTCAAGGATGCTAAAACTTGTTGTATGGATTCTGATGTCAAGATATTTCACGGCTGTAGTGTGCATTCAAGCTCATCCAAGTTTGGTGAGAATGGACCCTTCTTAGTAATTTAAATTCTTTGAAAAATGCTCAAGTCAGCAGTCAGAAAAAGGAAGAACATCTTCGTCTTCTTCTTCTTCTTCTTCTTCTTCTTCTTCTTCTTCTTCTTCTTCTTCTTCTTCTTCTTCATTTTTCTTTGTATTTCAAGCTTATTTCTTATCGCATATTAGCTTATTGCGTGCTCTCAACTTAGTGTGCTAGATGCACTTCCACAGTTGTCAATTGAGAGCTTTCGATGCCTGTATCATTTTATATACAATCATACTCTAGGCGGAGGGAAGTCGAGAAATTTTCCAACCCGATTTTTTTATAGACCGGACCGGGAATCGAACCCAGCCACCTCCAGCATCGTCTTACTTTGTAGCTGCGCCTTTACCGATTGCCTGTGATGAAAATGTCATGATCTTAAATTATTCTTATAAAGCAATCCGTCATCTGGAAATTACAAACGGCTATTATTGGTTGCTGATGAATAACTCACAAAATAATGTTTTATGACAGAATTTAAACATGGGCCCTATACGTGGGAAACTTAGGCCGACATAAGGGACATCAACCCTATACCACATCCCGCGTAGAAACTTTAAGGACACGGACAGCAACAATTGTCTGTAACTGTAACTCCACTCAAGTAACAGTTTTGATTTTGTGAGGGTTCTGTAGACCATGATTTAGACTGGTAGCATGCTTTAAAACCTCGATAAAACTTGCAATGTTACTGGGTAGATTTGTATGATACTTTGAGTAATTTTTTGATACGGGCAATGATTTACATTTTTGCTAAAAGTCGGCCCTTTTGGACCTAATAAGAGTTTTAAAATAGCGTCTTTATAGCTTTAAAAAAATGTAGCACAGAAGCGGCATTTCTGATCGAAATGACATCTGGGACAAAGTTATAGAGGAAAATAATGTCTTGGAAGAAATAAACAGACCATTTTTTTGAAATTTATTTTAAGTAAAAATTTATAAAAATGTTCTTGCCCAATTTTTGTTCTTTTTTAAGCTTTTGAAAAATGCAAGCTTGTGGAATAATCAGAGCCATGGATACTTGAAAAATGACATAAAACGGAGAACAAGGACTTTTGAACAATAGTATAAATTAACAAAAAGTACAAAAATTAAGACATAAGTTGTTGTTCTACGATTTTTGTGAATTTTAATGTGTGCATAATTTTTCATAATGAACTCTACATAGAGCTGGAATTAGGGCCTAACAGCTTTTGTAAACAATGAATTCTATCGATGATTTCTAGAAATTCAAGGCTCGCCCACGCAAACGACATCCTCATCGGGTAGAAGAAGACTTCCCCTACCCGATGGTTATGTTGGTTTACGTGGGCGTGCCTTGGATTCCTAGGAAACATCGAGAGAAGTCATCGTTTACGAAAGCTGTTACTCCCTAATTCCAGCTCTATCTAGAACTATAAAAAAATCTTAAATCGGACAAGAACATTTTCAGATATTTAGGTTTTAACCATTTTTTTAATTACTAAAAACATATTTTTATGTATGCTTCCCAAAAATCATAAGTTTTCTCTACAACTTTGTCTCAGACGTCTTTCGATTAGAAATTCCGTTTTCTCGACAAATTTTTTTGAAAAATTTCAAAGGTATCATTTTGAAAATTTTACAAGATCCAAAATGACCGAACTACGCAAAAATGTGAATCATTTCCCATAACAAAAAATTATGCATAGTTTCATGCAAATCGGAGAAAATCGAGTTTTTTTTTACGATTCCTCGTTTTGGCGTGGAACTCAATACCAAAAAATATCATGCTGAATACCATTTTGGAACCCATCCTGATATTTGCATACCAAGCAAGGATATAACCTATAGTATTTTGTTATTGATTTGATTCCGTTATTTACAATCAAGACGCATGGTAGTCTAGTCGCATAGGAGTATTGAGCGAACACCCAAAACTTGAAAACTTCAAAAAAATATAACTTAAAACCAAGACTCGACCGTAGATTTGACGTAGGATTACGTGCTCGGTATTAATATTTGGCGGCTATGTTAGGGAAACCACTATTTGCAGGCAATCGGTGATAATTTTGATCACCATTGCAACAGTTGGACATATGTGTAATTTTCAATAGTGACCTAATAAAAATTGATAAAGTATTCATTTTAGCAGCTTCGTAGAAAAATTACCAATCGATTGGCTTGTTTAGAATTGCATTCCATCCGCTATTGACAGAGTTACAAGTGGTCAAAACCTGACCACTTTTCGTAACGCGGTCGATCTTGTTTTTTTTTTTTAAATTGCACCCCCAATATGTTGCCGAAAGTCGTAATGCGTAATGCGTAATTACAATCAATGTTTTTCAATACAAAATTCCAATTTTTCAATATCATTATGTTAACCTTTCAGTTGATATTTTGGTTTCTGAAATTGACCCAATGTTTCAAAAGCTATGAATTTTTGAAAAAAAAAATTTTTTTTTACCACCCTAACATGGAAATGGTCAACCTAAAAAAAAATACGGGTCTAATAATTTGCAATAAGAAACAAAACTACAAATTTTTACTTTTTTTTTAAATTCATTTGATAAGGCTCATTCGAATTAACTTTACAGAGCCGAGTTTACACAAAAGATCGTAAACCTATAGTTAAAAGGTACAACACAATAAACACTTTATCTTCCGCTATCCAATAAGCCTCCTCCATCAGAACGGGATCCGCTTCCAGTGGTTTCATTGTTTGGCAGTATCGCCAACGAGGAGCAGAGCGCATCCATTGCAGCAATGGACGCAAAACGTGGTCATCTGTGCTTTCCAAAGTCGACGACGCATCGATCGAAAAAACAGACGATCACGAAGCGAAGATTGATCAATGTGCCTTGGTCAAACATTTACAGTTTTTCAAAGAAATTTTTCATCTTCACATGCACAAAATGTGGTCCTGGCCATTTAGTATTGCTACCCTTGATCTTGTTTTCGCATCCTGATCTGATTTGAGGTGTCGGATGATGGTTTTTGACTTAGCTAGGAACTTTCTAACGGAACCTGCAGCTTGTTGATCCCGGTCTCCCGAAGGCCTTACGGGATAACTACAGAAGGCTTATGCATCAACTCTGTAGAGGCCTTATATAGTTAACTGCGATGAACTTATGAATCAACTTTAGTGGGCTTAAGAATCAACTCTAGACATCTTTTGGGTCATCTCAACAAGCTTTATTGGTTGAGTTCAGAGATGTTGGTGGTTTTGCTTAGAGACATAGTTATTCTACTTTAGAGGTTTTGTATGTATGTATGTATCATTGTTGCAGGGCACAGCCATAAGACGGTGGACTGTCCACATCGTATGACTTGATCAAGTACGATACCTGTTTGTATTCAATTTATTTACCACTGTATGAAGGGCCAAAATCGGAGGGTGGACCCGTACGCAGAGATACAGAACAAGCCATCATACGAGGGGATGTCCCAATGAGTGGGGAGAAGAGCCCTCCTTCAATTCACGAAATGTTAACAACAAGGAGTTGGCAATTCCACCCTCCCCATCCAGATCGCTTCAATCAGGCGTTATTCAACTTTAGAGGATTTAGGAGTAAACTCAAGATGGACCTTGCGAGTTAATACGAGGTCTTAGAGACCTTAGGTCTACTTTAGCGACTATTTCCAGGGGTCCCATGAACCAACTTCAGAGAACTTATTTCTGGAATCAATTTCAGATATACAACGCCTCTTGTAGATAACTTCTTGAACGAAACCCGTACTTCTGTGCCTCAGAATTATGGAACTGATGAAAGTTGAACCTCCTACCCCTTGTAGAGCACTTCAACCGCAGCGAGAAAGCAAACACAGTGCTAATCACTTCGCCAGACACACTTCAAAACTCGCGTTCTGCCTTTGTGCTCTTATGCCAGACCATTTCCCTATCATCAGCTCCGTTACACAACCCTTCCAGAAACGACACTGAATTGTAGCTAGGTTTACCGCGCGCACAATTTATGACGTGTGAAAAGTGATCACTCAGCACCACTTTCGCCCCGTATGCAGGCTGGAAGCGGCAGTCCTTGGACAAATGCGTTGGCTTTCTCGGTGCACTTGACGACAACCGGTGCTAAATTGTGTGCAACAAAGTTCCTCCCATGTGGCTGGTACCAACACGTTTTCATTGGATCATTGAAGTCTTTTGTAAAACCGCGTTCCGTTTTCGGAGCCGGGGGTTCAAGTGCGCAAGCGCTCCAAATCTGCCGGCTCCTCTCCCCTCGAAAATTAACCCATTGGCTAGGGGTGGTCAGCCAGTGACGTCCACTGGCGTTGAGATCGAACGTTTTTCCTACGTGTGCAGTTTCAGAGCTAGGAAATTCCTGCTTTCTGCCAGCCGCTCACTCGGCTCACACACTCCCACACGGGCACTCTCTCACTCACATAGACAGCTATATGGGCAACAGTTGGCACACGCAAGCAGTAGGTACCCTCGAACGCCTCGGTGCTGCTAGGTTAGTTTTTTTTTGCAATTAATTAATATCATAACTCAAATAACAATATAAAACAAATAAATTTCAATATTATAAGCCCTGCCTGCTGCCGGCTGGTGCCGGTCGGTTCTCGTGTGCGCACGCGGAATTGCGATCGATCCAACACGAGCCGAGCTCGCCGCCTCTACACCGTGGAACCACCTAATGCTGCAGCACACAGCAAGGCCTCCCAGCAATGTGTTATACTATAGACGAGAGGTGCAGAGATTCGGCGAAAGCAACTTGCGCTGGAAACGGGTAGGTGAGAATTGCTAGACCTTTGGCACCGCCACCACCACCAGGAAGTGCAATTTTTCCATGTGCTGGGTGACCTTCGCCGGGTGACAACAACGGTGAACCAAGTCGAAGAAACGGGAATCCTATCAGATGGTGAGCTTGCTACCGCTGCTGGTTTTGTTTTCTGGCGAAGAACGTGCATTCTGTGGCTGGGTGAAAATGGTCGCTTATATGGCCGTTCCAGGAATTTAAGTTAGGTTTGGATTGCAAACGAAATGCGGTGCTTTGTTGGTGTCATTGTGCAGGTGTTTTGCACTGAGCAAAGTTGTTTGGGTGAGAGATACCTTTCAAATAGCGGATAATTTTGTTCAGAAATGTGTCACTGAGTGGCAAAATATTGTTCTGTCTCGTTTGTTCTGATCTCAATCATATGGAAAATTCTTGTTTTCGGTAAAGTTTTTCAGCTGACTGAGACCTTGCAGATGGTGCATTGTTTCGTTCAAAAATGGCTCACTAGGTGGTACTAATGAGCAACATACTGGTTTGTCTCATTTAAAATGATCCTGACCACATATGGAAAATTAAAGTCTTTGGCAAAGTTGTTCAGTTGAGTGAGATCTTTCAGATGGCGGTAGTTTCGTTCAAAAATAGTTCACTAGGTTGCACTAATGAGCAATGTTACTGACCATATGGTAAGCTTCTTTTTCGGTAGATGGGTTTAGTTTAGTGAGGCAATTCAGATGGCTGGTAGTTTCGTTCAAAAATGGCTCACTAGGTGGCAGTAATGAGCAACATATTGTTTTGTCTCATTTAAAACGATCCTGATCCATATGGAAAATTAAAGTCTGTGGCAAAGTTGTTCAGTTGAGTGAGACCTTTCAGATGGCGGTTAGTTTCGTTAAAAAATGGCTCACTAGGTTGCGATTTGCCTAATTTGACCATGTAAAAACTGTCTGTATTCGACAAAGATTCATTAGAAAGACCTTCTAGATGGCGGATTGTTTCGCTCGAAAAAAATCACTACAAGGCGCTAGTGAGCTACACTTTGTTCTGTCTCGTTTCTACTGATCCTGACCACAAGGAAAGCTCACGTTTTTGTTAGTTGAAAATACCTGTTGGTGGCAGTAGTGATGAGTAATGATCCTAACCATTTGGAAAATTCCTGTGTTCGGCAAAGTTGTTCCGTTGAGTGAAATGGCTGAAAGTTTTGACCAAAAATTACCCATTTGGTGACGCTAGTGAGCAAAATATTGTTCTGTCTTAATTCTAATGACTTGACCATACGTTATGACCGTCTTCATCATAACTGTTGGACAAAAGTGTGAATTTCCTTTTTATCGTGATTGATAGATTGATTCAAATTTCAAAATTATCTTTCCACATTTTTCAAACTGCTCCAAATCGGTTCATGGCTAGTCTCCCAAAATTTGGGTTAATTTGATTATAAACTGACTTTTCACAAACCATTGAAAGTTTATATGGTAATTACCTTGGAAAAATCATACTTTTTGTAATAAATTTGATTCGGCGATGTGTGCTTCGTTGTTCGCAGAATCGATGCGAAAATTGACTGCTGAGCATACCGTGGTTATTTGCTGACTCGTTTTCAAGTATATTTATTTCACGGCGCCGGTGGTGTAGTGGTAAGCGTGATTACCTCTCACCCCAGCAGGCCTGGGTTCAATCCCAGTCGGCGCCGCCGGGATGTTCTGAGGCATAACATCTCTGATCACGCCTTCCTTCGGATGGGAAGTAAAGCCGTTGGTCCCCGGCTCATGAGTTGATGGGTCGATAGGTAGGGTCTAGGTGTGGGAGCTGCCTTCCTGGCACGTCGGTAGCATTGGTGCTCAGCACGGAAAACAAGATCGACGGAAAAAAAAAAAAAAAAAAAAAGTATATTTATTTGTAATGAAGGTCGCTGATAAATCATTTGCTTCCTAGCTTTAATGGGACCTCCCTTAGCTCATTCGGTAAAGGCACAGCTACAAAGCAAGACCATGCTGGAGGTGGCTGGGTTCGATTCCCGGTCCGGTCTAGGAATTTTTCGGGTTGGAAAATTTCTCGACTTCCCTGGGCATAGAGTATGATTGTACTTGCCACACAATTATTCTAATGTAAAAAGGGTACAGGCATCGAAAGCTCTCAATTAATAACTGTGGAAGTGCATCTAGAACACTAAGTTGAGAGCACGCAAAAAGCTAATATGCCATACGCAATAAGCTTAGCGGCGCCGGTGGTGTAGTGGTAAGCGTGATTACCTCTCACCCCAGCAGGCCTGGGTTCAATCCCAGTCGGCGCCGCCTGGATGTTCTGAGGCATAACATCTCTGATCACGCCTTCCTTCGGAAGGGAAGTAAAGCCGTTGGTCCCCGGTTCATGAGTTGATGGGTCGATAGGTAGGGTCCAGGTGTGGGAGCTGCCTTCCTGGCGTCGGTAGCATTGGTGCTCAGCACGGAAAACAAGATCGACGGAAAACAAAACCAAGGAAAAAAAAAATACGCAATAAGCTTGAAAAGCAAGGAAGAAGAAGAAGTTCCTAGCCTTAAATTATTTTAGATATTTTATCCTCTAAAATTAATCCAAATGGGGAGTCAGTCAGACCATCAGTTCAGCTCAGTCCTTAATCAATAATTTTCGACTTTGCACTCGGTGCGAACGTTTTTCACATTCTTTCAGTTTCTCTCCTGATTCGCTCTACTGCTGTCAAATTTGAGTATATGTGCAATCATCTTCTTGGTAGTAATACAATCTTTTTTTTAGCCTTCGGACCATCCGATCCGTTCTCTCCTTCATCTTCGTCATGGTTACGTCTACGATGTGTCTACGGAACGACGCATTAAAGGCCTCAAGACGCGCCTAAAGAGCCTGCTGACGTCGTTCAACCTGGTCAAAACGTTCGTGGACGAATTTCAGCGGAGAACCGGCTGTCTGTCAAGTCTCGATGCGTTTGGAGCACCTGGTGGAGCTTTGGAAGGAGGTTAACGCGGTGCAAATGGACCTGGAAACGGTTAATGAGGCCTCTTACGGTCAAATGCGCAATCACCTCTACAATCGTCTTTCGTTCGAATACCCAACGTGAAGCTACCTGTTTTCTCTGATCATCTCGATAGCTGGTTGAACTTCCATGACCTATTTGTCTCACTCGTCCACTCGTCGCACGAACTCTTCATTTTACAAACGTTCTCAAGCTGATAACAATTACAAGGTCGCCTGGAAGTTGTTGACAGAGCATTACCATAACTCAGCAAGACTGAAACAACCCTGCGTAGACTCGTTCTTTGAGTTTCCTTCGCTGAAAAGGGAATCAGCAACAGAGTTGCACTCACTCGTTGAGAAGTTCGTAGCGAATGTGAGAGTACTGAAACAGTTGGGAGAGAGAACAGAATTCTGGGACATACTTCTGATACGAATGACGAAGTAACACCTTCACCGACCTAACGGCTTTCAATCAACGGAGAGTCTCGAAAGACGGCAACTGAAGCTCCTCCGTCAAATTGCACATCAGCGTCCCGTCACCAGCCATGGAGCCAGCCAGCAGAACTATCGCAAGAGTCTCGTTTGTTCCGATCACCATCCCTTGTATCAATGCGCAGTTTTCTGGAAAATGTCCGTCGCCACCAACTATGCCGCAATTGTTTACGAAAGGGGCACCAAGCGCGTGACTGCCCCTCCTCCAGTACTTACCGCAAGTGTAGAAATCGCCACCATACTCAACTCTGTTCCACCGAAGCTGTGCCGGTGCTGTGAACTCCAGGACTGCCGACGCTGCTCAAGAAGGCTAAGAACCACCGAGAAGCTCTGCCTGAGCCGTTACTGAACCTGTAAGCTGTTCGACTTCTGCATTGAAGGTGAAAAGTGTCCTGGTCCGTGGTCGTCCTAGTCGACGACAATGGAACTAACGCCAGAGCACTCCTAGATTCTTGAAGTGAGTGCTGCTTTATGACTGATTCTTTTGCCCAGCAGATTGAGGTCACGCACCTGTGATTATTTCACCACCGTGGAATTCTTGATACTGTAACCGTTCTGTTACAAAGGTTCAATACAATATTTTAAATATGCACCATGTGATCGAGCATTCAAATAAACTTGTTTAACACTTGCGGTGAAACCCACTGGGCAGACGACACGGCCATGCTTAACGGCCGACTGCTGAATAAGGCGCGCATGGCCGCGGCAAAATGGTGACACGGAGTCACGGGTGATGAGCTGAAAGGTTCTGCGATGCTTAGAGAACGGCCATCGTTCACTTTATCTCAGGCGAGCGTGTAGACCAGAAGTGTCTGTGGAATACATGTTAACAGAAAACAGTGCTAGTAGTGAATCAAGGTGCAGTGGAAATCACCAATTCAGCTGATTCAGGACCTTTTTTTTCAACCAATCAAATGGTTTTCTGGTTGGCGAGTCAAAGACCGCCATTGCACGCTACGGTCTAGGTGACATTTAGTTACCTTGACCTAACCGTAAAGGACATCGTTCTCGGGCTGAAGGCCCTAAACGCCAAGGAGAATTTCCCTTCCCGGTTCGACAGAGGGCGGCCTTGCCGTCGTCAACCGGCTTCGTCCGAAGGAAGCGCCTGTGCATCGGAACCATCTCCACAAACCGCTATACCAGCCCGGTAAAACCAACCCGCCATCGCACTACGGCCGACGTTCGATCAGCCTCGCTTCGTCCGCCATTGTCGGAATTGTACCGCAATTTCACCGAGCGGTGGTACCGCCATGTTGCCGACAAGATCGGCCTTTAAGGATCTTTCCGGAACCACAGCGAGCGCTCGCTGGTCTGCAGTCGTCGTAGTCGCCATCGTCATCAACGGTATGTGCCAAGAAAATCGAACACAACACCACACAATCCACACTATCGGTAATTGGAGAAATACAGTGTTTAAATTGATCCGCGTTGTGTTTCAGTTTAGTTGAAAGCTTGAGTGCCTTTTCATCCGCGTGCCCCTCCAGTTTGCCCAGTAGTGCGCCGACTCTGAGACACAGTTCAAGGAGTCTCGTGCTGCTGAGTTGTTGTCGGGCAGAACATTAGTTTCAATACTCCCGAAAGTTACAGTAAATCTGCCGTCAGCATCTGTAGACACCCCTTCCTAAGAAATCCCCCCCGGGAATCCAGGTTACCGACCCGCTGTTCTACGATACAAGACCCGTCCAACTCGTATTGGGTACAGAAATCTTCTTTGACCTCTTCAAAGTGTCCGGTCGGATTAAACTTGGTGAGTCTCTACCGAATCTAGTCAATTCTGTTCTAGGCTGGGGAAAGACAATGAATACCCGTTCGACAAATCCTGTCACCGCTAACGTCACAACAGTCGCTTAATAGAAAAAATTTGGATCCTCGAAGAAAATAGTGCCTGCTACTCTGTCGAAGAATCTGCATGCGAAGAGCACTTTCCTCTACCAATAAAGGAAGATGTTCTCACCAACCTCAGAGACAATCGTCGCACAGCTAGTCGTCGCTTTCGACTACTACAAGGTCAGCTCGCTAAGAACGACGAACTGGGCAACCAGTACCGAGCGTTTATGCCGTAACCATCCTTAAGCGACGCACTCATGGTCGGACCCATAGTTCAAGAAGACCTACTACGATCGATCCCTTAGCTCAGTCGGTAAAGGCGCAGCTACAAAGCAAGACCATGCTGGAGGTGTATGGGTTCGATTCCCGGTCCGGTCTAGGAATTTTTCGGGTTGGAAAATTTCTCGACTTCCCTGGGCATAGAAGTTTGATTGGACTTGCCACATAATTAAACCAATGCAAAAATGGTACAGGCATCGAAAGCTCTCAATTAATAACTGTGGAAGTGCATCTAAAACACTAAGTTGAGAGCACGCAATAAGCTAATATGCGATATGCAATAAGCTTGATATGCGAAGAAGAAGAAGAAGTACTACGATCGATAATAATGCGATCCAGTATCCGCCCTGTTCCAATACGCCGACGTGAAACAGATGTACCGACAGATCTTACCGGATCAACGCAGCAACAACCTACTGCACTTCGTATGGAGTCCATCACCTGAAACCCCTCTCCAGACATATGAATTGTACAGCCAGTGCACCGTTTCTAGCCGCGAGCGTGCTCCAGAAACTGGCGGACGACGAGCAGCATGATCTTCAAGAAGCTGCCAGTATTCGTCGGAAAGATTTCTACGTGGACTATTTATTTTCGGGGCGGACCCAGTAGAAGAAGCCATCACACTACGGAAGCAGTTAGAATCTCTTCTCGGCAGGGGAGGGTTCGAACTGCGCAAATGGGCCTTTCTTAAAAAAATCTATTTTTTGGACTACCCTAACATGGAAATGGTCACTCTAATGACAACATAAAAAAAAGTGGGTCTAATATTTTAAAACTAGCCATTTTTACGAAATTCTGCGAATCACTATATCGTGTTGCTATGGAATGGCTGAACTTACTAATGTTGACATGTACTTAGACTTCATTGAAGGCTCTGCAGCACGCGTCTAATGGATTATGTTGGCCTTAGTTGGTTCGGTGACTAGGAATCCACACGGTTTGCTGATTTCGTAGCTGATGAGCAGGTGCATGCAAGCACACACATTCTGAAGTATACTGATACAGTCGATGTTGCCGGTTAAAATGCTGAAGAGCATCAACCGTCTACTCTCTAAAGTTTGCATTCCAATAAGTGCACACCGTTGATCGTAAGGTGGTAGGTTGAAGGGATCATTCCAAGGTAGACCCCGTAAAGCGTACCTGACGGAAGCGTTTCTCAACTCGTTCGATTCGTTGGACATGAACATTATGATATGGAGTCCAAACCTGTACGGTATATTCTAGGATTCTTCGGACTAATGAGCAATACAGCGACTTCAAAGTATAAACATCGTCGAAATGAGCTGTATTGCGGCGTATGAGTCCAAGCATCGCATTCGCTTTAGCAACTGTTAACGAGATGTGTTCATGAAACCGCAACTTGCTGACAAGAATGACTGCTGAATCCTTCATCGAATTGACTCTAAGGGTGAGAGCACCATTTTCCGGGTACCATATGTCAGCTTGCAGAGCACAAAAGTCCAGAGGTGATTGTATCGCTCGAAAGATTTTCAGGTAATCCTCATTCAATATATTTTCGGAGTACGGAATATTGCAAAGGTCATTTACGAATATCACAAAGACCAGGGGACCTAAATGACTTCCTTGTGGCACACCAAATAACATTGCAAACTCAACGGATTTAGCAGCATGAAGCTTAACGAAAGCTTTACGGGACGATAGATGGTAGACCAAAGCGATCCATTTTTAGAATGGCGAATTCGTGGATTACTTTGTCGAAGGCTTGATGTCGCTTCTTGATTCTGTTGATGAGCTTAATGGTATACGACATAAGATTCGAGGTAGTCGAGTGTTTTTTCACGAATCCGTGCTGAAACTCCGAGATCACAGGATGCAATACGTCGTGAATCAAACTCTCAAGAACTTTGGCCAAACAGTTCAGAATGGATATCGGACGGTAGTTTTCTACATTGTGCATGTTGCCTGTTTTAAAAATATGAGTTATCGACGCAAGCTTCCATGCTTCGGGAAAGATTCTATCACGCAGCGATAAGTTAAATATCTTTGACCACGGCTGCACAATTTTTGATACAGGCAAGCCGGCGGGGTACTTTCAGGACCGAGACCTTTCGACGCGTCAACGCGACAGCAAAACTATTACTGTACTGTCGTGACGGCCTAGCAGAGTTCTTCCGACTCTTTATAAAACCCCAGAATGATGACGGACCGTGCTTGTAGGTGTTTTGGTTTTAGCCTGTTGAAGTTCTCTTCTGTGCGTAGTAGATTCCGAAGATTTCGGAGCTTCTGTCACATTTGGAATAACACCCTATTTTACAAATTTTCTTCCGGATACTTACTTACTTACTTAAGGGTCCTGTGCACCACCAGCGGTGCAAAGGGCCAACGTGAAAGACTTCCATCCTGGGCGGCTGCTCGCTTTTGCCTTGACCTGGGCCCAGGTCAGATTCCTATCGACTTGCTTAATTTCCTTATTGAGGCTCCGCCGCCATGAGCCCCTGGGTCTGCCTCTGCTGCGATGTCCTGCCGGATTCCAATCCAGCGCTTGCTTGCAGATTTCGTTTCCGCCCCGTCGAAGTGTGTGGCCGACCCACCTCCACTTTCGCTCTCGAATTTCTGTTGCTATCGGCTTCTGATGACATCGACGATGGAGCTCGGCATTCGAGATCCAGTTGTGAGGCCACCAGGCACGAATTATATACCGCAGGTATCGGTTGATGAAGACCTGCAGCTTTTGAGTGTTCTCCGCTGATACACACCACGTCTCGCTGGCGTATAACAACACAGATTTCAAGTTCGAGATGAAAATTCGGATTTTGGTGCGTTGACTTATCTGGTTGGGTCTCCATACGTTTCGTAAACTCGCAAAGGCAGCCCTAGCCTTCTTGACTCGTGCACCTATGTCGCTCTTGGTCCCGCCGTCCAACGCTATTTGGCTGCCAAGATATTGGAAACTTTCGACCTTCTCCACTGCTTGCCCCGCTACCGTAAAGCTGGAAGGGTTGCCCGTGTTGATATCCAACGATTTGGTCTTGTTGACGTTGATGGTGAGACCCGCCGCAGAGGAGCGTTCGGCTAGGTCATTGAGCTTACTCTGCATATCAGAGCGCCGTTGTGCTAGTAGAGCAACATCATCAGCCAAATCGAAGTCGTTGAGATGCTCCATGGTGATAGGCTGCCAAAGCAGCCCACGGTTCGGTACACGGTCAATTACACCTACCATGATCTCGTCGATTACGATCAGAAACAGTAGCGGTGATAGTATACATCCTTGTTTCACACCAGCGACTACCCGGATAGAGTCGGACAAGGCTCCGTTATGCAGAACTCTGCACGTGAAAGCCTCATACTGCGCTTCGATGAGGTTGACGATTTTATCCGGGACTCCCTTGCGTCTCAGGGCGCCCCACAGATTCTCGTGATTGAGACGGTCGAAAGCTTTTTCGTAGTCAATGAATACCAAATAAAGGGACTCTTGGAATTCATTGACCTGCTCCAGGATGATGCGGAGCGTGACAATATGGTGCACACAAGATCTTCCGGCACGGAATCCTGCCTGCTGCCGTCGGAGAGTCGCGTCGATCTTCTCCTGTATCCGATTCAGAATAAATTTGCACAGAACTTTGAGAACAATACACAGTAACATGATGCCTCGCCAATTGTCGCACACAGTCAGATCCCCCTTCTTTGGGACCTTCAGTCGGCCGGAAAAGTCGCGGCCTCGGAATTGACGCGACTGATGCGCCGCACCCGGATCATGCCGAGATGTTGATGGCTGGTTGGCCGTCGAAACTTGAAGAAGTTGTTCGAAGTGCTCAAACCAGCGTTTCAGCTGGTCAGTGGGGTCGGTAAGCAATTGTCCAGTCGTGTCCTTCACTGGCATCCTCGGGTTCAACCTTGTTCCACTCAGGCGTCGTGAGATATCGTAGAGGAGGCGTATATCGCCAGTGTTTGCGGCTTTCTCCCCTTCGTCGGCCAGGGAGTTCACCCACGCTCGCTTGTCCCGTCTGCAAGAGCGCTTGACTTCCTTCTCTAGAGCCGAGTACC
Source organism: Ochlerotatus camptorhynchus (assembly GCF_037179485.1). Lineage (NCBI taxonomy): Eukaryota > Metazoa > Arthropoda > Insecta > Diptera > Culicidae > Ochlerotatus > Ochlerotatus camptorhynchus. The sequence goes on along the minus strand of NW_027041253.1, from coordinate 531,423 downwards.
GTTGACGGGCTTCGTTCTTGGCTCCTCTGGTTCTCGCCCGCTCTATCGCGGCTTTTGCTTCTCTACGCTCCTCAATCTTCCGCCAGGTTTCATCTGTGATCCACTCTTTCCTCTGGGTGCGCAGCTCACCCAAGTTGTTCTCGCTTGTTTCTATAAAGGCATTCTTGATGGCCGTCCATTGTTCTTCTACGCTGCCACCTTCTGGAACGTCCGCAGCTCGAGTCTCAAGTTCTTCAACAAAAAACCTTTACCGCTGGATCTTAAAGTCGGCGTGTGTTGAACCGCCGCCCGAGTCTCTCCTCCCGTCGCTGGATCCGCGCCATACGTAGGCGGATTTCACCGATTAGAAGGTGATGGTCAGACGCGATGTCGGCGCTGCGTTTATTCTGGACATCAAGAAGGCTCCGTCTCCATTTTCGGCTGATGCAGATGTGGTCGATCTGATTTTCGGTATGTCCATCACGGGAAACCCACGTGACTTTGTGCACTGGCCGATGGGGGAAGAGCGAGCCCCCGATCACCATGTCGTTATTGCCACATAATTCTGCAAACAGCTCACCGTTCTCGCTCATTTCGCCGAGACCATGGCGTCCCATGACACGCTCATAGTCCGTGTTGTCGGAGCCGATCTTCGCATTGAAGTCGCCAGTGTAGATCTTGATGTCACCCTTTGGAACCTTATCCACGACGGCATTCAGTTGACTGTAAAAATTCTCCTGGTCCTGTAGCTCGGCAGCATCGGTTGGCGCATAACATTGGATTATGGTAAGGTTACGAACCCGTGTTCTAAATCTGGCAACGATTATCCTCTCATTAGCAGGCTCCCATTTGATGAGCGCAGCACTTGCCTGGACGCTAAGTATGAGACCAACTCCACGATGGCGGGGAGCGTTTTCACCTCGAATACCAGAGTATAGTAGTACCTGTCCCGACGGCAGTTTGTGTTCTCCAAAGTTTGGCCAACGAACTTCACTCAGTCCCAGGATTTCTAGCTTCATGCGTCGCGCCTCATTGGCGAGTTGTGCCAGTTTACCCTGCTGGGCTAACGTCAATACATTCCATGATCCAATTCGTGTCCGTTGTTTTGCGCTAAAAGTCGTTGCCGTTATATCAGTTCGATGTCTTTCTCTGTTGGTTTCTGTAACAATTGTAAAGGTTTCAAAGACAGTAGGTGGTTGGCCTAAGGCCTCCTATCCCCCGTGATGGGGCTGCCATCTTAGGTGTAGCTTCCGGGGAAGAGCATTTCTTATTCAGCCGCTGGATGCCAGTCAGACGCTGTTTGAGCCGCACCTCCATGGTGAACAGACGCTCGGGTCTTCCGGATAGCTCTTTTGAAAACATTGTCATCTAAAGTCTTACAGTGAATTATTGTTTAATTTTCGGCCGAACGGCATCTGGTGAAATGACGCATTCGCCAAAAGCCGTTCGGCGTTATGGCGTTAGGACAAATGATTGCGATCGATTTGTTTTGCCAACGATATTTCGGAGAGTTGGAAGAACATTTTATAAATGAATCGTAAATTCGGTGAAATGGCTTACTTTGAAACAGTCGTACACTTCAGTTCCATGCCATTACTATGCTGTTTTTATCGAAGCCCTATTTGCCAAATGTTCATTCTCCCAAATGTGAAAAATTGTATCAAATAAATGCTCAAAAAAAAAACCGTTGGTAAAATGGAATTTGGTGAAGTGACCCATTATAATCCTAATGACGCCGTTCGAAATTGGTTTAACGACTATCAAACTTAGAATGAGTCATTTTGTTGAACATATTGGCCATCCATCCGTAACCTTTTTCACAAACAATCGGTTTTCGGTGAAATGGCTTGCTTCACTTGCTATCACTACTACTTTTATCACAACCGTCCCTAATTCCAACTATCATAACCCTGAAAACCCCCTGCGGCAATCACAATCGATCGTGAAGGTCGTTTGAAGAGTAAACAAAGCAACGCGCGCCCCCTTATCTGGTATCGGGACGCCAAAAAAAAAGCATTTATTTTGAAACGCAATCCATGTACTCCGGTTGTTTTGTCTTTATCTGTTATCGAAACCTAACCAACTACATCCCAAAGCGTTGACGGTTCTTCCGACGAAACTTTTCCATCATTGTAGAAACGACTCATACATGTCCTCCGTCGCCGCCGCCACTCCGCCTCCACCAGATAAGTCTCGTACATCGTTCGTTGTTTGTTGTGGCTGTTGTTGACAGAACCTAGATAACGTCCGACTCAAGGGCCCTCGCGTGCCGCCTCTGCCTGTTTTCCCGCTGTTAGAGGTTGGTTGGAACATTGAATCGTAAATTAGCGACCAATTTGCGTGCGCTGGCTGGCAGCCGAATCGATTTTCACTGGATGTTGATTGATATGTCATTGACACTCTGAAACCAATCACTGCAAGATCTACGATAAGTTTCTTGTGCGGTTGAACTTTCTTATCTGCGCCATGTATCTGGACATCTGGGCGAAAGTGACGGATCCCGTCATCTGCGTTCGTCCGTCGTCCATCTCGTCGAATGTCTCCATTTGTCAACACTCATCATGGCTCTGATGGCTATCGCACGCGGTAAGCTCCGCTGGAAGCGCTCGGAAGAAAAGGCGGTGGTGGTTCGTTTATTAATTGTACAAGAAACTCTCGCTCTCTGTGTCGGAACTGTCCGCGGTTGAGTTGCGATATGGGAAACGCATTATGTCCCGACCGACCGACTGACTGATGATGATGATGATGATGATGGTGGTGGTGAAGATGCTGGGATTGCTTCGAGTGATGAAAGTTGTTGAGCGAACAGCAAGCGTACAAGTTCAATCGGCTAATGGACGAAGCGGCCGTGAAAATTTTCACTTGATAGGGTCTTATGGGTTGTTGTCGGGTGTGGATGGTGTTTTTTACCGTCCGGTGGTGGTTTATTATGATTGCTGTGTGTGCCTGGGGTGGTAGATAATCACAATCGTTTCGTTTCTCGAAATAACCTGTTCAACCTGTGCACTGCACAGGTTGCAAAATTTAGCCGCAGGTGATTTTTGAAGTACATTTTCATCCAAAATCATCCGTAAACCTTTCGCCTGGAGTTCTCACGAAACTGAAATTCGAATCCCGCCTTTTACAATCGATCCAGACTTCCTAATGAGATGTTTTTTTTCTGACTCTCACTGACCCACTCACCCAAAGAGCTCGACCTAGACTCTCCACCGCGTGTTCTAATCTTCATCAGTCATAATTTATTGATCCACATTCCTTCGCTTCGAGTGGTGGATTCGAGTCACCTGTCAATAATCCCCACCGGAATCCATTTTTCACACCTACGTCGTAGCCTCGTTATCTCGTTTTCCCATGAACAAAGAACCTATCTCAACACGCATGAAATTAATTCTATTCTCTTTTGCTTTCTCTCCCTTCTCTTTCCAGGTAAGTGTCCAGAATTCCCGTGCGATCGATGACGCCTCAGCCCAGCCAAGTTCCCACCCCATCGTCGCCGCCGCTAGACAATGGGCTGCGCGCTGCAGTGATGATTCACATCAAATAGCTGGAGAGAGACAGAGATAGACCAGGCGAACGTATTTTTCCACTTGTCCAGTTAATAACGACGATCATCATCAATTTATCCCAGCAATTACGTTCGGATATCACTGAGGGGGAGGGGAATTTGAAATTCCAACCCGGGTTCGAACAGAATCCAGGATGACCCAAATTTTGAATCGAGAATCAAGGTCAGCCTGATTGGTTCGACCTTCCTCGAAAAGTATCGATCCCTAGCGATCAATAACATTGATTGATCAGCATTTTTGCTCTGTGCCATATGTGTGTGCAAGTGCGCCGTTCTGACGGTAGTCATAATAGAAACGTGACTCAAAGTGATTCAGGGTGGTCTATATGGCGCTGATTGATTCTCGTGTTGCTGTTGTTAGGAGACGTACTGTCGTCTATGATGGCCAGGGCGACAACGACGACGACGACGGCGGCGGCGACTACAGCAAAGGCAACAATGATGATGATGATGATCGATATCTTTGAACTACCGCAGGGCAACAATATTGGCTCTGCTGGGTGGTTGGTGGTGGTGGTGGTGGCGGCGATGGCGGCGGTCTTGGTCGTCGTTGTCGTTGTTTATAGAGTGTAAATGAGGTTGCGGCAAGTCATGCAACGATCACGATGAGATACGCGTACCTACCTACAAATGTGCAATAACCCAAGGGTGAAATAGTTCTGCGATCGGACTATTAATATCAATAATAGTAGATTGTAGCAATGCAATCATAGCTATACTATTAAAGACTTGAGATTTTGAGACTTTGGACCTGGTGCGCAGTTCAGACAAGTTAATAGTGTTCAGGAGTTTGTCGGTAAAAGTGAGGTTAATTTCCGGTCAATTCAGGAAGGAATTCAACGTCTTTCCATGGTGTAAGAAGGGTCAAAATCAGGGAAAATCCTGCAGACAATCGAACTCACCGCTCAAAGATGGAAGCTTTATGACCAAATCTATACTAGTTGAACTAACGAAAGGCTCATGCTCTAGCTAAGCAAATCTTTTGCTATAAGCAAAATTACTGCTTAACACTCCGAACAAAAAAAAACTTAACGCCGACTACGAGGCCTCCGAAAAACGTGTAACGGCAAGTTTGAAATGACATAGCTTAGCCAATTCTAAATGAATTTCAAAAATTGTAGTACGTCTAGAATTGCTAGGGTCTATAGATTATTTTTATGCGAAACAGATTGAAAATAGGGTCGTCTACATTTTTTGACGTAGGACACTGTGAAAACCGAAAATGGAACATGTAACAAGATTATGAAAGATTTTGAACGTTAATAACTCAGCTGCCCCTGGACCAATTTCAATAATTTTATCACCAATCGATCAGAAATATTTCTACGCATCTGTAAAATTTGAGACTTTATCATTTTTCAAAATGTCACTATTGAAAATTGCTCGAATGTGCAACTGTTGCAATGATAATTAAGATTGTCACCTATTGCCTGAGAAAAGCGATTACCCTAACACAGATTTCAAAGTTGAATTCCATCCGGTCTCACCAAATGGTGTTTATTCAATCACCGCGTGGTTGGTGCTGGTGTTCTCCAGTACACAACGAAAGGCTGCCTGCAAGCAGCGAGCTGCAGCCCACATGACCATCTTTAGAAGGAGGAAGAAGCTGCACCGCTATTGATCGAAATCAGTAGCTCGTCGTGAGCCGCTGTGGGCGTCAAGCGCGTCATACTAAAGAGTATAACCAAAAATTCCAGTTCCTACACAACACACAAACTCCTGCAGCAGTTTACTAATAAGATTTATTATATAAGACCACGTAGTCCTATGTCACTATTGCGTACAACCCCATAGGGCTGTCCTTTGTAGTTTTTTAAAGAGAAAAGAGTCGTTACACGTTTTTTAAAAAAAGTGTGCTTATGGTTTTTGCAAGTGGCTTAAAGATCAATAATTTAAACTAATGGGCACAAATGCTCATGATTAGCCAGAATACAGTCATGGTTCCAATATATGGATCCTGGAGACAAAGCAACGGTGCTCCGGAAGATCCGGAACTACCGTAAAAGTGGTCAATCCACGAAACTGATCCTAGAGCTCCGTGGTTTTTTTTTTTTAAACATTATGAATTGTGATATATGAGAGAATTTGGGGACGTGACATAAACATGGACACAGATGGCCATGGAATCGTTCTCCGGAACATCCGAAAAAGTGGTAAATCCATGAAACTGTTCCTATATCAACGCAGTTTTTTCGAAAACACTTGGAACTGAGATGATAGAGAGAATTTGGGGTCGTGACATAAACATGGATCCGGTTGGCCATGAGACCGGTCCTCCTGAAGATCCGGATCATCCGTTGTGGTCAATTCATGAAACTGATCCTAGAGCTGCGCAATTTTTGAAAAATTCTAGGGACTGTGATGATATAATGATTTAGGGGTCGTGACATAAACATGAACCCTGATGACCATGGGACCGTCCTCCAGAAAATCCGGAACATCCGTAAAAATAGACAATCCACAAAACTGGCCCTAGAGCTCCGTGTATTTTTCGACAACATTAGGAACTGTGGTATAAGAAACAATTTGGGTCGTGACATAAACATGGACCTGGATGGCCATGGGACCGTCCTCCGGAAGATCCGGATCATCCGTAAAAGAAAACAATCCACGAAACTGATCCTGGGCTCCGTGTTTTTTTAAACATTAAGAACTGTGATATAAGAAAGAATTCGGGTCGTGACATAAACATGGACCTGGATGGCCATGGGACCGTCCTCCGGAAGATCCGGATCATCCGTTAAAATGGTCAATTCATGAAACTGATCCTAGAGCTGCGCAGTTTTTGAAAAATTCTAGGAACTGTGATGATGGAATGATTTTGGGGTCGTGACATAAACATGGACCCTGATGACCATGGGACCGTCCTCCGGAAGATCCGGAACATCCGTAAAAGTAGACAATCCACGAAACTGATTCCAGGAGCTCCGTGTATTTTTCGAAAACATTAGGAACTGTGGTATAAGAAAGTATATGCTTCTTCTTCTTCCTCGCGTTTCAAGCTTAGTGCGTATGGCATATTAGCTTTTTGCGTGCTCTCAACTTAGTGTTCTAGATGCACTTCCACAGTTATTAATTGAGAGCTTTCGATGCCTGTACCATTTTTGCATTAGTATAATTGTGTGGCAAGTATAATCATACTCTATGCCCAGGGAAGTCGAGAAATTTTCCAACCCGAAAAATTCCTAGATCGAACCCAGCCACCTCCAGCATGGTCTTGCTTTGTAGCTGTGCCTTTACCGACTGAGCTAAGGGAGAAAGTATATGGGTCGTGACATAAAAATCGACCTGGATGGCCATGAAGCTGTCCTCCGGAAGATCCGGATCATCCGTTAAAGTGGTCAATTCAGGAAACTGATCCTAGAGCTGCGCAGTTTTTGAAAAATACTAGGAACTGTGATGATAGAATGAATTTGGGGTCGTGACATAAATATGGACCCTGATGGCCATGGGACCGTTTTCCGCAAGATCCGGAACATCCGTAAAAGAAGACAATCCACGAAACTGATTCCTAGAGCTTCGTGTTTTATTTAAACATTAAGAACTGGGATATAAGATAGAATTTGGGGTCGTGACATAAACATGGCCATCGGACCGTCCTCCGAGAAATCCAGAACATCCGTAAAAGTAATCAATCTATGAAACTGATCCTAGAGCTCTGCGGTTTTTCGAAAATACTTGACACTGTCATATATAAATTAATTGGGGGTTGTAACAGAAACATGTACCAAGAAGGCCATCGGACCTCCGGAAGATCTGGAACATCCAGGAAAATAGTCAATCCACAAAACTGATCCTAGAGCTCCACGGTTTTTTCGAAAGAATTTGGAACTGTGACATAAGAAAGAGTTTGGGGTCGTGACATAATCATGAACCTGTATGTCCATGAGACCGTCGTCTGGAAGATCTGGAACATCCGAAAAATGGTCAATCCATAAAACTGATCCAAGAGCTCCACGGTTTTTTTTTCATAAACGCGTGGAACTGTGTTATAAGAAATAATTTGGGATCGTAACTAATCGATTCTAGAGCTGTCACGACCCTAAACTCTTTCTTAGATCACAGTTCCAAGAGTTTTCGAAAAAAAAACGCGTTTTTTCACAGTTTCATGGACGAACTACTTTTACGGATCTTCCGGACCTTCCGTCCAATGACCATCCAAGTCCATGTTTCTGTCACAACTCCAAATTCATTCTTATATCACAGATCCAAGTGTTTTTGAAAAAACCGCGGAGCTCTAGGATCAGTTTCATAGATTGACCACTTATACGAATTTTCCGGTTCTTCTATATGACGGTCCTTTGGTCATCCAGGTTCATGTTTATGTCACTATCCTCAATTCTATTTTATATCACAGTTCCAAGTGTTTTTGAAAAAAAAAAAACCGCGAAGCTCTAAGATCAGATTCATAGATTCACTACTTTCACGGATGCTCCGAATCTTCCGAATGACGGTTCCATAGCCACCCGGTCCATGTTTATGTCACGATCCTAAATTATTTCTTATATCACGCTCCACGTGTTTGCGAAAAAAAAACTGCGGAGCTTTAGGATCAGTTTCGTGGATAAACCACTTTTACGGATGTTTCTGATCTTCCGGAGGACCGTTCCGTTGTCTCCTGGATCCATATGTAGGAACCATGACTGTGCTCTGGCAAATTATGAACATTTGTGCCCATTAATCTAAATTATAGCCCTTAAGCCACTTGCAAAACCCGTAAACACACCTTTAAATAAAACGTGTAACAACTCTTTTCGCTTTAAAAAAAAAGTAGACGACCTTATTTCTAATATTTTTACGTTAAAAATAATCTACGAACCCTAGGAATTCTAGGCTAAGTGTTATACCATTGCAAACTTGGCGTTACACGCTTTTTGGAGGCATCGTATTCGGAGTGTTAATTTGAATTCCGAAGTGGTATTTTTTGTACAATTCCTAAGGAGATGTAGTTATTTTTTGGATTCTTGAAGAAAGCTATTTTTATTTTTGTATTCTTGAAGATAGTTATTGTAGAATTGTAGCCATTCATGCTGGATTCCTTGATAATCCATTGGTTATATTTTTGTAGAATTCCTAACGAAAGTTTGTTGAATTCCTGAGATATTTTTTTTTGTAGAATTAGTAAGACTTTAAGTTTGAGAGTCCTAAGGGGAAATCGTGCAGATGTTTAAAAAGGATTTTTTGCGAAAGGATATCTCTTAAAATACATTAGAAGAATTCTTGTGAAATTCCTAATTCACCAAGCGGAATGTTTATAATGCTCCTAAAGGAAATTTTTGTAGTATTCCTAAAAGGGCTTCTCAGTGCATATACCATCATTGATATAGGAGACATGGCCTATGTTGGATCTAAAAATTGGGTTCATCGATAAAAATCTCCTGTTTTTCAATTTTTCGTTGAACTGGACAATACAAATGGATATTTTTGGTTGCTAGTTAAAAATTGTCAAAAATGCTTTTTTTTCGAAATTCATGTATTGGACCATTGACCCTACGAGAAAAAAAAGTTTTTAGAATTTCTGGAAAAAATAATTTAAGCAAGGATTCTACAGGGTAGCTGAATAAAACGGTCCCCTTGGTTTGAACTGTCAAACATTTGTAAACAAACCCGAGCCCGTATTTGATTCTCAACGTAAGTGTAAAAACGTTCCCCTGGAAAGTAATCAGCGTGATAAAAGTTGTGTAATCTTGTGATATTACAGAAATAAGGACTGGGAATCGAAGCGTCTCGTAGTTTTCAAGCTGCTGGAGACACAGAAGTTGGTCGGTGAGATAACCAAGCTGCTTGGTGAATCGAAAGTTTGACTGGCGATGCAAAAAATGATTGGAGGATGGAAGTGAAGCTGCAAGAAGACCTGGGTCAGGGAGACCACGTTCTGTTCAGACACGGGCGTTGATAAAGGCGGTGGCCAACGAAATTCACAAACAAATAACGATACAAACCGTGGTTCTTGGCCTCTACGCTTCTAAACTACAACAACGTCAACGTCTCTCAGAAGCAGCAAAGAAGAAGACGCTGAAAAGAAGCAAAATCCTGAAGAAGTGGCTCGCGGATAACCCTGTCGTCGTGGTGATTTATTCGGATGAGAAGCTATTTGACGTCGGTTGGCTTGCTGAAACTCCGCATATTCACTGGAGGTTTTAAAACACTCTTGTCCTGCGAGTTTAGCCATCCCCAGGACTGGTAGCAGGTCACTTTTTAGTGACTTGGTCACTATTTTGAAGCCAGTCACTAAAAAGTCACTTTTTACACCAAAAAATCACTAAAGTCACTATTTCCTTTAAACATATCAACAAAATTTTGAAATTGAGTACTTGGCACTGAGAAAGTCTACAGTAGTTTTAACAAAATATACATATCTGTTAAAACATTGAAAATTTTAACCAGGGTGACCAGTGCACCACAAAACTGTAAAGCACCTGGAACACTATTGGGAAATGACTTCAATTTCGATTAAAAATTTGTTAAAAAGGACCACCTTTCCCAGAAAATAAATTGTAAACCTTGGAAACTTTCCAAATGTATTTATCTGGTTCGATTTTTAAAAGTCTTTCAAGGATGATTAAGAACTTTAAAGGATTCTAGGGATGACACCAAGATATATCAGAGAAGAATACCAAACTACAGACTACGAAAGTCTTTTGTAAAATTAAGTGCTCTAGGGACCAATTTCTTCATCTCCGCTTAAATCTTAAGCTAGGTTTACCTATATAGTTAAACTTGGCTTAATACATACGAGCGTCGCTTTTGATTAATGTTTGAATTATTAGAGACGCAAAATTCAGCCCCAAAGCAATTTTGGAAATAATTCCAATATAATTGAGAATGCATTTTAACGAGAGTTCTGAGAAGAATTCTATGATGATTGGATGATGATTCTAATAAGAATTTGAATAAGAATTCAAAATTATTTCTGAAATTTTGCTCAAGGGAGCTTTGATGAAAACCCCGTGAACTCCAAAGATGGTCTCTACGGATAGTTCTAAAAGAATTCTGGGTTCTTTCTGAAGATACTTCCAGGAGAATTTCAAAGAGTTCGAAATAAATTCCGAGAAAAATTCCAATGGAATCGGATTTTGAGGTGTCAATCTCAAAGGAATTCTGAGAAGAGTTTCAAATTTATTTCATGATGGATTTTTGTTTTGAGAATTCTGAGGAAATACTATGGGAATTAAAACAAGAATGAATGCAGGGGAGAAGTCTAAGGTTATTCTAAGCAGAAATTTGTTAAATTTCTGAGGTTAATTGCATGTAAATTCTAAGGAGCATTCAAATAAATTTAAAAAAGATTCATGGAAGGAGCCCCTTAGGGAGTTCCTAGAAGAATCAACAAAAAACGTTCAAGATGCTAGATTCAAATAACAGACTGAAGTGGTAATTTTTTACGATAGATGAGGAGATGAAAGTATAGAGTTGATAGTTCCGATAGAGTACGGCAGTGTGAAAATTGTATATAGAGAGTAGAAAGCGAGCAAGGACAACTTTTTAGGAAGGTACAAATTGGATTGATCATCTCTCCTTACCAAACTCCCCCGTTGGAGAAGGATGATGAGGGGTATTCCCCCCGCCACCACTGGCAAAAAGAGATGATCGCCGACTCGTTCATGTACCGACGATGTGTTCGAAACAGTTCTATTGAATTTTACGGCACTCAAGTTGTTATCTGAAGGGGGAGGGGGTAGAGAGATGATCAAACCAATTTGTATCTTCCTAAAAATTTGTCCTTGCTCGCTTTCTACTCTCTATTTACAATTTTCACACTACAGTACTCTAACGGAACTAACAACTCTATGCTTTCATCTCCTCATCTATCGTATACAAATTACCACTTTAGTCTGTTATTTGAAATTAGCATCTTCAACTATGTAAATCGTTGGCTTCACGTAGAAGTAATATAAAAACATATAGTCAGAGAACAAAAAATCGAAAATAATCTACTTTAACTAATCATGTTTTATTACTTCATGCGTGAATTCAATGATTTACATCGTTTAACCAACAATCAATACGAAACTAACGATTTTAAATTGGCTCACTACTTGACTAGCCTATTGGTCCCAAGCAAACGATTACCGTATCCCATTCTAGTCGAAATTCTAGTACTACATAATGTTTGTTTTGATTCGCTATGAAAGTGTGACACATAAAATGAGGGGTTAGTGGATTTTCCTATGTTTCGAGGGGTGAATCGATTAGCTTGGGACCGAAGAGAATACTATAGCTGAGCCAAAAAGTTGAGCACGTTTCTTCGGGACCTTCTAGTCTTAGAGTTACCTCTATGGTTTAACCGTCAAATATCAGAATTAAAAAGATGTGGAGATGTTATACGATAGATGAGGAGATTAAATTATAGAGTTGATAGTTCCGTTATAGTACGGCAGTGTGAAAATGGTATATACAAAGTAAAAAGCGAGCAAAGGACTTTAGGAAGGTACGAAACGGGTAGTTGTTTACGTCAGATGGCGACTTGAGTGTGAAACAATCGATAGAACTGTTTCCGCACATCGGAGGTACATGAGCCAATCGGCGATCATCCCTTTTGCCAGTGGTGGCAGGGAGAAACACCCCTCACTATGCCTCATTAACGGATGAGCTTGGTAAAGGAGTTGCTCTACTCGATTAGTACCTTCCTCAAAATTGTAATTTGTTCGCTTTCTACTTTCATTATACAAATTTCACACTGCCTTACTACAACGGAACTATCAACTCTTTACTTTCATCTTCTCATCTATCGTATAAAATGTCCACTTTAATTCTGATATTTGATGTTAAGCATTTGCAACTACGAAAATAATCTATTTCCAAGAATTTTGTTTATTTTTCTGCAAAGAATTTCAAGAATGCAATATGATTTTTGTAAAGGCTTATTCTCCTCTAAGTTTAAGAGATGAGAAATTATTCTTAAAAAGTTCTTGAGATCATTCTGGAGAAATTCTGTGAAAAGTTCATAGCGAATTATCAAAGTTATTTACCTAGATATATCAACATTTTAAACATTTCGAACGCAAAATCAAATTCAAGTTCCTAAAAAAATGGGAATTACTATTTGCTAGGCATCATGTATAATGTAAGCAAAAGTAAATTATTCAAATCACTTCAAAAGCACTTCACAAGAGATTCCGTTGTGAGACTCGATTAAATTGGAGGAATTTATGAAATTTGATTTTAAGTTCCATGACATAATAAGTTTATTTCAATATCAAACCGTATTTCAATTTCAAAGTTACCATATAAATAGTTACTTATTAAGTATTTACAAGTCACTATTTGGTCACTATTTCCGTAATTTAAGTCACTTAAGTCACTACTATTACATTGCATCAGCACTACCAGCCCTGCATCCCTCAGATCGAGTGAGTGGCGGCAAGAATATAGAAGGAGTAAACAAAAACTCCTCGAGAGAGAGGAAGAGTGAACTTCAGCGAGAGGATGATTTGACGTGAGGTGCGCTTTTCGAGACTCCGGAGGACTTTTTTGTTCGATGCTAGAAGCTCAGATTTCACCCAGAGAGAGTAAGAGCAAATGATAGAAAACATGAACATGAATTGCAGCAAACCTCACTCTCATTTTATCTCCCTTCGCTTACAAACTCTGAAGCTCAGTGGAATGATTCGGCAGTAGGAAAACTACTCCTCAGAAAAAGGATACGCTCGACTCATTTCTAACTCGCGAGTGAGGCTCCATCAAGCCTGGACGTCGGCCGCAAATTTAACCGTCAAAAAGGCAGAGTGCTATGCAAGCATCGGAGTTCGGCTGATCCCAATACCAAATTCGTCCACAGAGCGCAAATACCAGATTCGGTGATGATTTGGGCAGCAGTTCCATCGAATGGGAAGAAATGTCCTGTTTTTCGCATTCTGGATGGACAACAGAAGGTGTTGCCGTGGGTCCAGTCGGAGTTCGCAGGCACAGAGATTTGCTTCACCCAAGATTCTGCACCTGCCCATGCAGCCAAACGCGTTCAAGCGTGGCGTCAACAGAACATCGCTCATTTTTGGTCGAAGGAAATGTGGCCTCCTTCTCCGGATATTAACCCGCTAGATTTCGCGATGTGGGGCATCGTAGAAAGGGTGGCAAATGCTAAGCCAAGAAGCAATAAGAAGGACGTTCTTATGGTAGCTATACAAAGAGCCTGGGACGATGTTTCTGGAGAAATCGTGCGAGACAGCTGTTGCCGATCGTTTGACGAAGATTATCCGAGAAAAAGGCTCCCATTTTGAATAAGCTGATGCTGCATAAATCTACACTGACGCTTGAATATTATGATCAATTTTCGTAAAACTAACTTTTGAAATAAATGAAATATTGAGAATTTGAATGGGACCCGTTTTATTTAGCCACCCTGTATATCGGTTATAGGAGTAGCTTAGTCGGTAAATGCGCAGCTACAAAAGAAGGCCATGCTGGAGGTGGGTGGGTCCGGCTCCCGGTGCGGTCTTAGAGTTTGATTGAATATATTAATGCAAAAATTGTACAGGCATCGAAAGCTCTCAATTAATAACTGTGGAATTGCATCTAGAATACTAAGCTGAGAGCGATAAGCAATAAGCTTGAAATGAAGAAGAAGAAGGACAAACAGTCGATGGAAAGAAGGTTTAAGAAACAAAAGGTCAAATCATCAAAAAACGAATAAGATAAAAGGTCGAAGCAACAAAAGATCGAAAGGGAAAAAGGTTTCAAGTAAAAAAGGTCGAAGGAACAAAATGTCAATAACATATAAGGGAAAACAATTCGTGCAATTTTGGTGAATGATTTGTCTATTTTTCCTATTTTTTTTTTTCTAATGATTCGACCATTTGTTCCTTCGATCTTTTATCCTTTCAACCATTTGTCCTATTGGTTTTTTTTCATGATTCGACGTTTTGTTATAGATAGTGGCGAGTTCAAACGATAGGTTTTTAACTGCGCAACGTTTCGGCTGCTTTTGGCCGCCTTCTTCAGGGGAAATTAGTTCTATCGGTTATGTCCAATGAAGGGAGATTCCACTGGGAACCGGCCTGCCAGTGGACGGTCAGTTTTCGGATGGATAGTGACAGGCGAGGTCGCTACATCAAATCATGGTGCGAGATATTCATGCAACATGTCGGTATCGACCAATCTGGGGGAGCTAATGGCACGGTTTTGGTCCTGCGAGGAAGTGGGATCCGTCAGCAAGTTATCTCCGGACGAGACGCGCTGCGAAGAGCAATTCGAGTGCACAGTCGAACTGAATTCGGATGGACGATACACCGTTACTCTTCCTAAGAACAACAATGTTTTAGCGGAACTAGGCGAATCGTGAGACATCGCGCTACGACGTCTTTGAGCTGTAGAACGGCCACTGGAAAAGGATTCAGACCTTGAGAAGCAATACTTCAACTTCATAACGAGGAGGGGACAGTCACACGATGTTTCCTGTCACATCATCCTGTAATCAAGGAGTCAAGCACCACGACCAAGGTAAGGGTGGTCTTCGATGCTTCGTGCAAGATGTCTTCTGGGATTTCGCTGAACGATGCCCTCTATGCTGGACCTGTGGTACAACAGGACTTACTTGTTCGTCAGTGCCAGCGTTGTTTTCGAGCGAGACCGTCGATCATCCAGCAACAAATAGGTGAGCTACCGGCTGCTAGGGTTACGGTTTCGAGACCCTTTTTCCAAGACTGGTGTCGATTTCTTCGGACCAGTATATACTAGTACGGATATCTACTCGGACAATGGTACAAACTTTGTTGGTGCCAGGAATCAAATTCAGGATCTGATCGCGTTACTGAAAGGCAAAGAACATCGTGAGACAGTGTCAAAAGAATGTGCGAATGAAGGCATTTTTGGCATTTCAACCCTCCGAGCGCTCCACATTCCGGTGGGTTATGGGAGGCAGCGGTACGTTCGGCGAAGTTCCACCTTTTGCGAGTTCTCAAAGGCAAACCGGTATCACAAGAAGACTTTGACTTTGATCCATTAGAACTAGAAGCGTCCGCACCAGCACACTACTTGACTGGAGGTTCACTGCTTACTATACCAGATCCAGATTTACGTGATGTCCAAATGAATCGCCTCACAGCGTTTATAAACTTTATAAAACTTAAGAAAAATTGTAGAACTTAAAGTTAGTTAAATCAATTCCAGTTAAATTGTGAGTTATTTAAAAAAAAATACTAAGATATTCTGGGCAGTCTAGAGAATTTTAAGGAAATTGAGAAATATTTTGGGCAGTTTTAAAAACATCAGGAAACTCTAGACTATTGAAGAACTTGTGAATTAGTTTCCATAATTTGAACTTCCGACAAAAACCTTGAGAACTTCACTGAAAATCATTGAACTACATTAATTATTTCGCTGCGGAAGCTTAAAGAAGTTCCTAAAATTTGAGAATAATTTCGAGAACCTCACAGAAGTAAGATCTTTAGAAACATTTCGAGAACTTCAGAAAAGTCTATGGAACTTAAGGGAAGATTCGAGAACTTCAGGAACTTTTAAGGACATTTCGAAAGCATCTCAAATAAGTCCAAAAACAAAGGGAATTTCAGGGGAGTTCAGTTCCATTAGTTTCACTAAATTAGGGGGAAATTTCAAAAAGTTCCCAGATATTCAGAGAACTTTAGAGATGTTAAGAAAATTATTGAGGTTTACACATAAGTCCAGAAGTTCACGCAAGCTTAAACATTTTTAGAACAGTTCAGTTAAGTTGCAACACTTAAGAAAAGTTTCGAGAACGTCGAGAAAGATAGTGATCAAAATAGAGATGAACCAGCCTAAGGCTGAAAGTCTCGTTAATAAAGGAAAAAAAAAAAAAAAAAGATAGTGATCTCGCTAATAAAGCTCTAAACAACAACAAAAAAAAAATCAAGAAAGAACAGATATCCTCAGAGCAGAGATATTCCAGAGCAGAGATATTCCAGAGCAGGGAAATTACATAGATTTTAAAAAAGTCCGAAAAAGTTTAAAGAAGTTAAAAAAAAATGATGAGAAGTATTGCGAGCATCAGGCTAGTTTCTCAAACTACAAAGGAACTTCAACGCAATTTAATTAACTTCAGGAATATTTAAGGAACTTTCAAGTAGTTCTGAAGACCTCAGAATAGTCCATTCCATATTCAACGAACATTTTTCATGAAAATTCGCTTGGAGTTTACTATCTTAGGCTTAGGCTTCACATGAAGTCTAAAATTCCTCAGAACTACCATGAAAACAGATAGCAGATGTTTTTCTCATAGATTTTTTTCCCCAGAACTCATGTGGAATGAGGTCCTTAGAAATTATAATAAAATTCCATAAGCCCTTTAAACTGGAATGCTTGAAAAAATCTTGCAAGTATTCTAGAATCTGAAACTATACTGAGATGAAGACAACGACACAATCGGGTAGAGGAGGATTTCCCCTACCTGATCATTTTGTTGCTTTACGTTGGCGTACTTCGGTTTGCGACAAAATGGCCTTACAAAATGGAGTTGAGACCTGTTCAATTGTTGGTCTTGAAATATGCACAACATATGAAATCTGCAACTACAAAAAAAAATGCCGGAAATAGGCTAAATATGAAGGAGTATGCAGGCACTGACTGTTTTCGGATTGCTGAATTAGAGTTGCCAACAGTAGAACAGCTGTTTAACACGCAGTTCAAACGTAAAAAGTGCCGACAATCGTCGCACTCCCCTGGGAAGATTGGAGTTGTGTTGGAACGTTTTGCAACAATTTTGAACAAATTTAGCGCATATAAGCGCGGGCGCTGCTTGGATTGAGGATAAACCCCTGAAAATCCCCCCTCTGCAAACAAAACATTTCCTCCAAAACCAGATGATCTACGTCAGCGGTCTTGGAATTTATCTTTGCTCAGACTCTTCAGGGAAAAAATCCCCTTTCAGCAGCAGCAGCAGCAACAACCTTCGCTCGCGCTCGCTCGCACACAGCGAGGCAGAGCGAGCCCAAAAGCAAACAGTCAATTAAAACCATTCATATTCCACGACTTTGCCATCAACTTTTCGTGCTTCGTTTTCTCAATCCAATACACTACTCCTCCAATAGGGTTCGATTTTCTAGCGCACACTAGAGCGAGCCGTGCACTGCAAGGCCCATTCGGTGGTGGTGATGGCGGAAATTCCAGGCACTTGACGCCATTTACACCATTGTGTACTTTTGTTGTTGGAGTAGGTACCTCTACCTACACACAGAGATCCCAAGTCATGAGATGGTGATTATTCGTTCGTTATGGGTCTTGGGACTTTACCGTTTCTTCCCGTCCCCCTGTTGTGGTGCATTATGCCCCGAAGGGATCTTACGGTAATACGAGCTTTGTCTGTGCTGCTACGGGTTGGCATATGTAGGGGAGCACCTACCGCATGACAACGAAGACGACGATGAACGATCGTCATCATCACGGTTGGGACCCCTGAAGGGTTACTACATACTCACTCACACACGTCAGATACCTGGTAACGACGTGCGGTAGGTACTTCCCAAGTATCGTGAAGAATGTCCGCGCACTAAGGGCGCACTTTGTTAGGAAAATTCTTCAACAACTGTCTCGGTACGAGAGGCAGGGGGATTAGGGGATTAAAATAATTGCGAAAACACCAGCAATCTCGTAACCGAGCGGTGCTGGTGCGAGGGAGTGTGATTCATAATGAAAATGCCATTTCCTACCGGAGGCAGCGGCGGCGGACGCGACCGCTCTACCTGTTTTCTGTGGCCACCAGAGCGAGTGCGAGTCGTGCCATACCGCTGCGACTGACACAGACACACCCTCTGCCTCTCGGATGATGGCGCACATTGTGTTTTATTTGAGTGGCGGCGCGGCGCCCATCGAGAAATGACAACGACGACGACGACGACGCGGGGAAATTGCGTGAGAAACGAGAAGTGCAAGCTCGCTCGATTCGCACACGGGTAGCGAGGTTGCGCAGTGGCGGGCGGGGCTGGGCGACGGATGATTTTCGCGCACTCTTCTTCTCCCTCGCGTTTGAGCGGCATTTTTTTTTAAACGGCGTCGAGTTGTTGCCGTGAAACCACATATGCCACCGGCATGCAGCGCGTCACTCCGATTCGGTGCCATTGACATTGACATTTTTCGTTACTCAGTTGTTTACAGTATTTGAACTTCGCTCGTTTGCGCGGGTGGAATGAACTCAACGGTGATGAAAGGGATGATCGTAACTAGGTGCGGATAGTTCTATGCCGAGCAGAGCTGATGACGGACCAATGGGACTGTGAAATTCCACCCGGAGAGGAGAGCGTTGACATCGTAATCATAAAAGTGCATTTCATCACATAAAAGTCAAGTCATAAAATGTGACAGTAAACATCTCACTTCCCCATTTTGCCGAGGCACACAAACAACGGGCAGTATCGCGCTTTTGTTCTGCACAATTGCGCATCTCTCACACTACTTCCAGGAAGCGACACTTTTTTCCTCGTGCATAGGGCAGACTTGTTGTGATTGCTTTTGTACATTCCGACTGTATATGAGAAGGGAAGAACCAATCTGCATATCAATTTTCTTCGCTCTCGGATGCGGTTGGACTCACTTGTATGGACTTCATGTGTCATCTATGAAGGGTGTATTTACTGCACATTCCATTCCCGAAGCGAGAGCCATAATTGTCACTGAGCTCTTTCTCTCTCTCTCTCTAGGAAGGTCTTGAACTCGATGCCGGATGCAATTACGATTGCAGAATGGAGCATTCTTTGCTCGAACATTATGAAGAAAACACTATGATCAAAGCACAAATGCTACATGAGTTTGCAAAATTATGTTTTACATTTTTAAGTAAAGAATCTACGATGTCATCAGAATTACACAGGAAGCACTTGTCTTTGGGGCCATCATAATAAACTTTTTCGCAACGATTGCAACTTCAGGAACATTCAAAGTGTTTGCGAAGTTTGCGATTTTCAGAGTTGGTTGGACATGCTATCTAACATGAAGCTTTAGTGTGATAATTTATTAGCTAGAGAATGGTCTTAGAAGAGGATAGGTAGATAGTTCCGTTAGAGTATGGCAGTAGGAAAATTTAATAGAAGTTGAAAATGAGCGAAGGGCCATTAATGCGACAGTGCAAGTCAAACGCACACTCTTTGCCTAACCTGTACGATGTACGCGGCTTCGGCATGACATACTATTTTCGGCAACCCAAATTGAAACGCTATTTTCACTGGATTTTCTTACGTAAACACTTCGCTGAATGCATTCAAACGATTCTTAAGGCTTTCAATTTAATTAAATTTTTACCACTGAGAAAAGTAATCTAGCAAGGTTTTCTTGAAATTAAACACACGCAGTACAAAATGCTGCTGAGTTTGAGTTGCCGATGAAAGCACAGCTGTTTAACACGCAGTTCAAATAGAAAGGTTGCCGAATAAAAAGATTTTGTCCACAATAGTCGCTCTCACTAATAATATTGAAGCTTTGTAAAAGCGTTTCAAGACAGTTTGTGGCAATTCTTTCGACTGAAATTGTTAGAGCATCTGGCAACAAAAGATTCTACACAAACCAATACTGCATATGCGTGCATTCCTTGGAGAAAAAGGCTTTAGAAAGATGGTCGCTGCTTAGGTTGCCGAGAATACGTAAATTCCCCTAAGTCTTCAAATCTTCCGGCAAAAAGTATGCGCTTAACTATGCTCAAATACTTTCTGCGGTTGTGGAATAGTTCTAGCGAAGTTTATCACTACCTAAAGCCCCACTTTGCCGAAAGCATTTCGAGTCGATGGTTAGTTATAATGTCACTGTCGCATTAATGGCCCTTCGCTCATTTTCAACTTCTATTCAATTTTCATACTGCCGTACTCTAACAGAACTATCTACCTACACTCTTCTAAGACCATTATCTAGCTAATAAAATAACACATTAAAGCTTCATGTTGGATAGCATTTCCAACCAACTCTGATCTTCAGGAAGCTTAGGAATTCGGCATTCGGAAATTTGCTTTCCTAGTCTCAGGTCTTCAAAATGTGTCCAAGTCTCAGAACCTACTTTTAGGGGCAAAGGCCGACATTACATCCATTTTCCCTATGTCTTAAGTAAATTGTGCACAATTTTCGCAATATATAATGTGTAATAATTTTACTGGTGATTTTACTAAAATACCCATTGGAATCAACAAGAACTCTTTAACTAGTTCGTTTATTTGGAAGGCTCAATCGCGTTAGCTTTACGGAGCCGATAATTCATTGTTCATTGTTTTTAACAAAATTCACTTAACTCTATGTCTAGTAGGAGTTTAGCCGAATACTCACGGCTTACCCGAGGTTAGAAGGGTACATTGTCGAAGGATAGGATCAGAGGAGAACCTTGGGGGTAAGGTTTCGTTGTCTCATCAAAGCGTTGTCGCCAGTATGAACGGTAGGTAGTGCCGTTCTAGATTCATCTAAGTTCGACCGACTATGGTGATCAGTGGGCGACGATGAGACTCATCGAGACGGAGGAACAAGATGAACAAAAACTAATAAAGAGACAAAAGACAACGGTATTAACAAGAACTCTTCGGATAATTTCAATTTGATTTCCTTAAATAAATCTTTAAAAAAATCACATTGAGATGTTTAGAATCATACATTGTATGGGATCGTGAATGATAAGACAACAGTTAAAACCATTTGTGAAAGTTGATAACTCGTAGCACCAGTTGTTTCTGGTATAACACAAGCAGTGTCAAGAAGTGATAATAAGGACCATCTTCTTCTTATGTGGTTATTTCGTCGCAACGGGAACTTTACTCTTGTTTTCTACATTGTCAATTAGGAGCCTTCTAAGCCGGTACGTGCCTCAGCGATATCGGTCCATTATATCGAGTCCCTTACGATTGAATAAAATTATTCAAAAATTTGGCAATTCTTTTAACTTGAACTCCACGTTCCGACTAGTTCCATTCTCTCATCGACTACACGAGATGCCATTCAACAACCTAACCTGGACAGTGAACCAAACCACGCGGATAATCGATTAGATTACCTTCCCGCGACACCGAGAGATCGCGGTCAAAGATCGCGAGCCTGGTAATAGATCGCCCATTATTCCATCGAGCATTACAACTCTCAGCTCAGCCGACCGACCGACCGTTAATCCGTCCACCCACCAGCCAGCCGCCGCCAGGTCAAAAGGTCCAATCGTTTTCAATCTTAAATTTCCTGTCCCATGTCGTACCGTAGTCGAGGGATCTCCAAACGACGAGACAAGACATCATGATTTGTGTTGGCCTGATCCTTTACGCGATCCATCGCCACAACGAGACATGAAATAATTACCCTCTGGGAAAGCTTACATAAGTCGTCGGTTTGCGTACGTTGCGAGCTTTCTTCAGAATGTAACTAGACGCGACCCGTTCAAATGGAGAGGATATTGTGTCACCCCTTGCCTGCCTGGTGGTTGCTGTGAGTGAATGCAAATCGCGCACAGTGCTTGCTCTCAGAGCTATATTATTTAACACGACTTGTAAGGCGGCAAGACAAACCTTGGGCAGCGCGGCGGGGATGGTTTTTGCTGACTTGCACTCCCTCGGTAGTGAGAATTTTCCTTTGTTTTTGTTTGTTCGGGCTCTGGTGGTTGTTTTTCGCGAAATGGGCTTTCAATGGGAGAAACCATCAGCTCCTCTAGTTAAGGCGGTTTAAGGCGGTAAGGTTGCAGATTCAAAACAAACTGAAACATAAATCTAGGTAATCAGACTGTTGTTACGTGACAGCAGCAGAGCCCTGTAACTGTGCTGTCCGCTGGGTGGTGTGACGTGAAATCTTATGCTCCATTTGATGGTTAATGGGGGGGGGGGGGGTCGTTTGATGGAATCGGTAAACCTTCTCAAATTGGTAAAACCGCCTTAAATCTTCAATAAAACCTCATGCCTCGAGAATTGTTTCGCTCGTCAAGAGTGCTGAACTTTGAATTGAATCCCTAATCTACTTGGCTTTTCAACCAAATCATTTGAATGCTAAATCCATCCAATTCTGGTTTCGGTTTTGAAATCATGGCACCGCGCTGCGCTTTGTTGATTCGATCAATGCCCCTTCCATTGTAGATACCTACTCGTCACGATTCCACGGAGCACTCCGTTCGATTTCCCGAAAATAATCGTACCGATATATGTGCATTCAACAAATCATAAAGAATCTCTCGGTGCTTCACAATAACGGGGCAAACGGGGACGTAAACCTGCCTCGAGTCGGAAAGTGTTTGTAAACATCAAACGTATTTATACACACAATTAGGCTGAAATGGATGTTCTTGCATTCTCGAGAGAGGGCCACATTCCACGAACCCCATCTGATATTGTCACTTTAAGTCGCCACTTTGTACTTCATCCATGTTGCATCAGCAGCTGCCCGTCAAATTCCTCTTCTTTTATCTTGTGAGTATTTTCAGCTGTACCCGCAAAGTATAATGCACATTCGAATAATTACAATATTAACAACTTGATTCCGAGTCCGCACTCAACGGGGAAAAAAAAATCCGAGCATTCGTCGTTCAATCGTTTGCCTCAATTAATGCAGACGTGATTATTCGCCGCTTCATGCGCCCGAGCTGCCATGGCTCAAATTGAGTGAATGTAAATATATTCAAGAACGAAAAAAAAAAATCATTTCTGACTTTTGTGAGTAGCTTGCATCATATGACTGGGTCTCGAATGGCGACGTCGGTCGTCGCCAAGTGTCATTTGTTAACCTGACGACGCCGACGACACGACGGAACGGAACGGAAGGAATGAATTACCACATGGGTACTCAGTGTCTTGGCGCGCGGTCAAATGTAGCGTGGATGCAGGAAACCGTTACGCCTGCCGTCAAGTCTCACAGTGTCCTCGGCCCCTACCTAGGATAGTCGATGTTTTTTTTTCATTTCGGTTGGCAATGACCTGGCAAAAGAATTAAGCCGTTGTGTAATGTATGACATCTACTAAATTGACGCATAGGGTTGCCAGATTCGGTTTAGCTGCTTCTATTTTGCTTGCTTTTCGTGGATAGAGGGTGGGCTACTTCCCCCACTCATTGTTTCCTTTATGTCGGTTATGAATAGTTTGTAAATGTTTCTAGGTCCATAAAAATGGTTCTTCTCTCGCAAACCTAAAAGATAGGAGAACAATGCTCTATACTTTTTATTTCTTACTCAAAACTCACAACGTTGTGGTATCAATTCAAATCTGGCTGTTTTTGCATCGTGCAAAACCGCTCGAAATGATCGTTGTAGTTTTTTTTGCCTCTGCTTGCTGTTAGGATGATTGAATCTGTTTGTAACAAATGTGCATTGACCAATCAGATATTGAACTACAGTCAACTCTCCACAACTCGATATTTTCTATAACTTGATGCCCCCTTTGGTCGATGTTCTATGTAGTGTTATTTTGATTCTATAACTCGATTTTTTTTTATTATTATGAAGATTTTAAACCTTAAGGTTCATTCGCCTCTGATTAATACTTTAGTTTATAATTCTTATAGTGCATTGAACAGTTTACAGTTTTCTTATAAATTTCAGTAATTTTGTCTCGTTTTCTTTCGTGTTGCTTAGAATAATATGAAGGTTATTACTTAATCCTATTTCTTCCCTGATATGATCAAATTTTATACAATCAAGCAGTATATGCTCAACGGAGAGTTCAGAGTTACATACTTCGCAATTGGGGGAACTGATTCTATCGAATAGATGTTTCTTCGTCAGCCATGTATGTCCTATGCGCAGCCGGGTTAAAATTCGTTGTTCTCGTCGGTCGTCCCTGTCCGTCCATTTTTCAACCGATGGCTTACATTCCTGAAGGTCCGTTGAGTGATCCATTGTTCTGAAAACCTTCGACGGAAAAGTCCTTGGATCCATTGCGAAACATCAGATGCAGGAACTGATCGGGAAAACGTTCTAACAGTCCGTCCTCGTTCTGCTGCTTGGTCTGCTTTTTCGTTTCCTGGAATTCCTGAGTGACCAGGCAGCCGCAAACCACAATGTCTTTTTTTGCAGCTACTTTTTCGAATGCTTGTAAAAACGGATTATGAAGTTCGCCGCTATCGAGGGCTGCGACGGAACTGGCAGAGTCTGATAAGATTACTGTGGGTGTCCTAGGAGCGTAATGCGCAGCGGCTAAGATGGCTGCAGATCCTGCAGTATAGATGCTGCATTGAGATTGAAGGCTTCTTTCGACAAGAATGCCGGGTCCGATGACTCCAATGCCGACTTCGTTATAGGTTTTTGATCCATCCGTGTAAATTTTGGTGTACTCGCAATATTTGGTCCTGAGGCGCTCTCGAGTGATGATCCTGGCGTTATTCGTGTTCTGTCCCTTTTTGAAGGCCCTCTTGATGGTCCAATCCACCTTGGTACGAGGAAGATTCCAGGGACGGGAACCAACGCGTTGAAGTTTGGCTATAGTTGGGATGTTTTCTCCGCAAATATTAAAGAGTATAGTGTTTGCAGCTCTACGGAAGTGTGGGTATTCGTGGTTGCTTTTTTCTTCTAATCGACAATACTTGCGTATGAACAATTCGGCTAGTCGTAAATCTAGTGGGAGTTCGCCAGCTTCAACGGACAAGCTAAGGATGGGGGAGGATTGAAAAGCTCCTGATGAGACTCTCATCAACTGATTGAAAATAGGCTGCAGTAGACTGGTAAGTTCTGTTCCAAATAATTCAATACCGTATGTTAGCTTTGACATACACACAGCGTTCGTAATTTTCCATAGGGAGGACCTGCTTGCCCTCGGTGCCAAAGCCTTGATGAAGTTTATTCGATTGCGAAGGATTTCTTTTGTTTTTGCGCCATGAATGGTAAACTGGCCTTTCTTGTTAATCCATACTCCCAGGAAGCGAGCAACGTTGACCTCTGGTATGTTTTCGCCATCAATAACTATCGCTGTTCTCGAGTTAGCCCATCTGTGTCCGGATCTTTGGCAGACGTGTAGAAGACATGATTTGGAGGCTGATAGAGAAAAATTTACAGATTTTGCCCATGTATTCACCGCGTCAACAGCATTCGAAAGATGTCGACGTACCGTTGGTAGTTGTTTTGACGATGCAACCAGAACAATGTCGTCAGCGTACACTAGAATGCGGATCTTCTTAGGCACAACTTTAAATACTGTATTCATGGCTAGTAAAAATAACGTTACTGCTAGTACCGAGCCTTGAGGGACGTCATTGTCTTGAGTTTTCTTTGATGAATATGAACCACCGTAGCTGACACAAAATCGTCGATTTTTAAGGAATTCAGTGATACACATTTTAACACGGCGTTGAGTTGATTAAGTTGATTTAATATATGTGGGCGCCAAGTTTGATCATATGCCTTCCGAATGTCCACTAGTGCGAATTCCAGGTGGGTTTTTGAGCGTTTGGCCTTTTCTAAGATTTCTCTTAGCTCGGCAAAGTATGTTGACGTTCCTCAACCAGCTCGAAAGGCATACTGGTTGGGATGTAGGATATTATTGTCTTCAAGTAATGATATTAACCGATGGTTCACCATGCGTTCGTATATCTTACCAATACAGCTCAGGAGCGTGATGGGACGGTAGTTTTCGACAGAGCTTTGTGAAGTGCCAGGTTTTGATATGGGTATTACTACACCTTCTCTCCAGGGTTATGGGAACTTACCCTCGGCCCAGATACGGTTGAAACATCGTAACATCGCCAGTTTGTCAGTGATAGGGAGATGGCGAATCATTGGATATCCAACGTTGTCGCTGCCAGTAGAGTACCCTTTAGCCGAGTCGATGGCTCGTAGAAGTTCTTGAATTGTGAAGTCTGCGTTCATAGCGACATCTTTCTCGGTCTCTAAACCTGAATCCGTGTCCTCGTCGTCTGGTCTGGTGTACCATCCAAATCAAGAGTTGTTGTTGTTGATGCTTCCTGGAAGTAATTTGCGAATTGTTCAGCGATGACTGCAGGATCCTGTTCGTGTTTATCGTCTATCACCAAGCGTATTTGTCCTGTTTTCCTTTTGCCACATAGTTTATTGAAGTTGTTCCAAAGGATGTCGGCTGACGTATGTGGGTTGAAACTTTGGCAGAAAGCATTCCATGATTTAAGTTTAGCTTCTGCAACGACTTTCCTGGCAGCAATCCGAGCTTGTTGAAATTTTTTCCGGGTTTCTTCCATATTGGGATCTGTTGCTGAGGTTCGCTTCAGGTTACATAGTGCTTTCCGACGTGCCTTGACTGTAACTTTTACTTCGTCAGTCCACCAGATTTTAGCTTTCCTGGAGGGTCGGCTAGATGTTTTTGGTATAGAAGCTTCAGCGCCTTCAATGATAACATCACTTATCTGGTCAATTGAGAGGTCTGTGTCTGATTTCAAGGAATCAATAATGGTATTCTCGAATCGGGCCCAATCGGCGTTCTTGTATAGCCAGCGTCTGCGGTGTCCTGTTTCGGAGACTCGGTCTTGGGAGTATACTTTGATAGGAAAGTGGTCGCTGCCATGTGTATCATTTGCGATCGACCAATTCAATTTGCTCGCGAGATTTCTTGAAACCACCGTTAGATCTATCCAAGATGCATTGCCATGAGAAGAGCTTATAAATGTGGGTTCTCCGTTGTTGGTGACCACTAGTTGATTATCGACGAACCAGCTTTGTAGTCTTAGACCTCTGCTTGTTGACTTGGGGCTGCCCCAGGCCTCGTGAGCAGCGTTGAAATCACCGCCAATGATATAGGGTGTTTCCATGTTGGTTGTAATGTCATCGAGAGTGTTAATGATGTCTGCGTCAGCGCTGTTCGGTGGAATGTAGATAGACACTATAGTAATGTTGAAAGGACTATGCAGACGGGCAGCGCACACAGGAATTTGAGAGCTTGTGTTAATAACGTGATGGGGAACTCCGTTTAGGATTCCGAGCCCTGCTGCACCAGCGCCTTAATTATAATGTCTATTAGCAAGATTCCAAATATATTGCTTTTGGAGGGCTCTGTTTGCATCTTTGCACGTCATCTCTTGCAAACCAATAGCAATAGATGGGTTCTGGAGTACAAGATGTCGTAGTTCTGAATGATTACACCACAAACCGCGGATATTCCATTGAAAGAACAGCATCTTCATGCTGCGCTCGTCGGTGGGGGAGCTGCTGCTACTGTTGTCGTTTTGTGTATTTGATCGTTCGTGGTGAGTTGGTGCGTCGGTATTGCCGTAGATTCCTAGATTGTTGGAGAGAACGATGCTTGCCCGGGGAGATGAGTAGCCCACGTCAACTGCCGCCAGAGGCTCTTCGGATCGAGCTGGTACATCCCTGGTCAGGGTAGACGTGGGAGACCTCGCACTTGGCGAAAGAACAGGAAGTACATTTGATGCTTTATCAATTTGTCTGCTGCTAGAAGGTTGAATCCGCATTTTATAATAACGATCGTATGATTCGGAATCGTTGAGGCAGCTGCAGGAAGCGGCCGTGGTGGACTATGCCTTCTTGTTGCTTCAATGTGTAGTTTAGTTCCATTGGTTGTTGGCTGAAGCTGGGGCGTTGTTTCTCCGGTTTCGTTGAGAGCAGCCGAGCTAGTAGTTTGGCAATCAACGGGTAGGAGAAAGACGTCCCGGACTGCCTCCCTATCTATACTCGCTTCCATCCTAGCAAGTGAGGGGGGTACTACACATTCCCCTCCCCCAAGCTGCTTGTTGGTTGACATCGAAGAGATATCGTTTATGGGTAATGTGTTGTTTACGAGAATTCCAATTTCGTTTTTCGTGTCGGTGCAGTGGTTGGTATGCATTACTATTGGAGATTTTCGTAGATTTTTCATGTCGTAGTCCGTGTCCATAGCAGGGTTAAAATCATTTGTGGCCATAGTAATCTTTGATGAAAGATAGGAGTCTATAAGCTTGTTCAGGTGGGTTATTTACCACTATCGTCAGGGAGCAGATGGCGTCGTTTACCCTTCGGATTCCCTTCGTTATCGAGTGATGTGTTCATGCGTTTGTCACTACGGCTCCTATTTCGTGGCTCCATTGCTCGTAGGGAGCTAGAGCTTCTGGTGTTTCTATAGTCCTTGGGTGGCGATGTAGATAGTTTGTCTTTTCGAGATTTCCTGTTGTTATTTTGGCTGCTATTTGTAGTGGTACATTTTGGTTCTTTTTCGTTACTATTTTTGTATCCTGATGCCGAATTTGTCTGGTTTGCGTGATGGGAGCCATCAGGTGTGATATGATATTTTTTCTTGCCGTTACAACATTGTGTTGTGCCTTTTTGTGCAGTCATTTCTTGTTTATCGTTTACCTGTGGGTCGTTCTTTTGCGCAGCTTCTTTCAGAAGTTCTAGTTCAGCTTTTAGCGTGTCGAGTTCCATTTTCAGTTTGTGGATAATGGTGTCCTTTTCTAATTCGAATTGAGCTAGACGTTGTTGAAGGACGCTGGCGTACGAGTCCTTCGAGGATTCTCGGAACACACGACGAGCTTCACCGAATGATACCCTGTTATCTGTTTTGTGTTTCACAATCCTAACTTCCTGCTGATACATGGGACAGTCGCGAGAGGTGATTGGATGATTAGCCTTGCAGTGCAGACAAAACGCAGGGTTTTGGCACTGTTCCCCTTCGACTACATGAAGTTGCTGAGAGCAACGTAAGCAAATCGAAAGCTGTTTACAGACCTTTTTAGGATGACCATAGATGCCGCAGTTGTAACATATAAGTGGTGATGGGTAATATGTACGAATCTCAACCCGAAGCAGACCAAAACGGACAACTTCCGGAAGAACAGCGCCTTTCAGCGTCAGCACCAGCAGTGGCGTATTTTGGAGTTTACCGTTAACCCGTTTGCGGATACGACGATCGTTGATAACTCCTTGGGACTTAAGGTAGTTCATGATGTCTTTCTCATCATCGTAGATAGAATCAGGTTCGTAGACTATGCCTTGGATTGAGTTTAAACTAGGATGAGTAAACACTTCAACTGGAGTCCCGTTGATTAATTCGGTAATTGTCAGCAGTTTTTTTTTGCAGTGGAATATGAGTTCGTGCGCAGTAAATACCTGGTGCCTCGATTCTCTTTCGATGCGCTAACTTTTTTTGCTTCCTGTAGTCCAATGACTTGTTCAACCAATGCTCCGATGACGTCATTGGTCTGTTGTGATTCTGTTCCTGCGATCCGTTTTCCTGTCGAACTTGCATAACGAGCACAATTTCATATCCTATTTCATCTGAGCTCAGTAACCAGTTTGGTAGCGGAGCTCCTTGGGAAAAATCTAGGGGATCACCAGTGCCACCCCCCTCTCCGGTGGGCTGACTGGCTCCGGCCATAGCCGAAGCCGAGTAAACGTTTTTTGTTCTTAACTTGTACGCTGCTGGATATTATCCCAAAGTAGAACGGGTTTTTGCTAGTTCAACACAAAGCTGTTGCTGACAGCCGACGTGAGTCTTTTATCAAAGTTAGATATCGTTCCAACTGCGGTAATATGATACCAATGAAGTGATTAACACATATCACGTGTAGCCACTACACAAGCGTCCGATTTCAGTAGAAGTAAATGATTAAATACGGTATTTTACACCCGAAAAACCGGTTGTATTTGACAACGCGCGAATATAAATACACCAGTATTGTCGCTTTGTGATAACTCGATATGTCAAAGGTAGAGCTTCTGAACTCTGTGATATGCATGTTAATATTAAAGGAATTTTTAAAACATGATAACTGGTGATCATATTGAGTACCCGACCACATCAGAACATGTTCCGGGTTGATTTATACCAGGACCTATCATGAAATATATCAAACAGGTTATATTGAATGCTCAGGGTGGATGCTGGGTCATAAGGCCGAATGGTCATTTGGCCAAATTCCGGAAAATTACTTCTTAACACTTGCGAAGAAAATTTGCTGGATTGGAAAATAGAATAACCAGTAAATAATAGAAGGATAAATAATATAATAAGACTCTTCCACTTTGGACTTGAATCGCCAACCGTCTCATGTCAGGAAAAAGAAGAAGAAGAAGAAAAAGAGAAACATAATCTGTAGACATTCAGGGGGTCTACTACCTGTATGAAATATGGAAAACCAGGAAATCTGTATAAACTGAGGAATCCCAGGAAATTTTCAAATTATCTTTCTAAGGATTTATCCTTCAGCGGATTTATCTTCAGTAACGAAATAAATTAAATACATTCTGAGACTTGAATTGTTTTTTTTTTCAGATTCTGGAATATGAATATTTTTCACAAATTTTAAATTTGAACATTTTTTTTGAAGTTCTGGAATAGAAAATAATTATGACGTATGCGTGATAATGTTTGCACCATCGTACACATAAGGTTCCCGTTTCACCTGCGCATACAATGCCTTGGTTTTCTTTGCATGCACGTAACCTATAGCTCATACCGTAGTAGGCTGTGTATAAAAGAAAATAATTTACTTAGTTTGACAGTTGCACCATGACGAAGTGGCAGCGTATTTGTGATTTGTTCCACGCGCAAATGTCGCAAAAAGACATTTCAATCGCCGTGGGAGTGTCCTGGTGGACCGGCAAAAGGGCTTTAGACCGAGAAAAGAAAGGGCAACTATCCGCGAAGGTGGCCACAGGTCGTAGGAGGTCAGCTCGGGTTCCGAGGGTTCTCGCTGCTATCAAAAGGAAGACTCGGGTGAATCATGGCAAAGGAACACGGGATCAGGGACTTTACGGCACGGAAGATCGTAAAGAAAGATTGCGGGGCGAAGTCGAGGGCACGGAAAAAAACTCACATGATTATCAACTGCATCCGGGAGCTACGAGTCGAACGATGCAAGAAAATCTTGAACTTCCTTAAGCGAAACAATCCGGTAATCCTGTTCACCAACGAAAGCATGTTTACCGTCGATCCCGTCTCAGATTCCAGAACCAACCGGTATATTAGTTCTCTTCCGGTAAAAGACGTGGCCGACGAGCTCAAGAACGTGTATCTAACCAAGCATCCTGCTAGCGTTATGGTGTTTGGATTGGTGGCTTCCGATGGCAAAAAAATGGACCCGGTGTTCATTCCAGAAGGCGAAAAGGTCAACACGGCGATCTACATCGGGTAAGTATGTTCTTCCGTGGATCAAAGAACAGTACGGTCCGATGCCAAATGTTGTATTTAAACAAGATGGGGTTCCGTGTCACTCCTCGAACCGCACTCAGAAGTGGTTGCAGGCACATCTTCCGTTCTGGGCGAAGGATATGTGGCCGCCATCCAGCCCCGATCTTAATCCGCTGGATTACTCAATATGGCGCGTCATGAAGGCCAAGGCCTGTTCTAAACGCCAACCGAGTACAGCAAGTCTCAGACAAACATTGACCCGTACCTGTAGAGAAATGGATCCAGACTACAGTATTAGAACCTGCCGTGCATTCCGGAAGCGTGTGGAGGTCGTAATTGCAGCAAGTGGAAACTCGATCGATGATTAACATAGTTTAAGACTCTGACACTCTCGAAAACGAAATTTTTGAGAATTTTTTTTTTAATTTTGACATTGCTCAAAGATACACCGATTTGAAAAAAAAAACATCAAGATTAAGGACCTTGTATTTTTCAAGGTTTATGAAATTGGATGAATTCAGCAATTCCATAGCAAAAACAGTGGTTCTCAGAATTTCATAAAAATTGGTAGTTTTGTTCCTTATAGCAAAATGAAAAAAAAAAAAAAAAAGATTTTCTAGGAACTTTGAAAAACTCAGAGTCAGTGATGGAAAAGTTCGTGAAAACTCACTATGACTCGTGAACTTTTCCCTTGGTGAACTTCATGAAATATCGCGAACTTTTCCAACACTGCTCAGAGTTGTCCTGAGATCATGAAAAAAAAACATCTAGAACTACGAGAAAGTTTTAAGATCCTTAATATTTGGTTCTTATAGTTTCAGGGTAATGCCGTAGATTTCAGGAAAGTGGCGATCGCAGTAGGCTCTGCCCGAGAGTGGTTGATTTTCGATTTGGCTGTCACGTTTTTTGCTTCGGTTGGAATTTTCCATTAGGGCCGTTGAATTTGCAAATGCGAAGGAGAAGGGGAAGGAGAAGAAGAATAAAGAAAAGTAGAATAAAGAAAAGAAGAATAAAGAAAAGAAGAATAAAGAAAAGACGTATAAAGAAAAAAAGAATAAAGAAAAGAAGAATAAAGAAAAGAAGAATAAAGAAAAGAAGAATAAAGAAAAGAAGAATAAAGAAAAGACGTATAAAGAAAAGAAGAATAAAGAAAAGAAGAATAAAGAAAAGAAGAATAAAGAAAAGAAGAATAAAGAAAAGAAGAATAAAGAAGAAGAATAATAAGGAGAAGAAAAATAAGGAGAAGAAGAATAAGGAGAAGAAGAATAAGAAGAAGAAGAATAAGGAGAAGAAGAATAAGGAGAAGAAGAATAAGAAGAAGAAGATCAAATTTAATTATCAAAGGACATTTGAAATTTCTGTCCCGTTCTCAGAAAACATTTACACATTCCAGACTTGGGAGATATGTTCTCACGATCTGGGACATTTCTTGATTCTGGGTGGACATTGAAATTTTCGTGATTCTATGACTTTCTAAAAAAAATCAATTCATCACAGACTTTGAAAAACTGCTACAGTGCCGTCGTGGTGCGAACTTTGAGAACTCAAAATAGGGATTTCTGTAACAAACCTGTATTTCTTCGAATATTTTACATTAGTTTAAGCTTCTTGCCTCGGGCTCTTCACTCTTGTATTCTAATAACTGTTTTTTTCGGAAATTTCTAGCTTTCGACACATTAACATTATTTTTTTACTTTTTTATGAATTATGATGATTTTCGTTGAAGCAAAACAGTGACTCTCGGCTTTGTAAAATCCACATCCTCCTCTTCAGTACACTTTGCCGCAAACGGGTCATTATCACCTCACAACATCTTGCACGTCGCCGCAACATCCTTCGCCCATTGACAGCACACTTGTAGTCTAGTCTCTTCAACGACAGCGCCATCAACGGGGTGTATGCGTGAAGATGTTCTCCACCGATCATCTCTGCCGGATCCGACGACAGAGATATGTTCGCAGTTGGCATGATGCGTGGCCATTTCCCTCGCCCATTCCTTCAAGCCATTATCATTGTCACTGCTGCTGCTGCTGCTACGGTGCAGTCGAGAGCGTTATCTAATAAATAATTCATAGCTTTTCGCTTTTCAAACAACTCATGGCGTAAAGAAATCAGACGTCGTAATGAGCTGTCCAATAATAAACACCTCCGCGCGTCCGTTGCGTGCGTGGCTCCAAGAACCCCAACACCAAACCTCGAAGTCAAGTCAGCAGAACTTCAATCACACGAAGGAGCATTGCATACAGCTGCATTGTTCTCCAGTGCACTACAACATTGTATCCCTCCTCTCGCGATCGTCTGTCTGGCTGGAAAGCCCACACCACGGGCGAGTTTCGAATCCCGTCCGTGTGGTGTTGGAATACCATTTGCATAATGCAACATTATTATTTCTATCATTTCCGCCGATGACGTCGATGTGTCGTGTAGTCGTTCGTTGGGCAGAGTACCTTGTCAAGCTAGGACCACCTTGGAGAATCGAATACCGTTTGCCCAGGTCAGTTGCCGTCCGAGTTCAATGTTGCCATCCAAGACCAACCGCGCACTGACCACGATGCTGGCGTTTCCTCACATGTACAACACCATTAATGTGTGTTTGTTGTCCGCTTTTAATAATTAAAAAAAAGGCATTAAAAATACGTGCCATGTGCCGGCAAGTTCACACCCTGCTCTGATTTCCGAATGAGTGCGAATGTTGGGAATTAATTCTCAACTCATCCCGCGCCGACGGAGTTCAAGAACCGCACTGTTGTAAATGCCGAATCAACTAACGACCCCATTTAGAATGGCGATAAAACTAGCTGCTGTTGTGGCTGGTGGTGCCCCAGCAGTGTGCGTATGTGAAATTTGTCTGGAGCCATTGTGTTGTGTCGTTTCTTGAAACCTTATTTTATTTTGTTTTTGTAAATTTTAGGTCGCAAATGGTTCACACCTTTGTTGGAAATTGGTCCAGCAATCGGGGTGAGAAAGCATGTGTTTTGAAAGACGCGGTAATTGTCGCTGTGCTGCGGTGTGGTGTGATTATTTGCTAATGGGGGGTCTTTCGTCAGAAGTCAGAAATGTACAAATCAGAAACGAGTTAGCGGAAATTAGAAATAAGACCGACGAATAGAATTCTGGAACATCATACAAAATGGAACTTCAAACTAAAATTAGGCCATTTTGAATCTTACAAAATATCATCAAATGGGGTATTCGATATTTTTCTATATAAATTAAGGCACGAAAACGTCGAAATGATGTCTGAGACAAAGTTATAGAACACTTAAAAAGTTTGTCACTTAAATTTCACTGGAAAAAACACATAACCTTCGGATATGAAAAATAATCTGCAATGTACACGACGTGATAAGCTTTGAAACTAAGATGAAATATAGGTAAATTTTAAGTGACATTTATGTCACATAAGTTCACTTAGATTCTACGTGAATTTATAGTGTACACATTTTGAAGTGTTGATGGCACAAACAAAATCTAACATAGCGTCCGAACGGTGCATTGTTGACGAGTTGTTGCTGGATTTGAACATTCCATTGGATTTATTAAATTTTCTGACAAGTAGGGGAAATGGCTCTAATGTTGGCCTATGGATCTAAGATTGGGCCCATCGATGAAATTCTACTATGTATCAATTTTATCTTGATGAACGCGTCATTGGGACGGTACTAATGGGTATTTTTGGTCGCTATTGAAAATTTAGTCGATTGCTGAATTTATGTATGGGCCCAAATTAGGACCATTTAGGCCAACATTACAACCCTATATGTCTTTAAATTTGTTAAAAAATTTAAAACTTCGTGTTTTAATATCATTGATTTATAAAACTGTTCTGCTTCCGTGCTCTTCGATGAAATATTTTTTCGTTTTCATAGGAAAAAATAAGATCATGTCCATGTTATGATGGGGAAATGACGGCTTCGGCATGACAGACTATTTTCGGCAACCCAAATTGAAACACTATTTTCACTGAATTTTCTTACGAAAACACTTCGCTGAATGCATGCAAACGATTCTTTATGCTTTCAGCTTCAATTTGACTATATTTTTACCACTGAGAAAAAGCAATCTAGCAAGGTTTTCTTGAAATGAATCACACGCACTACAAATTGTAGCTGATTTCGAGTTGCCGATAATAGAACAGCAGATTTACATGCAGTTCAAATGGAACGGTTGCCGAAGAAAAACTGGTTGCCGACAATACTCGCTCTCACTAGAGAAGATTGGAGCTTTGTAAAAGCGTTTCAAAACAGGTTTTTGACAATTCTTTCGACTGAAATTGTTTGAGCAGCTGGCAGCAAAAGATTATAAACAAACCAATACTGCATATGTGTGCGTCCCATATAGAAAAAGGCTATAGAAAGAAGGTCGCTGCTTAGGTTGCCGAGAATACGTAAATTCGCCTATATGAATCAACTTGAATCAGCTTTGTGATGTGTAAGAAAACTTAATGGGTTTCGTTCAAAAATTAGCGTTTTTAAGTCCAGGGCTCCACAAAGTCACCTTCAATCGAAAATCGTCAAGCGACGATGAAGCTGTCAGCCATCACTTTCAATTGAAAATCATTCTGTCTTCTCTTCGAGCAGATCCCCGTCAACGTCAACTGAACCACTTTCGATCAGTTTTCATGCTGTTTGTTTTGGCTTGACTAGTCTTCATTTCTTCTTTTATGTCAAATGATCTTACTTTTGCATTGAAGCGAAGCTGTTTGATCCAAATTCGTGCAGTTTTTATGACTTTTGTTATTTGTTCACTCGGTTCATTTGAGCGTATGCAGGGCTGGTAGCAGGTCACTTTTTAGTGACTTGGTCACTATTTTGAAGCCAGTCACTAAAAAGTCACTTTTTACACCAAAAAGTCACTAAAGTCACTATTTCCCTAAAAATAGTCACTAAAGTCACTTTTTTACTACTAAAATAGAGTGAAGTTTAAAAATATCCACAAAATGTTTAAATTGAATATTTTGCACTAAGAAAGCCTACAGTAGTTTTAACAAAATATACATATCTGTTAAAAAGTTGAAAATTTTACCCATAGTGACCAGTGAACCGCAAAACGTTAGAACACCAGGAAAACTAATTTCGATTTAAAATAGAATTATAAAGGATTCTAGGGATGACACCAAGATATATCAGAGAAGAATACCAAAGTACAGACTACGAAAGTCTCATATAAAATTAAGAGTTCTGAGGACCGATTTCTTCATCTCCGCTTAAAAATTAAGCCAGGTTTACCTATATAGTTAAACTTGGCTTAACGCATACGAGCGTTTGATTATTATTTAAATTATAAGAGACGCGAAATTCAGCTCTGAAACAATCTTGGAAATAATTCTAATGTTATTGAGAGTGCATTTTAACGAGAGTTATGAGAAGAATTCTATGATGATTGGATAAGGATTCTAGGTCCAATTCTAATAAGAATCCAAAATTAGTTCTGAAATTTTGCTTAAGGGGGCTCTGATGAAAATTCCTTGAAAATCCCGTGAACTCCAAAGATGGTCTCTGCGGATAGTTCTAAAAGAATTCTGGGGTGATTTCTGACGATACTTCCAAGGGAATTCTAAAGAGTTCGAAATAAATTCCGAGAAGAATTCCAATGGAATCGAATTTTGAGGGTTCAATCTCAAAGGAATTCTGATAAGAGTTTCAATGTTGGTGATTGATTTTTGTTTTGAGAATTCTGAGGAAATACTATGGGGGTTCTAAGGAGAATACGAATTGAATTTCCAATTGAATGCATGAGAGAAGTCCAAGATTATTTTAAGCAGAAATTTATGAAACTTCTGAGGTTAACTGCATGGAAATTCTAAGGATGGATTTATGGAAGGAGCCTTCAGAGAGTTTCTAGAAGAATCAATAAAAAATCGAAAATAATCTACTTTAACTAATCATGTGTTATTACTTCATGCGTGAATTTTACGATTTACATAGTCGGAGATGCTTAACGTCAAATCAGACTTAAAGTGGAGATTTTTTACGATCGATGAGAAGATTCAATTATAGAGTTGATAGTTCCGTTATAGTACGGCAGTGTGAAAATTGTTTATACAAAGTAAAAAGCGAGCAAAGGACAATTTTGAGGAAGGTGCTAATCGGGTAGTTGTTTACGTTAGATGGCGACTTGAGTGTGAAACAATCAATAGAACTATTTCCGCACATCAGAGGTACATGAGCAAATCGGCGATCATCCCTTTTGCCAGTGGTAGCAAGGGGAAACACCCCTCACCATCCCTCATTAACGGATGAGCTTGGTAAAGGAGATGCTCTACTTTATTCGTACCTTCCTCAACATTGTCCTTTGTTCGCTTTCTACTTTCTATATACAAATTTCACACTGCCACACTATAACGGAACTATCAACTCTTTACTTTCATCTCCTCATCTATCGTATAAAATGTCAACTTTAATTCTGATATTTGATGTTAAGCGTTTCCAACTACGAAAAAAATCTATTTCCAAGAATTTTGTTGATTGTTCTGCAAAGAATTTCAAGAATGCAATATTATGTTTGTAAAAGCTTATTAGCCTCTAAGTTTAAGAGAAGGGGAATTGTTCTAAAAAAGTTCTTGAGAATATTCGGAAGAAATTCTGTAAAAAGTTCATAGCAAATTATCAAAGTTATCTACCTACACGGTTCGAAAAAGTAGTGTAAATTTCTGTTCAATATGATGCACATAAAAGGAGCGTCACATCTCATTTAAGTTTACATTATAAATCGTGTAAAGTTCTGAGACATTTCATGAAATGTTGCAAATATTGTATGCAAAAGCCCATATCTGTAAACAACATTGAATAAAAGTTGCTAGTTGCTAGTTTACATCACAATTATAATTCAGAATTGTTTGCTGTGTAGATATGTCAAATATTTAGCGATTTCTAACGCAGAATCAAATTTAAGATAAAAAAAAAATGCGAATTACTATTTGACAGTCATCATGTATAACGTAAGCAAAAGTAAATTATTCAAATCACTTCAAATGCTCTTCACAGGAGATTCCGTTGTGAGATTCGGTTAAATTAGAAGAATTTATGAAATTTTAAAAAGCTCATTTCAATATCAAACCGTACTTGAATTTCTAAGTTGCCTAAGTTACTTATATAGTTTTTTCAAGTCACTATTTGGTCACTATTTCCGTAATTTTAGTCACTAAAGTCACTACTATTATATCGCATCAGCACTACCAGCCCTGCGTATGCGCATAGATCTGTGCACGTGGATGTCAAATTTATCATTGTTGGCTGGTTTGTTTACCCATCAATATGGGTATTTTTTTTAATCGGGGTGACGTCTAGAGATCGACAATTGATAAGCGACGCCATTTTGAAATCCAAGATGGCAGCTTCCAGTTTAAGAAAAAGTAGGAAATGTTGTCAAATACTTATAAATAAAGGTATTTTGCGAATAGGGATGATGTTCAGAGGATGAAAATAGATATCCGACGTCATTTTGAAATCGAAGATGGCGGCTTCCGATTTACGAAAAAGTGGAAATACAGTCAAATACACATCAATTTTTGTAATTGTGTTAGGAAGCCACCATATTGGCTTTAAAAATGGCGTCGGATATCGAATTCCGGCCTCTAGACGCCATCCCGATTCCAAAAATACCTATATTGATGGGTATTTGACAGCATTTCCCACTTAATCTGAAATCGGAAGCCGCCATCATGGATTTCGAAATGGCGTTGCATATCAATTTTCGATCTGTAGACTTCATACCAATTACAAAAATTGATGTGTATTTGACTGTATTTCCACTTTTTCGTAAATCGGAAGCTGCCATCTTCAATTTCAAAATGGCCTCGGATATCATCTTTCATCCTCTAGACATCATCCCTATTCCTAAAATACCTTTATTGATAAGTATTTGACAGCATTTCCCACTTTTTCTTAAACAGAAAAAAATGGGAAATGCTGGCCCCGTCCCATCAATATGAGTATTCTTGGAATCGTGGTGACGTCTGGGGATTGGAAATCAATATCCGACGCCATTTTGAAATCCGTGATGGGGGCTGCCGGTTTGAGAAAAAGTTGTAAATTCTATCAAATACCCATACAAACCTAGATAGAGCTGGAAGAAGGGCAAAACAGGTTTTGTAAACAATGACTTCTCTTGAAGATTTCACGAAAGTCATGACTCTCCCTGACAAATCGACATCACTATCGAGTAGGGGAAGACTTCCCCTACTCGATGGATATGTTGGTTTGTGTAGGCGTACCTTGAGTTCATAGAAATCAACGAGAGAAGTCATTGTTTACAAAAGCTGCTACGCTCTAATTCCAGCTCTATCTAGAAATGTTTTTTTTTAGAATCAGGGTAACGTCTAGAAGCCGGAAATCGATATCCGACGCCATTTTGTAATCCAAGACGGTGGCTTCCGATTTGCGGAAAATTGTTAAATATCCTAAAATATGGTTATTTTCAGAATGGGTAGATGCCGAAAATTGATGTCACGGCGTCTTTAAATCCAAGATTGCTGCTTTGGTTCAGAAAAACTGTGAAATACTGTCAAATACCGATCAATGGGGTTTTTTGGAATCGGGCTGACATCTAATAGAAAGAAATCGATGTCCGACACCATCTTAAAATTCAAGATGGTGGCTTCCGATTTCAGAAGAAGTGTCAAATAGCTTACAAATGGAATCGAATATCGATTTTCGGCAACCACGCGTTGTCTCCGTTCCGAAAATACCCATATCTTAGGGTATTTGACACTTTTTCTGAAATCCTATGGCCGCCATATTGGAGTCCAACATAGCATCGGATATCGATTTTCGGCAGCCATGCGTTGTCTCCGTTCCGAAAATACCCATATCTTAGGGTATTTGACACATTTTATGAAACTTGATGACCACCATCTTGGATTCCAAAATGGCGTCGAATATCGATTGTCGGCATCCCCGTTCCAAAAATACCCATATTGTAGGATAGTTGACACTTTCTGAATCCTGATGGCCGCGATATTGGATTCTAACATAGCGTCGGATATCGATTTTTAATATCTACGCGTTGTTCCCGTTCCGAAAATAACCATATATTAGGGTATTTGACACTTCATAAAGCCAATGGCCACTACCTTAAATTCCAAAATGGCGTCGGATATCGATTTGCAGCATCTACGCGGCATCCCCGTTTCGAAAATACCCTATTGTGTGTGTATTTTACACTTTTTCTGAAACCCGATGGCCGCCATATTGGATTCCAAAATAACGCCGAATATCAATTTTCGGCACCTTCGCGTCGTCCTCGTTCCGAAAATACCCGTATTGTAGGGTATTTGAGACTTTACCTGACCCCGATGGCTGCCATCTTGGACTCCAGAATGGCCTCGTTAATTTAATTTTCGTTTAATATTAAATAATATATTGTTACTACATATAATCCGGATGCCATCCCTATCGGCAACCGATATTGTGCGTCGTCAGGTCGTGACAAGTCGAATGAGCTCCGAATTGAAGTGAAAGTGGAAAAAAAAAACGAACGAAGCAGTTTTCGAGTCATTCATTGCGTCAATTGAAACAAGTCTTTGCTTCAAATGAAATGTAGATAAAGTCATTTGAAGATACTTTGTCGAAAACGAAAATTTCTATCTCTCAAACAGACGCCGTTATAGCAGGGGGTGGAAACTAACGATTTTAAATTGATTCACTGCTTGAGTAGCCTATTGGTCCCAAGTACTTCTATGGCGTACCCCATTCTAGTTGAAATTCTATTACTACACTATGTTTGTTTTGATTCGCTATGAAAGTTTGACAGATAGCATCAGGGGTGTGTGGATTCATGCAGAACATGCAGGGGTGAGTGAAATAGCTTGGGACTGCTTGGGACCGTTGTTCTGGTACTGAGTGAGCCAAAAATAATAATGATTTTCTTCGGGACCCAGTGGTCTTAGAGTTACCTCTATGGTTATAGGGTGAAAATGGAGTACAAGTGGTAGTGCAGAAGAAAACAAACCGCCATCACTATGTTTTATGTATTTACGTCCGTTTTTATAATTTATTAATGCCATATTTAAGCGGGTGTATCTTGCAGGTTAGTAACCATTAGCAGCTAATCTCAACGTAATTTCGGTCAGCAACTTATACCCTACTGTTACATAAACAATTCATTATTCACCTCTCACCCCAGCAGGCCTGGGTTCAATCCCATCCAACATCTCTAATCACGCCATCGTCGGAAGGGAAGTAAAGCCGTTGGTCTCCGGTTCATGAGTTGATGGATCGATAGGTAGGGTCCAGGTGTGAAAGCTGCCTCCCTGGTGTCGGTA
Organism: Ochlerotatus camptorhynchus; assembly: GCF_037179485.1. Classification (NCBI taxonomy): domain Eukaryota; kingdom Metazoa; phylum Arthropoda; class Insecta; order Diptera; family Culicidae; genus Ochlerotatus; species Ochlerotatus camptorhynchus. The sequence goes on along the minus strand of NW_027041253.1, from coordinate 489,692 downwards.
GCATTGGTGCTCAGCACGGAAAACAAGGTCGACGGAAAACAAATCAAGGAAAAAAAATCATAGGGGGATGCAAGGGGATGCCTAATGAATTTTCAAATAAAGTACCTTCATGATTGTTATTTTTTGCTGTTTTCATGACCAAAATATACATTTTTAAAGCACTTACAACTTTGTAGAACATTGAAAAAATGAAAAAATTAAAAAAAAAGTATGGTAAAAAAACGATTTTTAAGGGGGTACTACCGTTTGTATTCAATTTTCATCCTATAGCTTCGTCAAATTGAGAGTAAGGAAACTTTTGTCTTCGGCAAATTTTCTTCAAATAACTTCATCTTCAATGTTTTCATAGATGATCATCAATTTTAACAAGACAGAAGAAAGTTATAATTTTATCTGAGTGTATACCCCCCTTAAGCACAAATTTTCACTGCTCAAATAAATTATTCAAAAAAAAATAATAATTAAGAAACGTTTTAGAAGACATCCAAATAGTACACTCAATAGTTTCGTCGCAAATAGCCATGTCCCATTAATTTTTTGGTTTTGTCCCATTGTGGCGTGGGGAAATATGTGCAATGTGGTTTGTTAACTCCTTAATAACCGTTGACGTTTATGTTACTGTTATGAGTTACGTAAAACAGGAGTTCTATAAAATGGGTTATATTGAATGCCGCCTACATTTGCACTTCCTGCGTACGGATTACTCCTACATGCATGCAACCTACATGACATCAACTGTGGTGTAGTGGTAAGCGTGATTGCCTCTCACCCCAAAGGCCTGCGTTCAATCCCAGTCGGCGCCGCCGGGATTTTCTGAGGCATAACATCTCTGATCACGCCTTCCGAAGGGAAGTGAAGCTGTTAGTCCGCGGTCCATGAGTTGATGGGTCGATAGGTGGTAGGGTTCAGGTGCAGGAGCAGTCTCCCTGGCGTCGGTAGCATTGGTACTCAGTACGGAAAACAAGATCGACGGAAAACTAATCAAGGAAAAAAAATGATTTAAATAAGGAATATATTCTCAAATTGCCGTGACACGTGCAGTAACTATTTGTTATCTTAATTATCCACATAACTGCTCATGATTTAAAGAAGGAAACATATTTGAGAATTGACCGCCCATTTTATGCTCCAAAAATTTTACCAATTTAACTATTTCGACCTTTTACCCATTTTGACCTGTTGCGTTTCACTACATACTTTCATATTTTTACGTTTTGTCCATTCGTCCTTTTGTCTACCTAAGTTCAATTTGGCCTTTTTTCCTTTCGACGTTTTGTCGATTTCAACCTTTTGCCCCTCTTAGTTCGATTCGATCTTTTGTCCTTTCAACCTTTTTTCCTACAAGTAGTACAGCAGATCAAGGCCATGTTGCCTCATTCATCCCTAAACAAAAGATTTCAGTAACATTTTTCACATATATTAAGACTGACATCTAGCGGAAGTATTCATAGTTAATATTGATTGCCCTTGAACAGCGCATTTTAGGACAAATAGGGCAAAATGGATCATCTCCTTTGTGTCAATACAAAACCAGCGGAAGTATTTGAAGCAAAATGGGTTATCTCCTTGATCTGCACTATCTTAAGCAGCATGAAACCCACAGCTAATGAGTCTTCTTCTGAAACACTTCCGTTCAAGTATGCATGCTGTCTGAAAAGAATCCAAGCACTAAGCTTAACGACAATGATTCAAGGTCCTACTGTTGTTATGCAATAATTGTTCTCAACCCCACCGAGTGAATCCCCGTGGGATATCTCTACCACTAACAAACCACCACTCATACAATGTAGCTAGTTAACCATTCAGTCCCATTACCGGGGAATGACAAATGTTCGACTAGAACCTTTTATTGAATACCCTGCTGAGCAGCAGCAGCAGCAGCAGCACCGGCTCCAAAGAGTCGAGATTTATGCCTTATGGCCATGTTCGACAACTCAATAAGCAAATGATGATCATATACTGCCACAATCAGCACAACACGACCGTCGCCCGACGAACTTGGAGAGTCCCGGGACGGTTCTTGAACAATCCATCAGCTGTTAGTGGCACACACTGTTGATCCGAAATTCTTTTACTGACTTGCTTGCAGCCAGAGCCGGCAGGAATGTCAATTTTTGTTGTCGTCCTATGATAGTGTTCGTGACATTCAAATGAGCCGGATAGAGACCCGAGCTTAGAGGTGAACTTGTGTGTGGGATGAGTTAACGCTATTGTTTTGAAGTGAATAGCTTCATTCATCGCCGAATGCGGTGTAGGACTTTGATCGTAATTACCTAAATCGCCGATTGTAACAAGAAGCAGTTTCGGTGAAATGTCCATCACAGTTGTCCGCAGAATTTCTCCAACGTCATACGATCTATCACCACCGCACTCCAAGTTGTCAGCGAAAATTAATCCTCAACTGACGACGTCGGCTCAATTTTCCCCGATTGGATAATTTTCATTCCTGCAGCGTCTAGACTGAACGCAGTTCTCCGCCGGGTTCGTGCGGATGAGTCGCCGCGACCCTATTATAACTGTCGCTCTCCGTCATCGTCACTTCCCCGGTCGGTCGGTCGGTCGGTCGGTTGTCGTGACGAGTCCAAGAGTCCAAGCGTGCAAAATTAGAGAAAATTGCATCCTCTTCACACTCTCTCTCTCGTGCAGACTCGTCTGCTTCATCAGCGCTTGAGCCGAAAGGGAAACCGGGCACATTTTTTTTTCTGTAAGCATCCCACCATCAACCTCATCAGAGCCGAGCCGTATGCAATTGATTGGTACTCTAACTGACGGCGGCGGCGGTGGCATTTCGAGAAAGTTGTTCGGCGCATCACTTCCTTTCGCCAAATAAAGAGTCCCTGCTCGGGAACATCAACGACAAGTGGCCGCTGCGCCGCATGAAATGCAAAGAATTCGATGGCCAAGATGATGCCAAGATTTCCCTTTGGTTTGTGGGGTTTTGGGGCTTAAAATAGCCTCTACAGGGCGGGCGTACCTCTTCTAGAAGAGTGACAAATCGCTGGCATAGTTGGAATGTAATGCCCCGGGAAGCAGGAGGAACAGAGTCCCGATTGTACGGATTCGTTCGTGTTGCATAATCCTGACACTTGGTGGGCTTTATTTGGCAGTGGAATGTGGAATTTCGCTTCGAGTAGGAAGCTGAAACTGTATCTACCTAGGAGGAAGGTTTAACGAGATAATCTGGTGCGGGTAATCCGCAATGAGCCTGGTTTGTTGTGTAACCTGGGAACATGCGTGGGGCATTGTTTGAGTCAGGTGTTGATTAGAAGCTCTTAGGGGGGATAGAGATTTCTTTAGAATCTTAGTCTTGGGAATGTTAACATTTAGCTGCAAGCAGCTGCCCAACATAAAAATGTTTCACGTTCGCCCTATGCAGGCGTTGTCAGGCTACATGCATTTTAGTGAGTTCTGAATGGCCACTGAACCGAGAAAACTTGGGAAACTGAAAACCTTGGAAAACTTGGACGTACCGAGAATTAATGGGGAATCGAAAACAACTGGGAAAAGGTCGCAGAAGCTGATAAGAGATCTTAATTACTATTTTAAGTCACAGAATCTTCAAAATTTTACCAAATCCTGAATCTTGAGTTTCTGTGTCCGGGATCTTGAAAAAAAAAATCAATGTTTCAATTAACTAGATAAATTCTAGATTTATAGAAAGGTAACATAGGGCATCTTTGGAAAATTTTCAAGAACATTCTTTTTGATTTTTCTAGATATTCTCCCCACCACACGTGAGGTATGTCCTCCAGGATACTCATAAATGTCCGTCGATTGGGCAGGTTTTGTCATGGAATGGAGAACTCTTAAGCTTCGTATATGATTTTTTTTTGTTTATTAATTTATTTGATAAGGCTCAACCGAATTAACTTTACAGAGCCGAGGATTCTTGGTCACTATACAATACACCTTAAAAATATAGTTAAAAGGTACAACACAATAAACACTTTATCTTCCGCTATCCAAAAAGCCTCCTCCATCAGAACTGGAGCCGCTTCCAGTAGTTTCATTGTATGGCAAATTGTTGTACGCCAACGAGGGTCAGAGCGCGTCCATTGCAGCAATGGACGCAAAACGTGGTCAGCACTCACACACTCATCACGAAACGGTTGCTTTCCAAAGTCGACGACGCATCGACCGAAAGAACTGCTGATGAAGAACAATGAGGAGGACCACACAATGGTTGCTGCCGAGAAAACAGACGATCGCGTAGCACACATCGAGAGTGGTCTGCTTTTGTCGACAGCCGAGTGAACACTCAACTTCGTATATGATGATAGACATAAGTATTGAAGAAATGTGTCTACAAGCATCGCACACACTGCTGGGGAAAGAGCCCACCCTCTATCCATGAAATGGTCCCTTCAATATTGAGTAAGGGAGAATTGGTCCCATAAAATTGCCTGATCTTTATTTTTTTCCGTCGACAATTATCGTGACATTAAACAGTGCTAGGCAAAATAGTGAATGAATTTACGAATCGACCTTCTCCGATTTGTATTTGCTAAAATTCGGCCATTTTGGATCTTGTAAAACAAGAATAATACACGAATGGCATTTCTTATCGAAATGACGTGTGAGACAGAGTTGTAGAGGAAAATAATGTCTTTCTGGGAAAAATGCATCCTTTTTTTCTAACTCTCCAATTTGCTTGAAACTTTGCATAATTATGTGTTGTGGGCAATCCTTAACATTTTTGCAAAAATCGGCCTGTGACAAAGTTGTGTAGAAAACAGGGTGTCGACTACCTGAAAAAACCTGGAAAATCAGGGAATTTCTTTTTGGACCTGGAAAATCAGGGATTGTCAGGGAATTTCATTCAAAGTCAGGGAAATATTTCTTTATTACAGAAACATATTAATAGTTATGGCTGACTTCGCTAGTTTCAAACAACTTAATTCAAATTCAAATCAGTTAAATGGCATAATTTACACATTCAAGTCAGAATGAATTCAACTGAGTTGATCAATTGACTTGACTTGTCTAAACCCAGCTTTAAGAGAAAAAAATGATTTTTTTTCTGAATACTTCTAGTTCTTGTTCTTTATTGTGTTCTTAAGAGCTTGATTAGTTCAGAGAACTAACTAAATGATAATTTAGGATAAGGCCGGAACAAATCACAAACGTAACAGTTCTTATAAAAAAAAGAACGTTCTGTTTTCGATACTTCTTCCCTATCCAAATATAACTCAGTTTTCTCAACAATTGTTCGTGCTTCAAAAAATCTAACAAGACGTATGGATTCAGGAAGGTCTATTCAACAAAATCCAAGCATAATATTCAAAGAAAGGAGTCAACATAAAAACCAAATTTTAACAAAAATACGTAGTTTTGTCAATTTAAACCTGGCTTTGGGTGTGCTTTAAAAAATAATCATCACATATGAATTCAGCAAGGCCAGTTCTATAAAATCTAACCATATCTTTCAAAGGACTGTATAAAAATCCAACTTAGCAAAAAAGGAAAACAAAAAAAAAACCTTTTCGAATTACAAACCCGGTTCAACTTTCACGTATGGATTCAGCAAGGTCCATCCTAAAAAATACAAGCCTATTTTTAAAAGATATGAGCCAAAATGCAATTTGGCAGAACCGAAAAACCAAATTTCTATGAAAATACGGATGGATTAAGCAGTTCGGTAAAATCCATTCCTATTTTTCAAAGGAAGGAGCCAAAATTCAACTTGGCTGAACACGAAACCCAAATTTCTATAAAAATACGTACTTTTGAGAAACCCAGTTATCTAAAAAATAGTGCATGCTTCAAAAAATTTACCATCACGTATGGATTCAGCAAAGTCCATTCTATAAAATTCAAGTCTATTTTCAAATATTGGAACCGAAATTCAACTTGACAGAACAGAAAATCAAAGTTTTTATGAAAATACGTACTTTTGTGAATTTAAACTCGGTATTCTCAAAAATTGAAGAAGTTCAACCCTCACGTATGGATTCAGCAACTTCTATTAAAATACAAGCATATTTTTCAAAGATAGAAGCCAAAATTCAGTTCGGAAAACAGAAAAATTTATTCCTATAAAATACCTTCTTTTGTGAACATTAACCAGGTTCGTCCTTCCGGTATTCAGCAAGTTCCATTCTATAAAATCCAAGCACAAATTTCAAAAGATTGAACCGAAATCCAATCTAGCTTTAAAAAAATCTACCATCACGTATGAACTCACAAAGATCTATTCCATAACATCCAAGGTTGTTTTTCAAAGGACGGAGCCAAAATCCAACGTGGCTTATCAAGAAACCCAAATTTCTATAAAAATGCGTACTTTTGTGGATGTAAACCCAGTTTTCTCACCAATTGTGCTTGCTTTAAAAAAAAAATCTACCATCAGGTATGAACACACGAAGGTCCATTCTTTAAAATCTCAGCATAATTTTCAAAGGATGTGAATCTCACAAAAACGGGGAAGGGATCTAAGGGAGCGGAATCTACGTTAAAAGCTAGTTAAATCACTTCAGGAAAGCTCAGACTAACATTCAATATAATTCAATCACTCAACAGAACATTTTGGACTCCCTGAGGAATGTTTTGAACCACTTCAGAAAAGGTTGGAGACCATTTGGAAAATTTAAGCTATAAAAATTGTCGGTTCACTTCGGAAAAGATTGCAAGATTGTGTCCTTGCCAAACGCCAAAGCAGTTAACAAAAATCTGGAGCTCACTTAGGAAAATATCAAACCCGTTCTGACTAGTTTGGTTTCAGTTCGGAAAAAAGTTGAATCAATGCAGGAAACCTTGGATTCATTTAGGAAAAGGATTGATCAGCTAATGTTGCCTTACTTCAGAAAATGCAAAACCAATTCATTCAAGATTGGATTTGGAATATGTTGAATCACTTTAGGAAAGTTTTGACAACTTTAAAAAGGATTGAATAACATAACAAAAAAGTTTAGACTCAGTTAGAAAAATATTGATGACTTATTCGAAAGTTTGAACTCACTCCAAAAAAGTTCAGACTCAGTTTTGAATCTGCTTTGAAAAGTGTCACCTCAGTTAGGAATTTCCTGAATCGTTTCTGATTTGGTCTCACTTCTAAAAATTTTATACCAATTTTGAAAAGATTGGATTTAGCTCGGAAATTATTGAATCACTGTACAGGGTGATTCAGAATAACTGTCACCGATTTCACAAATATGCAATTCCCAATGGGTAAAATGGGTATATGTTCAAATATTTTTGTTTTAAGTGTGTACAAATATCAGCTTGTATTGATAGTAGGCTTTGAAATTTCATTCGTTTGTGATTTCAAGCAGCCATTGACGTCATAATGAAGCATGGCATAAATCTTTAAAAAAATCGTGTGTTATCTTTTCGAAACTGAAATCTCTTCGCAAGAATGTAACATTTATTGTTGCATCATTATAGAGGTACAAAGGAACCATGCTTGGAAAATCCGTTCAATATCAGAGCTTAAACGCATCACCAGGACTCAAAAAGTGCTGGAACTAAAGCGTGCGTGCCAGCTGTGGTTAATTTTCATGACAAATGTGGCTGATAATTAAGATAAAGGGAGAGAGATTTGAAATTAACTATGCTTAGTTGAAGATTATATATGTAGAATATCTGGAATATAATGATATCAAAAATTCATGCAAACGTTCAATCGTTATGACCATTTTAAAAAGGGACAGTTATTCCGAATCACCCTGTAGAAAAGAAGTGAATCATTAAGTATCATTGCAGAAGGTTTGTAAGTTAAGACATGTAGATCGAGCATAGCATAGCATAGCATAGCATAGCATATGCGATTGTACAAATCGTGGGTGGCTATATAATGGTCAACTAATACGTTTTGCAGAAAATATCGAGTGTTGACGCAGAAAATATCACTTGGGATTAGTGATTTTCCCCACACGAAAATAAAATCTACAATAGAAGCATCGCATTATACACCTGGCCACATCCTTACAATCGCAGGGGAAGGGAGGGAAAGTTAATCCAACATCTACTTAAGAAGGTGCAGGGAACCCATACTACCTTCATAGGTGTCACAGGAAGGAAAGAGTTGTGTTAGTGGGAGGGTGAATGATTTGGCAACTCTATTCGTCAATATAGAGCATTTGATAAATCAGTGACAAAAAATAAAATATAAATAGATAAAATGGAAAGATCTCACCCGATTGGCCTAGAGACTTTGCAGCGTCATGTTTTCAGAAATGCTTTATTTAATTTTCCTTGAACCACCGCAATAACTGATAACGCTCTTCTAGCTCGTACGTACAAAAGAACGCACTCCACGCATAATCAAGGTCATGTATTTTCGGACTGTCTTCTTTAACACCACACAAAGAAGTTGCTCATCGCAGCAACAGAAAAATATATCAGCGTGATAGAGGTTGTACGGGGCAACAAAGAAAAACGCAATACCACACCAAGCACCATTGCATAAGCAACAAGAGATCAAAAAAAAAAAAAAAAAAAAAAAAAAATCACGCACGGTATTAAAAACTTTTAAATGCGATCACCAGTTCACCTCCAGTCACTCGAGAACAAAACGCATGCGAAAAGGTTTTCAGCAGCAAAAAAAAGCACAGAAGAAACAAAACACATCCGTTTCGGTCGCTGGTTCAATCAGCACTCTGCTTTCTCCTTGGCCTCGATCAGTGCCCTTTCGGCAGTTACGCGCAGTCCTCAGCGCATCCTGTTCACGTTCGGCAGCAATAATGGCGGATTTGATGCCCGTCACCATTTCCTTTATTGCCTTGTGGACGTTGCTCTTATCCTTGATGAAGTCATGGAGTTCATTGATCCTCCTCCTGACCTCCATCAATTTGGTCTTCCCAAGCTGCAATCCTTCTTGGGGTGTGCTACTGCTGGATTTCAGTGTGAACACCTGGCTTAGCATAAGACCTAGCTCTCCTTGGTGTCCTTGCTGCTCACCTTGGGGCTTACTGCTGCTGTTGGAACTCGCTGTTGCCTCCAGGTTCAACACTGGTGATCTCTGCAATATCCCGCTCCTTGCGAACACGTTCGCTCCTCCGTTTTCAATTTCTGGCGTCTTGCCGTCGTCCTTCATATTTTTTTTTGGGTTTTCTCATTTTCTTCTTTTTTGTTTTTTCTCCGTTTTTCTCCATTCTGTTGGGTCCCCCCTCCGGGCCGCTATCTCCACTCGTTGTATGTAGTCGCCTATCGTGATCCCATGGTTATCTATGCAAGCAGGGAGGCCATGCTAGGGTTGACACGGTCCTTCATGGGGGCCGTGTTCAGAGCCAGATCGGCGTAAGTCAGGAATGTTACATCTGAGTCTACTACTCACCAATCACCAATTGGTGACGAGTTTTGAACGTATCCGGAGGCCTGCCAAGGTTTTACCGGGACGGGGGCAGCCGCACTATTAGCCCACTCGCCATTTCAAGAAGGTGTCACCCTTCTTTACTTAGGGAGCAGAATAGCACGACTGTCAGCCCTGTAGCGTGGTATCCAATCCATTGTGCCGTGTCGTGTCCATAGTTCCATGCCGTATCCAGTATGCCGTAATAAGAATCTTACTGGCGTCGATCCTAATGTGCCGGTTGGCACTCCTGCGGGTTGACGAAGCATTTCCTCGATCGCCGTGTTATGGTTACCGCGCCAGTGTTCGCGTCGCACCCCCTCACTTTGCTATTGTCAGAAGGACAAGGTGTGAGGTAGGAACTTGTGAGGACCAGAGATAGGAAAAACGCTCTTCCCAGGTTGTCAATTCACCATTTGTAGCCCTTGTAAGTTAAGACATGTAGATCGAATGCAAAAATCTGGCGACTACGGTGGGCTGGGCACATCGTAATAATGTCGGATTAGGAATGATGTTCGATAAAATCCGTTTTCAACAACTGAAACCGGCAGTTCCGATTTCAAGGACCTGTCATGCCGTACTGGTCAAGTACCAATTTATGTGAAAATTCTTTAAAAGAACAAGGTGATACAACAACAACAACAACAACATAATAAAATCTAGCAAAGCGAGTATCCATACCTAAATGAATTTGCGAAAAATAAATATACACTGAAAGTTTTATTTTATTTCCCCCTTGGTGATATTCCAAAATTTTTAAGGGGGGTGTGACAAAAGAAAAACTTGATATTTGTTCCGGCCTAATAGTCTTGCTTGGGAGCTTTTTTTTATGATTGAATAATGATTCAAAAATACGTAGACAAGCATTGCTTTGACATCATAGAGTGGCTGTATAAAGTATTCTAAGTCTTCATTGTAAACCGGGTTAGCTCGTAAAATTAGCTTCACAGTAAAGTTTTAGTATGGTAATGTTGCTGCTATTGCAATTTAGATGGAATTAACTTACAGCAGTTTGGAGATGAAAGCGTTGTTTTTAGTATTTCCCACCGGAGGAATCCAGCCGCGAATTAGCTTTTGGTTAATCATACTATCTGGAATAATTTTCTTATGGAGCTGGGTCTCAAAATGTGCTCAAGGCAAAACAAATATGATGGGATTAAAAACAAGTGTTTCATATGTGAAATTCAGAGTGTGGTCACTGGTGAACGGGGAAAAGCGGAAAAAGCGGAAATTTGAAGTCACCGGGAAAATCCCATGAATTTAGTTGACAAATCTGAAAAAAAATGTACCTCGTACTCTTTTCGAAAACTATAAGATTTCAAGACCCTAGGACTGGTCTAGATTTTCAGGATAGCTACAGTCACTTTGAAGAACTATTAAGAGATTTTTTTTGATTTTTTTCCACAAAAAATTTGAGCAGATTTTAGAATGAATTCTAGATATAACATCAAGGTATTTCAGAGAATATTTTCTAGGGTGCTTTAGGAAAACCTCTAGGAGAGTCCCAACGGTTATGAGGATTCCGTGAATTTTGCGGGTACAATTCCAAAATAAATATACGTAGATCTATAAGGATAGTCCGAGTATAATTTCAAGCGCAGTTTGAAAGAAATTTCTAGAGAATGATCATGAGAATTTCATTCAATTTTCAGAAGAATTAAGAGGAGAACTCCAAGATAATTATAAGCGAAATTTGAAGACAATTCTCGGCGGGAGAATTTCCCCTGCCATATGGTGTTGGCAAGGAAGGGGGATTACAAGTTTTGCTCACAAAAGCTAATAGGCCCTTTTCAATTGTTGGTCCAGTGAATTCTTACAATGAATTTAAAATTTAAAAAAGCTGGAATTTTAAGAATTTTGTTGTTGTTTTCTACGGAGATTTTTTTTTATAAAAACAATTTCAAGGGATTTCCAGAGAGAATTTCAAATTTATTTTAGAAAAATTCTGGAGAGATCACTGTGAAAGAAAATTAATCTAAAGGAAAGGCTTGAGAACTATCAAATAAAAGCCTGTAAAGTTTTGAGCGAAATTTTCATACACAAATTGTGAAGACTTCGAACCTGTTGCAGATCCAAATTCAAGATCCAGCAAAGGTGCTGCTGTTTTAGAAATTACCCATTTAACCTTCGGGTTCATCGCTTTCAGTTTTGTGCTTAATTAAAATACCTAAACCGCGATCAATTCCAAAACTCCGGGAAAATTGCTAATCGAGATTTGCTGGTCAGCATGAAGATGATTTAGAGATTTGGATAAATGTATGCCCCTAGGGTAGAATGCGGATCCTTCCCGTTTTTGGAAACACCAGACTTCTGTCTTTTTTGCATTCTATAAAATGTATGGAACGCTTCATTTAATTTTAAATTGTACTGGACCACTCTTCATGGGCTAGAGGTCCGTGTGGTATGTCATGCAAAAATGTCCACAAAGCACTAATATATTCTGAGGAAAGTTATAGCTGATGGGGTTGTGTTGCCAAAACCGGGTAGGCACTGCACCTGGAATGTTTTTGAAAATTACTGGAAAATCAGGGAATATCAGAGAATTTTGTTTTCTTCGTTGAGTTCACACCCTGGAAAAGTTACGTTATTCTGGGAAAAATATAAACGGTATTTTTTTTTTAATTTTCAGTAGGGTTTTTTAGTTAGTGGGTTTTAAATAATCCTAAAGTTTGTATTTGTATTTGATGAATAAAATCTCAGTCGTTTATTTAATTTCAAAGTTCGGCATTTCAAATATTTTTGTTAGTTTTGGATATTGACTTGAAAACTTCTCACATTCCCTAATAGTTTCCTTGATGCCCTTTAAAAATCTTAGTCTCGGAATTTCCATTGTTGCATTCCTTTTTCTGTGTCCAGGATCTCGAAATTATGCATGGATGAATTGAACTCTCTTATAATTACTTCCATGATACTCTTAAAAATCTTCTGCAGCACGCTCTCTGAATTCACTCTGCAATGCTCTTCATATTGTTAATAATTCTAGCACGAAATTCTAGATCGTAAAATACTCCTGAAAAAAATCACTTGGAGTTCTCCTCAGGATGCACTTGGTATTCTCCTGACATTCACATGGAATTACCATAGAAATTCCCTCTCAGTTCTGCTCGCAATTCCTCTTTATTCTTTGAAATGCTGCTCATAATGTTCTTGGAACTCACTTTTGAGTTTTCTAAAAGTGATCACCGAAATATCCTTGGAATACTTCTCAGAAATCCTTAGAACTCGTTCTAAAAATGTTGTTGGAACTATCCTCGAAATTTAGAATTCAATTAATCATTTTGTCAAGCTTCTGCATTCATGTTCCATCAGATGTCACTACTGTTGTTTGTGGTGACATCGATCGGAAACTACACATAATCTGTTATCCGTTATTTGTTCACAGAGGACAGTGCAGTGCAAAACATGTCTGGTACCTCTATATATGCATTTAGATTAACATCCGAAGTCCCTCCCTTTTTACACATTCTGCACACAAAATAGCTCACCCCTCACCGAATTTCCCGCCGATTTTTATGTATGGGGCGAGGCAGAAAGTATCTTTTGCGAAGAATATGAAAAATAGGAGGGATTTCAAATGTTAAACTAAATGCACAGACAAACAGACGTAACACTTCATTGTGTATCTTCGTTCACGCATTTAACGGTTGATTTGAATATTATCAGTTCCGCGAACTACTCGCCGCAGCGCTGGCATCGGATTACTTTGACGTTTCTATACATTCTATAGAACTTTTATGCAATATTGTTTGCGAGTTAGCGAGCAATCTTGTTTTCCGCGAGAAGCCAGAGAGATGTCGTTACTGAGGTCCTATGTTTTGAGATACTATGTTTTCAAGAAAAACTTTTTCAAAGTGTTACGTCTGTTTGTCTGTGCTAAATGCATGTATAGAGGTACAGGTGTTCTATTTTGTAGTCTGAAAAAGGAAAATCAAAAATTGAGTGCCATCCAAATACATGGCATGTTGACAGATTGAGCTCAGAGAGAATTTGTTCTTTCAAATTTGATTTTTTTGGCTCTCTGTGAACTGGTAGTAAAACAGGTAAAACTGTATAGGGAAAAATCATTTTTATTTAATTATAGCTTGTTGAACAATAATTTCTTCAGGTTGGCGTTCACTTTTTTTTTTTACCTGAATATGCACCGAAAGCGAATTATTCAAACTTCTATCAAATTCTATATGGGGATATTTATCACTTCCCTTGGGATTTTGTTTGGAATAATCTTAGCATTTTCCTTAAAACTCTTTTGAAATACTCCTAAGAAGAATTATGTTTAGTTCTATTGTTCTTAAATTAAAATTAAATTCGTTCTTAAAAATTAAATAACAGAAAATGATACATTGCTATTTTTTTCAAAAAGAACAAACGATACCCCCTTAGCTCAGTCAGTAGAGGCGCAGCTACGAAGCAAGTCCATGCTGGGTTCGATTCCCGTCCGGTTTTTAAATTTTTCGGGTTGGAAAATTTCTCGACTTCCTTTGGCATAGGATGGTACAGTAGACTGATGCAAAATTTGACTTTTTCGCTCCACAATGCTTAAATGGTTTCAAATCGGGTCCTGATAAGCCTCCCAAAGTTACAACTCATTTGGTTAGAAACAGACTTCGCACAAGCCATTTGAAGTTTACATCTAAATTACTATGGGAAATCTCAACTTTTTGTTCATTGCCTTCTAGTCTTTTTCCATATTGAGCTGCGAAACAGTTCGATAGCCATTATTAAAGAAAAATTTCTCAGCTACAACTTTGCTGAAGATCGTTTCTATGTAAAACGAGACAGGAAAAAGTTATTAATTATTTAAGAGATTGGTAAACTTATGACATGATCAAGCAGCTGCTCTGTGGGCAACACTGTATTTTGCAGTGTGACATAGTAGCCATGATTTTTGTGTCCTATTCAACGCCCCAGAAACACCAATGTTGCCTGCTGAGCAGTTGATTGAGCATGATCATAAGACATCCGCGCATTGAACCATTGATAACTTTCGATCCTTGCATTTAATCAAAAAGTGGTCTTCGGCAAAGTTGTAGCTGGAAAAATTTCCTACAAGTACAGTTGAAAGTTTTTGAAGCAGACCGATATGGTGAATTATTAGATAGACATGAACAAAAATCTTGGTTTTACCATAGTAATTTCCATACAAACTTCAAATGGTTTGTGCCATCTCAGTTTTTCACCAAAGGGGTTCAAATTTTGAGAGGTTAGTCAGGATCCGATTTGGAATCGTTTAAGTATTGTGGAGCGAAAAAGTCAAATTTTGCATCAGTCTAATGGTACAGGCATATAAAGGCTGACTAAAAGTAAATTGCTACGCGCAAAAAGACCTGTAATTCGTGATTCAATAGGTTTAAAAAGTTCATTAATGGTTGTTTTACAGTGCTTTTACTAGAACTTCAAAGTTACAGCATCAGATGGTTACATTACTCCAGTACGAACGAAATCTCGAACCTTCCTCTTGATGGAGCCCATCAGTGCCCGCACAGTGGAAACGGACACGGAATCAGCGCATCTCTTCCATTTGACTGTCCTTGACTGCCCCGTCGCTTCGTCGAGGTCGCTGCTTTGAAATTGCCCAGTATTTTTCGATTGATTCAAGATTTGTCAATCGTTTTATTTGTTAATATGACTACATGGTAATAACAGCAACTCGATGATTAAAAGGAGCTCGTTCGCCTAGTGGCAAACGTTTTTGCTTACTGAGCAGAAGACCGTGGGTTCAATCCCAACCTCGTTCGCGTTAAATGATCGTTCAGACATCAATTCAGCTTATCGTTTACCAAAACGAATCCTGCTGCAAACCCAACCCTATTACCCAACATCCCAGTGATTCCTCGTGGAAGTGCAGAGTTGTTCTCGGCTGCCATCAAAGCGAGTGCCAAGTCAACATATTCCTACCTATTCCTTTCTTGAACTGTGTTCGGGCGCGGCCGGCGCTGGTATTGCCTAGTTTGAGATCACCAGTTTTTACACAATGAGGATGATTGCTAGTCCCAAGCTTCGTCTATTGGTTCTCTGCGTAATTACAGCTGATCTGGCAATAACAGAGTAGCAACTTGGATTTGATTGTTTTGGCTCTCTTTGGACTGATTGATTTCTTAAGGTTGTTTTTTGACCTGACCATTCATCGAATGCGAAAATCCCACTTCTCTTAATTCCTACCAGTTGAACAGCGCCAGCTCTGTAGAAATGACCTGATGATATGATTCATCATGCCGGCATTCTCTTTTGATCATATTTAGCTGATTATATGAATTCGGGAAAATATGTTGGGAAACCGGGCAAAGCCGGAAAGTAAGTTCAATTCTATGGTCATCCTGATTTTGAGAATTTGCAGCACTGCTTCCGAGACTTCGGATGACCCAAAACTACAAACAAATTATTCAATTCACATCAGAAAATGTTTCATTACATCAATTTAAATTTTCAACTCCGATAATGTTAGTCCACAGTAACAATTTTGCAATACCTGAATTGAACTTCACTGTTGTTACTGTCGGAGTTCATTGCATTTAATTTAATACAAAGCCGCATTTGGTTTCATTCGACGTGTGTCCTATTTTGTTTCGTTTGTTCAAGTGACTATGGCATTCCTCTCATTAATGCCTTTCAATCGATTGTTTCTTCGGTGTTTCGAGCAAGCAGCTGGAGCTGAAATTCCCCCAAACGGTATCCGAAACAGATCTCTCAGAATTTGTTACAATATATAGAAAGGTGATCAAATTTGTCCGATGGAATTTTCTCTCTCTCTCTCTCTCTCTCTCTCTCTCTCTGGGCTTCAACAAAGCATAATTGGTTGCATAACAAAGCTTTATGGGAGGCTGTAAAAGTCAGTTATGCTGTTAGCTTGGCTCTCTAGCCTCGGTGACCTGAATTTCGGTATGAATTCGATTCATTATCTTGCCTTGTTTTGGACTCAGAATAGGTTTCCGAATGGCTCCGGAGCAGAAAAAAAACAATAGAATTGCTGCTTTTTACGAGTGCCTTTCGTCGTAAAATTAAACATTCACATCTTCCGTTAACTGTTGTTGTTGTTGTTGTTATTGCTTGCTCAAACGTTGAGATCCAGAATTATCGTGTAGGTAGAAGATTTCCTCGTCCAGAGGGGATCAATCAACAAGTCATCTGGCGCGTGTTTCATCGTGGTGATGATTCGACCAATAATCTTCCGATAATAGACCGCTGCTAATAGCAATTATCTTCGGTTCTTGCTCTGCCGCTTTCCAACGCAGCCGGAGACCTTTCTCCGAAACGAGATATCCCAGAAAGCGCCGCCGTAGACTTCCAACTCCGACAAGAATTATACGGTCATAAAAAAAAAGACCACGGTGGCATCTACCGCTGCCTTCCACTCGTTCCAGCATGGTCAGACAGGGCACATACCTAGTTTCCCACGGATCTAATTAAATCACCGTGTGGCGCAGCAGCGCCGTCCTCTTCTCTGCGGTCTCAATCCGCGCACAGCACTAATTAAATAAAATAAATCAAAGAGCGGTATTTCTGCTGCTCGTAAGCTCTCTTTCTGCGTCCCTTTCTCCGTGGAAAGATTTGCGAAAAGTGATAGATTAATACGCCGTACATGTAGCAACTTGGAGACCTTGTAGAGGTCCCTCGTCGTCGTCGTCGTCGTCGTGACTGATTGACCGGTGATAGTCGTTGGTGACGCGAAAAGGAAATTGCACACACACGAAATTTGATTGATTTGATTTCCGTCCGTCGGTCGATCGGTCGGTCGTGTTTGACCTAGATCTCCAGTGCTTGATATCGCGCACTGTTGTTATTTTCCGCTGTTTGTTTGATTTCGATCGCACATTGTTGAAATGCTTCGCGGTGTGACCGATATCATTATTAATCGTTTGTTTTGCTTTTCTCTGTCTTTTGCTTTCAGGTAAGTGCGATCCGTCAACTCTGGTGGCTTGTGGTTGTGCTGAAAAAAGGGGTGAGCGAGGTATGGCATTATAATCGAGTTGCAATTTTGTTGCTGTTCTGTAGGCTTATTAAGGTTCTGGACAGAAGATAGGCATAGAAATTTGTCTACAAGCATCGCCCACACTGCTGGGGAAAGAGCCCACCCTATATCCATGAAATGGTCCCTCTAATATCGAGTAAGGGTGAATTGGTCCCATTAAATTGCCTGATCTTAATTTTTTTCTAGCCCCGAAATATTGAAACTTTGGAAGGAAGTTGTGATATACAGTACTGGTTATACAAAATAATACACCGTGATTTTTTGTCTCTCTATGAAACTTGAAAATACTTATTTTTTCAGCAGGTTCATCAAAATTGAAGTACAACTAACAAAATTAGCATTGGCATTTATCATTTGTGGTCAAAATATTATTCTATTTAAATAAAAGGGTGTCACAAAAAAAAGTTATTTTTCAATCCTAAAAAATATGGTTATAAAATAATATCATTTTAGGTTCCAAACTAATGACTTCTAGTTTTCAAACAAGCTTTAAATACTCCAATATGGGTATTTTTTGACGAGCATGTCGAAACTTTTTGGAGCCACATGCCAAATCAATGCAACTAAATTGAAAAATTAGCTAGCACTTTTGGTAGACGGAGAGAAACAAGTCAACCAGAATGTTGTTTTGACTACAAATGATTCAAATTTTAGCTAATTTGGTGCATTGTACTTCAAGAAAGAACAGGTGGAAAAATGGTAATCAAATAAGAAGCGATTTACTAAAATTGCTCTAACTTTATACAGACTTAACCAATGTAGAAACAAATTATAACGCTTTGAATTTTTACAGAAAGACGCAAACATAATGGAGTATTATTTGTTCTGCTAGTACTGCCAGTGTTCCTTAAAAGGGTATTCCCGATCTTTTTTTTCAAAAAATCAAATTTTTTTTTCACGTTTTTTTGTACTTTAGACTATATACTTTCATCCCCCCAAGCCGTTTTCCGATCAGCGAATTCGGTGTCCAGGCATAGCTGACTAATGGTAAGAACCCCCAAATGGTTTTAACTAAAGTCAAAACTTTAAACGCGTTTTTCTCGAAACCACATTTTTTTTATCGGGCGAAGATTTTTCTCAGAAACTATAAGAGATATTGACTTGAATCTTTGCGCATTTTGTTCCTTATTAAATTCTTTGGAGCTTCTCCCACTTTCAGCCAAAAATATTAACATTTAACATTGTTTGAAGCACCTTAAAGTTGCAAAAAAGCGGGCTAAAAATCGCCTGTTTTTTCATATGGCCGCCATTTTGTTAATTTGCAAGATTTTTTGCTGCCAACGGGAGAAGCTCCAGAGAATCTTATGCAGATTATTAATTTCTTCACGAAATCTGTTTCAGATGAAGCCGTTCCAGAGAAAAGTCTTCGCCCGTCCAGGCATTTGCGGCGAACAGGGGTCTGTTTGTCGCCATTTTGTGACGTCAATAATGTCTTTTTTTATGTCGAAAAAAATTTATTTGTAAACTTTAATGTTCAATAAACAAGAATCCCAAAGAGTTAGGCGCATTACTATTCATTTTCCTTGAAAAAAAAAATTAATTGAAAAACAGGCCGAAAAAAGGCAAAAGATTGGGAATACCCCCTTAAGTTTGAATAGCCGGGAAATGTTAAGAATTTTAATTAGATGAATTTCATATCACCATCAAGCAGTCCGTGGCCACGTATGGGATCGGCGGTCCTGTTATTTATTGTTGATGGAAAACTGAATTTTCGTTCAAAATGATGAAGGTTTGAGTTAGACGATTTATCTTTAACATAATTTAGCATGACATCTTAACCAGATTAGCAAACAAAATGAACTGGTTACAGTTCAGATATAAATTCCCTCAGCAATTTTCGGTTCCCTTTCGAGTTGGCAAACCGATTGGGACACTGGAAATCTTGGACGGTGGTTGCATTCAATCATTCCTAATGTTTCTTCGAGAGCGTGGGATTCTGTCGTGACTTCATTCGCGTGATGAGTAGACTTATGGCCAACCACTACTCGCTAGATGCGCATCTCCATAGAATAAATCTCGTGGACAGCAACATCTGTCGGTGTGGAAACGGTTACGACGACATCGATCACGCAGTTTGGCAATGTACGGATAATGAAGCCGCCAGAGAGCGACTTTTGAATACCCTTGAGGTCCAAGGAAGACAACCCTATGTTCCTATCAGAGACGTGTTGGCAAACCGTGATCTCTGCTATATGCAGTCGGTTTATGTGTTGTCTGCAATTGTCTAGTATAAGACTATCTGATCCTATCCTTCGACAATGTACCCCTCTAACCTCGGGTAAGCCACGAGGCCCAACTTCTACTAGACATAGAAATAAGTTAATTTTGTTAAAACCAATGAACAATGAATTATCGGCTCCGTAAAGCTAACGCGATTGAGCCTTACAAATAAACGAACTAGATAAAGAAAAAACAATTTTCGATTGCTTCTCAGAAATATAAATGTGAAAAATGTGTGATTTATATATGGGGATACACTTTGTAAAAACCGAAAATGGAACATGTAACAAAATTATGAAAGATTTTGAACGTTAATAGCTCTGCTGCCTCATGACCAATTTCGATAATTTTATCACCAATAGATCAGAAATATTTCTAGGCATCTGTTAAAGTTAAGACTTTATCTTTTTTTTTTTAATTTCAAAACGCTACTATTGAAAATTGCACGTATGTGCAACTGTTGCTATGATAAATAAAATAATCACCGATTGTCTGCGAAAAGCGATTTCCCTAGCACAGATTTCAAAGTTGAATTCCATCCGGTCTCACCAAACGGTGTTTATTCAATCAGCGTGGATGAGTGGTTGTGTCCTCCAGTACACAACGAAAGGCTGCCTGCAAGCAGCAAGCTGCAGCCCACATGACCATCCATAGAAGGAGAAAGAAGTCGCACCGCTATTGATCGGAATCAGTAGCTTTTCGTGAGTCGCTGTGGGCCATCTATGTCATGCGCGTCATACTAATGAGTATAAACAATTCCTATACAAAACACAAGCTCCTGCTGCACACGAAACGAAAATCAATTATTTTATTCGTGTGTTTCACTTATACATTTTTTGCCAACACATCAGCCTTATAAATTCCATAAGACAAACCACATAGGTCCTATAAGAATGCATAAAAGGTTTGTGTGACCGATTATTCATTTCATGATCTTCATTAACTTTTTGCAAGGCGTCTGCTTATTAGTTGACAAATTTGCCAAAAGGTATAAGGAGATTTCTATCCGTGCAGTTAACAAATAATATTTATTATACAAGACCACGTAGTCCTACGTCACCATTGCGTACAACCCCATAGCGCTGTCCCTTGAAGTTTTTCTATCTAAGAAAACGATGTGCAACGCAATCATTTTTGTGCCGAGTCAACTCTCTGCTTCATTTTTACATGTTGTGAATTGTTTCGCAATATGAAAGGAGCTTGTAAAATCAATATCAAGACTTCTTGTCCCAATATCATGCGTAATATTGAGAGCCTATGACAACGGAAAAATATCATTTGATTGATGATTTTGCCGACACTGATTATATCTATGAAAGTCACTTCCTCTTTTAATTCGAGGCAGCAAATCGTTAGTTACTTCTAAAATGCACACCATAGGCATTAAAGTTGTGGAAGTGAATCTATTAAATATCAAAAACAAACGCATTATTTTACCCTGCAAGCGCTTCAATCTCGATATTTGTGTTTCATTAGCAAAAAATAAAATGGAAGTGCAAAAGTCCAGATGAGGAGAGATTATTGATTTGTACAGCTGTATTTTTTTGATAATAGTTAAATCGTTTTTCAATCGACATAGAATTCCATACTTCTTGGCAATTTTCCTGATGATACTGTCAATGTGAGAATTTAACTTGAGTTTGTCATCAATAATCACGCCAAGGCATGGCAAATCATTTACATTCATTTCATGCATTCATTTACATTCATTTGCCTCTTACTTTTTTCATCAACAGAATTCAGGATTTAAGTTCTTAACAAAAGTTGTAGCTAATAACAAAACCTACAAAAACTCCATACATCATTTTGCGGAATTCTGTTGATGAAAAAAGTTAGGGGCAAATGAATATAAACGAATGTACGAAATGAATGCAAATGATTTTCCATGCCTGATCACACCAATACATTTAATCTCCCGAACGCGATCAAAAGTCTCATCATCAATTACAACAGAGACGTTCTCATTTACTCGTTTCCGCGAAATCTAATCCTTAGCTGCAATGAATAACACAGTATCATCTGCAAAAAAATAATGTCGCAAAATCGTAAAACACGTTGAATGTCATTAATATACACAATAAATAACAGGGGCCCTAATACACTTCCCTGGGGCACTGCAAGGTTATTCCCCACGAAACTGGAAACAGAATCATTAATAAATAAATAAATAAATTATAAATAGGCTAAAATTAAAAACAGTTCCTTGCGTGCTGTCAGACAAATAGCTTTCAAACCATTTATATCCAGTACTCATAATTCCAAAGCGCTTGATCGATCTTAACAATAAGGGCCTGGAAATTGTTTGAAAAGTGCGTTTTAGATTTAAAAGAAAAAACAAACAATCGCTCCAAGTTGTTTTTCCACTTCGCTAATACCAAATGCTACGCGGTTGCACAAGAATGAGCTTTCCGATATCCCGATTGTTCTGGTATCAACAAACTATTTCTATATAAATACTCCAACAGCTGGCCTTTAACAACAAGTTCTAAAATTTTCTCTAATGTGTGGAACATGTACATTCCAGCAACTTTTTAACTTGAGTTTGTCACAATTAAAGTTAATTATGAGTCGCAACACTACACACAGTTTATGTGAACGTAGTCTGTTTAAATTCCGGTTCGAATTCTGATATGACAAAGTAATTTTCAGTGTTGTGTATAAGTGTGTCATGCTCTAGCCTTCAGCCAGCTGGGAGCGTTGGACAAATAGAACTGCAATCAATTTGATCAAATCCAATGCTCCGTAATGGTGCCCTTTATGTTGTGAAGATCAGTACTTTCAAAAGGATAGCTTTTGAGGCAAGATAAGGCGTCCCCAACAAGTTTAAGGGAAAGGATGTACTAATGTCCACAACAGGTACAGCAAAACATAACATAGACACCCTTATTCGCACTATCTATTCAGCGGAAGGTATGAAAATAGCATAACTTGCAACCTAAATATGGTGTAAGTGAGGCTGACATAAGAGGTAAAATACCAAAAATAATACCTCAAAAATATTCTACGAATAACAAACTAATAAATAATTTAGTTATTACAATAACAAACGGAAAACAGACGCTTTTTAAGATACCAGAATACCATAGTTTGTTATTTTGAAGGTCTTCTAATACCAATTCAATATCTCTTTTAGGTGTTTGTCTTAAAACTGAGAGATCACAATTTGTTATTTTTGGTATTCATTTAATATTTTACAAAATATTTCGATACCTGAATAATATCAAAACAAGGTTTTATACCACAAGCATACCGAAATCTGGTATCATACGACATTAAGATATTAATTTGTTATCGATTAGCTATCGGTTCCTGTTCGGGTAGTTGCATTTATAAATGCATTTTATATGAGGAAGTAATTTTCAGTGTTATTCAGCTATTCCATATCAAAACGATAAAGTGGTTCTCAGAATTTTGTAAAAATTGGTAGTTTTGTTTCTTATCCCAAAATATTAGACCCGTATTTTTATTTTGTCTTTAGGGTGGTCCAAAAATCTATTTTTTCGAAAATACTTTTTATTTATTTTTAACTTTTGAACCACTGGGCCGATTTCAAGATCATAATATCAATTGAAAGATAATTAAAAATACTTTTTAGGAGAAATATAATGATTATAAAAAAAATAGGATTTTGTATTGAAAAACATTGATTGTACACTGAAGTCTTTTTTTTACACGGTTTTCCACGATTTACACCGTACGTTTTCAACGATTTCTCGACAGCGATACAACCTATCGACTTGATTCCAATCACATTATCCGTTCCAAGCTATACGTAATCGAATGGCATTCTTGAAAAAAATCACAATTTTTGGTGTAGATACAGAATTTTTTTAAATATGTCTATATGGACCATATCATGCTTTAATTACAAATGCAGGGCTGTTACAACAGGCGCGGATTTCGCAATTTTCGTGGATTTCGCGATTTTCGCGGATTTGTCGCGGATTTGAACTTTCAGTCGCGAAAATCGCGGAAACATTAAATGATGTCGCGAAAATCGCGAAGGGACTAATGTGCTGTCTCAAAAATTGTGGAATTTATGGTAACCTTTCCGTTCCTGATTATTTTGCTGTCGCCGATCTTGTTGTTCATTTGGCTCTCAATTTATTACCGGTTCAAACCAAACAACCTGAAAATAATCGAGAAATGGTCTCAATTTTGAAATTCCCTGGAGTCAGTCCAATGTGTAACATTTTCATGTTTTTTTTTTTCTATTTTCAATATGAACATAGCATTTTCTAGGTTCTCCAAGTCGTCCTGGAGTTCAGTTGATTTGTTGTACTATAACAACCAAGACTGCAATAATGTCTGTAGTATCGAAATATGTCCAAATAGATTCAAAGTGTCTATGTGGATCGTGCCCGACCTTTTGCTACGTATACAAGATGTTGTAGGTTCTGGAATCATTCTGGAGATCAGATTACCCAAGACTAATTCAATGTCTGAAGTTTCAAAATGTGTCCAGACCAGGGGTTGAAACAGTTGACGTGTTCTACTACACTCACTTCGTTGTCGTGCGCGACAGTCTGTTTGTATTCGAACACTCAAGCTCTACCGTCGTCTCTCTCACACAACACGAGCGGTAGAATAACATTCGAGTTAAAAGAAAATTATCAAAATAGCTATCATATGACATGTGTGATTTCGTTGTAATTCCTTAATTTGATGTAAATCAAACCATTTTTGATCAGAAATATTATTACTAGGACATCATTGCTTGCTATTTTCAGAATTCACACAAGCACACCATCAGCAGCTCTTATTATGAGAAAAAAACAAAATACATACATTCGTGCCGGTCTTCGGCGACAGTGTCGTATGACAGAGCCTGTCATACGACATTTTAGTTTGGTACTGTACTATGATAGCTTGTTTTGCAAGTGTCGGAGGCAAAGGCAGTCAATTATCACAGAAAATGTGTCGACTACCGTGACCGCTTACAAGACTGGTCCAGACAGATGTGCAGTGCCTATCTGGATCATGCCATCCTATTTTCGTGTATGCCAAATGTTCTAGGATTTTGATATCGATATTTCGATTCTACAGATATTATCCTAGTCTTTGTTGATCTAGTAACACAAATCATCTGAACTGCAGGACGATTTGGAGAACCTAGATCATCTGGTTTACGTGGAAATAATTAAGCATTATCCATATAGACACTGTGCATCTGTCTGGAAATATTTCGATACTAAAGACATTTTCCCAGTCTCGGTTGATCTATAAGATCAAATTATCTGAATTCCAGGACAATTTGAAGGACCTACAACATCTGGATTAGTCAGAAATAGACCACTTTCAATCTGATTGGACAATTTTTGGTACTATAGACATTATTCTCTAGATCTAGTAGAACAAATCAACTGATGTCCTGGACGATTTGGAAAACCTATAATTTCCGGTATGCATAGTAGTGGGTAGAGTGCATGATCCACAAAGTCACATATATCAAGAACAACATGTGAAAGGGGCGTACAGGCTTTTTGTAAACAAACCTTCTTATGCCCTTTTCTCGCCACCCATATGACACCAATGCAGACCATCATTATCAGGGAAAATTTTACCCTTCCCGATGATGTTGTTGGTTTGCGTGGGCGACCATCGGTTGGCAAGAGAAGGGCCTACAAAGGTTTGTTTACAAAAAAAGCTTGTATGCCCTTTACACACGTGGCTCTTGATATACGATTCAGTTATGATTTGACAACGAAAAGGTTCATATTAGAAATAAAATAAATATCATGAAAATGTCTCTCCATTGTCTAACCCCATGGAATATCCGTGTAAATACAAAACCGCGACGTGACCAACAAGTGTGACTTATGAAACTCTGGTAATTTCTCGATTGTGTACAGGGTGTTTGGTTTGAAACGGTTAGAAATTGAGAAAACTAGAGCGAAATTAACTACAACATTTAGGACAACAAAATACGTCAGAGACGCAAAGGTTAATTTTCAAGAGAATTTGCATTTCAAATGAAAATGCATTAATTTTTTAAATAATGTTTCATCAAATCTAGGCCGGTATTATTCAATAGAATTTCATAATGTAAGGGTGTTTTATTATGTTCACTAATTGCTCAGAATTTATACTATACATAAATAACTGAAGATGATAAATTGTTATTTTTATTTTTTTTTTTCAAAGGTTACAAACGATACTCTTTTAGCTCAGTCGGTAAAGGCGCAGCTACAAAGCAAGTCCATGCTGGAGGCGACTGAGTTCGTGTTCGGTTTGGAAAATTTCTCTAGTTCCTTGGGCATAGGATGGTACAGGCATAAAAAGCTCTCAATTAAAATGTGAAGGTATTTCAAAGAACACTAAGTTGAGAGCTGGCAAAAATCTAATATGCTATAAGCAATAAGCTTGAAATGCCATGTAGTAGTATACAAATGGTATTTCTTTTAAGAAATCGCGGATTTCGCGGATCAAATTTAGAAAATCTTGTAACAGCCCTGCAAATGGCATCAAAATCCAATTTTTTAAAAACATTTAAACATGCGTAAAATCAAAATCTCGTAAGTTTTTTTTTACACGGTTTTTTTTTATACGGAACGTATCCCCGTGTAAAAAAGGCCTGAGTGTATTTTTTTTATATGGTTTTCATGGTTAGTAGACAGAGGGCGCAATATGTTTTTATATTTTTCCCTGAAAATTTTGGGCTTTTTTACAGAACATATAAAAAAAACGCCTTTTTTTCCTCTTTGAGGTTTCATTTTTTGAAGTTATCAAATTTTGCGTTATCACTCAATACTCCAGAATTTGAAATAAGTTGTATTTTTCAACCGATTCGAATATGAATAAGTCATTAAATCTGGTTTTGAAAATTGGTGCACAGGTAAAAAGTGAGGCTACGGGACGCCGCTGTCAATATTTTTACTTGGGGCTACTTTGATAATGTAGAAGAAAATGAGTGGAACTCAAACAATTTAGTTCTTTAAATATGAAACTTTGAATGAGTTTATAATCAGAAAACATCATAAGCAATAAGAATACAACATTGAATTTGTGATGGCTCTATCGGAAATACATTTCATAAGCGATGGTTTGAGTGCTTTTTCAAACAGGCGAAAAATACGAAAATTGTTACACATACACATACTAAATACACTGGAGTCGCTTTTTACGCGGGTGATACGTCCCGCGTAAAAAAAACCGCGTAAAAAAAAACCGCGTAAATTCCGAAATCCGCGTAAAAAAAACCGCGTAAAAAAAACCGTGTAAAAAAAAACCGCGTAAAAAGCGACTCCAGTGTAAAAACTGTATACGATATCAACGGAAATACCCTAAGCTATAGCATGGAACCAATGTTTCTAATTTGGAAAAATCGCAGCGAGTAAATTTAATCTTTATATTATACTATCAAAGCTACCCGCATTATCAAAGATACCGCGTTTTACGGTACCAATTTTTACAAAATTCTGCTGTATTTATCAAATTCTATTAGTCGGATAGCCTTCCCTAATATAATTTGTATGGTTATTTTGCTTAACGACGCGTTTAGGGTATTTTCCAAACCATTTGGGGAATAGTTCAATCATTTGGGCTATCGTTCGGGTTTGGTATTTTTTGTTATTATGGTTAACCTTTCGATTTACCCATTAAGATCACTCAGTATCTATTTATAGATCAGAAGCCCAGTGATCTATTTACAGATAAGTTACATTTTTGGTTACTGTCCAGAAACTTGAGCTCAAAAGTCATACATGTCTTCACCAATATTGTTCTATGGACAAATCTCTTGAAAGTGGTAAACAATTTAGATTGGAATTGACTCTCCAAGTGGGGCACTAGTGTCAGTAAAAAACTTCGTTTTATCCCCCAAGTAACAATTCAAGCTGAACAGTAAGAGCAGAAGCTGATTATTGGTTGATTTAAGGTGTACAATGCTGAATAACAGCAGGCTGAATATATAGTTGATAAGTAGTGCGTGAAGCTAATTGTATCCTCATAATTCAACCTCAATAAGTTAGCTGATCTAACGATTGAACAAGCCTTATTTTAGCTTAACACTACTCCACAAATCAGCAATGCACTACCAATAAAACAGCAAAAGGGTTTATCTTCCATTTAATTCCACTTAATTAATTTTTGTATCCATGACAGATACGTATTTCGACTACAATGTGCAGCCTTCATCAGTGTCATTCCCACTAAAGAACTTATCAAAATCTAACCCCCTTAAGTACTCATCCCCTAGGTAAAAAAGTCAAGATCATAGGTATAAAAATGAAACTACAATGTGTAGTCGAAATACGTATCTGTCATGGATACAAAAATTAATTAAGTGGAATTAAATGGAAGATAAACCCTTTTGCTGTTTTATTTAGCATTCCGCTAACAACCCAATTTCATTACTTCATTATGATGGCTACCAAGCCTTTGGGGATTTTCCTTATTAGAGATTTGTATAGATTTTTCTCCTTTAGCTTACTTAAATCTTTGGTTTTTATTAGTTAGGTAGGTTCCGATTCAACACATTGTAGTTTCATTTTTATACCTATGATCTTGACTTTTTTACCTAGGGGATGAGTACTTAAGGGGGTTAGATTTTGATAAGTTCTTTAGTGGGAATGACACTGATGAAGGCTGCACATTGTAGTCGAAATACGTATCTGTCATGGATACAAAAATTAATTAAGTGGAATTAAATGGAAGATAAACCCTTTTGCTGTTTTATTTAGCATTCCGCTAACAACCCAATTGCACTACCAATATTTTGATAGCATGATTTGTTAAATGTAGTCATTTTAGTTCTTCCAAATTCACTGCCTACCTTTCTAATCCCAAGCAGCGGCAGCAGTAAAGACAAGGTATAGGAGCTTTTAAGGAATAACTCCAGGTAGAAGTGGGCTGCGACGACGTCGGAAGCATTAACATTTGTATTTATGTGTTTTGACTGCTATATTGTACTGAGTTTTCAGACAAAATTCCAAAAATATAACTCAATTATGGCACTTAAACACCTTCCACAGGGCGATCGAAATAAATCGCGCACTAATGTCCACATTGTGTTAACTACACTTGAAAATGAGAGGAATGTTTTACTGTCACCAGTTGCTGTTTACAATTCTGCATTTCTGTATAATACTGTTCCGGTTGCTGTTATTCAACATAAATTTGACGTGTTTCAAGTTAATGATCATACCTTTTGTCACATATATGCTTGAGTGGTTCAGTAGGTATGATTGATGCCTGTGAATCAGCGACTGCCGGTTCGAATCCCGAAATGCAAAGGTAATTTTTAGACTTATAATAACAATATGAATATGTAAATCCAACTAGTTAGTCAGCACCTTGTTGCAGTCCCATAAAAATCTATAAGATATGAAGGGGTCTTATTTTTTTTTTCTAAATAAAACTAGAAGGCTGAACAAGGGTTGGAAAAGACTGTTATTTAATGCCTTAAAAACCTTATAATTTATATAACTGTTAAGCTTTTGGCTGATTAAAATCACCAGTTTTAGATGTTTAAAAGCTGAACAAAGGTTAACGTGGTCTATGTACAACAATTATTAAAACTAAGGCTGAATTAAAATCGATTGAACAACACTTGTTAAGCATCAAATTGTTACCTGGGCCACACTTATCAACTCGTAATGTGCGTTAGATAGAAGGATGCGAGAACCACTAGAGTGTGGTTTTTAGTTAAAAATTCTATCACTAGGTGACTCTAGTGATTATGTGAAATTTGTGTACTAGATACAAAGTTGCTGTTTTCTGCAATATTGTTCAGAAGGCTAAGAAGTTTGGTTTGGAATTCTCTCACAAGGCGGCACTAGTTTTCTTATTAATTTCGATTATTTGGTCAACATCTCGAAATCATTGCTACATAAAAGTTATTGCGTTCTGCATTGTTGTTCAGGAGACTAAGACCTTTTGAATTTTGGACAGTTTAGTTCGGAATTATCTCGCTAGGTCGCACTGATGTTTTTATGAATTTTTGTTCATGCAGGGTCGACAACTCGAGATCCTTACTAGGTACAAAGCAACAGTTTCCTGCAATTTCGTTCAGGATACCAAGACCTATTGAACTGTCGATAGTTTAGTTCGGAATTCTCTCGCTAGGTGGCACTAGTGTTCTTTCAAGTTTCGTGTAAATTCTGGGTCGCCAGCTCAAAATCTTTGCTATAAACAAAGTTGCTGTTTTCAGCATTGTTGTTCAGGAGACTAAGACCTTTTGAGTTTTGGACAATTTAGTTCGGAATTCTCTCGCTAGGTCGCACTAATGTTTTTATGAATTTTGAGTTCATGCAGGGTCGACAACTCGAGATCCTTGCTAGGTACAAAGCAGCAATTTCCTGCAATTTCGTTCAGGGGACCAAGACCTATTGAATTGTCGATAGTTTAGTTCGGAATTTTTTCGCTATGTGGCACTAGTGTTCCTACAAGTTTCGTGTAAATGCAGGGTCGACTCTTGCAAGAAGCAGTGCTAGATTTTTAAAAATATCTCAACAATTTGTAACTCTTTATTATTATGGAAAAGTAAATAAGTTGCGTTCGAAAAAGAGAGGTCAAGCGTGGGTTGTGCTTAGTAGGACGCTACTGATGTTTTCTTTGAAACCATAAGTGAAAAATTAGTTCTAATACCGTGGTAATTCGTTTTAGGTTTAGATGAAGAAATTGTTATGCTATACCATTATTATTTTTTATAACGTTATTTTGACTTATCGTTTGTATTGTCGAAAATATAGAGTTGATATGAAAGTGGTTGGTTTTCTCCAAAACAAAGTAAAGGCACACCTTCTGAATTATTCTAACGAAGAAAAAAACTACAGGTGGTTCAGACAATCAAATGTTGGAGCGCACTACTTTTATGTAGTGTTGCTGTATTTTTTAATGTTCTCATCTATATTTCGAATGAAAAAAATCGCATTCAACTAAAGTTTAAAAAATTTCGGAATTTTTACGAATCCAAAACTTATGCAGGTTACGCTCAGTGATACGTTTATGGGTCAGTTTGGCCTTGGTTATTGCCGTAAAACTTGAGCTCAAATGATCAGAATGTTCGAAAAAATATTCCACTGTGCTATCACCTTGCTTAATAAAATGGATTGTTGCATATAATATTTGAAATATCTCATGAAATGATACATAACTTTACATTATCTAAAATATAAACTTATATGATTCTGGCTCAGTGTGCCCGGCCTTGCTCGGAATTCAATGTTAGCTTGAGTTTATGCACCAATTAAAAAAAAAAGTATTCTATATTGAACGTATCCCCCCCCCCCTCTTATCTAAGAACCTCCACATGCCAAATTTGGTTTCATTTTTTGGTTAGTTCTCGAGTTATACAGAAATTTATGTTTCATTTGTATAGGAGCCTCCCTTTACATAGGGGGGGAGGGGTCTCGAACCATCATAAGAACCTTTCCGGGCCCCAAACACCCCTGCATACAAATTGTCACGCTGATAGGCTCAGTAGTTTCCGAGTCTATAAGGGTCAGACAGACAGACAGACTGAAAACAAAAGTAAGGCATTTTCGTTAATTTGTTTAAGCAATAAAACACTCAGGGAGGGCAATTATGTTATAACCCATTTATTAGTCATCCTTCGAACTACAATTTGTATTTTTTTGAACTCGATTGGCGTCTCTCCGTGGCCGGTGCACCAGGTCGCGCGGGCGTCCTCGCGCGGAAGTCGGAAAACCGGCGTGGGAAAATACTCCTTTCCATGTGATCCTGGAACATAAATCGAACAAAAATCCTGATTAGTAATGAAATTTGGGCTAGAAATACGTAATCCGATTATTTTTTTCTAATTGATTTTTTCAAAAGTTGTGGCCTTAGGAAAAAAAAGTCAATTTTTTCACCCTAAAAATGCTTACAAAATCGTGGGTTAAAAATCCATTTTTGACAAAATCGAAAATGTGGATACGTATTTCTAAGCAGAATTTAATTCTGAACAAAAAAACCCTAGACGATATCCAAATTTGATGATAACTGGTTAGAGTTATTTCCCACGCCAGTTTGAAAAAACCCCGTTTCGAGATAAACGCGTTTAATGATAAAATTGCTCTCTCAGCGCGCCGGAACATGTTTTAGGAAATCGCTTCGTAAAGCGGTAAGAAATATTCTGGCGGACTTGGAGTTTTTTTTCTAAATTAAAGTATACATCCCAAGGAACATGTAAAGCCAAAAAAAAAATGCATTTTTTTTTTAAATCAAAGTGTATTCCCCCCTTAAAATATATAAATAGGAGGCTCCATTTGTGTTATTGATTAAAATTTACACTGCTTTTTATCGAAATGTCTATGTGTGTCCTTCATTTCTTCTCTGCCTTCTTTTTCTGCTTTTTACTCTACATCTTCTGATGTTCGATACCACGCCGTCCAGTTGTGGATTCCCAAGATTTCTCCTCCAATCTTGATCTCTCAAATCCATGTTTTCATGAAGCTCAATCTTTTTTGTGTTGCGCTAATTACCATAGAATGAAATAATTCAGATAAATATCGTCCTGTATCTAACGATTTGTCATTCGTCAGCCGGATAAAACTATAAAGCTAGACAAACTGGATTTATTGCTATTAATTAAACTGTCAATTGTAATCGTTTATACTGTTTATTTGAGTTTGCACAAATCTTGCCAAAAGTGATATCATCGGTGAAAATATGAGTTATGCTCGATTCCGAAGAATTTCATTTGAATAACTTCATGCCGGTCTCGAAACGATCGTCAGCAGTGATTTTCTCTTATGTGAGGGTCTCGGTAGCCTAGTAGCGATCGTTTTTGCTTACTGAGCAGAAGATCATGGGTCATCAAAACTCCTTTTACATTGCTCACATTACTACGTGGATCAGATTCTCTTATCACCAAGTTTACCAAGACGTATTGCACAAAATACCTGATATCAAAAGAATTTTAACACTGAGGATGAGCGCTAGTTCCAAGCGTTAATCTATGGGTTCACTGTACAAATACAGCTTATTTTGTAAATAACGAACAAATTTTCAAAACCATGTATCATTAGGAAGTGATCCTATGATATATGCGGCATTTCAGTTTGTCTCAAATTGCTGCAATCACGCCTTCGAAAGAGGTACCTTTCACAGCCAGATCAAGACGTTATTCTGAAAATTCAAATCCACCGCATCCACCGAAAATAACTACAAAGGAAATCCCCGTTCGTCACAGTGCAGCAAGAATTACCCATTCAGCATGCATTTCAAAAGCCACCCCCCCCCCCCCCCCTTCTTGTTGGACAATGATCCGTCTCGTATCGTGTGCTTGTTCTGTATGTGCATATCTATGGAACAATCTCATCCGGGGCGACGACGACGACGTCGACGGTTCCATTGGAAGCCTTTCGAATCCGAATCCAAACGGAAAGGAAAATAACGTAAACAATCGCTCAAGTGTGGAAGCATATGTTATTGTTGCTGTGGTTGCTGGACGAAGACGAAGACGAAGCGTAACGCATTGCACATTGAAGGTAGAATCTATTTCTGATACGACCGACTCCTCCAGTCAGCCGGTCGTTCCGTCGTTGTGTACGGAGCAAAAGGAAGAGAAGCATAGTAGTGCCTGCGATTGCACGTAATAATAATAGTGTGCCTGGCCGTGAGCGTCATCGTGGGAGCCGGGGGACCCGAGAAGGTGGCGACGTGGACAAAACGTGCTGCATAATAACTGTCTTGGCTGCTAACAGCTACAGGCGTCGACCTGCTCCCGATGTCCGACACACCTCCTTCTGCCTATCGTTGCTGCTGCTGCTGCTGCTGTCGCACTAGGCTGCAACTAGGTTGGAAACGTCCGTCCGTCCTCCGTACGCAGTTATGTTCGATGAGAGTGCAGGTTTGTGTTGCATAATCCTCCGTCGAGCCTAGGCAGGCCGGTCAGTCCCTCGGGAATAACGCGGTGTGAGGACGCGGATAGGAAGTCGCAGTGACATAGTGATGAAGCGCATTCTCCAATTATTCTACAGAACAGAGAACAACGTGCGGTCACTCGAGTGGAACTTGCGGGAATTCTTGTCGTTGCTGTTCGTTACATGTTTGCTGCTACTGGTGGTAAGTAGCAGTTAGTCAAGTGTTCAGCCGGGGATTGCGAAAGGCTTATTGTAATCGGTCATTGACGCGTCTCGGGTACCTGACGACCAGATGGATTAACCCCAAGAGAGAGAGAGAGAAAGAATGATCCACCATTCGTTCGTTATCTAGCGTAACAACTGTGCTACTGACTCAAGTTGAATGACTCGTCGTGATTGGAGACGTGGAGAAACAGGTTCCCTCCATGTGTGTGCCCCTTTCTGATTATCATATTCTGCACGGTCGTCGCTTCTTCCCACCCCATACCATTTAAGAGCGTTAATTAACTCCACTCCACCTCACACCCAACCCCTAGGGTCCTGCAGATCGAAAAACGGCGATCGCTTTTCCCATCGATCGATATCAAGCGGATAGAGCGGAAGCCTATTAAAGGACGCGCGCGCTCGGAAGGGTCCCGGGAATAAATCTTCGGCACGCAAAAGCTAATTTCAGGCTACCCGCTGGGCGATGAAGATCACAAGGGGCAATCGTGGCGTCCCTCTGCGGTGGAGGGCGCGGTATGATTGGAAACATTGTTGCAGCAATAGCAATTATCGATCAAAGCGGCGGCGTGCGGCCCAACTAGACTTGTAATAAAGCCATTTCTCATTCCTTCCAGCCGATTTACCGAGCTCCAGGTTTTACGATGCAACCGGCCGAGCGGTGCAGTGGGCGCCCGTCCGTGCCGAGGTCGTTGATCCGAAGAGATCTTTCGATCAATCTAGCGATCATTAGGATCAGATGGGGCTTAATCGAGTGCGTCGAGGAGATTAAAATGTCGGAGATCCGTTCGATTAGCCACGAGCTCACCGATGAAGGGTTTGCATGAAGAAGGTCGCTCGATTTCGGTAGCAGCTTCATATTGTCGTAGGTTCAGTGGAAATGAGTCTGTCAAAGATTTTCGGAATCTTTACAAATATTGATGCACTCCTAAACGATCGTAACATCTATCCTTTCTATCTGGGTTCAATCGATTCGGACTCAGCAATAGTTGATGATTTTGTAAAATTGGTTCAGACACCTATGTAGAAATTTAGAGTGGTTAGTCCATAAGGAAAATTTGGAAAACCGAGAAATAGTCGGATTTTATTTTCGCCATTTCCACCGGGAAAAAGTCAGGAATGTTTTTAAAATAGAGGTAGCTAGATAGACCAAATCAATGAAAGCTTTAAAAATAATGATGATAGCGTTACTGATAAAGAGATAATTACTATGCTTCAGTAGATACAATCAATCCAAATGGGTAGAATCTGAGTCAAAAATTTTAAATCTCATTGTTCAGTCGGTGAGCACATTTTTCATATTCTTTCTGTTTCTCGCCTGTTTCGTTCTACTGCTGCTGTCAGTTCCGAGTCTATTAGCAAATAGCTGCTAGGTTATTTTTTAGCATCCAAGCATCTGATCTTGAAGTATACCAAAGTGGATTCCTGTGCTAAGGGTAATCCCGCAGAGTTGGTTTTTGCTCAGGTCAGAAAATGATAAAGATTGATATTGCTCAAAGTTCCATATGATTTTCTATTGTAAAATGCAGCGCTATATTACAATCAAAATTGTTATATCCGTAACCAAGGCCAACAAGTAAAACAAGCTGTTTTTAAGAGCTGCTATTTATTACGTCTATCTTGGTTGGTGGTCGGATAAAGAATCAATCTCTAACTTATGACAGTCAGGCAAGGCCTACTACATCTCCCCCTTTTAGAAGATGTCATAGGAAGAGAGCCATCTTGGAATTCTTGATTCTCGTACAGAACGTCGAATAAAGTCTCCAACTGCTTCAGATGACACGGGCTTTTGTGCGGACTGAAGTTCTCCATCTTGAGCAGCGGGTTCATGATTGATTGTCGAAAAAAGGATTTTCGTCAGACGAACTTGCCACTTGACCATCAGCTTCGAGTGATACGGAACCAACAGGAATAGGGACATCGTGATTGAATGGCACTTCTGGATCCAACGGTAATTGCTGCGTCGCTTGCTCTGGATAATCAGAAGTGTGACGAGGGCGCATTTGGTTTACATGCGACCTCACCAGCTTCGGTCTGCCGTTCATGTCCAGTGCAACGATATAGCTGACGGAACCTTTCCGTTCGATGACTCGACCAGGAATCCAGGACTTGGCGTTTCTGCGATGCTGTTCAACGTAGACTAGGTCATCTTTTTCAAACTCGCGCTTGACTGCTCCATGCCGCCAATTGAACTGTTCGTTTTGTGTGTGGTTCTTGACAGCTTCAGTTACAGGAACAGGTTTCTTCAGTGGGTCCAAAGTGGTGCGCACTGGTCTTCCGAGGAATGCTTCTGCTGGAGACGTCTGTTGTGTTTCGGTTTGGGATTGAACGATACACCGAAAGGAATGTCTGCAGGTGCTCCAGTGTGGGTGATCCTTCCCCCTTGGCTAGCTTCTTGAGGCCACGCTTGAGTGAATCAACGAATCGCTCCGCTTGGCCGTTGGACTGCGGGTGGTAGGTTGCAGTGCGGGGATAGGTGATACCATTTGCACGGCAATACTGTTGAAACTGCTCGCTGGTGAATTGCGTTCCGTTGTCTGAGACCAATGTGTCTGCTGCAACAACGATTTCCTTGGACGGGTCGTAGTGTGTAAGCAGCAGGTCGGAAAGTAGAATGGCCTTGAGCTGCTCGAAAGACTTCTGGCAATCCTTGGTCCAGTTCCAGCGTGCATCTTTCTTGACGAGGCTGTCCAGAGGAGCCCTGAGTTGCTTCATCTGCTTAACGAATCTACCATAGTAGTTGACAGCACCGAGGTAGGAACGGAGTTGCTGGACATCCTTCGGAGACTGCATCTTGGAAATGGCTTCTGTTTTTGAAGGGTCAGGGCGAATATCGTCCTTATCCACGATGTGTCCGAGAAACTTGATCTGGGAGAGTGCGAAACGACATTTTTCGAGGCGTAGGTGAAAGCCATACTCACGGATCTGCTCGAGAACAGCGTAGAGACTGCGATCGTGTTCCTGCTTGGTGCGACCAGCGATGAGGATGTCGTCCAAATACGGCTTGACTCCAGGGATGCCGGTCACTATGCTGTCGATGATGCGCTGGAAAGCGCCGGGTGCCGACTTGACTCCGGGGGGTAGTTGGTTATACTGGTCCACGATGCGTGTTGACCGTGAGTAGCTTTCGCGATTCCTCCTCGACCTCGACCTGTAGGTAAGCGTCAGACAAATCGAGATGAGTGAAGTAACGTGCTCCAGCTTGTTCCGCAAAGAGGTCGTCAGGATGAGACAGTGGATGATGGTCACATTCTAGCGCGTTGTTCAGCCCCGTCGAATAATCGCCACATACATGGACTGATACATTGTCCGAATTGCGTACGACGACTATTGGTGCTGCCCAGTCCGAGAATTGAACTGGAGAAATTATACCGTTTTGCTGGAGCCTCTCAAGTTCTGCGTCCACCTTGGCGAATGCAGCGTACGCTACTGGTCGTTTCGGGCAATATGCAGGACGTGCGTCAGGCTTGAGGTACAACTTCACTTGCGCTTTTGTGCATCTACCCAGCGTGCTTCGAAAAACTTCCGGAAACTGTTGCTTGAGTTGGTTGGTGAACTGATCAGAACGTTGGTGTACGACGTTGACCAAGCTGCTTATCGGCACAGACCACAAATCGAACAGATCCATAGTCTCGATTCCTAGAACGTTGAGTTCAGCGCTGCTTGAGAGGAAAATGCGACCAGTCTTGGTAACATTCTTGATGGTGAACTCGGTCTGGAACTCAGCGAGAAGGTTGAGATTGCCACGAGAAGCTGTAACTGCAGATTCTTCCGTCGGTTGAGTGGGTGGCTGTCCGATGCTGATCCATGTTTCTTCTGAGATTATGGTGATGTCGGACGCCGAGTCGTGTTGAAGTTTGACTGCTACACCATTGAGCTCGACCGGGATGAACTTCCGCTTGCTTCCGATGTTGCGAACCGTGTAGATGCTTTTTGTCTTCACGTTCTCTTTGGATTTGGCCTGTTTGAACGGTTTCGACGGCGCATTCTTGTTGCTGTTGCAATAACCTTCCTTGTGTCCTTGTTGCTTGCATATGGAACAGGTGTGCGAAGCGAACGGACACTCACGAACATAGTGCTGGTCGCCACACTTCCAACATGGCGTTTTCGGCACTTTTTGGTTCTTTTTTGATGCAGGATTATTCTGGTTGCGAGAAACAATGTTGACGTTGCGTGCTTCTTTGTTCTCCACCATCAATGTGTCCTGCTTGAGATTGGCCACGCGATGGCATTCTCCCACGAGGTTCTCCAGGGTTACCTTGCTGGTGGCCTCTCCCAATTCGTTGACTGCGGTTTCGTCGGCTTCCAATTTCGAGATCAACCTAGCTCGTATGACCGCATCCCGTGGCGATTGGAGTCCACAGACGAAACGGAGAGCTGTGAATTGGTCCGGTGTGAGCTTGGACAGCTGAAACGCTTCACAGTGTTTGTTCACCATGGCAGCATACGATGTGAAGTCATCCGCGTCACTTTTTGCATACTGGAGCCACTGGTAACGGGAATGAAAAACCGACTTCTGTCGATCGAACAGTTTCTTCAGTTTCGTGACGGTTTCGTCCAGGGTGAAGTCCCGGAGATGCTTGGGAAGAATGGTGTTGACGTACTTCTCGTGCAGAGGTGTGCTTAACTTGCGAAGAAGCAATCTCACACGAGCGGCGTCATCCAGGGATTGGCCATCCTTTGTAAAGACATCCTCGTACCTCGCATACCAGTCATCGAAGAAAACTCCTCCGTCCGGATCGTACTGGAAATCCTGGATCCCGCTTGCCAAGGACTCAATAATCTTCTCACTGCCAGCAGTCGGATTTCCCCGATTTTCCAGGTTTTCAATCTGCTGCTGCTTCCTTGTGATGAGATTCGTTAGCTGCAGGATGGCGTTCCGAAGATCCTCGTCAGACATTTTCTTGCTTGAGGTTTCTTGCTTCGAGGTTCGAGGTGCTAAATGATCAATTTTTATTTTTACTGGCCTGAGCGAGGGGGTATTTTATTTGGCGCAACGGTTTTCTGTGGTGCAAAATGCTTAATATTTAAAACTTCAAAATTGGTTTGCATAAACTAGATTTTAGGAATCTTTTGAAAATTTATACAGAAGCATCAACATTTATCGGAGCTTAAGGGAGTAGTGATTTGAAAAGCTTATGTATGTTTGTATAAATATAAAGAAATCGAAAAGAATGCCCTAAAATTTTAATCAAATTTGATAGTTGAGAAAAGAGTTATACATTTGGGTCTTGAGTTTGGCAACAGATGGTTTTTGTATTTTCCATTCTATAGATTTCAAGTAGCTCAAATACAAGTCCTTCCTTTATCGTTTATAATACTGAAGAAATTATGAAACATTGAGATATATTAGAAGGCTTTATGTTCATTTGGATAAAAGGAAGAGGGTCGTGTTGTCAAGGACGGGATCTAATGGCATAACGTTACTTTTGTAGACGTTATGCTTCTGATTATCTGCTTATTATATTACATATTACTATATATCAAAAATTATGGGTGAGGAGCGACCATCAAAGCACCCAATTGAAGCTATTTGGATGACGATAGTGAAAATGTCAACTCCCTGTTGCTAACATTTCGTGGATAAAGGGTGGGCTCTTCTCCCCATTTATTGGGGCATCTTCCTGTTGGATGGCTCGTTTTCGGACCAATCGGCTGATGAAGTTGTTGAAAGGCGATTCTTAACTGTCCCAAGAAAATGAATAGGCGAATTGCCTATCAATCCTTCCATTCGTTTTCGATCCTTCATACAGCGATTTGCTGATGACAATCAAAGGTTATTAAGTTTGATCAAGTTCAACAGTGAGTAGAGCCTCACAGCTAGCTTCCGTGCTACAAAGAGTGGTAGACCACTATCATATCATCATCATCAGTGATTTGAAAAGCGTGCAATAAGCTTTGATTTAAAATCTTATGGAATATTTAACAGATTTCGATTCTGTTGGTATTAAAATTGTGGCAAATCCTGTGTTATGTAAATCGTTTTGAATTTCTAATCATACAAATTATATTATAAATAATATAAATTATCAATTAAAATTGTTGGAAGCATTTCATTATTTGTATAACAAATGTTCAATTTTTGGCTACAAACATGATTTTAAAACCAGTAAATTATTGAACTATTGACCAGAAGCACCGGAAAAAAACCCGGAATTTAAAAATTAAAACTCAATTGCCACCACAGAAATGTTTACCAAATTTAAATCAACTCCGACAATTCAATCTATGGCATCGATGAGTCCTTAAGAGTATTTTTTTTTCAGTCCGAAACGGACCAGAAAGAAGGCCATTTTGTCTTGATCCTGTCCTGACTTTGCTTATATGTTGGTAACAATCCAAGGTTACATGTTTCATATAAATATGATTATTTTTCTCAGGAGAAACTTTTTAAAACGGTTAGAGAAAAAATACACTGAAAGATAAAATCAGTCAATTCATGTTATTAAAAAATCGTTTATTTCTAGGAGATCCCCCTTCCTTCGATTTTCGTTATATTTTTTGTGAAGAAAGCTGATAAGTTATGCCCTAAAAGTTGGTGAAAAGTGTTGACCGGCAATTGGGTTGTTCAATTTCGAAAAACATACCGATTTTTATAAATCATCTGAAAGAGCTTCGTTTTCTGAGCACAACGATATTTTTGTCGATCCCATAGACATTCATCTGGGGCCTCCCTCTGCTCAGTCGGTAAAGGCACAGCTACAAAGCAAGACCATGCTGGCTGGGTTCGATTCCCGGTCTGGTTTAGTAATTTTTCGGGTTGGAACATTTCTCGACTTCCTTGGGCATAGAGTATGATTGTACTTGCCACACAATTATACTAATTCAAGAATGGTACATAAGCGGCGCTAGTGATGTAGTGGTAAGCATGATTGCCTCTCACCTTAAAAGGTCTGGGTTCAATCCCAGTCGGCGCCGCCGGGATTTTCTGAGGCATAACATCTCTGATCACACCTTCCTTCGTAGAAGGGAAGTAAAGCCGTTGGTCCCCGGTCCATGAGTTGATGGGTCGATGGGTAGGGTCCAGGTGTGGGAGGTGCCTCCCTGGCGTCGGTAGCATTGCTACTCAGTACGGAAAACAAGATCGACGGAAAATAAATCAAGGAAAAAAAATGAATGGTACAGGCATCGAAATCTCTCAATTAATACCGGTGGAAGTGCATCTAGAACACTAAGTTAAGAGCACGCAATAAGCTAATATGCGATAAGCAAAAAGCTTGAAATTCGAAGAAGAAGAAGAAGACATTCATCTCGATTTTTAAACCAAGAAATCAATTTTTAATTGTTGACACTAGATCTATTACTTGACAGCTCGCTCCCATACGAAGTCCCACCGAGAGGCGCTAAGATGGTTATGTTTGCAAATGTAATTGCACTTATTTAAAATGTGTTCAAAAATTGATGAAATTTTGGATTTTGTGTTCATTTTCAGTGTTCAGTGAATATGTACGAAGTCCTCTAAACAACATTTTTTTTTTAAATAAACAGCCATTCCATAGCAAAACGATATAGTGGTTCTCAGAATTTCGTAAAAATGGATGGTTTTGTTCCTTATCGCAAAATATTAAACCCGTTTTTTTTTTTATTTTGTCATTAGGGTAACCATTTCCATGTTTGATTGGTCCAAAAAATCATGGTCCAAAAAATCAAAAATTACTTTTTTTTTTTAATTCGTAACTTTAGAAACACTGGGCCGATTTTAAAGGTTAAAATAGAATCACTTTATTGTTTTGCTATAGAATGGCTGTTTATATATATATTTTTGAAGCGGTAAACTTGTGATTGATTTTAAGCTTATGAAACAATAGAAGACCGGTAAATTACTGATCATTCGAATGAGATCATTTCCATTTATTTGTATTGGTACAATTCAATCTTTACCAAATAACGCCTCAAACAAACAAAAAATGAAGAGCTTGACTAGCTTGATCGCGACGCTTTTGCTTACTGAATAGAAAATAGTCGGTTTAAGACATCTTGTTCGGAAATCCATATCAATCCTTCTCAAGAGCCGTTGCTGTCATCGTCGGTGAGGTCGCCGCCGGGACCGAAACTTTGTAACAGGCAGTTGAACGGGAACTTAATAGTAATTTGTTTGTGATATAAGGAGCTCGGTGGCGTAGTGGTGACCGATTTTGCTTAGTGAGCTGAACATTATGGGTTTCAATCTCAAGCTCCTTCGCATTATAGCGTTTAAGTGTAAATCGGATTTATTCTTAAAATGAAATAAAGCGTATTGAAATTCGGTTAGATGAGCGAGTACGAAAACGAACTAATATTCGAGTTTTAGGAAAGACGTATTGATCGGAAATGTATAACATATCCTTCTCAAGAGAAGTTTTTGTCGTCTTCGGTAGGGC
The DNA here is from genome assembly GCF_037179485.1 of Ochlerotatus camptorhynchus. Taxonomy (NCBI): domain Eukaryota; kingdom Metazoa; phylum Arthropoda; class Insecta; order Diptera; family Culicidae; genus Ochlerotatus; species Ochlerotatus camptorhynchus. The sequence continues at coordinate 447,827 of NW_027041253.1, read as the reverse complement.
CAGGATCGAAATCTAGTAACAGCAAGTTGAACAGCAGAACTCGGAGGCTTTGTGGCGATCGATTTTGCTTACTGAGCAGAAAATCAATCCCAAGCTCCTTCGCGCTATTGAATCGTTAGGACATCAATTCAACATATCGTTAACTAAATCGAATCCTGCTGCAATCCTAACCCTTATATCCAACATCCCAGTGATTTCTCGTGGAGAGGTGTTCTCGGCTACCCATTCCTTTCTTGACCAGCATTTGGACGTGGCCGGCGCTGGTCTTGCCTAGTTTAAGATTACCAGTATTTAACATTGAAGATGATTACTAGTTCCATGCAACGTCTATTGGTTCACTGTGTAATTACAGTTTATCTGGCAATAACAGCATTGCATCCTCGGGCGGTCAATCATGCTCATGTACCTCTTGACTATAGTTGTAAGATTCCTTGTATTTATTGTATTGTACATTGAACAAGAAACCTCGGCTCTGTAATGTTCGTTCGATTAAGCTTAAAAAAAAAAACAAAAAAGTTGCTAATATTTTTGCCATGCTAGTGTTTGTCTAAAAGGCAATCCAGTTTCCTACAATTTGGTCTCAGACGTCATTTAGATTAGATGAGCCATTTTCGTGCTATGATTTAAAAAAATATATCAAATACGCCATTTTGAAAGATTAGGCGTGAGTAAAAATGGCTTAAGGTAATTCCTTGTAGAGTCCACAAATGGCCAACATGTAGGGTATACATCCACTTCAAATTTTCAATTACACAAATCTCGGAAATTAATGCTCCATTTCACCTGAAATTGCTACTTCATGTATGCTGCAGGTCAGCAAACGTGGAGTAACAGTTTCATTGTAGTTTGTGTCGTGGAAGCTGAAATGTGTGCGTAGGTCTTCATAGGTCTTTCAATTGTGCTTAGTATTTTAACTGCACCGACACTTAAACGAAGTGGTTAACCAAGAAAACCTCCGATGCAAGTATAACAGAATTCGAGGCATTTTAAATATAGTCCAGAAACCATTCTGTGTAGCGCGGTCAGAAGGATTTGAAACATTAGGGCAAAAATTTGAAGATCTTAAAAGAAACTTCTGACTTTACGCATCACAATTTTTAGAATCCAATGAGAGACGAATCCGCCGACACACTAGATTGTTTTACAGGAGTCAGTGTTTGTTTACTGGGGTTTGAATTGCTGAAAAAGTCGTTAAAAATTCAAACGACCGTTATCCGTAAGGAATAATTAAGTTTGCACGATTTTGAAATAAATCTTCCCATTTTTTAATTATCCACATATTTTAAAATGTTTGCTGAACAGATCCAAAATTCAAAAACCCAGTAAAACCTTACTGATTGAACCAGTGTACAAGGCTGAAAGTCTCTCTAACAAAGCAAAAAAAAAATAGATTCCAACCACAACATTCCTCCGGCCTTACATTCTCAAGATTGATCAAGACTTGCAATCGAAACTCTAATAAGTGTGAAATATTTCATAAGCAAAAAAGATCATTTTTTCCTCAATATCAAGAACTCAAGTATTCTGCGAAACAAAAGTCTTCTGAAAGTTCATTTCTGCGAAACTTCCCCTACCTGAAAACGGGGTCATTCCCAAGCAGAGATAATAAATTAAAATGGAGTACCGCGTCTACACCCCTGCCCCTCGTCGCATCGACCAGATATTCACCTTCTCTCTTTCCGGTGGATGAATGTCATTGCGAAGAGCATCGCCCAGACAAGAACTCACATTCTATGCTCCGTCAGAAACCGGAAAGCAATACTCGTCAAGCGCGCCTAACGGATTCGCACCCATCCAGAACGGCCCCAGCAACAATGTCGTAAATTTAGATACGAGGGCTCTTTCGTGCTTATCTTCCCGGTCGAATCATCGCGTTTCGCTGTTTTGTTTGCAAACACAACATACATATAACTCCGGAGACCGGAGATGAGTGGCGCAAAACAAAAACTCCCTCGTAGGGAACGAGGTAAAAATAACAATCATAATTATAATTTAAGTCTTACTTGCTGTTCCACCGGCCTCCTCCCGAGAAAGAGAGAGAGTGCCCAATGGGAAGCGAAGGAGGATGGGGAAGACGACGAAACCAAAACATAGACCGAAGCAGCATTCTTCGTACTTGCAATTTCTTGCGCGCAGCTTGGAAATGGGAACTTGGCGAATGAAGAGAACTCGACTCTTTTTTTTCGTTGTTGTTGTTGTTTTGGAAGCGAAAAAGGGAGTCGGAGGAAAATGATCGTTTAATTTGAGGCGGTAAATATAGAAGGTGGAGTACAAGGGGTTCAACCCTTGCTTCATGCATGGAAGGCGGTCTTATTTTTAGGAACGCTTTTTCGGTTCTTTCGGAGATCTTCATCGTCGGATATGGCACACGTCTGTCGGTCGGTCGGTCGGTCGGAGTTGAATTAAGTAACCTTTCCCGGAGAAGCGTAACTGGAACGCGGGAAGAGCGGTTTCTTCTTTCTTTCGTGAGTGTGAAGATGTCGTTGAACCGCTCGGTTGAGTATCGGTGCCGTGCGCACAGACTGACGCATATGTCAGACAATTTATGAATTGTTTTGAGTCATTATGACACGGTTGCCGAAAGAAGAATGGGGAAGGGGGAGGGTTTTAATTTTTTGGCTGACTTATTAATTATAGCTACAGTTACAACCGTACATTGTAGAATTGAGCGATGTTGTCTTAATTACGTCTTAAATTACTTAAATTTGCGAATGTTTAGTTCAAAATATCATCCTCAATACAAATAAAGTCAAGTAATAAAGGACATTTTTGGATTGTTTTAAGTCACTTGCAAATAAATTTCGGTGTGATTAAAGTCGTTAAACCACAAATACGGTTTTAGACCATCTCGACTGTTTTGATGCCCTTTTTTTTAACTTTCTGGTAAACTTAGGTGTACCGAATGGCTATGATACCACTTTAACAACACATTTTTGATATAAGGTATGGAATGTCAAGTGTCATATACCAATCGACTCAGCTCGACGCGATCGGAAAATATTTAACATCATGATCGGACATTTGGTTACGGAGATATGAACAAGTAATACCAAATCCACGCCAAGTGACGAATTCTTTAAAAATTACCCTCTTAGAATTCCATGAAGCTTCCCAGAATTGTTTGTTAAGGGCAATAAACCAAATTTTTGCTGAAAATCGGTCATTTTTACTCGCTCCTTATTAATCAAAATAAAATCGTAGCACCAAAATAGCTCAACTAGTTGAAATAACGTCTGACGTACAGTTGTTGGAAATTGGATAGCTTAAAAAAAAATCGAGCTTTAATACTGCAGAAAGTTCATTTTTTATATTTTTTAAAACCAATTTAATTTGAAAGCGTATGAAAAATGCCAACATTTCTGATACTGGACACAATGAACGCTTTTAAAATTAACAAAAATCGTAGCCATTTGAAAAATTAGGCCCGAGTCAAAATGGCCGAATTTGAACACAAATTTGATGTGTTGCCCATACCGAACAATTATGCAATTTTCACTATTTGATATAGAATTGCTCAAGTCGAAATTTTGCCATCATATTCGAGTCAAAACAGGTCACTCACTTTACTCGAAAATGGCTGAACCGATCTGAATGTTGCATATTGTTTATATCTGATTCCCATATTCGAATTTGATTTCCTTTGGACATTTGATCCCGAAATCTATTAAAAAAGGTCACGGGACAAAAAGTCGAAGGGACCAAAATTCTAATCATGAAAAACCAATAGGACAAAAGGTCGAATCATGAAAAAAAAAACCAAAAGGAAAAAAAGTCGAAGGACAAAATGTCGAAGGAGAAAAAAGTATAATCATTAAAAACCAATAGGACAGAAGGTCGAAGGGACAAAAGGTCGAATCATGAAAAAAAACCAAAAGGAAAAAAAGTCGAAGGACAAAATGTCGAAGGAGAAAAAACTATAATCATGAAAAACCAATAGGACAAAATGTCGAAAGAACAAAAGATCGAAGATACAAAAAGTCAAATCGATCCAAAAGTAAAAGAAATAAGATGAAACCAAGGCCCTTATTACGGGTGTCACTTCACGTCATCATCGAACTAAAATGACAACTTGTCAATCACAGTGAGGTGATTCGCCGTAGAAATCAAAACAGAACTGCTCTTGTTCGAAAGAATGAATCAACTTCTTGAGGGCTCAATAGATTTTGAGCATTATCAGTTGAATTGTTCAATTGATTTTATCTATCAAAGAACTGCTCATGTTTGAAAGAAGGAGACAACTCCAAGAAAGAGAGAGAAACATGTATTATCGGATCAGACTGATTGCTTAAATTGTACGAATTGTTTTCCCTTTGATAATTTACAGTTTTAACCTTTTTTTTCCTTTTATCGAGCTTTTTTACTTGCAACCTTTTGTGAACTCCTGCTAAGGTTCTTTCTACAAAAATTTGCTTAGTAGCCAAAACTAAAAAATGGCATTTTCAGAAGGGTTCTTAGGATTCATCTCGGAAGTTACATCCGAATTTGCACGGACGTATCTTCAAACATCACCCGGAAATTTTGTTCACCTTGCCCTGGAAGAATCTCCCTGTTTTCTTCGAAAGTTTCTTCCAACTTTTTTTCGGATATGTCTTCCAGTGTTTAACGGAAGTTTTTTCAAACATTCCGTATCTTTTAACTACCCTCAAAACTTCTACTGGCTTCCTCTGAGAGCGGAAGTTCCCCGAGCAAAGGATTATACCAAATTGATAACAAGTTCTGGTACCCGGTTTTCAAGATTTGATAACTGGACATGTTATCTTTGTGGTTCGAATAAACAGCCAACATAACAAAAATTATAACAAAAGAATACTTCTAGGATATCAAAAAAGTAACTGATTTAGCTATCTTTGAAAACATCTTGATAACACATCTTGTGATCCATGTCAATTTTCTCAAGAAAATTTCGAATTATTTAACCGATTTGGTATTAAAGCCTTACGCTGATAAATTAAATATGAAATATGAACGCCCAACAATCGTCAGCGAAGCTATGGAGTCGCATTAACGCTCGTAGTGGCAAGCGGCGATCATCTCCGCTCCAGATTCGAACAGACACCGTCACCAGGCATGGAAAATCATTTGAATTCATTTCGTGCATTCATTTACATTCATTTGCCCCTAACTTTTACCATCAACTGAATTCCGCAAAATGATGTCATAAGCTTTTGTAGGTTTTGTTATTAGCTACAACTTTTCTTAAGAACTCAAATCCGTATCTCTTATGTATGACGAACCAGAGCGAACAGAAGCCACTACTGTTTTTCAGTGAATGTATTTTACATTCACTGAAAAACAGTAACAAGTTCTGCCCGCTCTAATTCGTGATGCATAAGAGATACAGATTTGAGTTATGGGAAAAAGTTGTAGCAACAAAACCTACTAAAGCTTATTACATCATTTTGCGGATTGCTGTTGATGAAAAAAGTTAGAGGCAAATGAATGTAAATGATTGCATGAAATGAATGTAAATGATTTTCCATGCTTGACCGTCACCATCACTGATCCAACCGTCGTAGCAGACGAACTGGGCAAATACTTCGCCAAATTATCCGGCATCTCGGAGTACACCGAAAGTTTCCGACAGCGAGTCGGCCCCTTTCTGTTCTCTGTGTCTGGCTTCGGAATTCCTCCAGACAACGACGACCTACCGATCAACAGCCCACTCTCCTGGGAAGAACTCGTGTTTGCTCTCAGTCGGAGCAACGGGAACTCGGCCAGACCGGACGAAATCGGCTTCCCGCTGCTAAAGCACCTTCCACCCGAAAGCAAAACGAAACTTCTCGACCTTTACAACCAACTCTGGACCGCTGAAGAAAAACTGGAGAGAAAGCCTGAAAACCGTCCCATTGCACTGACCTACTGCATGGCCAAAGTCCTGGAACGAATGGTCAACAGGAGGCTGAAGCAATATCTTGAGGCCAAGGGGCTGCTTGACCATCGGCAGCACGCCTTCAGGCAAGGGTATGGCACCTCCACCTACTTCGCCACTCTTGGGGAAGTCCTGAAAGAGGCAAAGGACCAAGGTTATCACGCGGAGATCGTCTCGCTGGACATCTCCAAAGCGTTCAACCGACCATGGACACCAGATGTATTGAAGAAGCTTGTTGATTGGGGCCTGAAAGGACACATCCTTCACTTCGTCCGGAACTTTCTGACCGACCGATCTTTTCGGGTGCCGGTCGGAAACGTGCAATCCGGAAGTTTTAGTGAGGAAACCGGAGTGCCACAGGGCACAGTGGTCCAGAATGCAGATTTAGGTGGAATGATATGTTTTGAGCCTGAAATTGAAACTTTAGACTAAAAGTCTCTTGTACAAAGTTGTTCCTTATAGTTAGGCCCTCATTTTTATGACAATGAATTCTAGGGTGGTTCTTATTATCATTAAAATCAAAAATCTAACTTTTTTGTTTGAATAAATTAAGGTATACAATCTTCGACAAAGTTATAGCTGAGCTAATTTCAAGCAACTTTGTTGAAAACAACTTTGTTGTATCTCTTAAATTGGCCGATTTAGAGCTATTTTCTTGAATTGAGTTAGGGTGGCGCTAAAAAAAAAAAAACAGTTATTTTGCTCTAGTTTTCTTATTTCAAATTTCTCAGCAAAGGTGTCTTCAAATGACTTTTAGATCTTTAGAAGGCGCAAATTTTTGCTGCAGAAAGCTTGTCGATATATTTTATACTTAAAATATGCACTTTTCAAATGTTAATATCTCTGGTTGGGGCAAACAAAAAAAAGTTATTTTACGGCATTTGAAAGGGTGTATGTTATTCTCAATAATATGAAAAAAATTGGAGGTATGTTATTTTTTAAAATCAATTTGAACTTATTCATATTTTTACTATATTTGGGTACATCTTTTTTATAAGAAGAGATACAGACAACAAATTTGGCTATAAAATATTCGTCTTAAAGAGTTTTAAAAGTCTCTAGAAGATGAATTTCATGAGAAATTTCAAATAAAAAAGTTATTGGCAAACGACGGATTTCATAGGACCACTCTAATGACAAATTTAAATAAAATGTGCTAGTACATTTGTTTCAATATTTGGACATTTAGTGTCTTGGAAGAAGTTTTTGTTCTTAAAAATTCCCTTCTTTTGGTGTTTGCAAACGTCAGGGTGGCCCTCAAATTAGGGAATTTTTAAAACTAACTTTTTTGTTTTATAAACTAAAAACATGTGTTGTTTTAAAAAGTTGTAGTTAAGTTACTTGCAAGCAACTTTGTCGAAGAAAATTGTTTTCTATCTCTTAACGTTCTCATTTTAGAGTAATTTTTCGGAGTTGACTTAGGGTGTTCCTGAAAAAAATAGTTTTTTAGCAATAACTTTTTTATTTGAAAATTCTCATGAAAGTTATCTTCTAGAGACTTTTAAAACTCTTTAAGACAAATGTTTTATAGCTGGATTTGTTGCCTGTAGATCTTCTAATAAAAAAAGATATACTCAAATATAGTAAAAAATATGAATAAATTCAAATTGATTTTATACGAGTTTAAAAAATAACATACCTCCAATTTTTTCATATTATTGAGAATAACATACGCCCTTTCAAATGCTGCAAAAAAACTTTTTTTTTGTTTGCCCCAACCAGAGATATTAACATTTGAAAAGTGTAGTAGATGTCCACCTAGGTGGAAAAATTCTGCTCCCTGGTATTGAGAATGTGGTGAATGTGGCATAGGGAGCAGGTCTTGTAGAAATCACCGTTTCCACTGAAGTTGTGGGAATGGCGAGTGTGGCCAGGTCTTAGACGGAAGAGGACAATTTGGGAGCGATGGTTTGCCCGTGTCTCCTTTGATTTTTCTGATGAAGAGGTCGCGGGAGTTAATCCAGTCTCTATTCCAGGCTTCCCAGGCGATGCTAAAAATCCACTTTTTGAGATATGGGCCAGGGATTTGAGGCGATCAGCTTCCACATTGCCCTGGATTCCGCAGTGGCCGGGTGTCCAGGCGACAGTAGTGCCAGGTGGGGCACCCGAGGGGATGGCCTATATTCATGGGTGAGTGGGGTGTTCGGCATCAATGGCGGCTACAACACTGGCTGAGTCGGTGAAAAGGACGATTGGTTTGCTTGACGGAGTGGAGATGGCAAAGAAAGCGGCAGTGGCCTCAGCCGAGCACACACTGCACTGGTCTGGGAGGCGGTAACAAACCCTAGCTTCGGGGCTGGAGATCCCAATGTCGACTTTAACATGGGAAAGTGATCCGAGTCAGTGTTGGAAATATCGCCAAAAGTTCACTATCGCAAGCAAGATGTTTTTACTAAGGAAATTATCGATGGGAACTTCGCAAAGCGTTATTTCCCGAGCGAACTTCTTGTTTGAGATTGAGAGGAACTAATATCACTCCCACTTTGACTCACTTGCAAGTTAAAACATATTTTTTGCTCTAGCTTCCTTGCACAACTTTTCGTTCCCGGTATGTGATGAAATAGATCGCGAACTATGGCTCGTGAACTTTTTAATGGTTGCATCGTGAGCAGCCATTGAATTTTGAATTGCTGGTATGCGTAACGTAAAACAAGAGTTATAGAAAGTGAAAAGTTTATAAATGTGTATTAAATGCATCCTAAATGTATACGCACGGGAAGCTCCTACATGTATGCAAGCTAAATATCATCATGTATAAAGTATAACACCGAAGACATAATATCAAGAAGACTGGCCACCAGAATCCAAGCGACAGATACAGTAGCATTGCGCTTGAGTGAAGGTGGAAGCAACGCATAGAAAAGTGAGCAAATACACAAACCTTTCTTCTGAGGATGCAATCTTTGCTATCAAATTCTTTCGAAGCATTTACCTTTGAGCGTTCGTATGAGAAAATGGAAGAGTTGCCAGTCTTCTTTATATGTTGTCTTCGATAACACCCAATCTAGAAAAAGAAAACATCAGCAGAGTGTCAAAAATTAAGCGAGAAAAATTAATTATACTCCGCGACGAAACATGACACAGGAGACAAGAACCTCAGCTAGCTAGTTTCTCGATTTTTTGTCAAATAGGTTGAGAGAGCGAAATCGGAATTTTCTTTCGGAACTGTTTTGCACATCTCGTTCGCGAATTCTCTAGTTCTTCATCGAAATGATTCTCCGAAGAACTGCGCAAGAACTTTTTTTTTGAAAATGAACTTTCCAACACTGATCCGAGTAACGTAAGCTATATCCTTTGTATCGGTGTTCGATTAGGTTACGGTGGGTCTGGGAGCGGCAAGGGGGTTGGAACCGGATTTGAAAGTTTGTTTCATTGTCTGATCGATGGGAATTTTGGGCAGGTTTCAACGCCTGGTTCCACACCAGTGCATCCTGGACACTGGGGGCGGGTCTGGTAGGCAGTTTTGGTAAGGAGTTGATTGGCCCGAAGGCACAAAAAGTCGAATCGATCCAAAAGTAAAACAAACAAGATGAAACCAAGGCCCTTATTACGCGTGTCACTTCACGTCGAAAACGAAGTGAAGTGACAACTTGTCACTCACAGTGAAGTGATTCACCGTGGAAATCAAATTAGAACTGTCAACTCCTTGAGGGCTCAAAAGGTTTTGAGCATTATCAGTTGAATTGTTAATTAGATTTTATCTATCAAAGAACTGCTCATGTTTGAAAGAAGGGATCAACTCCAAGAGAAGGAAACATATTTTAATGGATCAGAATAATTGCCTAAATTGCACGAATTGTTTTCCCGTTGATCTTTTATCCCTTCGAGCTTTTTTACTTTCGACCTTTTGTCCCTTTGACCTCTTGTTGCTTCAACATTTTATCCCTCCGACCTTTTGTCCTACTGGTTTTTCGATGGTTCGACCTTTTGTCCTATTAGTTTTTTTTTGATGATTGGACTTTTCGTCCCTTCGACCATTTGTCGTTAAACCTTTTGTCCTACAACCGATTCCGGACATGCGAACAAATATGTAAACTCCTTCTAAGGCTCTTTCTTTTTTACAAAAAATTGCATAGTAGCCAAAACTAAAAAACGGCTTCTTCGAAAGGGTTCCTAGGATTTCTCTCGGAAGTTACATATGACTTTGCACGGAAGTTTTTGTTAAACTTACCCTGGAAGAAGCTTCCAGCTCTCCTCGAAAGTTTCTTCCAACTTTTTTTCGGATATTTCTTCCATCGTTTAACGGAAGTTTTTTCAAACTTTCCGTCCCAACAGTATCTTTTGACTTCCCTTAAAAGTCCTACTGACTTCCTCTGGAAGCGGGATTTCCCATTTCACTCGTTCCTTCTGACTTCCCACCGAAGTCTCTTCTGAATTCTTCTGAATGCCTCTATCGGCTTCCCCAGAAGTTCCTGCGACTGCGTCTGCTTGTGTCGTCTGCTTCCCATTCATTTAAACTTTTCCTGGAAGTATCTCCTCCGGAAATTTATCACAACTTGCCCGGTTTCCCTTGGAAGTTTCATCGCCTGGAAGCTTTTCTGTTTTCACACTTAAAATTATTGAAAAGCGGCACCGGCGGTGTAGTGGTAAACGTGACTGGCTCTCATTTCAATGGGCCTGAGTTCAATCCCAGTCGGTGTCGTCGGGATTTTCTGAGGCATACAATCTTTTGGTCCCCGGTCCATGAGTTGATGGGTCGATAGGTAGGGTCTAGGTGTGGCCTGGGGCTCAAAAAACAAGATCGACGGAAAATAAATCAAAGAAATTTTCCCCAAAAGTGTTTGCACCTTTCTTTGAATGTTTCTTCCAACCTCCCTTTCGGTGAGGTATTTCTACTTCTCCGTATCCTTTTTTTTTACTTATTTCCCTCCGAAGTTTCTTCTGACTTCCCCCGGAAGACTCACTTCGAAGTTTCTTCCAACTTCCTCAAAAGCCCTTCTGGCTTATCCTGGAAGTATCTTCTAATTTCCACGGGAAGTATTTTTGTGGAGTTCCTAGGGTAACCACCCACCGGGAATTGGTTATCACCGGGAAAACCGAGAAAAACCCGGGAATTGATTATTGAACCCGGGAAATCCCCGGGAATTAAGTGCCACCGGAAAAAAATTCGATCAAAGATTCGATGAAAGTGAATATCAATGCTTATGCAACATGAAATCGTTGCAGCACATTCGTCTAGACGTTTCTATAGTTCATTCACTTTTCAATGTAACACAGTCTGACAAACATTCACATTTGGTCGCGACAAATTTCGGTAATGTAGCGATTTTTGTTTTAAATCGCAGATCCTAAGTAACTAGCTATAAAGTACGTAATAAATTCAGCAATTTAATTTCAATATTTTTGTATTAGAACTACTCCAGAAAGTGTCGTTAGACTTCACCAGATTTTTTTCAACTTTTCCTAATTTCTGGTGGTTCTCAGGAGTTGCTTCCTTCTACCTCCGGAATTTTCTTCCGATTTGCTACGAAAGATTCACCTGACTTCTCCTGGAAGTTTTTCTGTTTTTCCCTGAACATGTCTTCCGACTACTCTTGATTATGTCCGGAATTTTCAAGCATCACAGTTCCAGTTTAATTATATCTTGAAGGTTCTTTTGATGTCCATCGGAAGATTCCTGAAGTTGCATCCTGATTTATTCCAACTGTCTCCAAAAGTGCTTCTGGCTTTCTCCTCAAGTTTCTTCCAACATAATCTGGCAGTCTTTTCCAGACTAGAATATTCCTATGATTTCTCCGGGAAGCTCCTTCCTACTTACCCCATAAGTCCTGCTGACTTGATCGGGAAGTGTCTGCCAGCTTCCTCTGAAAGTTTCTTCCGACTTGCCCGGAATGCACTTTCAGACTGCCTCCGGAAATTTCGTCCGACTCTTCCTGGATTTTTATCTCCCGACAGTTCCTGTCAGCTTCCACTAAAAGTTTCTTCTAAACTTCTAAAAAAAATCTGACTTCACTGGTTTTTTCCTACCTCTACAAAAAGCTTCCATGAGCTTTCACAAGTCATTTCACTTTATTGATAATTCTTAGTTTAGAGTAATTTTCTCGGGAACGGTTTTCCTGGTCAGTGGTCGGTGTGGTCTATTTTTAATGAAAATGTATATTAACATGTCTTTTTTAACTTCTCCAGACTCTATATAATATATAATTTGGGTAACGTGATTTTTGGTGAAATTAGCGAAAAATAATTCTTAAGAGTAGTTCCCGTAACTTTAGTCCAGACTTTTGGAGCAGATCTATAATCGTAAATTTAAAAAAAAACTCAGGATAGTTCCATGATGTGCTGAAAAAAAATAATAAAGAATCCTTAAGATGTTCCGAGAATTTCAGGGAAGTACAGAGACGTCCAGACAGTTTATGAAAACTTTGGAAATATTTCAAAAAATTGACGGTCCAGAGAATTTCAGCGAAATTTAAATGTGTTTACGGGAATTCCATTTATCTCCGAGATCTCCAATAGAATTGAGAGCTTTAGGGAAGCTTCGAAAACATCAAGACAAAGAAGTTGTAGAAACCTTAAAGAAGTTTCGAGAAACTCAGGAAATTTAAGGAAACTTCAGCAAAGCTCCGAGAGAATTTCTGGAACGTGATAAAAATTATATAAACATCTGGAAAACGTGAGAGTATTTTAATGGAGATTTCAAGAACTTACAAAAATGCGAAAAAGAAGCTATGTTGATTCGAGAACATCAACGAAGCACCATTAATTAAAAAATGCGAGAACTTTTAGCATGCAGCGATATCTTCTAGAAATTCCCGAGAACTTCTAATAAATTTAGATATTTATAAATCTTTGTTTGTTTATTAATTTATTTGATAAGGCTCAATCGAATTAACTTTACAGAGCCGGGGATTCTTGTTCACTTTACAATACATCTTAAAACTATAGTCAAAAGGTACAACACAATAAACACTTTATCTTGCGCTATCGAAAAAGCTTCCTCCATCAGAACGGGATCCGCTTCCAGAGATCCGCAGAGCGCTTCCATTGCAGCAATGGACACAAAACGTAGTCAGCACTCACACATTCATCACGAAACGGTTGCTTTCCAAAGTCGACGGCGCTTCGACCGAAAGAACTGCTGATGAAGAACAATGAGGAGGACCACACAATGGTTGCTGCCGAGTAAACAGGCGATCGCGTGACACACATTGAGAGTAGTCTGCTTCTGTCGACAGCCGAGTGAACACTGTGATATTTATAGATAGTTTCATGATAGATCAGATAGCTTGAGAATAATCCCATTAACTTAAGCGAATTTGCAGTGACTTAAAGGGTGTCCACGATGAAATTGCCACACACAAAATTGATTCGCAAAATTCGAGTTTTCATCCGATTGCCATTAAATTTTCAGGGATTGAGAAATAACTATTAAACTTCATTTTACCATTTTACTCGTATTTTATTTACAGTCCATACGCAAATGCCCGCACCTTGGCCTTAACCCCGGCCATAAGATTCTGCACAACCTGTGAATCAACCGTTTTTTGCATGTAAACCCATACTTTCTTCAGTTCCTCGACTGTCTTCACTACCTTAGGTCGTTTAAGAAGGTGCTGCTTCATAATCGCCCAGTACTTCTCGATGGGGCGGAGCTCCGGAGTGTTGGGAGGGTTGAACATTTTCGGCACGAAATTGACCTTATTGTCCGCATACCACTTCAGCACGTCCTTGGAGTAGTGGCATGAGGCCAAATCCGGCCAGAAGATTGTTGGGACGTTGTGGGCCTTCAGGAGAGGAAGCAGCCGCTTCTGGAGGCACTCTTTTATGTACACCTGTCCGTTCATCGTGTCCTGGGTCACGAAAGGTGCACTCCGCTTCCCGCACGTGCAGATGGCTTGCCAAACCAGGAATTTCTTCGCAAATTTGGACATCTTCTGAGTGCGGACATGCTCCGGAACGCTGAACTTATCCTTGGTCGTGAAAAACAGGTTGCCGGGGATCTGTTTGAAGTCGGCCTTCACATATGTTTCGTCGTCCATGATGCAGCATTCAACTTTCGTCAGCATGTTGAGGTACAACTTCTCGTCGCGATTAGGGGCCTTTTGTACCTTGAACGTTCGAAGCCCAGCCTTAGTTTTGGCCTTCTGGACAAAACTTCGGCTTAGGTGCAGCTTCTTAGCCACATCCCTAACGGAGGCGTTCGGATTTCGGTTGAAGGCCCCAACTACGCGGTTGTGATTTTTGGTGTTGTACGGAATACTTTTTCCTTCACTTCTGGGCTTCCGATCGGTGGTCAACCGTTCCTCGAACCGCTTAATCACTCGCGACACCGTGGAATTCGCGATTCCCAACGTTTTAGCGATGGAACGATGCGAGAGATCCTTGTTCTCGTGATGAATGCGCAAGATTTTATCACGCATGAGCTGTTCTTTCGACTCCATTTCCGCGAGTTTTGATCACAGGACTTTAAAACTTGCAGGATGTAAATAATGCACTATGAACTAAATCCACCCAAATTTTCATTAAATTCTACCCAACGGTTAAAAAGTTAGAGCAATTTCATAGTGTGGCAATTTCATCGTGGACACCCTTTACAAGGAGCTCCGTGGAATTATGGGGTATTCCAAGAATTCTTTGATTGATCCAAAACGTCAGAAGCGTCAAAGAATTATGAATGTGTATCTGAAAATTTTCCGTATATATATCATTAAACAAATTTAGAGAACTTCAGGTAAGCATAAATAGTAAAAAAACATCAGGAAAATTGTCGAAACTTCAAGGCAAATCAATTAATTTCAGTAAAGTTGCGGTTCTAAAAAAACTGATAAATTCATGGCAGTCTGGAGACTTTAAAGAAATTCAGTAATTGTTTAGGCAGTATTAATAACACCAGGAAAGTCTACACTACTCACGAAGTTTTAAATTAGTATTGAGAATTTAAGGGAAGTTTCAAGAGCTTCAGAACATTTTTGAGAACTTCAGTGAAAATCATACGGGAGCATAAAAGTTCCAGAAATTAAGAAAAAAATTCAAAACTTCACAGAAGGACTGTGGTCTTCAGAAACATTTCCAGAACTTCATTGAAATCTATGGAGCGGGAGATCCGCGAACTTCAGGAATTTTTATGAACATTAGCAAAAAGCGGGAGCATTTGAAAGAATTGTAGTAAGCTCCGAAAATTGGAGGAATTTCAGAGGAGGTCAGTTAAATTAGTTTCAGAAAATTAGTGGGAAATTTAAAGCAGCTTCCAGATTTTCAGATAACTTCAGTTAATTGAGGTCTTCGCATAAGTTCAGAAGTTCACTGAAGTCAAAACATTTTAAGGACGGCTCAATTTAATTCAGCGCAGTACAACAAGCTTCACGAGAATTGCGAAAACTTTAAAGAAGTGTTGAGAATTTCAGAAAAGAACAGAGAACCTCAGAGCAGTTCCGTTAACATTAGAGATGCCACATAAATTTTAAAGAAGTTTAGAGAGCTTCAGCGAAATGTTAAACCTTTAGAGGGGATCCATGATCGTTAGAAAAATTGAGGAAGCTTTAGCTATAAAGTTCAGGGAAGTTTAATAATTTGATGAGAAGTATTGTGAGCATCCAGGTAGATTCTCAAACTACAAAAGAACTTCAAGGCAGTTTCATTAAGGGGGTATTCCCAATCTTTTGCCTCTTTTCGGCCTGTTTTTCAATTATTTTTTTTTCAAGGAAAATGAATAGTAATGCGCCTAACTCTTTGGGATTCTTGTTTATTGAACATTAAAGTTTACAAATAAATTTTTTTCGACACAAAAAAAGACATTATTGACGTCACAAAATGGCGGCAAACAGACCCCTGTTCGCCGCAAACGCCTGGACGGGCGAAGACTTTTCTCTGGAACGGCTTCATCTGAAACAGATTTCGTGATGAAATTATAATCTGCATAAGATTCTCTGGAGCTTCTCCCGTTGGCAGCAAAAAATCTTGCAAATTAACAAAATGGCGGCCATATGAAAAAACAGGCGATTTTTAGCCCGCTTTTTTGCAGCTTTAAGGTGCTTCAAACAATGTTAAATGTTAATATTTTTGGCTGAAAGTGGGAGAAGCTCCAAAGAATTTAATAAGGAACAAAATGCGCAAAGATTCAAGTCAATATCTCTTATAGTTTCTGAGAAAAATCTTCGCCCGATAAAAAAAATGTGGTTTCGAGAAAAACGCGTTTAAAGTTTTGACTTTAGTTAAAACCATTTGGGGGTTCTTACCATTAGTCAGCTATGCCTGGACACCGAATTCGCTGATCGGAAAACGGCTTGGGGGGATGAAAGTATATAGTCTAAAGTACAAAAAAACGTGAAAAAAAAAAATTTGATTTTTTGAAAAAAAAGATCGGGAATACCCCCTTAACTCCAGGAAAAATTTGGGAACTTTCAAGTAGTTGTGTAGAACTCAGAATAGTCCTTTCCATATTCAACGGAGATTTCCATTGAAATATTCCTCAAAATTTCGATGAAGCTATCCTCAGAATTAAATATTCTTTTAGTATTCCCCGGGATTACCTTGAAAATCTCCATAATTAGAAACCTTTTGGAAAGATTCTCCGAATATTAATTGAAGTAATTTCAGATTTTCTTTTGAAGTTCCCCCTTCCCTTGGAATTCTAAACGCATTAAAAGTCTCCTAGGAATTCATTGGCATTTCTCCTCACAAATTCCTTCGATTTCTTCTCATTTGGCAAAGTCTCCTGATCTTGTTTTCCGAATTCCTTTGAAGATTTCCTGGAGTTAATCTCAGATTTTATTGTAATCTCCCTTTTAGTATTTTCCAAAAAATTCTAATGACCTATGCTCCGGATTCGTTTTCTCCCACAAACTTTATGAAATTATCCTCAGTATGCCATCTTCTGTTTTTTCAATGGTCTTACTGCATCAAACTATACCTTAAACATCCATATTGAAGATGAATGCGAAAGATTTGAAATTACGGTTGTATAAAATTATTGAAAAATATAAATATGATGCACGGAGGGAATTTTTTTTCCTTGATTTGTTTTCCGTCCGTGCTGAGCACCAATGCTACCGACGCCAGGGAGGCAGCTCCCACACCTGGACCCTACCTATCGACCCATCAACTCATGAACCGGGGACCAACGGCTTTACTTCCCATCCGAAGGAAGGCGTGATCAGAGATGTTATGCCTCAGAACATCCCGGCGGCGCCGACTGGGATTGAACCCAGGCCTGCTGGGGTGAGAGGTAATCACGCTTACCACTATACCACCGGCGCCGCTTCACGGAGGGGATGACAAAATCGGGTCATTACTGTATAACTATTTTCAGTTACATACGAGTTGGTCGTAGCAAAAATGCGTGCCTTGTGTTGTATGTCCTACGGAAGGGCGCCTCACTCTTACAGAATCCCAGTGACAAAAACGTTCCTCACCATCAACGCACCCCTCGTTACATTTTCCCAGCAATACAGCATGACTTCGGGTGGTACCCCGTCATCTTCATCGTTCGTCGCTGGGAACCTATTCTACTTTTGTTTTTGTTTTATTGTCTTTTCTCCAAATCCAGCCGTCGTTGTTTGAACGTTCGTACCGTACCGAGGAAAAATTGTAACATGATCTCAGTCCACTCCACGGCCTTCCCCCCGACATTGTTGTTATTTCAGCTAGCAAGCTAGAGAGGCACCATTTCTTCTGGCTGGCTTTGCTGACGTGATTGATTCCCATTCCCATCGCCTAGAAGGCGGGCGCTGCTTCAACCGAAACCAACAAATTGGTTATTGTTTTGTCCAAGACACTATTCCGAGCGCGGCTCCGGCGTAATCCAATTATCACATGCTTAAAATAAAGTGTTTCGCGTTCGTCGTTATGTTTGCCAGTGAATGGAATCTGTCTAGTCTGTTTGTTTGTTTGCTTGCTTGCTCTGTTTTGTTTGCAGCGATCGGGCAGTTGTGAAATTTTCCCATATTTAGATTTTCGGAGGGTACTACCTTGAAAGTTCTAACACACAGTTTGTGACCTCATTTCTCTCGGCCGTTGGGAATCTAGCGTTGTTACGTGTCACAATTCTCACACTCACATATGGCGACTATTGTCTAACTGTTTTACTTTTTGGATTCCTTTCAGGTAAGTGCCGGTGTCAACTCCTCTCGTTCAACTTGGCAGCAGAAGGCACTGTAGAGGAGGAGTTCAGCGACCTCTTCAACCGATCGGCCCACCAAGAATGGATGGCGCGGCGTCGCGTTCGACAAGTACAAAGTCGATGCTGCTAATCCTCTTGTTCGCCACTTAAGGAATCCTGTGTGTGTGTGCGTGTGTGTGTGTGCTTGCTCCCGCGCGCGCTCAAGAACACGAATTTAAATTTATTTGTTTTAATTCAATAGCAAGTAGGTATCCCGAGAGCGCAAGCGCGAACTCGTTTGTCTTTTAATCGATACCATGCCCGTCTCCTGTCCTCCCAGTTTGGAGCGAGCGAGTGAGGCGTCGTAAGCGCAGTAAGGGGTCGGCTTCCAGGAGGGGTGCTTAAAAGTTGATCTCGGATTTTGTTAACTCAAGAGCGCCAAATCATCGAAAAATTAATGTTACTTTGCAAGCAAATGAAAAGCAAATTTTCACTCTAATTGATCTCGGTTTTCATTGTATTTCAAGATCCACTCTTCATCTTTCGAGGGATGTATAAACATATTTGAAATGAACAGCACTGCTGGAAAGTTAAATAACATGTCAGGATTTAATGTCTTGAAAGTTTCACAATATCTCCATGTTGAATTCTGAAATTTACATGAAAATTTAGATTTCAAATAGAAAACTTGAATTCCGGGTCTAAAACCTAAATTTTTTAACATGAATTTTAATTTTTTTGACGTTTCAAAGCGTGAACTCAAAATTTAAGGTTTAGATTTCTGAGCTTTAAATTTAATTCTAATAAAATTTGATGAATATCGCGAAACTGTTCGAATCAGTGTTGGCTGAAATAAAGATCAGATAATCAAAATAATGGAAATGGCTCTAATGTTGGCCTATAGATCTAAGATCGGGCCCATCGCAAAAAATCTACTATTTATCAATTTTATCTAGATGAACGTGTACTGGAAATTTAGTCGATTGCTGAATTTATGTATGGGCCCAAATTAGGGGCATTTAGACCGACATTACATCCATTTCACCTATCTTTCAAGATCAATATCACCTAAAATCACAGGCATCAAATATAACAAGCCATCATCACCACGGAAATCATCCGTGATTTTCGACCAATATCAGCTGTGATTTTCGATTCCCAAAATCAACCAAGATCAAAATCATCGGAAGATATGTTAAATTCTAGAGTCTGGGTCATTCCGAAAATCAAGTCAGCATTCCGGATGAAATTATAATGGTGGATTTCAACCCAAGATGGCTTCCACAAATCCAAGATGGCGGCCTCGGGACAGCGAATATGCATCTAATCCCATGCAATATGGGTATCTACGGAATCGGCTCAATGAGTAGAATTGGACATCTGCCACCATTTTGGAATTCAAAATGGCAGACCAAAATCTAATATGACGGCCTCCGAATATGCATCGAAACCCATGCAATATGGGTATCTACAGAATGAGCTCGATGAGTAGCCAATGTCGCTCGTACAGCGAATATGCATCTAAACCCATGCAATATACAGACTACAGAATAGGCTCGATGAGTAGAAGTGGAAAATTGACATCCGCCACCATTTTGGAATTCAATATGGCGGCCTCCGGGCAGCGTCTATGCATCTAAACCCATGCAATATGGATATCTAAGGAATCGGGTCGATGAGTAGCCAATGTCGCTCGAACAGATTCTGGAGGCCCCGGAGGAAGTGTTAAATCTCAAAATTAAACAAAAACTAGGCATGCGGCATTTAAAAATATTCAGAATTGTATAAACATGTCTTAAGTGACCATGCGAGTTGTAGTAGAATGACAATGGTCACCCAATTTTCCTAAAACATGTCCCGGAATTCCCAGAGGAAGGGGCCAATCTATGGTTTCTACAAAAGGTATATCCAAATTTTCAGAAGTTCATCGACATGGCATCAGCGGCCATGTCAAGTCATCAGAGTGAAAAAAGTCACCCTATGTCCCTGGTATAGGTTTCGGCAGCCCGGCAGAAAGTGACCAATCGATGATTTCTACAAAAACTAGTCGGGTATTTCAAAATAAACACTACAAGGGACACCCCTATGGTGTTGTACGGAATGGTGCAGGAGCTTGTGTTTTGTGGGGGAATAGGAATTTGAGCGGGGTTCCCTATGTTTATACTATTTAGTATGACGCGCTTGTTATAGATGGCCCACAGCGATTCACGAAGAGCTACTGATTCCGATCAATAGCGGTGCGGCTTCTTTCTCCTTCTATGGGCTGCAGCTCGCTGCTTGCAGGCAGCCTTTTGTTGTGTACTGAAGAACACCCTCATTCACCACTCGGTGATTGAATGAACACCGTTTGGTGAGACCGGATGGAATTCAACTTTGAAATCTGTGTTAGGGAAATCGCTGTTCGCAGTTAATCGGTGATAATTTTAATTATCATAGCAACAGTTGTACATTCGTGCAATTTTCAACAGTAACATTTTGAAAAATGATAAAGTCTTGATTTTAACAGATTCGTAGAAAAAATTCCTATCGATTAGCATATTAAGAATTAAAATCCATCATTTCTGGATCAAAATCAGACCACTTTCATGCCGCGACCGCCTTTGGTTTTTGAAATTGCACCCCCAATGTTTGAAGGCTACATGGTATGTTAGATTTAAACATAGCTGGATTTACAAAAACTGCTACGCCCTCATTCCAGCTCTATCTTGATATGGGAACTGACATCCGATTGATGACCTTGTAAATGTCCAAAAATTTCAAATTTTTGGTGGTCCTGGAAAGGACCGTTTTGTCGTGACGGTTGAGTAATACTGAGCTATTAGGGTGTTAAACACAAATGAGGCTGGTGAGCTGTATGTTGTTTGGAGTGAGGGTGACGCGCTTGGCATAGATGGCCCACAGCGACTCACAAAGAGCTACTGATTCCGATCAATAGCGGTGCGGCATCTTCCTCCTTCTATGGATGCTCATGTGGGCCCCACGTCCCCTCTTGTGTACTGGAGAACAATGTTTAACACCACGCACCGAAAGCACTGCTGTTGCTACTGCTGCTGATACCGACGACCAGACCACCACCACACACGGTGATTGGAACTGAATCCGATCAGCGGTTGAGGTCAGCCTTGATAGCTAGCTGCTCGCGAGGAGCCTTTTGTAGTGTACTGGAGAACACCACCACTGACCACGCGGTGATTGAATAAAAATCGTTTGATGAGACCGGATGGAATTCAACTTTGAAATCTGTGTTAGGGAAATCGTTTTTTGGCAGGCAATTGGTGATAGTTTTAATTATCATAGCAACAGTTGCTCAATCGTGCAATTTTCAACAGTGACATTTTGAAAAATGAGAAAGTCTTAAATTTAACACATGTGTAGGAATATTTCTGATCGATTGGTGATAATATTATTGAAATCGGTGCAGGGGCAGCTGAGTTATTAAAGTTCAAAATCTTTCATAATTTTGTTACATGTTCCATTTTCGGTTTTCACAAAGTTTACCCCCATATAGAAATCACAGACGTAGTCCTACGTCAAAAAATAAAATTGTGGATAATTCATCAGATTGAACAGAGAGACAATGTCTCTGGAACAGGTTTCTGAAGCCCGACTGGTCTACACATTTCTGACAATTTTCGAATGCCGCATGACTAGTTTTTGTTGAAGTCAGAGATTGAACTTCCAGGAACATAGGGTGGCCATTGTAATTTAGCGCAATTGACATGGCGTCTCATGACATGCCCATACAATTTTGAAAATTTTGATATTTCGGAACCTGTTCCACAGTCATTGGAAGGCCATTGTCATTCTACTCAATTGGCATCGCCACCATGCCATGGCATGACTAGTTTTTGTTAAAATCAGAGATTAGTCACTTTCTCCAGCGCATCCGGAACCTATTCCAGGAACATAGGGTGGCCATTATACTGATGCAAAATTTGACTTTTTCGCTCCACAGTGCTTAAATGGTTTCAAATCGGGTCCTGATTAGCCTCCCAAAGTTACAACTCATTTGGTTAGAAACAGACTTCGCACAAGCCATTTGAAGTTTACTTGTAAATTACTATGGGAAATCTAAACTTTTTGTTCATTGCCTTCTAGTCTTTTTCCATATTGAGCTGCAAAACAGTTCGATAGCCATTATTAAAGAAAATTTTCTCAGCTACAATTTTGCTCAAGATCGTTTCTATGTAAAACGAGACAGGAAAAAGTTATTAATTATTTAAGAGATTGGTAAACTCATGACATGATCAAGCAGCTGCTCTGTAGGCAACACTGTTTATTTTGCAGTGTGACATAGTAGCCGTGATTTTTGTGTCCCCAGAAACACCAATGTTGCCTGCTGAGCAGTTGATTGAGCATGATTGATAAGACATCAGCGCATTGAACCATTGATAACTTTCGATCCTTGCATTTAATCAAAAAGTTGAGGCAGACCGATATGGTGAATTATTAGATAGACATGAACAAAAATCTTGGTTTTACCATAGTAATTCCCAGACAAAATTCAAATGGTTTGTGCCATCTCAGTTTCTCACCAAATGGGTTCAAATTTTGAGAGGTTAGTCAGAATCCGATTTGGAATCGTTTAAGAATTGTGGAGCGGAAATTTCAAATTTTGCATCAGTCTAGTGGCCATTGTCTCTCTGCTCAATTGGTAGGGTGTCTAATGAATGATATACAAATTTCTGAAAAATTTGTTATGTCCCATGACTAGTTATGTTGAAGTTTCAAAGATTGGACACCACTTCCAGGACTTCCGGAAAACTATTCCAGGAACATAGGGTGGCCATTGTCACTTTGCTCAATTGAAATGGCTTCTCATGAGCAGAACCTATTCGAGGGATGGAGGGGATCCTGGCGTAGTGGTTAACATCCATACGTCTCACGCCAAAGTCATGAGTTCAAATTTCACCCCCAGACAAGTCACGAATGATCCAATAGTGTTAAAGTGACTATAATAAAAAAAAATATTCGATGGAAATTGAGTGGCCATTGTTACTCTGCTTAATTGCTAGGCTGTCTAATAAATTGTTTTCAAGTTTCTTAAAATTTTCATGTGTCGCATGACATGACCACCCAAGTAACATTGCAAGTTTTATCATGGTTTTAAAGCATGCTACAAGCTAAATCATAGTCTGTAGAACCCTCATAACGCCGCAATTGCTACTTGGGCAGCTTTTGTAGAAATCGGAGATTGGCCACTTCCTCTGGGGCTTTCGAAACCTGTTAGAAAGTCTTTGGGTGGCCATTGTTACTCTGTTCAATTGACATGGAAGCTAATGAAATGTACATAACAATCTGAAAATTATTATATGCCACATGATCAGCTTTTAGTGGAATCGAAGATTGGCCACTTCCTCCTGGATTTCTGGAACATAGGGTGCTCCTTGACTCTCTGCTCAAAAATAGGGGGTCTAATGAATTATGGTCAAATATATGAAAATTTTATTATGTCCCATGACTAGTTTTGTTGATGTCTCAAAGATTTTTTTTTAACTAGTTCGTTTATTTGGTAGGCTCAATCGCGTTAGCTTTACGGAGTCGATAGTTCATTGGTCTTTGTTTGTAACAAAATTCACTTAATTCTATGTCTAGTAGGAATTGGGCCGAATACTCGCGGCTTACTCGAGGTTAGAGAGATACATTGTCGAAGGATAGGATTAGGGGAGGAGCTTGGGGGTAAGGTTTCGTTGTCTCATCAGAGTGTTGTCGCCAGTATGAATGGTAGTGCGGTTCTAGTTTCGTCTGGAGTTCGACCGGCTATGGTGACCAGTGGGCGACGATGAGACTCATCGAGACGGGGGGACAAGAGTCTCAAAGATTGGACACCACTTCCAGGACATCCGGAAAACTATTCCAAGAACATAGGGTGGCCATTGTCACTTTGCTCAATTGGCATGGCTTCTCATGATCTACTCCAGGGATATAGAGTGGCCATTGTTACTCTGCTTAATTGGTAGGGTGTTTAATAAATTGTCTACAAATTTCTTAAAATTTTGATATGTCGTATGACCAGCTGTTGTTGAAATCGGAGATTGGCAACTTTCTCGGGGGCTTCCGAAACCGGTTCCAAAGTTTGGGTGGCCATTTTCACTCTGTTCAATTGACATGGAAGCTAATGACGTGTCCTTAAACTTCTAAAAAATGTTGATATGTCATATCATCAGCTTTTGTAGGGATCAAAGATTGACCACTTCCTCCGGTTTCCGAAATTTATTGCAGGAACATAGGGAGTCCATTGTCACTCTGTTCAATTGGTAGGGTGTCTAGTAAATTGTCTACCAATGTTTGGAAATTATGCCGATATGCCGCATGGTCAGCTTTTGTAGAAAGCTGTGATTGTTCACTTCCTCCGGGGCTTCCGGGACCTCTTCTAGAGTGATTGAGGGGCCATTGTAAATTTGTTGAATTGGTATGGAATCTAATGACATTCACGTAAAATTCTGAATTTTTTTTAAAATGCCGCATGTTGAAATCAGAAATTGGTCAATCCCCCAGGGCTTTCGGAATCTATTCCGGAGATAATGGATGGTTCATTTAGAAGTTTATTTACACCATAATTCAGTTCTTATCATAACCTTCGATTTTGCAAAATATTTTTTGGTTGTACCTCGATGTTTGAGAATAGTAAAAAGCATGGGTAGCCCCACCAATGTCAATGCAAGGCTAAAATGGCCACCTAACAATAAGAATGATCAAGTATCGACGCCAGGGCTTAACAAACGTCAAAATGTACTTGAAAACTAAAAAAAGGACACAGGAAATTTTAAAATGACCCAAAAAAATTGATTGAACAAATCGCCTAGAATCGACCGAAAGTCTTTATTTTGTCTGGGATATGACGCATTTCGCGCCAAATCGTATTCGGAGTTGGCAGTACCCTTTCAGATTTCAATGAAACTTTCTGGATGTCTGGACCTTGACTAAATAAGCCACTTTGCATGTACTTAGTTTTTCCAAAATTTATCTAGACTAACCTTTGAGAAGGGCCAAACTTTTTTTTGCCGATTTTTTTCAAAAAAATATTATGGAAAAATGACAACTTCTACAAAAATGTGGTGTATAGATGACTTTTAGGAAATTGTCCAAATTATCGAAAAAAAGTACTGAAAACAAATTTCATTAGAGGCATACATTTAAAAAATCCATTTTTAAAATTTGAAGTCGATTTAAAAAAAAAATGGCCATGTTTGATTTGGATGAAACTTTTTCTCAAGAAAGGTATTTATGTTTACTACCAACCGTCAATACATCGCATGATGGGCTTTTTTTAAGGAAAAAAAATCTAACAAAAACTTTTTCTTGTCTGAACAGTTTTTTAGTTTCCCATTTTCACACAAAATCAAACCAGTTAAGCTCAAAATCATCTCAGAATCCAATGAGGCTAAATTGGCGATTCAATTTTGTCTAATCAGCACTTAAGTTCACTTTGATTAATAGAGAATTTCATTTGAAAAGGGCTCATGATGCATTTCTCGCCAAATCGAAAACTTGGACAATTCCGTAAAAGTCATGCATACAACAGATTTTTGTATGAGTTCTCATTTTTCCATAATAATATTTTTTTGAAAAAAAATCGTCAGAAAAAGTTTGGCCCTTCTCAAATGTTAGTCTAGATAAATTTAGGAAAAACCGAGTATGCCAAAGTGCTTATTTAGTCAAATTCTACACATCCAGAAAATTTCATTGAAATCTGAGAGGGTGTTGCCAGCTTCGATTCGATTTGGCGCGAAATGCGTCATATGCCAAAACGGGCATAAAACGCCTAAAATTGCCTTTAAAATGCTGAAAAAATTCCTTAAGTTAGGCCTTAAAACCAGTTAGGCTTTGCATCAAAATGGCGCTGAAATGGCTTAAAGTCGTTTTAAAATGGTTTAAAAACGCCAAATTTCACCTAAATCGTAAAACATTTGCCTCTTAAAGGTGCCTTGAATCGCCAAAATGGGTTTACACTCAAGTCTAAGGCCATTATAAAGCTTTTAAAAATCGCAAAATTAAAATTAGAATTGTCATCAATAACGCCAAGACAGCATGTGAAAAAAAAATATAAAGCCTTCTAGCCCCACGCCAACTGACGAATGGATTTTACCCCCTAGAATCCGGCCATTTTGACACTCGCCCATTTTTTTTAAATGGCGTTTTCGATATTTTTCAATAAATCATAGCTCGAAAACGGATCATCTAACCGAAATGGTGGCTAACACAAAGTTGTAGGAAACTGGATTGTCTTTTTAGAAAAAAATGCACACTGAAAAAAAGTCACAAATTTTCGTAAAAAAATTAAAAAAATGGGAAACTTTAAAACTTTAATGTTTATTAAAGCTTATTAAAAATGCTAAATTGTCTGATATTAGACACTTTGAGGTTGACCAAAATCGTAAAATATAAACTTTTAGTATTTAAAAAAAATCACACAAATATTTTTTATTGTTTTCACTCCATTTTCGTGAATTGAACATTTCAATTCATCACTGTTTTCTTCTTCTTGGGATCTGGACCGGGCGGGCACCGTCTGCCCCCTTCTATCTCCGCCTGTGACGAAGCCTTCGCAGATCTTGCCCTTTTAAGTGCACCTCGGAGTCGGTTGAGCAACAATGTTGCTGCGTGTGCAATCCAGCCCGAGGTCGGAGGCTGGATCTCTCCGCTCTCTAAAACAAGGCGGAGTAGTATCTATACAGCGCAGAAAGTCACTCTATGTCTTATGATACATGGCGGCTACAAACCCCGGAGCCTAGTGCAACAATGTTGCTCCGTAACTTCTCCCATACTACTCTCCATTCGGGATGGAGATCGGATGTCAAACGAAACATTGTTGCTGCCCGTTTTGCGATCCCGGTAACATTACTGGGTCAAATCATGCAAAATTCGTGTTACTCCAAGACAAATAATGACAAAGACAAAGCCGATTAGTCACCATGCAGATCCCCACATCTGAAAAAGGACCGAGTCGCAGCGCAAGGCAAGACTCGCTTTGGGTAACCATGAAAGGAAAGCATCGCGCGCATGTAAATCACCTAGATAGGTCGATCGGTTGGGACCTCCCCCCCCCCACTCCTCCCGAAAGACGGACGGTTGTTCTAGCCGGCGATTGTAATCTATATGTCTCACGACAAACGACCGCCCGATGGTTTTATGGCGTAATTGAAGGTTCGGAAATTATTCCATAACCTATCTCGGGTGAGTGCGGCAAGAATAATAGTAATAATTTTGTGTTTATCGATTTAATTATATAATTGATATGGGTCGTTCGCTGTCAGCTCCGGTGGTTGGTGGTGCGTTGTGATGCATTGTTGTCGTTTGGGCATCACCTTTCAAGCAACCTGGTGCACCGGTTTTTTTTTTTTTGTTATTTAAAAGCGAGAAACGCGATCACCTCCATCGCTTGCCTGTTGCGTGCGTTTTATTCGTCAGTTGGATGAATAAGTGGTTGTCACAAGTCAAGTTGGTAAATAAATCATCCGGAGATCAAGTGGTGTGTGTGCTGGGTAGGTTGGAAGGGCCCTTGGCGAGTGTGGTTTGGGTGCACGCTTGAATGAGGTGACACACGATTCGGTTCGCTCAAGGAGCTTCCTGGTTCGAATGGTTTGAAGTTCTGAATGGAGCGCTCATAACTATAATTGTGCCCGACGACCTCGAATTTATAGGTCATCAGGTGAAGGCTGTGAAGACGGTTGTAGTGAATTTTAACTGCGAGGGGAATTTATTTCGAGCCGGGACAATGAAGTCGTCTTTTGGTTTAAAGTTCTGAGTTGGTCCAATCAACTAGAATGGTTAATCTGAAATTTTTTATAAGACTTGTATAAGCTTAACTAAAATGAATAAAATATTTGAAATGTCCTCAAATATATATCATGGCAAACTTATGTTATTATAACGTTTAAAAGGCAGAGACGGCTCTTAAACTATCCAAATGATTTAAACTGCCGTCGTAGTCTGAAATTGGCTAGAATTACTAAAATGTCCATTATCACTTAAAACACCATAGTCACTTCAAATAAAGTGTAGGGTATTTTCCCCCTAAAGTCCTTAGATCTATTAATTTCACTAAATACATTGTCAAAGTTCTTTAAATTTACCTTTAGAACCTTCTGACAGTATGTCCCTGAATGAATAGGTACTGTCTGAAAAAAATGCTAACGAGATTCTGAGAATAATCTCAGAAGCTCACCTTCTTGCAGAGATCTTCTATATTATAGTCGAAATGTTCTTGATTTACCTTTTCGAGTTCTCTGCTGACCAGCTAAGGGTTGAAAGTCTCTATAATAAAGCAAAAGAAGAAGAAGAAGACGTTCTCTGGAATTGTTGATGAAGAGGGCTTTTTCACAAAATGCACTGAACATGTTCCAAAGTCTCTGAGCTCACGTCTAAAATATTTCAGCTAGACTCTCGAAGCTCTGTAGATTTTTAGTAAATTCATCGAATCCTCCAAGTCTTCTGGGCATCCTTGAATGCATAGACCAAAATCGGAAAGCGACATGACTGGAACACTACTTCTTGAGAACATATGTTTGCTCTTTTAACGCTCCGAACCAGTGCTGTAAATTCTTAAAATCAATGGAACATTTTTGATGCAAATGAGAAAAGCAGCTATCCGTTATCAAAGGGGACCTCCTTCGAATGGGTGACATCAGTTGCTTAGTCATTTGACGAAGGCATGGATTATTTTCATTTGAGAAACGCTATAGGGGAAATGACGGCTTCGGCATGACAGACTATTTTCGACAACCCAAATTGAAACACTATTTTCACTGGATTTTCTTACGAAAACACTTCGCTGAATGCATACAAACGATTCTTTATGCTTTCAGCTTCAATTTGACTATATTTTTACCACTGAGAAAAAGCAATCTAGCAAGGTTTTCTTGAAATACAACACACGCACTACACATTGTAGCTGATTTCGAGTTGCCGATAATAGAACAGCAGATTTACATGCAGTTCAAATGGAACGGTTGCCGAAGAAAAACTGGTTGCTGACAATACTCGCTCTCACTAGAGAAGATTGGAGCTTTGTAAAAGCGTTTCAAAACAGTGTTTGACAATTCTTTCGACTGAAGTTGTTAGAGCAGCTGGCAGCAAAAGATAGTAAACAAACCAATATTGCATATGTGTGCGTTCCTTAGAGAAAAAGGCTATAGAAAGAACGTCGCTGCTTAGGTTGCCGAGAATACGTAAATTCCCCTATATCATTCAATTGAGTCTAACCTACACATAAACGGAGCTCTGGTCGACATTCCGGCGAAAAAGCTAAGCCAACCCGACACCAATCTGACTTCTATCAAACACCAACCCGATGTTGACCTGACATAAACCCAAAATTGACCCGACAACAACACGACATTGGGTCGACTTCGACTTTAAATTTGCGTTACATTAATCCGACATCGGGTCGACTTGCTGGGTTTTTTTTTCCATACTCCACTGTCATACATCAAATGATAGTGAGTGACTCAATTGACAGTGACGCTGAACTTCGAATGAGAAAGGGGCTCTTCAAATTATGGTCATGTTAGAATTCGTTTTCACAGAATTGATTGAATGGTTGTATTGGTTCATCTTCAATCAAATGATATGAAAATTAACAGCACTGCTCCGAAAACGATGCCTCCGGTAAAATGTGTTATACGGCAAATTGGTAATGTTTGAAAAATCATTGATCAACCATTTATCGATATATTTTAAATCTATTTATACCGAATAATTCTTTAAAGTATGTAGTTTCAAATGGCGTCAAAATATTTGAAATTCGCCTATAAATGTCTGAGCTATGATTTTCAAAACATTGCAAGTCTCCTGTGGAAGGAATTTTAAAATCGTTGTTCTAAGTTTCCTGAAGCCTTTGAAAGCAACTCTCCGGAGTTTCTTCTTCACGATAGTCTTTCTAAAGTCTTCCTTTCAAACACATCGGTGTCTTCGTAAAGAAATTTGATCTATGCTTCTAGCTCACCACTCGTCCCACATAGCTTCTGGATCGATACACACTGACATAAGAAGTTCTACTGGACCTTTTCAGGGTGGAAACTCTTCCAGGAATGTCTGGAAAACCGTGAAAAAGTCGAAAATTTAGAAAAAGCCAGGAAAATCATCTTGATGCAAAAAGGGGGCGACCCCGAATGCATACCTCTCACGTCAAAGTCACGAGTTCATATCTCACCCCTAGAAAAGTCACGAATGACCCAAGAAAGTTAAAATATACGCAAAATATTTGAAATTAGGTTTCCTATTTTCAAACAAACCTAGTTTTCATTTTGGTGTTTTAAAGTGGTTTTGTGTGCTAACATCATTCTAGCATTTTTAAGGTCATTGCTGTGTTTTCGGTCTTTTGATTTTTTTTTAATGCGGCGTCCATTTTTAAGCTTTTTCAGAATGTTTTCGGCGTTGTAAGAACATGTTGGCACTTAAAGGCATTTTGGCACCTCTTTAAGTTATTCTGAGGTCTTCTAGGAAATTTTAACGTTTTGCAGGATAGCCCTGAACCGGGAAAACCGGGAGAAATCGAAAATCGTAAGCAAACGGGAAAAAAAAAACTGCGAAATAACCGAATTTTTGATTGGAATCATATACCTATAACAATCGAGTCATATTAATACAAATTATAAGTCCGATAGCTCAAATATTTCATTTAGGATTCTGAATATTTTTTCCTGCTCATAATCCTCAACTTTTCCATAGTACACTAAATTATTAAGTCACAGATCACAAAATATCAGCAATGTCCCAGAATTTACAAAATTAGTTAAGTTCAAGATCTGACAACTATCCACAATGATACCAGTGAGAATTCCAAACAATTTCTAATCCTCAAACACGTGATATTCTCTGAATATCTTTGGAATTTTCCTAAGAACTATTCCAAAATGTCTTTAGAGTAACTTTCAGGATTGCAAGAGACGAACCTGCCCAAAGCTGAAAGTCTTTCTAATAGCAAAACAAAAAACTTTCAGGATTCCCATCAATAATATTATGATTCACTCCGGTATTCCCTGGAAATTATCTCCATGGCAGTTTTGGAATTCTGTGCAGATCGCTTTAGGAATTCCCTCAAGCAAACTCTTGAAATTCACTCTACAATTAACTCTCGTGAGAATTTGCTTCAATTCATTTCCATAATTATCCTTGAAATTAATTTGAAATATTCAGTGTTCACTCGGCTGTCTACAGAAGCAGACTACTCTCAATGTGTGTCACGCGATCGTCTGTTTACTCGGCAGCAACTATTGTGTGGCCCTCCTCATTGCTCTTCATCAGCAGTTCTTTGCGTCGATGCGTTGTCGACTTTGGAATGCAACCGTTTTGTAATAAATGTGTGAGTGCTGACCACGTTTTGCGTCCATTGCTGCAATGAAAGCGCTCTGATCCCCGTTGGCGAATCTGCCATACAATGAAACTACTGGAAGCGGCTCCCGTTCTGGTGGAGGAGGCTTATTGGATAGCGGAAGATCAACTGTTTATTGTGTTGTACCTTTTGACTATAGCTTTAAGATGTATAGTGATCAAGAATCCTCGGCTCTGTAAAGTTAATTCGGGTGAGCCTTATCAAATAAATTAATAATAATAATAAAAAAAAAAATATATTCTTCAGAAATCTCTTGGTTTGTTCATTTGAGTTTAGAAAGTATTTTCCTAGTATTTCCTATGATTTTCCTTCAGAATTGCAAGGGAAAATTCTTAAATTCGTCTCAATATTCCCTCAAGAGAATCTCTTGAAATTTTCCTGGAATTCACATGAAACTCTCCTTTGAATTCGCTTGGAAAGTACTTCAAAATATCCTGGCATGCTTCTCCGAACATCTTTGGAAATATGCCCAAAATTCCCTGTGAATTCAACTATTTGAAACCCTCACGGCAACTCTCTATTAAACTTTTATGAATTCTCTTAGCTCTTCTTGAAGCTAGCTTGAACTTCTGCAAATATTTAGCTATGTTTAGAATAAGATTCCTTTGCAGTTATCATCGACAACCTCAAGCCTCAGAAGTAAGTTCAGCTGCGTCTTGAAAGCAAGCTTTTTTAGGCACATCGAAACCTCTGTATTAGTTCAAAGAGGTACTTGGATTGTCCTATAAGTTCACTGAATTCGTTCCAAATAACCCACTAATTGACCCACTAATCACTGGATTTTTTCCTACAAGAGTACTGGCTCCACAAGCTATCTGAACTTGCCACTAAAGTACCCTAGAACTGCTCTGTCTGCTGGACTTGTCCTGCAAGTCTTTTCGCCTTGTCATACGAGTTCTATAGACCTTTTCCATTAGTTCTTTAAACTTGCCCTGTAGAGTGGGCGACCCCGACGTATTGGTTAGCATCCATACCACTCAATCCAAAGTCACGAGTTCAAATCTCACCCCCAGACAAGTCACGAATGACCCAAGTGCGTTAAAGTGACTATAATAATACGAATCTGGTTGCGTCAGTCTGCTTGTTTCCACGAGTATTCTGGCCTTGTCCTGCAAGCCCCCTGAGTTTGTCTCACGAGTCGTCTAGACTTGTCCTGTAAGGCCTCGTTGTATGAGTCATCCCAAGTGGTTTTATAAGGGTTCTGTAGACCACGATTTAGACTTGCAATGTTTCTTGGGACCGGAATCTGGAAAACCCTGGAATTTTGAAATGTAAATTCAGCTGCCATCCTGCATGTAAGGCATCGTTGCCATCCCAAGTAACATGTCTACGTGGTTCTGTAAACCACGATTTAGACTTGTAGAAGGCTTTAAAACCTCTATAAAACTCTCTATATACAATGTTTCTTGGGATCTGAATCTGGAAAAGCCTGGGATTTTGAAATGCAAATTCGGCTGCCATCCTGCGTCTTCAAAGTAAGCTCTTTAGGCACAACGAATCTTCTGTATTAGTTCAAAGAGGTTTTTGGATTGTCCAAAGAGTTCACTGAATTTGTTCCAAACTACTTGTGGACACTAATTCATAGGGTTTTTCCTACAAGAGTACTGGCTCCACAAGTTATCTGAACTTACCTCTAAAGTACCCTAGAACTGCACTGTGTTCTGGACTTGTCCTGCAAGTACTCTAGACTTATCATATGAGTTCTATAGATTTTTCTTATGAGTTATTTGAACTTGTAGTCTAGTTGCTCAGGTCTCCTAAAATGTTCCCGCGGGTCTTCTGGATTTGTCCTGCAAGTCTCCTGAGCTTGTCTCACGAGTTGTCTAGACTTGTCCTGTAAGGCCTCGTTGTATGAGTCATCCCAAGTAACATTTTTGGTTTTATAAGGGTTCTGTAGACCACGATTTAGACTTGTAGAATGCTTTAAAACCTCTGAAAAACTTTGCTATGTTTCTTGGGATCTGAATCTGGAAAAAAAAAACATAGAATTTTGAAATGTCAGTTCAGCTGCTATCCTTTAGGCACACACATCTTTAGGCACAACGAATCCTCTGTATTAGTTCAAAGAGGTATTTGGATTGTCCTACAAGTTCACTGAATTTGTTCCCAAAGACCTCTGGACTTGACCCACTAATTCACTTGGTTTTTACTACAAGAATATTGGTTCCACAATTTATCTGAACTTGCCCCTAAAGTACTCTAGAACTGCTCTGTCTACTGGACTTGTCCTGCAAGTACTCTAGACTTATCATATGAGTTCTATAGACCTTTTCCATTAGTTCTTTAAACTTGTTCTACGACTCTGGTTGCTCGAGTCTCTTAAAATGTTCCCGCGAGTCTTCTGGACTTGTCCTGCAAGTTTCCTGAGCTTGTCTCACCAGTCGTCTAGACTTGTCCTGTAAGGCCTCGTTGTATGAGTCATCCCAAGTGGTTTTATAAGGGTTCTGTAGACCACGATTTAGACTTGCAATGTTTCTTGGGACCTGAATCTGGAAAACCCTGGAATTTTGAAATGTAAATTCAGCTGCCATCCTGCGTCTTGAAAGCAAGATCTTTAGGCACAACGGATCTTCTGTATTAGTTCAAATAGGTATTTGGATTTCTCACAAGTTCGATGAATTTGTTCCAAATTACCTCTGGACTTGACCCCCTAATTCATTGGATTTTTCCTACAAGTGAACTGGTTCTACAAGTCCTTTGAACTTGCCCCTCGACCTGCTCTGGAACCTGGTATGTCTTCTGGACTTGTCCTGCAAGTTCTTTCGACTTGTCATACGAGTTTTATAGACTTTTTCATTAGTTCTTTAAAGCTGTTCTACGAGTCCGGTTGCTCCTGTCTACTAAAATGTTTCCACGAGTCTTCATTGTCATTGAAACGATGAAGTGCTTGGAAAAATGCTCTTTTACTGCGTAGCTACTCAGATTTACTGTCCTGCCGGTGTTTTACTAGTTAGAGGAGTGTAGCGACGGGTATGCGTCTAGAATGAGCTTCCACAAGAGGCTTTGGAATTACAAAATAGCTTGAAATAGTATGATTTTCTTTTTTTTTCATCAATTAATCTATTTAGGAAGGCTCAAATATGGAAGCTTTACGGAGCCGACATTCAATTTAGTTTTTACAATGCTTCTTAAAACTAGAGTTGGTACAAGAGGGGACCGAATATTCGCGTCTTACTCGAGGTTACGGGTGACAATATATACTAACAGGTAGGATGGGACTCAACTCATCGCTGTTGAATTCGAAAAATTTGCTTTGAAAACGTCAAGATGGACTTAAAATCGTAAAACACTAGTCTTCTGAACTTGTCCTGTTGAGGCTTCTAGGCTTGTCCCACAAGTCCTCTGGACTTATTCTACATGTTATCTAGACTGTAATCGTCTTGCAATTCGTCTGGTTTTGTCTCACGAGTCCTCTGGTGTTGTCTCACGAGTCCTCTGGACTTATCATACGAGTTCTCGAGACTTATTCCAGAAGTTTTTTGAACTTGTTCTACAAGTCTGGTTTCTCGACTATCTTGAAAATTTTCCACGAGTTTTCTGGACTTCTCCAGTCATCTCATGCCTTGAACGAGTCATATGAACTGGTTCCACGAAATTCTATGAATTCCAACTTTTGCTCTAAATGAATTCTCTTGATTTGTTCTACGAGTCCTCTGGACTTGTCCTGAAAGTCGTCTGAGATTATCCCACGAGTCTTCTAGACTTGTCCCACAAGACCTCTGGACTTATTCTACAAGTTATCTAGGCTGTAATCGTCTTGCATGACTTCTCCAGTTATCTCACGCCTTGAATGAGTCATATGAACTGGCTCCATGAAATTCTTTGAACTTTTGCTCTAGATAAATTATCTTGGTTTGTTCTACGAGTCCTCTGGACTTGTCCTCTGGACTTGTCCTCTGGACTTGTCCTCTGGACTTGTCCTCTGGACTTGTCCTCTGGACTTGTCCTCTGGGCTTGTCCTCTGGACTTGTCCTCTGGACTTGTCCTCTGGACTTGTCCTCTGGACTTGTCCTCTGGACTTGTCCTCTGGACTTGTCCTCTGGACTTGTCCTCTGGACTTGTCCTCTGGACTTGTCCTCTGGACTTGTCCTCTGGACTTGTCCTCTGGACTTGTCCTCTGGACTTGTCCTCTGGACTTGTCCTCTGGACTTGTCCTCTGGACTTGTCCTCTGGACTTGTCCTCTGGACTTGTCCACTGGACTTGTTCACTGGACTTATCCTGAAAGTCGTCTGAGCTTATTCCGGGAGCCTTTTAGACTTGTCTCACGAGTTCTCTGAACTTGTTGCGCAACTCTTCTGAACTTATTCTGCAAGTTCGCTAGAGTGCAAGTAAATTTGTCATAGGAGTCCTCTGGACTTGTCCCACTAGTCTTCTGGACTTGTCCCACTAATCTTCTGGACTTGTTCCATGAGTCCTCTGGACTTGTCCCACTAGTCTTCTCGACCTACCCACGATTCTTCTAAACTTGTCTAATGAGTTTTTTTTGGCTTGTCATATGAGTTCTCTCGACTTGTTTTATGAGTTCTATGTTCGTTTTCTACTAGTTCTCTGGACTTGGTTCTTGAGTCCAATGGATTTGTCCCTATAGTTTTCTGGATTTCGCCTGCAAGTCTTCTCAGCTGGTCTCACGAGCAGAGGTGATAAATGTCATGAAAATGTTATTGGGGAAAATGTCGTGACATTATTTTCGCGCATACAATATAGTGGTGACATCTCTGCAGTAAAAATGTACATTTACTTTCACTGCAGTCACGAGTCCCCTAGGCTCGTCTCATGAATCCATCGGATTTGTTCTATGAATCCCAATCCTTTTAGTTCTTGAGTTTTTGAGTTAAAACATGAATCTGTTTTTTGTTTGTTTATTTTTTCCTCTGGAATTGTCTTCTCTTAACTTCTGGACTTGTCCTCTGGGCTTTTTATTCTTGTTTATTTTCCGTCGGCCATAGATATCGAACCCATCAACACATGGGCCAGGACCCACGACTTCACTTTCCATACGAATGAAGACGAGACCGGAGATTGCCCTCTGGACTTGTCATGTGAGTTTTGTTTTTGGCTTGTTCCAATTACAGTGTCTTCCTGTTTTTAACAATACGTGATTTTTTCTCTGTTTTCTATAACATCCCACCATTATTGACTTTACAAGACCATGCTTTAGACATCATAAAAGGCCAGTAATGTAGCATTTGTAAGAAACTGTGGTTGGTAATTAATAGCAGTTGAGGTCGTTTTGCACACCTCCTCAAAATATTCAAAAAATGTTTGATTGCATATTTATTCTAGTATTTGGCGCTTCTAATGCCATAGTGGCTTTCCTTCTAACATTTTCACCGAAATAGGTTATTTCATCGAATCTCCATTTCTTCACTTACCGTTGAGAGGGTTCGAATTGATCAATCAATTTGACCATTCCTCAATCTTTCGACCGTCACTGTCACTGTCACTGGCAAACCGCAACGCGCTAGTCAGCCCCAAACCCCGAGACCCAACCAAATCCGCAAAGCGCTTCTTGTCGCTCGCGCTCACTTATTTACGGTGCGCACCGAGACACACTTTGCCACTTTGCTAATTGAGATTGACATAATAAGAAATCAAACGTTGTATCGTATTTACATTTCCCTTTCCGCCTCCTCTTCGCCCGTGTACCCCCGCTGTATTCCTGATACTTCCGTCAGTGAGAACTCCTCCCTGAACCACAGCAGAGCTATCTAACTATAACTGCACCGACGACGACGACGACGACGACGCCTCCTCGATTCTGGTTTTCCGCTGCTCTAGCGGGATTTGCACGATCAACCTCGCGTCATTTTTGCGGTCGTCGGCTGACAATATTGGGCGGAGGGTGGACAGTTGCATTGGCTGCGCTGCAATTTGTCACTACCTGGATCAACCAACTCAGAAACCAGGAAGTGCAGCTCTCCGGAGGGGGCGAATGTGAGAGACCTACTGACCCTGGGGCAACCGGTGTTGGTTCTACTTGAGAAAACAGCGTCATCGATTTCAACACACACACACACAAGTTATGGAGGTGCTGGCTGGGTCTTCTAGAAAATCACCATGAATGGCTATTGATGGGTTGCGGTTTCGCATAGTTGAAGTTTGCAAAGAAAGCAGTACCGCTCCCAGGTGAGATGTCGAAACTGGCCTCACTCACTCTCGCCCTGAATGACTTGCGTGCACTCGTAACCGAGTCAATATACACCCCTGTCGGTGTACGCGAGTGCATTCATTGGTACCTTGAATAGTTACTATTTCAACACCCGCCAGTGCAAACAATCCCCCAGTTGATGATCATCAACTGCGAGCGTGGACTCTCTTGGTTTTAATCGGCTGCCAACGATCAATGCATCGCACCACTAACTGCTGCAACATAAATTCAAAGCATGGCGCTTAGTCAGTCAGTCAGTCAGTCGGTTTGGCGAAGCAGATTGACTGGCTATAAACAAACAAAACATTTTCAGACATTAATACACGCACGTAACTCGTTATTGCTTCAACCAACCAACCAACCATCATCACGTGCCTGCTTTTACTTGGAATGGAACAATTCGGCTTCTTCATCAAAGATTGTCCGTATAGCGTGTGGCGGTGGCTGGTGGTGGCAGTGGTAGTGGTACACAAAATCCAACTTCCTGCGGAAGTTTATCAAAGGTTTATGCGATCCGTCTCGAGCGGCATAAGGGGAGGAAGATTCGCTGGTTTACGATCTTTTGTTCGAGATCGATGCCGGTTTCCGTTGCCCGAGACTTCCTACCCCCCCGGAATTCATGATCTGCTACGGGTCGCGGGGTGTTTGATATCGAACCGAATGGTTTATGGTTGTACGTTGTGCGAAAGAATCGCTGCGACGAAATGTCGTAAATAATGCGCTGGGCTGAATTCTTGACCTGGAAACGATGTTCTGTTCGCGGAAATCTGGTACACAACAAACAGTTTTTTTTTTATAGGGTTGGTCATTTAGCCGAAAATGGAAAACGGTTGGATGATAGTTATGAATGATTGATGTAATAGGCGCTAGTAAATTAAAGACGTAGCAAATTCGATGAAAGAGTCATTTCGCGAAATGGTCAATTACCTTCTCAGGGCTGGTAGCGAGTCACTTTTTAGTGACTTTGTCACTTTTTTCAAGCCAGTCACTAAAAAGTCACTTTTTTTGTAATCAGTCACTATTATTTTCAACTTTTTTTTAGCGTGAATTTATTTCAAGATTGATCATTCTTTACTTTATGGCGTTTAATGGTCTTTCTCTATCAAAAGTGTGTCTACTCATTTATCTTAATAGAATTATCTGAGTTTTACAGGTTTTTCCAGTACTTTAACGGATAAATTCCAGGTTTATAATAAGAAAGCTTTCTTTAAATGCGTTAAAAATATGCTTTTTTTTTTGATAGATCAAAAACAACAGCAATTTACCCAAACTTTTTAAAGACATGGTAATCAGTTTTAAAGAAACAACTTTACAATCAAATCCATTGAATGCGGTTCTTTTAGCATCCAAAAATTTTCGGGAACTTTTATGAAGTTCCTAGAATTTCAGAGCACAGGTGTCAAGCGAACTTGAGAAATATAGAAAACATTAGGGGTATTGTGCAATTTTTTAAGAAGTACCTCAGAAAAACGAGAACTAGAGATTTTTGCGGAATTTCAGTTTCCGTAGCTTTAGTCCAGACTTTTGGAGCAGTTTAAAGATCTATAATCGTAAATAAAAAAAAAAATATCAGGATAGTTCCATGATGTGCTGAAAAAAAAATCGAGAACCCTTAAGATGTTCCGAGAATTTCAGGGAAGCACAGAGTTCTTCAGAGAATTTATGAAAACTTCAGAAACTTCACAGAAGTCCAGAGAATTTCAGGGAAATTTAAAGGTTTTGACGGGAATTCCATTTATTTCCGAGCAGAACCGAGATCTTCAATATAATTTAGAGCTTAAGGGAAGTTTCGAGTGTATCTAGACAGATTAGAGAATCAAAGGGCAGTTCTAATAATTTCAAGGAAATTGTAGAAACCTTAAAGAAGTTGCGAGAAACTCAGGGAATTTCCGGAAACTTCAGCAAAGCTCCGAGAGAATTTCTGGAACGTGATAAAAATTATATGAACATCCGGAAAACGGATTTTAAGCGTGGTATACTATGGAGATTTCAAGAACTTAAAAAATGCGAAAATTTAGCTAAATTGATTAGAGAAAATCAACGAAGTTCCATTAATTGAAAAAAAATGCGAGAACTTTTAGCAAGCAGTGAACAAGAAATTTAGGAGAACTTCTTATAAATTTAGATACTTTTAGATAGTTTCATGATATTTAGCGAAGTTCCGAGTACTTCAAGGACGATCAGATAGCTTCAGAATAATCCCATTAACTTAAGCAAATTTGCAGAGACTTACAAGGAGTTTCGTGGAATTATGGGGTATTTCATGAATTCTATGATTGATCCGAAAACGTCAGAAGCGTCAGGGAATTATGAATTTATATCAGAAAATTTGCCGGATTATTAAACAAATTTAGAGAATTTCAGGTAACCATAGATAAGTTCAGGGAAAATTAGTGAGCGTTTATAATGGTTATAATACTTATTGAAAATTATCGAAACTTCAACTTAGAAACATTGAGGAAACTTTAGGATGTCCTATAAATCTCAGGGAAGTTTAAGAATTTGATGAGAAGTATTGTGAGTATCCGGCTAGTTTTTCAAACTACAAAAGATTTCAAGGCAGTTTCATTAACGTCAGGAAAAATTTGGGAATTTTTAAGTAGTTCTGAAGACCTCAGATTAGTCCATTCTGATTTCCATTGAAATATTCCTTAACATTTCAATATAGCTATCCTCCTAATTAAACTTTCTTTTAGTTTTCCTCGGAATTACCTTGAAATTCTCCTTTTGAATCTCACTTCTTCCCTTGGAATTCTACTCACATTGAAAGTCTCCTAAGAATTCAGTGGCATTTCTCCTCACAAATTCCTTAGATTTCTTCTCATAATTTGTTTGGCAAACCCCCCTGAATGTATTTTCCGAATTCTTTTGAAGATGTTCAAAAAGATTTCAAGCACTTATGCTCCGGATTAGTTTTCATAAAAAATTGCCTTTAATTCAATTTAGGGTTTCTTGAAATTCTACTCAAAACTTTCATGCTTCACAAGAAATCTAAAACTCCTCAGAACTACCTTAAAAGCAGATTGCATCTGATGTTTTTCTGAAAGATTTTCTCTTAGATCTTCCTTGAAATGAGGTCCTTAGAAATTATAATAAAATTCCACGAGCTTTTAAAACTGTGCATGGATTTTGACCTCAGATTCTTAAAAATTTCTTGAAGTATTATAGCGTTTAAGTCCAGAACTAGTTCAAATTTAAAATTTCTAGGAAATATGCATTTTTCAAAGCAAAAAAAAAAGCATTTCAAGTCTCTGTTTTTTTTTTAATTTATTTGTTACTTTATATTAGTGCACTGTGGAACTATGAAGGTCAAAGTGTGAATTTAAATAACGAAAATTAATTTCTTGTATTTTAAAATTCATTCTTTTCTTTAAATATCCTTAGTATGAAAATTATTAAATTCTCTGAGCCTTCAAGGTATTTTAAAGAAAAATAAAATTTTCTGAAGAATCCCGGTTTTTCAGATTTTTGCAGTTAGTAGACACTCTGACTAATGCCGTGGGTTTGGCCATAAACTTTCTATTGAATCTTTCGTTTAAAGGTTCATATCGTACATAAGTGTTTATGAGATACTTGTTGAATAAGTCTAAAACATCAAACATTTATTTTCTCTTAGGTCACTTTTTAGTCACTATTTTTACAACTATAAGTCACTATTTGGTCACTTATTTCTTCAACATGGTCACTTAAATCACTATTTTTGACAGCAGGGATCGCTACCAGCACTGCCTTCTCTACCATTAAATATAAATGAAAACTCCACAAACTTTTTTCCCTTAAAGGGTTTATGCTGGTTTTGTTTGGAATATATTCACTTAAGAATGGGTTGGTTAAACTAAGTTCAATTTACTTTTGATATTATTGATGTTTTCTACTCGATAGAATTAATATTTAATCCCTGTAATTTTCAGTGAATTTCTTCAAGAAACTAAAAGCTTATACAAATTTATTTAAATACTCCTAAAAATATATTTGGAAATCTTCTTTGAACTCGCTTGGATTTCTCCGCGGAATTATCGTAGAATTGAACGGAATTTATTTTAGTCTCTCACAGGGTGGCCAATCAACCGGAAATTAACAGGGAATTCGAAAAAAAAATCGGAAAATAACCGGGAATTTTATTTGATTCCTTTTTTTCGAATCTTGAATATTTCCGGAATTTATTTATTTTTCCATAGTGCAGAATACCAGACATTAAGTATAAGTTCTAAAAATATCAGTAATGTCCCAGAGTCTGGCATTATGAATATTTTTAGTAATTAAAGAATCTTGAAAAAATCATAAATTGCTGTGTGCGAAATCTTAAAAAGTGTTCAATGCTTGAATTCACTAATTTATTTCTTTGAAAGTTATCTCAGTATATTTTTTTCAAATTTTCCAAGGTTCTCCTTAGGATCATTCCAAAATATCTTTAGACTTACTTATACCTTTAGGATTCCCCTCAATAATCTTATGATCCTGTCCTTTTTTATAACAGTCTTAGGAGTCTCTGCTGAATACTTTAAGAATTCACTCCATATAACTCTGGAAATTGACGCTTCATTTATCTTCGTATTCTCAATCATTCTCGCGAAAAGTTGGTTTAACTTCTCTCGCAATTCGCATAGAATATTCGTTGAAAATCTCTTGGTGTGTCATTTAGTTTGTATAAAAACATTCTCCTGAAATTTGCTTGGTTTTCGCCTCAACTTGTGAATTTTCCTCAGAATTTCCTTGTAATTCTTCTCAAAATGCCCTTAAGGTTCAATTTACTTTGATGCTTTTTGGAAAATTTCAAAAGCAGTTTTTTCCGACGCATTATTTTAGATTGCAAAAAGCTCGCGTCATTTTGTGTAAAATATCAAAAGGAATCGAATAGTGCGAGCTTTTTGCAATCTGAAATAATGCGTCGGAAAAAATTGCTATTGAAATTTTCCAAAAAGCATCAAAGTAAATTGAACCTTAAGGATCTCTGGGAATTTTATTGGAATTTTCTTGAAACTATCCGTAGAAGTCCGTAGATATTTTTTTCAGTATCTCCTGGAACACTACTCAGAGTTTCTTTGGAAATATGCTCAACCTTTCCTGCCAAACCCTCCCGGAAGCTCCTAGAATTTCCCACAATTTTTTGACGTAGGATTACGTCTTTCGGCAGAAAATTGGGGGTGCAATTTAAAAAAAAAAACCAAAATCGGCCGCGCTACGAAAAGTGGTCAGGTTTTGACCACTTATAACTCTGTCAATAGTGGATGTATTTTAATTCTAAACACGCCAATCGATTGCAAATTTTACTACGAATCTGCTAAAATGAACACTAAATGGTCACTATTGAAAATTACACAAATGTCAAATTGATGCAATGGTGATCAAAATTATGACTGATTGCCTGCAAAAAGCGGTTTCCCTAATACAGATTTCAAAATCGAATTCCATCCGGGCTCGTCGGTATTCAATCGTCGTGTGTGGTTGTGTCTACTCGGTCGTACACAACGTAAGGCTGCTCGCAAGCAGCTAGCTATCAAGACTGCCCTCAAGAGCCCTCGATTCTCTGAAGAAGAAGGAAGAAGCCAAGCGCGTCACCCTCGTTCCAAACAACATACAGCTCGCCAGCCTCATTCGTGTTGAACATTCTAATATCAGGCGCTACTCAACCATCACGACAAAACAATTCTTTTCAGGACCACGATAATTTATTGTTGTTTAAGTGTTAATTTTCATTGAATGTTTTCGCGCCTTGCTGCCAGTTTCATCGCCCCCAAAGCTCTTTAATAATGTACCAAGTAACATACAATTTTTTTCAATAATCGAACACCACATGATCTTGTCAATTAACCAGAAACACTTCGAAAAAATCTCGAATTTATATGATTGATCGCAAATATCTCGCGAATGGAAAATTTTAGCAAGAAATTCCTCCAATCAGTTTTTGATTTCTTTTTATTATCTAAACCAAAAATTTCTTGCG
Organism: Ochlerotatus camptorhynchus; assembly: GCF_037179485.1. Classification (NCBI taxonomy): domain Eukaryota; kingdom Metazoa; phylum Arthropoda; class Insecta; order Diptera; family Culicidae; genus Ochlerotatus; species Ochlerotatus camptorhynchus. Next base: position 404,492 of record NW_027041253.1, on the reverse strand, counting down.
AAAATGCGTATTTTTTTCATCAGAAAACGAGGCGTTTCCGTGATGGGAAAAAGGGGTTTCCCTAACACAGCCGCCGAATATTGATATCGAGCGCGTAAACCTACGTCAAATCTACGGTCGTGTCTTGGCTACAGCCTCTTTTTTCATGAACTCTCTAAGAAATTCTCTTGAAGCTATCTTCAAACTAGCTTGAGCTATATTATGAGTAAGTTTTTCTAGGAACTTGTAGCTCTCCTGAAAATTTCTCTTTGATTGATTGATCAACATTTAAGGGATTTTCAGCCGTAGGTGATCACTAGGCGTAGTTTCTGGATTGTAATCCTAGCCTCGTTTGAATGCTCCCTGAAGTGCCTTCCGAGTTGCTTCCCTGTAATTCTATTTATAATCTCCATAACTGTCGCGTAAGATCTAGCTTGGCATTCTCTTTTACAAATGTCTTGAAACGCTTTTCAAAATTTTAACCCGAATTCCTTTCGAATTATCCCTAAAATTCTCGCCAAGTTCAAGAATGTGAAACAGTAGCCTAGCCTCAAAATCTTGAAAATTTTCACTTGTAATTTTCTAAAAATTTCTTTATTCAAATGTTATGCCGTAGATCTCATTGTTTTCAAAAATAATATCTTGGCTCAGTTTATAAATTCGGCCTAGTACCTTTCGTTTATTCTACATGTAATTTAGATAAAAATCAAAACTCTGGTACTTTTAAGAACATTTCAAATCTTTGGCGTCAATAATTGGATTGTGGAACATAATTTGACAGTTATTTGTTGCATTCTTAAAACCAAATTAGTTTTAAAAATTCTGGAAATTTGGTTTATTTCTCAAATTGGAAGTGGGACATCTCCGATTTTCTGCAATGAAAGTAACTCCGGTTTTCTGGAATGACACTAAAATTCGGTGACTTTTTTCCGGTGACATCTAGTGCGGAAACTATTTATTTTTCTTATCATAACGGGTGGCAACTAAAATTTTGGAATTTCTTTCTCAAGCTGTCAAAAAAAGGCAAACATACTTGAAAAAGATCTGATTTATTGAAATTAGAGATACATTGTCCATTGTTGAAAAAAAAAATTAGTGAACATTTGAAAACGGTCCGTAATCGGATGTTCGGCGAAGCTTCCGTTTGATGTCGGAACAGGAGCGTTGTACGGCCTTCATGTCAACTTTGCGAATGCATCTCTTGATTCTACCAATCAACTGTTTGCAATTCGTGGCTCTCCAGTTATTTTTGTACACCAAGGAGCTCAAAACCCCGAAGAAATCTTCGATTGGGCGACACTGAGGCAGATTTGTCGGGTTGTGGTTTTTGGGTACAAATGGGATCGAATGGGTATTCAGCAACGATTGTGTTTTTTTGGCGTAATGCGATGACGCTTTATCCGGCAACACGTATTGTCAATCAGCATGATGTTTTTGTAGAAACGGGATCAAAATTTTCTTCAAACATTCGTTCTGGTACACATATTGATTGATTGCCAAACCAGAGGGCTTGAACCATGGCTTAGAAATGCCTTTCTCGTCCTTTTGCGTCCATAATTTTGGCTGGTCTTCCACTACCCTGCTTGCGAGCAGTTGTTGGGGAGCTTAGGATATGGTAAACAGTCGAAGCCGCAACATTTTCGCTTTTAAAATGTTGTACCATATACTTTTTGCCGAGATTTAGGTGCAGTTCGTAGAACTGTACAACGCGCTCGCGAAATACTTCTTGTTTCAACGGCATTTTGAGCAGAACTGAGCAAGCATAAACAAAACAGAAAAAGGAGAGAGAGCTAACACATACACACTCTTATTTCTCTCTGAGCTCGTTTTTTGTTGAGCATAGAGGCCTCGAAAAAATTCCAAAATTTTAGTTGCCACCCGTTATTTGGCAGTTTCATTAAACCGTGAAAAATATGTTGGGCACCCGGTAAAACCCCGATTTTTTTATTCTTAAGTTCAGTGGCCTATTCTCCTGAGAAAATCCGCATTTTTTTTTGGAATTTTCCTCCGATTTCAATTATCTCTGAATGCTCCACGAAATTCCCACAGAAATACCTTGCAACTTTCCTGAGGTTTCCTTTGGGCATGCTCCTTCAAATTCACCTTGAATTCGCTTAGCAATCCGCAACCTCCCGAAATTCCTATGGAATTTTGCTTCGAATGCCCACTGAATTCTTGTTAGAATGCAATATATTGACATCACCTTGTAAAGGGTGATACGGTCAAAATTTGGTCAAGGGAAAACGCGTGTAAATCGGTGAAATCGTTTATTTAAAAAATCAAATTAAATTTCTTTTTCAAGTTCAATTAGTATAAAATTCAGGAAAAATATTCAGTTAGGCTTCCGCTTTTCCAAATCCGAATTGCCGGGCCTTACGCTTGACCCCTGCCATCAGATTTTGTACAGCCACCTTGTCCACCTTCTTCGCCGCAGAAAGCCAGTTTGCCTTGAACTGCTGCTCGCCCTTAGCAGTTTTTTTTGGTCTTCTTTAGGTTCCGCTTGACAATAGCCCAGTATTTCTCAATTGGGCGGAGCTCTGGCGTGTTGGGAGGGTTCTTGTCTTTGGGAACCACCTGCACGTTGTTGGCGGCGTACCACTCCATGGCCTTTTTACTGTAATGGCAAGATGCCAAATCCGGCCAAAACAGTACGGAACAACCGTGTTTCTTCAGGAAAGGCAGCAGACGTTTATTCAAACACTCTTTCACGTAAATTTCTTGGTTGACAGTCCCGGAAGCTATGAAAATGCTGCTTTTCAAGCCACAGGTACAGATGGCTTGCCAAACCAGATATTTCTTTGCGAACTTTGACAGTTTCATGTGCTTGAAAACATCTGCTACCTTTACCCTTCCTTTTGCCGTATAAAACTCCTGTCCCGGAAGCTGCTTGTAGTCGGCTTTGACGTAGGTTTCGTCGTCCATTACCACGCAGTCAAACTTCGTCAGCATCGTCGTGTACAGCCTCCGGGATCGCGCTTCTTGTAAGTCGATAGTCCGGCTCGTTTTTTGGCTCGATGCACGGTTGTAGACGATACACCCAGCTTATTTGCGGCATCTCGGAGAGAGAGGTTAGGGTTTCGCTTGAAACTACCGGCAACTCTCTTTGTCGTCTCAGCGGCTTCCGGTTTTCGATTTCCCCCCGATCCAGACTTCCTGGCTGTCGACAAACGTTCCCCAAACACTTTAATTACATTTGTAACGGTTGATTTGGCAACTTTTAGCGATTTTGCCAACTTTGCGTGCGAGTAGCTCGGATTTTCGCGATGCGCGAGCAAAATTTTGATACGCTGCTCTTCTTGCTTGGACGGCATTTTGACAACTGAAGAGTGAATTCCAAAATCAAAATAGGAGCAACATTCTACACACACACACCTTCAAAATGAGGGGTGTTCAGGTTTTTTAAATGCAAAATTGAAAGAAATACGTCAAGTTGATATTGACCAAATTTTGACCGTATCACCCTTTACTATGGAATTGACCTTTTTATTTCCTTCAAACTACCTTCCGTATTCCATGAAAATTTTCCAATAAATTTCGTATTACTTTCAGTAATTGTTGAAAATTCTCCATTTGGTATGCTCCTAGGAATTCCCTTAAAACTCTCCTCCGAATTTTATTGGAATACTCTCCTTATTTCAACCGAATCAATCTCGGAAATTCCATCGAATTTCCCTTCAGAATACCTTTTAAATTCTCTCAGATTTTTTTTTGAAATGCTCCTCCAAATGCCCTTGAAACTCAATTCTCCTTGGAATTACCTTGAAATTTTCCCCAAAAATTAAAAAGGTTGGATTTTTTCAATCTGGCAAGCTATTCAAATGTAATCCTTCCTTCTTTTGAACATGAGCAGTTTTTTTTATTAATTTATTTGATAAGGCTCAATAGAATTAACTGTACAGAGCCGAGGATTCATGTTCACTTTACAATACATCTTAAAACTATAGTCAAAAGGTACAACACAATAAAAACATTTATCTTCCGCTATCCAATAAGCCTCCTCCACCAGAACGGGAGCCGCTTCAAGTGGTTTCATTGTATGGCAGATTCGCCAACGGGGGTCAGAGCGCTTCCATTGCAGCAATGAACGCAAAACGTCGTCAGCACTCACACATTCATCACGAAACGGTTGCCTTCCAAAGTCAACGACGCATCGACTGAAAGAACTGCTGATGAAGAACAATGAGCACGTGAGCAGTTGTTTTGAGTTGTACTGATTTCATAAATTTTCAAATAATCAATGCTTCACATTTGTAGCAATGTTTCCTTCTTTTAAACATGACCAGTTACTTCAAGTTGTGCCGATTTCAGAAACTTTTCAATAATCAATCTTTTTTTTTATTTATAGGAATGCTTCCTTCCTTTAAACATGAGCAGTTCTTTCGAGTTGCTTTACATGGGAACATCTGTTATTTAAATGTGTTCCAAATTTAAGTTGTATATAGATTCATGATTAAAATTCGGCTTAATTACCCATTTGGCGAAATGACACAGCCCCTTTTCAGAATTGAATTCTCCTTAAATCCAGGCATGGAAAATCATTTGCATTCATTTCGTGCATTCATTTACATTCATTTGCCTCTAACTTTTTTCTTGAACAGAATTCCGCAAAATAATGTATAAAGCTTTTGTAGGATTTGTTATTAGCTGCAACTTTTGTTAACAAGTCAAATTCGTATCTCTTATGCATGGCAAACCAGAGCGAACAGAAGCCACTACCATTTTTCAGTGAATGTATTTTACATTCACTGAAAAACATTAACAAGTTCTGCCCGCTCTAGTTCGTGATGCATAAGAGATACAGATTTAAATTATGACCTAAAGTTGTAGCTAATAACAAAACCTACAAAAGGTCTATACAACATTTTGCGGAATGCTGTTGATGAAAAAAGTTAGAGGCAAATGAATGTAAATGATTGTATGAAATGAATGCAAATGATTTTCCATGCCTGCTTAAATCTACTTCTAAATTTTCTTGAAACTCTCCTCCAAATTTCTGTGCCAACATCGCAATGTTGCCTGAGTTGTTAATCTAGGTCATGATTGGAATAATTTCCCCATCGAGAACTCGATTCTCGTGCTGTCCAACTGCATTGGCCCGAATTTACGACCGTGTAGAATGGATCGTGAAAATTATTGCACACCTTACATAACAACATCTCGCCCAAAAATGGAGTGCAAATAAAATTAAATCAAATGACAGGCTCTCACCATGTTCAGCATCACCTTCCACTATCAGATCGGGGCTCTGATGTCCATTTTTCGAAAGCCCAAAAACAGACTCGAAAGCCGAATCGGGATGACTCACCACCACCTCTTTCGACCACAGGCTTCGTAAATTCTGGGAATGAATTTATCTTCGTCCTTTGAATAAATGGGTTGATCATTGATCATCAAGTAGCCACACGTTCGGCAGGCGAAAGCGAGAGAGAGAGAGAGTGTAAAGCAGGTGATTCATCTAATAGCTTTCGGTAATAAAGCAAACCAACGACCAGCACAATTACCTCTCCTGTTTATGGTGCGAGTGTGCGATCGGTTGGAGGTCCTCTTGCCGCCTTCCTATACCGGGCAATAGCAGGTTAATTGATTACCGGCTGAGTAGTTGTTAATAGCCGATGGCTATTAATAAATTGATTGGAAAATACATGATCCATGAGACGAGATGATGAGTTAAGCAAAAGGAAAAATGTTTCTGATTTGAGGGGTTGGAAGGAAATGTTATACTATTATCAGCATGAATCTTTAGCGCGAGAATTTATTAGCTAGAGAAAGTTCTAGAAAGTTCTGAAGAGCATAGATTGATAGATCCGTTAGAGTGCGGCAGTGCGTAAATTGAACAGAAGTTAAAATTGAGCGAAGGCCTATTAAAGCGACAATACAAATCAAATGCGCACTCCTTTACCTAGCTCACTTGACGGGGTGAGGGGTTTTGAGGTATTTCCTATTTCCATTTTACGAAGTGCAGAGTCATTATAATGTTCTATTCGCATTACTTCGATGTTTTGACGATATTCGGATTAATTCGGTATAACGGCCAATGGGAATGTGAGATTTTCGGTACACGACTATCAGCACCAAATTACGACTAAGTTGGCCCACGTGAGCGAAAGAAGATCCTACTGAAAATCAAAACCTATTACGAAATCGCAGCCCCGGAACTGATCAGAAACATTAACAACCTTTGACAACTGGCCGCTGCAAGCTGTCAGCTACTACCGACGAGGGGGATAATGAATGAACTATGTACCATGCGATTCACCCCCTGCCCCTTTTACACAATCGCTGACCGCAAACCCGACTCGGCGGCACGACCGCCCTTAATTTCAATATTCACCTTTTCTGGATCTCCCTCTTCCAAACCGCTCAGCAGGAGCTGAGAAGCAGAGGTCCCCTCTATCTGTCGGGGATGCGAGGAAGGGCAGCGCGTAAATGGTGTGTAATCGTACGTAAATGCACTCACTGCCCCAACAGCTTCTCTGCTTCTTCTGCTGCACCACCGATCGGTGGACTGACAAGTCGGCTAATTGTGTTACATAAATATGTCACTCGCGCCGGAGTTGTTTGTTGTCACAGGCAGCAGCAGCAGCAGCAGCCTCGCAGAGATACATATTACGCAACGACGACGCCGCCCGGACCTCGCGATCATAAAGAACGCCCAGTAGGCAAAGCAGTTCAAACCGCGGCGCTGGCTGAGGTAATCCCCGTGGTCTGAAAAGCTCTGGCAACCGATCGTGAAGAAAAAGCTCCGCGTCCTAAACGCTTCCACGGACAATTGGATTGCGGTCTGAGTGCGGTTGCAGCGGTGAAAAAGAGTAATGCGATGGGACAGTCTTCGCGCCCTCTAGTTGATGCAATCGATGACGACAGTAACTTGGAACATGGAAAGTTTTCCACCCGGTACTGCAGCGCTGAAAAATTATTAATCACCCTAAAATCCCATTACTTCTTCGATACGGACCGCGAAGAAACATTGTCGATGTGACCTCAAAACCGGGCGGCATGTGTCGACTACGGAGCTACGGAGCGAAGAAATGTGTCGCCCTCAGCGGTTTGCTTTTTTTTTTTTGGGGGGGGGGGGGGGAGATATATCAACTTTGCAACATTCATAAATGCCGGACGACGGGGACCGGGGTAGGTACGTATCGATGAAATCATGAACGTCGGTCGATCGGCTGCTGCTGCAGCTACTAATAGAGTGATTGCGACCGGTTTGCCACCAACATTATCTTTCAGTCTGTCTCTCTCTCTCTCCTTCTCGAGTGAGGCAAGAGGTGCTCTGCTCGCGGCGCTAAGCATGTTTCGCCAATAACTGTGTCAAGAATGTGAACTATGATATGAATGCCGAATCCGGTTGCATCGAGTGCTAATTTGTTCTGGTGTTTTCACTAGGACCAATGATCTCAGATTGATTTCGGGAACTTTGGAAGACCTTTTTAGCAACGTTTTTTGATTCGCAGGCCAATTGTTTGGCGGGTTAGACATTTTTATGGTCGCATTTTTTCAACATTTTTTCTCTAATTTATAGACTTTCGTTTCACCGTTATCCAAGGTTGATGGTTAATCTCAAATATACAAATGGCGATGGCGATTTACTGTGCTGTGGAAGAGCTTGGGGTTAAATCCATGACTTTCTGCTCAGTAAGCAAAAACGATCCCTCCAGGGTCACCGAGCATCTCACAATCCACAGCGCTTCGCGTCAAAGCACTACTTCAGGAAAGTTCAGAAAAGGTCAGGTAAAATGAGAGATTTCATGGATAGTTCCGAAAGTTTCACGGAAGTTTTCAAATATTCAGGAAAATTACGGGTAATTCCGGGAACTTTAAAAAAAAATACCCAGAAATTCAGGGAAGTCTAGAGAACTTAGCGAAGTTCGAAGATCTTTTGTGCAGTTCTATTAACATCAGGAAAGTCTAGAACTTTGGGGAAGATTTAAGACGTTAAAGAATTAGTCTCGATAATTTAAGGGCAGTTCCATAAAGTTAAAAAAAACTACAAGGGACAGCCCCATGGGTTTGTACGCAATGGTGCCGTAGGACTACGTGGTCTTATATAATAAATCTTATTTGTTAACTGCAGCAGGAGCTTGTTGTTGGGACCTCCCTTAGCTCAGTCGGTAAAGGCACAGCTACAAAGCAAGACCATGCTGGAGGTGGCTGGGTGCGATTCCCGGTCCGGTCTAGGAATTTTTCGGGTTGGAAAATTTCTCGGCTTCCCTGGGCAATAGAAGTATGATTGGACTTGTCACACAATTATACCAATGCAAAAATGGTACAGGCATCGAAAGCTCTCAATTAATAACTGTGGAAGTGCAGCTAGAACACTAAGTTGAGAGCACGCTATATGCTAATATGCGATATGCAATAAGCTTGAAATGCGAAGAAGAAGAAGAAGAAGAAGCAGTTGGTGCTGCCATGGTGATTATAATTGGTGAACTTGTTCCTGTTAAAAACAATTTTCTGTTTCCCGGCGCGATGACCTCGATCGCGTGTGATCTATTTTACGGTTTTAGATAGAACATAAGAAAAGCGATACTGTTGGTAAGGTATGCATTCGAGTGCAGCAACATAGCTGAGTCTTGTGGGGAAAATGCATTACGATTTATCCCAGGCCATTATTGTAGAAAATTGTACCTGTTAGATCTTAGGTGGAACGCTTCGGAATATTTAGAAATATAGAGTGCACGCTTGATCTACTTTAGGATACATTATTGACTGCTCTCGAGAACGCAATCTCATTTTAATATCTTGTTTAATTAGGGCCTCAACAATCGTTACGTCGGTTATATCTTGTTATGATGTAAAAGGCACGATAGTCTGCGTAAAGAGTAAATCGAAACATTGAACGTCGCGTGAAAGTGGAACTCAATGAAGGCCTAAGTGCTTTTTCGTAGCTTTTAGGTTTCGAAGTTGAAAGATCGTCGGTTGCTGTGGCTTGCTTCTTGAGCAGGAAAACGAGGTCCCAGGTTATTTCATATTAAAGAAATTTGTGGTCAAATCGCTTGGTTATCGTGTATTTTGCGAAGCTTGTTGTCGTCGTCGGTGCTGGGTCTGAATGGTTACAACAACTCGAGTAAAGATATGATGATGAGGGGCTCGGTGGCCTTAGAGCGATAGTTTTTGCTTACTGAGCAGAACATCATGAGTCTAATCTCAGATTCATCCACATTCAAGATTCGTCAATCGCTTTATTTGTTAATAAGACTACATGGTAATAATCGCAACTCAATGATTAAAGAGGAGCTTGTTTGCTTAGTGGCAAACTGTTTTGCTTACTGAGCAGAAGATCGTGGGTTCAATCCCAAGCTCCTTCGCGTTTTATGATCGTTAGGACATCAATTCAGCTTATCGTTTACCAAAATGAACCCTGTTGCAATCCCAACCCTGCTTACCCAATATCCCTGTGATTCCTCGTGGAAGTGCAGAGGTATTCTCGGCTTCCATCAAAGCGAGTGTCACGTCAACACATTCCTACCCATTCCTTTCTTGACCTGTGTTCAGGCGCGATCGGCGCTGGAACGCCAATTTTTACTCATTGAGGATGATTGCTAGTTCCAAGCATCGTCTATTGGTTCTCTGTGTAATAACAGCTGATCTGACAATAACAGAGTAGAAACCGTGGGCGTTCAATCATGCTCATGCTCATTCTCTGTGAAAGGGAAATCATATATTGTGTGGCATCAATATACATGGCATGTCGAGAGATTGAGCTCGGATGGAAAATTTTTGCTATTGGATTTGAATTTTTTGGCTCTCTTGGGACTTGGGACTGACTAACTTCTTGGATCTGTGGTCAGCATTTATTTCAGATCAGTTTTTGAAATACCCCCTAAAAAATCGGAACATCTCCGGTCACCACTGGCTACCACACATTTTGAAAATATTTATTAAAACTGCTATAAATTTCCCATCAAATCCATTCGGTTGTAGAAATTTTCAAAAATATGGAACAGAGATAAATATTCAAGATGACGAACATTAAAAATTTTGAAAGTTGCTCACGCGGATGGATTTTGATAAATAAGTTCGATGAGAATTTTTAAGGAACTCTTGAGATAGTTTCAAAGAAATTGTGTGGATTTTTTCCGGAGAATTACGAGGAAGCTACAAGTTATGAGGATTGCTTTTCGGGTAGTTCTGTTGAACTCTAGATTCCAGCACCTATGGAGAATTCCAAGGTAGATCAAAGTAGACCAGAGGAATTCTGAAAAATTGTCTTGAAAAGTTTTAATTTAAATTCACAAGGATTTCTGCGGTTAATTTCTAAACAATTCTTAAGAAATTTGCAAGAGAATTCTGAGAATAGTTTTAAGATTATGCAGAAGAGATTTTTAAGGTGAATCAATGATATTCTCTATGATAACACCATCATTCGGAAGAGATGTGAAACCGTTGGTCCCCGGTCCATGAGTTAATGGGTTGATAGGTAGGGTCCAGGTGTAGGAGCTGCCTCCCTGGCGTCGGTACCATTGGTACTCAGTACGGAATACATGATCTACGGAAAACAACTCAAGAAGAAAAAAAGATATTTTTTTAAAATTAGCATCTTCAACTAAGATATTCTCGGTAAAATATGACCAGGGATGGCATATTTGAAGACATGTCTTCATTATGAAGACATTTTAAATAGTATCAAGACATTTGTTTTTCGCAGACATTTTGAAGATATTTCATATTTTGTGAAAACATGTGAAGATGTTTGCGAAATGAAGTAAGAATTTTTAGTTTTTTTTTTAATTGAGAAGAGATACGTAAAGATGTTGGCTTCATATCCCAAGAAACATTGCAAGTTTTATCACGGTTTTAAAGCATGCTACAAGTGTACATCATAGTCTGCAGAACCCTAATGCAACCCCAATTGCTACTTGGGGTGTTTATTATGTTTCTTAATTCAATTTCCTGCGATTTCCATATTTTTTTGTGATTTTCGAAAATTTCCCGAATTTTGTAGAAAATTGTTTTAATTTCATTTCAATAAAAATGTGAAATTTTGTTTAAAACTCAACTGTCAAAAGACATGACAATCACTTAAAAAACAGCTTATTACAGCCATAAAGTTGTGATTTGTGGTAATATTTCAAAAGGAAGATAAATTTTGGTCTAGAATGTAAAATTTCATTAAGTAGGGTTAACTACCCCATTTCCGGCCTATTAAGCACAACCCATACTTAGTCTTTCTTAATTCAGAGGCGTTTAGCACCAAACAGAATGTTATTATTACAGATGAATTCCAAATTTATTTACCTTTCCATATGTACCGTTAGTTCTGATAAGGGGTCGCGAAATATTTGTTTATTGTTGAAAATGCAAAACTGCTTCTGGCGGCTCAACTTGGTCTACGAATTTTCTTGGGCCTATTAGCCATTGAAACGCCATTGGGATTCTCTTTGGCCTATCAAACGGAAAGATAAGTGAATTCTTGTGCGTCTTTTGTACACTTCAAGTGCGCCTTTTGTTTTCTAGATCTTATTTTCCATTCTTCAACACTTCGTCGTGCAGCAATTGAATAGAAGCATCGTACAAAACGTGTGTTCGACACGTTCACGCCGCAATCATACACCGTTTGAAAAATTCATGTAAATTTCTGCGAGATATAGCGTACACTTTGAAAAATTTGTAGACTTCGTCAATTTTTAATATACCGAACATAGTAACTTTTTATATCTTAGACCAAAATAAATGTATCTTACTTTTATATAAGTTCATAATTAGCTGTTTTTAAAATAATTGTCTTTTTCTAAAACTATATTGATATTCAAAAACTAGACTAGACTAGATGGAGACATGGTAGAGACGAAGGTAGTCTAGTCGCATAGGAGTATTGAGCGAAAACCCAAAACTTGATAACTTCAAAAAGATATAAATCAGAAACGAAAAAACACATCGCTGATTTTTTTTTATATGTAAGCCTAAATTTTCAAGGAAAAAATCTAAAAACTTCTTGCGCTCTCTGTCTACAAACCATGAAAACCATAATTCTTTTTTAAATATCATAATATTCAAGTATTTTTTGAATTTATTTATTTATTTGAAAAAAGTCATTTTTGAAAAAAATCTTCACATGGAAATGGTCACCCTAATCACAACATAAAAAATATAGGTCTAATATTTTACAGTAAGAAACAAAACTACCATTGTCTACGAAGTTCTGAGACCCACTATATGGTTTTGCTATGGAATGGCTGTATATGTCTATTGGACCAAACTTCCTTTCAGCCAAACCTCCATTCTGTCAAACGTCCCTTTTGCAAAACGCGTTTATGCCAAACGTCCATTCGATCAGACCCTTCCCCTAGAAAAAATACCTAGCCGCTTCAAGAGCGTTACAGAGAAGAGAGCTTTTGGGCCACCCCCAGAAGACTTTCGAGGTCTCACATTATAACATTCAAAGGTTCCCAATAACTCAGACTTCCCGATGATGCCTGCCACACTAATCAAACAATTTGCTAGCAAATCCGCCCATAAACACTGCTATTAAAAAAAAACACGTGGGCCTTTCCATAGCGCCACTCGCAAACACAATTTCATGCACAGAGCATATTGAGGACATCTCCCTCCCGAAAGCGCGCCGCCCTCCGTTCACGCATTCACATAAATCGCATAATCACATAATCGCTTAACCGATCGCGTAGATCGATTCGGCATGGAAGACATTTTCGCGAGTGCGCGATCACTCGTTCCAGCGCTGCGAATGTGAATCTGCGCGTGAAATATGGCTATGTTTGTGTGTATATGGGCGCTTGCGACGTCGCCACGGCTAATTAATCAGCGTTAAGGGGCGCCTATCTCGCTCTGTGCTGCTCAGCCAGGAATGCGCGATCGGCGGTCGGAGTGTTTGCAAAAATTAATAAATAACCAATTAATCACGGCCCGAACCTAATCCGACGGCGACGACGACGACGACGACGACGCCGAGATTAGAGAGAACGTCTATTCTAGTGCGGTTGCTCGGTAAGAAGAACAAAGGCGAATGTCACCGTCGTAGGGGGCGTCACTGTTGTTTATCTTTGGCTAGGGGCGTGAAAATTCCCCATAGACCTCATTAATTAGAGGGCCTTGCAGTTTGAAAAGTTTCTCAGATATCGATCCCGCGTGCCGCAACCTAAAAATGTCACCCTTTTTTTCCGCTGAATTGTAGTCCAACTCAAATCGAAAGGCATAAACTGGTGGCTTGGATGCGAGCAAAAACACGCCCTGTCCATATAAGTGCCCGAAATCACGCTTTCCCGTTCGAGTGGCGGGCTAGGCGGGCGCAGATATGGCAAAACATTCCCATTCGCTTTGCTCAATCGTGTTAGGCATTATGCACCACCACCACCACCACTATAACCAGCACTGAGCATGTAGCATATTGCATCGATCGTTTGGTTATTAAATATAATAAAGCCTTTGACTCGATCCTAACGCCCGTCGCCACCGAAACCAGCCAGTCAGCCATCAGGTACCTAATTCAAATGATAAAAATCATTTTCCAAAAGGTAAACACACTCCGAGTCGTGCGAGCGCATATAGAGGATAGTGTTTTTCTGTGTGCTGCAGTTCCAGAAAAGTGGAACGCGGGCGCTTTGGAAAGGTCGAATCTGCGCGAACTGCCACCACAAGCCGAGCTTATGGGCGCGAAGGGCGTGACGGCGAAAAGGCACAAAATGCGGTGGCATATCTCTTCTAAGTGTATTTTTCTGAAGTGACCTTTTCCCGCTTGTCTTAAGCCCTCCGCGGCCGCGGGCGCTGCCAAATGCGGGGGTGACTTTTGATCTTTTGAATTGGATTTTTTTTTCGATTAGGAATGACGACGGCTTGCGGCGGGGACGGGTGGCGGGAACTTGTGAGTGGAATTTGGTTCAAGTTCGTTTGGGTGATCTGGAAATGTCATAATCGGCGAACGACAACAAATACAGTTAGATCGAGTCACGCCAGCCAATCGCTGCGGGAAACCGAAAGTGATCGGCACCGCGGTGGAACCGCCCGATGACCTTGCGCTACTTGGCATCATCAGAATTTGTGTGGAGTACAGTGCACTGTTGTTTCCAGGACTGGAACTGTGACAAATTTCTGTAAATATCCAAAAGAAGCAGCGAATTTTCTTGATGTGGAATATCTTTGTGAGATAATTGATAATTGACCAAATAGTGCCAGGAGTTTACTGAAAGATGGTTTTATAGTGACATAGAGACGTAAAATCTGGTGCACTTAGAAATCGGACACTTTATTTATTCTATAGCAGCGGCTCTAATGGTCGGATTTGGAATGTTTTGACAGCGAGGAATTTGCAGCAGCGGTCGAAAATCCAAGCTTTTCATCACCAACAAAACGATGGACTCGAAGCTGTATAAGCAAGTGTGCCTGGAGAAATGTATACTACCTTTCATTAAGGCTCATAAAGGTCCAGTGAAGTTCTGGCGAGATTTGGCAAGCTGCCACTACTCCAGTGCTCCGCGACAATAAGGTGGATTTCGTTAACTGCCCGCAGTTCCACCTAATCGGAAAGTATCGGGTAATTATCTAGCGGAAGCTATAGAAAACTGGAAAGACAACTCAGTGCGCTGCACTACAGTCCAGTGTGTGGCAGACGATGGCGGGAATTCCAACTAAAGTCCGCGAGTTCATCCGAGCGCCGTCGGAGTCATTTTACAATTATGACTAAATTACATTATTTTTATCCTACTTCAAATCAATCCCGAGAAACACCTGGTTCTATGTGTCCGGATTCTAAGCGGATTACTACCCAAGTTGAAGAAGAAGTAGAATGAGGAATGAGTCCTGAGGGCTGACAAGTCTAGTAAATCTACAGGACAAATCCAAATGGTTTTTTGGACAAATCCAAATGGTTTCCTGGACAAGTCCAGAATACTTTCGAGTCAAGTTTAAATGGTCAGATAAGTCTAGCAACCAGTCTTGTAAGTGGTCACCGTAGTCGACGCATTTTCAGTGATAATCGACAACCTTTGCTACCGACATTTGCTAAACAAGCTATCAAATTACAGTACCAAACTAAAATGTCATATGACAGGCTCTATCATACGACACAGTCGCCGAGGACCGTCACGAATGTCTGTATTTTAGTTTTTCTCATAATAAGAGCTGCTGATGTTGTGCTTGTGTGAATTCTGAAAATAGCAAGCAACGGTGTTCTTGTAATAACATTTCTGATTAGAAATGGTTTAATTTAACCCAAATTGAGGAATAAGAACGAAATCACACATGGCCCATCGCCCATCGCTAGAGTCGACCTAAATGCCCCTAATTTGGGCCCATACATAAATTCAGCAATCGACTAAATTTTTAATAGCGACCAAAAATATCCCAATGACGCGTTCATCTAGATAAAATTGATAAATAGCAGATTTTTAGCGATGGGCCTAATCTTAGATCCATAGGCCAACATTAGAGCCATTTCCCCTACTTAAAATTTTCACAAACTTCGGAAAATTAGACTAGTGGAGGACTGCGAGGAAAAAAGGAAAAGAAAGTTACATAACAACAAACTGAGGTCACTACAATACTATTTGAATTACACAACACAACAGAGAGACCAGAAATCACACAGTTCAGTTAACACAGCTGTGGTTCAATCCGTCGAAGGTTTTGTGGTGAATCGCTCGACGCAGCAGTTCTCAGAAGAACAATTGACACTTCTCAACAAGGGATTAGGATATGCGATCTCCTCAAAACCTGACGTGGAAGAGACCATCGTTGACATGGAGACTGCAATCACTCACACCCTTCCTATTCAATTACACGAGACTGCCAGGAATATTATTTCAGAGACAATACAAAACGGAAAGGGACATTCACTTAGTAAAACCGAAAAAGAGGAAATTCGAATTCTCAAAGAACTAAAAACAAAGCCGGTATTCTACACAAAAGCGGACAAAAGTAATGCAGTAGTGATTTTGGACAAAGAGGACTATGACAATCGGATGACGGAAAAAAATACTAATGGCCCATACAGACAGTTGAGGATTGACCCCCTCCCATCTATAGTTGAACATGTGGATAAAACGTTGAAAGAGTGCAAGGCGTTTATTGGCAACAGTACGAATCAATTGAAAGTTTCAAACCCTATTCTACCTAGGATCAAAGGTTTACCAAAGATTCACAAACCAGGAAACGAAATGAGGGAGATTATCCCCACTCATAAGCTTGCCAAATGGCTAGTAAAGGAATTCCAAAATATGCCTAAACCCTTTTCCACTCGCTCAGTTAACAGCACACAGGAATTCGCAGCTTCAGGCATCAGGAGAGATTCGGGAAGATGAAGTCATGGTTTCATTTGATGTCACAGCACTTTTTCCGAGTGTACCAGTAAAGGAAGCCATCAGCCTTTTAGAGGACTGGCTTCTGAAGCAACGTGAGGATTCTACTTGGAAAAACAAAGTTCGGTCATATCTCAAGCTTACTCGTCTTTGTATGGAGGAAAATTATTTCATTTTCAGAGGAAATTTCTATAAACAAACTAAAGGCGCTCCTATGGGCAATCCGCTTTCTCCATTTTTATGTGAATTGTTCATGGCTAACCTAGACAATACTCTGGAGGATAGGAATTTGTTGCCCAAATGTTGGTATAGGTACGTGGATGACATCTTTAGCATTGTCAAAAGGGAAGATTTATCAAAAACTTTGGAGGCCATAAGCAACGTTCACAAGGACATCAAATTTACTCACGAAGAAGAGAGAGACGGCAAACTCCCCTTCTTAGATCTTCTCATCATCAGGGAAACGTCTTCGTTCAATTTCGAAATCTATAGGAAACCAACAAACACAAAGAGAGTAATACCAAGCACTTCAAACCATTCCCATCAACACAAAATGGCCGCTTTTCACCACATGGTTCACAGGATGCAAACCCTTCCTCTTAGCGATACAGGCAAATCAAAGGAAATAGCTCACATTTTTGAAATCGCTAGACTTAATGGGTATCAAGAAAAAACAATTCAAGCAGTAATCGATAAAAGAACAAGGGATCATTTTAGGCGTATTTCGACAACTCTTACACCAGTAACTGAAGGTTTAAAACGGGTAGCGGTGCATTTCGACAAAAACATTACCAAACCATTGATTTCAAAGTTTAGAAGTTTTGGCCTAGATTTAGTATTCAGCAGTAGGATAAATCAGCTGAAGTCACTGTTAGGATCAACTAAAGATTCAATAAATGTCTTAGGGAAAACCGGAGTCTACAAAATCTCTTGTCCAGATTGCAATAAAATCTACATTGGTCATACGAAAAGGACTTTGGAAACAAGGTTTAAGGAACACATCGCAGAGGTAAAAAAGGCTAACAAAGAGATGGATAAAGGACTTCATTATGAATTTATATCCAAGGTTGCAGAACATATAGTTAAAAAGGGGCACAATTTGACTAAGGAAAACATTAATATCCTGCGGACTGTATCTTCACCTTGGAAATTAGACGTAGCCGAAAGTCTAGAAATATTTAAACATAATCCATCAACATTGCTTAATAGAGATCAAGGAAACGGATACTCGAGACTCTTTAGCATGCTACCTAAAACAACACATCGTAGCATGCATCTACCTGTTGGAGACTGAATTTAGGTACCTGTTTACGTAAATTTTGACATGGCAGTAGATACCTGCTGATTTTTAGTACCTATTGATTAGTATATAACTCGTAGATTAAAGATGGATTCTTCAGTGGTGTTGAGTACTTGGCACTGATGAAGTCTGCAAGTAGTAGACGAAATACGCGTATCTGTCAAAAGATAAGCAATTATAACGGAATTTAAAGGAAATAAACCAACCCACTCAAAGCTCTTCATAAAGGGATTCCGTTAAGAGGTTCGACAAATTTAAAGGATTAGTATTTTAATTTGTTGAAAGGTGTATTATTTGTGGTACGTTATTGCATGATGCATGATAGTGGTCTACCACCCATTGTAGTACGCTAACTAAGTTCGATATCAGTGGGCTATCTGCTCTGTTTGTCTTGATCAAGCTTAATAACCTCTGATTGTTCTCAACATGACGCTGTATGAAGGGCCGAAATCGGATTGGGTGGATCGATAGGCAAAGTCGTCTATACTTATCTACGGTACAGTAAAGAATCTCCAGCCAGCAACATGACATGATCGCACAATTGGTCAAAAAGACGAGCCCCCAAACAGGAAGATGTCCGAACGAGTGAGGAGAAGAGCCCGCCCTTTATCCACGAAATGTTATCAACAGGGAGTTGGCAATCCCACTTCCCCCGTCCAAATCGCTTCAATCGGGTTCCTGTTGGACAGTCCCTTCCCTTTTGCAGGGGAATTGGATGTATCGTTGGCCTAAATGCCCCTAATTTGGGCCCATACATAAATTGGGCAATCGACTAAATTTTCAATAGCAACCAAAAATATCCATTAGACCCGTCCCAATAACGCGTTCATCTAGATAAAATTGATAAATAGCATATTTTTAACGATGGGCCCAATCTTTGATCCATAGGCCACCATTAGAGCCATGTCCCCTATATATAATGATCTTCACTTATGCGAGTCGATTGACATCTGCTGAAAATAAATGAGGGCTTAGTTGATTCTTAACATAGAAACGAAGATGCAAAGGTGAAGGATAAGAGAAAAGAGAGACCGAGGTGTTGACATGAAAAATTAGAAGTCGTCGTTGATCCAATTACCTTCCATCATGTTAACTTTTCCATAGTATAGGATACTAAAACTTAAGTCAGAGATCGCAAAATATCAGCAGTCTTAGAATTTACAAAATTAGTTAAGTTCAAGATCATGACAATTACCGGAAATGATACCAGTGAGAATCCCAAACAATTTCTCAGCCTCACACGTGATATTTTGATAAATTTGCAATCTCGAAAGTTTTAAGATGTCCATTTCGGATATGTTTGTTAATTTTAGAACCTTGAAAACTTTTCATGTCATAGAATCTATCAAATTCATCCACAATTGGAATTTTGAATTTTCGTCCGGCGTATAGCAGATTTTTACAAGTTTGAGATCTCCCACATCTCACTGTTATATTTTCTTCTGAATTAACTAAATTATTTCTTCTGAATTTGTCTATGCTTATCTTTGAAATTTTTTCTAGGGATTCCTTAGGATCATTCCAAAATGTCTTCAGAGAAACGTTAAAGATTCTTCCTCAATAATCTTATGATTCACTCCGATATTCCCTGAAAATTATCTCCATATCAATCTCGGAATTCTGTACAGAATACTCTAGACATTTCCTACAGCATTTTTTTTATAATCATTCTACAATTAATTCTCGTGAAAATTTGCTTCAATTTCTCCCCAAATTATCTCCATATCAGCCTCGGAATTCTGTGAAGAATACTTTACTTCTTGAAATCTCTTATTGTGTCCTTTTGAATTTAAAAATTATAACCCCAGAACTGACTTGGAATTTACTTCAGAATCGCAAGGGAACTTTCCTAAGAATTCTTTTGAAATTCTTCTCGAAATTGCCCTCAGAGAATCTCTTGAAAATTTCTTCGAATTCACATGGAACTCTTCTTTGAATTCCCTTGGAAACTTCTGCAAAATGCCCTGGTACGCTATTTTAAATATCTTTGGAAGTGTGTTCAAAATTCCCTGTGAAATCACCTATTTGACACGCTCTTGGAAACTCTCTTTACATTTTTATGAATTCTCTTAGGAATAACTAGATTTAAATTCTGCAAATATTTAACTGCATTCAGAATAAGATTCATTTGAAATTACGTTTAATGTTGGAGCTCTCCTCAGAATTCTCCTTTTTGAAATTGATCGATCTCGAAATTCAGTGCAGAATCCTGTAGGAATTCCCTCCAGCAAATTCGTTAAAATCACTCTACAATTAACTCCCGTGAGAATTTCCTTCAATACCCTGAAATTCATTTGAAATATTCTCCAGAAATGTCTTGGTTTGCCCTTCTGAATTTCGAAATAATTCTCGCAGAATTTCCTTGGAATTTACTTCAGAATCGCAAGGGAACTTTCCTGAGAATCCTTTTGAAATACTTCTCGAAATTGCCTTCAGACAATCTCTTGAAAATTTCTTCGAATTCACATGGAACTCTTCTTTGAATTCCCTTGGAAACTTCTGAAAAGTGTCCTGGTACGCTATTTTAAATATCTTTGGAAATGTGGTCGAAATTCCCTGTGAAATCACCTGCTTGACACCATCTTTGAAACTCCCTTTACATTTTTATGAATTCTCTTAGGAATTACTAGATTGAAATTTACGATGTTGGAGCTCTCCTCAGTATTCTCCTTTTTTGAAATTTATCGATCTCAAAATTCAGTGCAGAATCTTGTAGGAATTCCCTCCAGCAAACTCTTGAATTTTCTTGAATTTTACTTCAGAAATGCCAGAGAACTTTCATGGGGAATCTTTTGAAATTATTCTTGAAATTCTCTTAAGAGAATGTTTTGAAAATTTCTTGGAATTAACATGGAACTCTTCCTTGAATTCCTTTGGAAACTTCTGCAATGTCCCGGTACGCTATTTTAAATATCTTTGGAAATGTTTTCAAAATTCCCTGTGAATTCACCTATTTGAAACCCGCTTGGAAACTCTCTTTAATGTTTCATGAATTCCCTTACCTAGTTTGCACTAGCTTGAAATTCAGCAAATATTTAGTTATATTCAGAATAAGATGCATTTGAAATTATTTTCGATGTTGGAGCTCTCCTCAGTATTCTCCTTTTTGAAATTGATCGATCTCGAAATTCAGTGCAGAATCTTGTAGGAATTCCCTCCAGCAAATTCTTTAAAATCACTCATTAACTCCCGTGAGAATTTCCTTCAATTCCTACCCTGACATTCATTTGAAATATTCTTCAGAAATCTCTTGGTTTGCCCTTCTGAATTTCGAAATTATTCTCGCAGAATTTCCTTCAGAATTGCAAGGGAACTTTCCCGAGAATTCTTTTGAAATACTTCTCGAAATTGCCTTCAGACAATCTCTTGAAAATTTCTTCGAATTCACATGGAACTCTTCTTTGAATTCCCTTGGAAACTTCTGAAAGGTGTCCTGGTACGCTATTTTAAATATCTTTGGAAATGTGGTCAAAATTCCCTGTGAAATCACCTGCTTGATACCATCTTGGAAACTCTCTTTACATTTTTAGAATTCTCTTAGGAATTACTAGATTGAAATTCTGCAAACATTTAGCTATATTCAGAATAAAATTCATTTGAAATTATATACGATGTTGGAGCTCTCCTCAGTATTCTCCTTTTTGAAATTGATCGATCTCGAAGTTCAATGCAGAATCCTGTTATAGGAATTCCCTCCAGCAAACTCTTGAAATCATTTGGAATATGCTTCTGAAATCTCTTGGTTTGCCCTTTTGAATTTGGAAATTATTCTCCCAAAATTTTCTTGAAATTTACTTCAGAAATGCCAGAGAACTTTCCTGGGGATTATTTAAAATTATTCTCGTAATTATCTTAAGATAATGTTTTGAAAATTTCTTGGAATTAACATGGAACTCTTCCTTGAATACCTTCCGGTACGCTATTTTAAATATCTTTGGAAATGTGTTCAAAATTCCCTGTGACTTCACCTATTTGAAACCCGCTTGGAAACTATTTTTTTTAAATTTTCATGCAGGGTGGCAAGTGAACCAGGAAAACCGGGAAAAAGTCGGGAATTTATTTTCACCAGGAAAAACCGGGAAAAAACCAGGAGTTTCATAAGTCCACCAGGAAAATAATCTTGTTTGTATAATTTAAATTGGTTTTAAATTTTATGTATGTCAAAGTTTCTTTTTATAATCAGGTCAAAACTAACCATTTTGTTCAAGCTAAATCTTTCAAACAAATAAACATTGATGAACAAAATTTACCCTGAGAATTTAGTAAATATATTTTGTATTTATTTTTAATTTAATTTTTTTTCTCGAATCAATTGCATGTATCTTCTTCTTCTTCTACGCATTACAAGCTTATTGCATATCACATATTAGCTTATTGCGTGCTCTCAACTTAGTGTTCTAGATGCACTTCCACAGTTATTAATTGAGAGCTTTCGATGCCTGTACCATTTTTGCATTGGTATAATTGTGTGGCAAGTCCAATCATACTTCTATGCCCAGGGAAGTCGAGAAATTTTCCAACCCGAAAAATTCCTAGACCGGACTGGGAATTGAACCCAGCCACCCCCAGCATGGTCTTGCTTTTTAGCTGCGCCTTTACCGACTGAGCTAAGGGAGGCCCCATGTATGATTTGTGCTTAATTGATAGCAGACTTAAGCAGTGCCGACGCGTAACTACATTGAAGTACCTGTTCAACATGTTCAATGAAAAAGTTCTATTTCTAAAAACTTCAGATAAGGCCTTGGAACTTCATGCATGTTCTACAAAATTCGGGAAAGTCTTACAAGTTTCAGGAAAAGCCTGTGAACTACTGTGATGACCTACGACGGTCAGGAAATCTCTCCGAACCTTCAGAGAAGTTCTACAAATTTCAGAGAAGTCTTACGAACTTCAGAGAAGTCTTACGAACTTCAGAGAAGTCCTTTAATCTTTGGGGAATAACTACCAATTTTACAGAATTTTCTACAGATTTAATGTAACTTCTACGACATTTAGGCATTGCTTAAAACTTAAGGATAATCCTATGACACTTATGGATTTTTTCCGAGCTTCAGAGAAGTCTTCAATACTCTTGAAAAGTCCTCTGAACTTAACATAGTTCTCCAAGCTCAAAAAAGTTCCAAGAACTTCCGAGAAGTCGATTGAACTACAGGTAGTCCTACGAAATTCATGGGAGCTCTCCAAACTCCAGGGAATTTCCAAGAAATTAAGGAAAGACCCACACACTTTTGGAAAACCCTTCGATATTTAACCCTTATGAACTTCAGGGAAGCTTTTCTAAATTTAGGGTCCTCATATATTCGGTTAAGTCCTTCAAACTTCAGGGAAGTCCTCAGTGGGGGGAGGTAGCTCATCGATTCTTCCGGTTCGCCTCATAGCATCGTGCTATAAGGTACCAGGCGATAACCAGGGTAGTTGATCGATAGCTCGATGACGTCATTTCGTTGGCGTCTGTAATGGGAAATTCTCATAGCAGGCGTTGACGATGGGACGTTGTCGAGTTGTTGAATAGCAACTATCGTGGTAACTCACCGATTACCTGTCGATCTGCCAAATTTAGATAGACGTCTGCCTTGAATTGTCTCATATAATAATATTCCGCCCACTATATCACAAGAAATTGCGAGTAGCTGAGTGAAATGGAGATAAGTTCAGCATTGGGTACAGGACCAAGTTTCCCTTGGGTGGTGCCAGAAGATGAGCGCAATAGAATCATCAAGTTGCCATAAGGCACGGAATGAGACTATTGCATGGCTGGGTAGTCAAAGTCTTCCTTTTGTTAGTCATTTCAGGTGGATTAGAACAGGTTTAGGTTTAGGGTGGGCGTTGGCCAGAATTGGATTTTTCAGATGTAATCCTGGATAGGACCCTGTCATTGAACGTCGCGTGAAAGTGGAACCTAATGAAGGCCTAAGTACTTTTTCATAGTTTTTAGTTTTCGGATTTGAAAGATCGTCGGTTACAGTGGCCTGCTTGTTGAGCAGAAAAACGCGGTCCCAGGTCCTTACATATCAAAAAGATTTATGGTAAAATCGCTTGTGTATCGTGTATTTTGCGAAACTCGTTGTTGTCGTTGGTTCCGGGTTTGAATTGATACACAAATTTGAGCAACGGTATTATGTGATATGAGGGGCTCGGTGGCCTTAGAGCAACCGTTTTTGCTTACTGAGCAGAACATCATGAGTCTAATCTCAGGCCCATCCACATTCAAGATTCGTCAATCGTTTTATTTGTTAATATGACTACATGGTAATAACAGCAACTCGGTGATTAAAAAGGTGCTCGTCTGCCTAGTGGCAAACGTTTTTGCTTACTGAGCAGAAGACCGTGGGTTTAGTCCCAAGGTCCTTCGCGTTATATGATCGTTAGGACATCAATTCAGCTTATCGTTTACCAAAACGAACCCTGCTGCAAACCCAACACTCTTATCCAACATCCCAGTAATTCCTCGTGGAAGTGCAGAGGTGTTCTCGGCTTCCATCAAAGCGAGTGTCATGTCAACACATTCCTTCCCATTCCTTTCTTGACCTGTGTTCGGGCGCGGCCGGCGCTGGTATTGCCTAATTTAAGATCACCAGTTTTTACACATTGAGGATGATTGCTAGTCCCAAGCATCGTCTATTGGTTCTCTGTGTAATTACAGCTGATCTGGCAGTAACAGAGTAGCAACCGTGGGCGGTCAATCAAGCTCAAGCTCAAGCTCAAGCTCAAGAAGACACTTGAAGATTCGGGCAAGAGGGGGAAGAATCAAATGAAGATTTCCAACCAGATACTGCTTCCAACACACCGGATGCGCCCCCTTTCGCATCTAGATCCTGGTCATAACCCTGACAGGGCGATCACGAGGCACCGCGAACGGGAGCGTCCCCGGTAAGCTACGAGATTTTTTAGTTGGATGATTATTTTCTGCGTATACATCCCCTGCAGACCACAAGAAGATGACACTTAGTGATGCTTCAAATACTGCGCTCCCTTCATGTTTTGAACGTAGATCAAGTTCCGGTAAAACTTCTACGAGGTCTTGCGAACGGGAGCGCCCGTTTTGCAGTAAGTCAAATACGATGTTAACTGGAACAGAAACGGTTTCTGCTGCTCAATCTCCCTGTGCTCTAGATGATCCAACTACGTTCGATGAGATCTGCGGTCGAGCTGACAAGACATGCTGGTTGAAAGCAGTGAACGATGAATTGGATTCCCTTGCATACCAAACCAAATTCCTTTGACTCCTTGCACAAAACTTGGGAAATTCGCTTCCAGAGTGTCATAATTAGTGATTAATTGCATCATGAACTCCCATAGCTCAGTCGGTACAACAAGTACAAGTACAAAGCAAGACCATGCTGGAGGTGGCTGGGTTCAATTCCCTGTCCGGCCAAGGAATTTTTCGGGTTGGAAAATTTCTCGACTTCCCTGGGCGTAGAAGAGTATGATTGTATTTGCCTCACAATTATATACTAATGCAAAAATGGTACAGGCATCGAAATCTCTCAATTAATAACTGTGGAAGTGCATCTAGTTGACTTTAAATGCGAAGAAAAAGCATGAATTTCTAAGCAAGCTCAAAGGCGAAGACTTCAAATCTAGAAGACTGTCAACTCTGCCATAATCCAAGCGACAGATCAGTAGCGCTGCGCTTGAGCGAAGGTGGAAGTACAAACCTTTCTTCTGAGGTTGTAATCATTGCTATCGAAGCATTTACCTTTGAGCGGCAGATGACACGATTGTGTCGGTCTCATAGCGGTCGTATGAGAAAATGTAAGAGTTGCCAGTCTTCTTGATATGCTGTCTTCGTCAAAGGTCTAGGCATGTTTGGAGGACTATCAGGGGAAGTTCAGAGAAAGCCTGCAGAGGACTCCCAGCGTGTGTTCAAAGAACTTTCTAGGTTAGGCCCGGGGAGCTTCCAGTGCATATTCCAGAGAAGTTTCATGGAGAATCCAGAGGACTTTCTGTGCAACTATAGGGAACTTATCGAATTACAGCCAGGGTCGGTTCTGAGTATTCAAAGACTTCATTTTGCCATCCTCTTAAGCACCTCGAAAAGATTTACTGCTTACAAGATTTGAACATCGTTCAAATAAATGAAGATCTTACTTAAGACATTCTCGTCGTTACCGCTCTATCTGATAGACCTTATCTGACCTCAAAGTTCCCTCCTCCACGCATATACCGATTACATTCAAGGCTATGATACCAATCGTCGTCCTTTGTGCACATTCCACTGCATAATTACCACCTGGAAGAGGCCGCACAGTGCATCCTCCCGGTCGCAATTCAACACCTCGAAACACGGAGAAATAGTCACACTTGGGCGAGGAAAATCTCTCTCTCTCTCTCTCTCTCTCTCTCTCTCTCTTGCATCTTGCAAGTGACTCGGGATCAAGGTCTCACTGCTGCTCTCACTACTCGTTTGACTCGTGCTGGTTGCGGCTTTGGAGCAGACTACTTATTACCAATTCAAATCGTTCTCGCTATCTCACTCCCGCGTTGCCACTGCAAGCGGGCAGAGGGTGGCAAAATAATTGCGAAATCAGCAATTCTCCTCGGACCGCAAACTCTGAGAACGTGTGGTGTCTTGTCTAAGCACCATGGAACACGACTGCGAGGAAGGGCAGCTCGTTATTGGAACAAATACTGGCTGCACCATCAGTTAGTCTAGGAGGCAAACTGGAAGATCTCGGAAAAGTGATCTCCACACACTTGGTTAGCGTCTCGGTTTGATCCAGTAGAAACAATACCCAGCCCGGAATGGACGGTTCGAAATTGAATTTGAACTGGTCGTTAAGTGCGCTGCAGTGCATCGAAAGAGTTAATTAGAAACAGATCCACCGCGCGTTGGTGCATGGTGCGGTCAGCACTGGGTCGTTTTCTGCCAGAACAGAAGTAGAACCGAATAATTAAAAGCTACTTAAATACGGCGACGACGACGACGACGGCCGTGTCGTCGATTTTCAGGCCTACGCGCCCGCGTCCGGAGATAATCGTACGCCTCGTTTGCTATTCATTATTGGCTTAGCCAATATGTCAGGGTTAGGGCTGCTGTGAAGAAGAGTGTTTTAATTTATGCGAAATCAGCGTGCTTCTATCATCTCTCGTGGATCTGATTGGGTAGCCTCTGGAACGCATTTATTTGCACCAAGCACAAATCCTAATGAGGTCCATCCTGTTGTGGGCCTTTGGGAAGCCTTTGACCTTACAGAAGGTCATTGTACAATCTTCCAAACATCTACAGACCGGCAAAACTCTTTCTACCAAGCCATTAATAGCTTATGATTCAACGTGCAATAATTTCATCAACTTGAACTATAACCAGCAAAAATTCCTCAACTCGTTGGCATCCGAAAATGCAAAAAAAAAAATGCACCTAATTACCATGACTTTCCCCGTCATATCTTGTCTGTGCCTTTCAGCATTCCAACATCCCACCATTCGCACAGGCGAAGCCCCAAAATACCACACGACACAATTTGTTCTGAATCTATTTCTGTTGACTCCTCGAAACCCTTACGTGAAAGTACCACACGCGGATGGTGCTGCCAAAAAATGTCTCCGCGAATCGAGCAAACACGACGACTGACTTTCGCGTCAGGCCATCACTCAAAACCCAAACCCGTTGTTGGTCGTTGGCAGATTATGAAATTCCGCAAGCCGCGGAATTCCTCGTGATTTATTGAGCGCGCGAATCCCCGGCGCCAGATCACTCGGCAATTGCCAATGAAATTATAAAACACACTAGTGGCCGCCCCGGTGTGACACGTCATCAGCCATAATTATTAGAAAATGTGCGAAAAGTATCGTGGTCGTAAAAATAAACTTGAACCCAATTCATCACATTTGTAAAAGAACTGCATTCATCGATTTGGGACCGGCCACTTCCTGGACGGTGTAACCTTTTTTGGGTATTCCCTGCGAAGATCTGCCCCAGTCATCACCTCTACCCAAGAGAGACCTTCAAAAAGACGCTCCACATCCGTCCATCGTTCAAAACACTCACTCACTCATTCTGCCATGCACCTAGAAACGTCACTCTAAATTCGTAAAAGTCATCGCGTCACGACGACGGCGAAGGTGGCGACGGCGCTCAGTTTCGGCTTAGTCACACTGCAATCTACGTAGGGGTAGTGCGTTGGAATTCTCGGCTTTGACGAACGAAAAAAAAAAATACAAATCGGAGTGATCTAAATACCACTGCTTAAGAAGAGCGAAGCGACAAAAAACACAACGTTGCACACCGGTAAAACGTTGAAGCCGGTCGGAACACATACACGCTTGCACGCACACACAAACCGCGCGCTGATGGTGGGTCTAAATGCGTTCTAGAAGGTCTAAATTTAGCGTGGTAAAACTATTGCGGAAAAATGCGATTGGGACTAAAAATAGGTGCTTCGGTTGTGAAAGGGAACGGTTTGTCGGTTGGGAATTCGATTGAGTTTGATTGACACACTAAAAGCGCTTATTTTTAATGCCTTCGTAATTATCATTATTATTATTCAGTGACTGTGGTAGTTTCCTTTCGAATCTCCAAAAATGCAACGAAAACTAATTGCTGTTTCATTTTCTTCTCGTTTCAGGTGCGTAAGCTGTGGATAATCGCAAATTCAAGGTCAATCAATACAGGGGTCTTAGTGTAGTCGGTAAAGGTGCAGCTATACAGCAAGCTCATGCCGGAGGTGGCTGGGTTCAATTTAAAAAAATGGTACATGCAACGAAAGCTCTCAATTAATAACTGGGGAAGTGCTCTAAGAACACTAAGTTGAGATCTGACAGTAAGCTAAAATACGATCTTGTTTTCCGTGCTGAGCACCAATGCTACCGACGCCAGGGAGGCAGCTCCCACACCTGAACCTATCGACCCATCAAGTCATGAACCGGGGACCAACGGCTTTACTTCCCTTCCGAAGAAAGTCGTGGTCAGAGATGTTATGCCTCAGAACATCCCGGTGGCGGTATTCTACACTAAAAAGTCGCCTTGTTTTTAAGGCCAAGTCACTTTTTTCTGTTCCTAAAATTTCATTTTTTAGATCTAGAGATCTTTGGGGAATTTCCGATCTTAAGAACAGTTCCTGTAACTTAAGTCCAGACTTTTTGAACAGTTTAAAGATCTATGTATAATCGTAAATTTAGATAAATTCAGGATAGTTCCATGCTGTGCTGAAAAACAAATCGAGAATTCTTAAGATGTTCCGTGAATTTCAGGGAAGTACAGAGACCTTCAGAGAATTTATGAAAACTTCAGAAATGTTTCAGAAACTTCACAGGGAAATTTAAAGGTGTTTACGGGAATTCTATTTTTTCGGAGCAGAACCGAGATCTTCAATGGAATTAAGAGCTTTAGGAAACCTTGAGAACATCAAGACAGGCCAGATAATCAAAGGGCAGTTAAAATAATTTCAAGGAAATATTAGAAACTTTAAAGAAGATTCGAGAAACTAAGTAAACTTCCGGAAACTTCAGCAAAGCTCCGAGAGACTTTCTGGAACGTGATACAAATTATATGCACATCCGGAAAACGTGAGAGTATTTTAAAGGTGTTATATCATGAAGATTTCAAGAACCTTAAAAAGTGCGAAAATTTAGCTAAGTTAATTAGAGGACATCAACGAAGTTCCAGTGATAAAAAAAAAATTATATTCAACGAAGTTCCGAGTACTTCGAGGTAGATCAGATAGCTTCAGAATAATCCCATTAACTTAAGCAAATTTACAGCGACTTACTAGGACTTTAATGGAATTATGGGGTATTCCATTAGTTCTATGATTGATCCGGATTCTTAAAAAATACTGATAAATCCAGGGCAGTCTAGAGTACTGTAAATATATTCAGTTATCGCTTAGGCAGTTTTAATAACACCAGGAAAGTCTAGACTATTGAAGAAGTTTTAAATTAGTGTCGATAATTTAAGGGAAGTTTTATGAACTTCAGAAGACGGAAAAGGAGCGGAACCAGCCCAGGGCTGAAAGTCTCCTTAATAGAGATATAAAAAAAAACTAAATAAAAATCTTGAGATCTACAGTGAAAATCATAGAACTATATTAATTATTTGGTTCTACTTCCATGAAAATTGCGGGAGCACAAAAGTTCCAAGAAATTTAGAAAATTTTTGGAAACTTCACAGAAGGACAGTGGCCTTCAGAAACATTACTATGGAGCTTAAGATGAGAACGGCGAACTTCAGGAAATTTTATGAACATTTGCAAAATGCGGGTGCATTTGAAAGAAGTTCAGTAAGCTCCGAAAGTTAGAGGAATTTCAGGGGGAGGTCAGTTCCATTAGTTTCAGAAAATTAGTGGGGAATTTAAAGCAGTGCCCAGATTTTCAGATAACTTCAGATACGTTAAACAGTTATTTGAGGTCTTCGCATTAGATGATCAAATTAAATTCCGCGCAGTACAACAAGCTTTATGAGAACTGCAAATACTTTAAAGAAGTTTTGAGAATTTCAAAAAAAAAAAAACAGAGAACCTCAGAGCATTTCCGTCAACATTAGAGAAGTCACATAAATTTTAAAGAAGTTTAGAGAACTTCAGTGAATTGTTAAACGTTTAAAAGAGTTTTATGATCGTTAGAAAAATTGAGGAATCTTTAGGAAGTCCTATAAAGTTTAGAATTTCGTGAGAAGTATTGTGAGCATCAGGCTAGTTTCTCAAACTTAAAAAGAACTTCAAAGCAGTTTCATTAACTTCAGGAAAATTTGAGAACTTTTAAGTGGTACATTCCATATTGAACGGAGATTTCTATTGGAATATTCCTCAAAATCTCGGTGAGCTATCCTCAGAATTTAAGTTTATTTTGGTTTTCCTCAGCATTACCTTGAAATTCTCCATAATTAGGAACCCTTTGGAAAGATTCTTCGAATATTAATTGAATTCATTCCAGATTTCCTTTTGAATCTCACTCCTTCCCTTGGAATTCTACTCATATTGAAAGTCTCCTAACAATTCCTTGGCATTTCTCCTCACAAATTCCTGAGATTTCTTCTCATAATTTGTTTGGCAAAGTCTCCTGAATTCATTTTCCGAATTCCAGATGTCCGGAGATGATGGAGATGTCCGGGAGTTATTCTCACATTTAATTGTAATCCTCCTTTTAGTATTTTCAAAATTTTTGCAAAGGGGTGTGCTCCGGATTCCTTTTTTTTCCACAAAGAATGCCCTTGGAATTTTCCGGTGAAGTTCATAAGAGTTGTGCGCTTCAGAAATTCCTAAGATTTTTCAGTAAAATTTACTTTTAATTTAATTCAGGGTTTAATTTAATTCAGGGTACTTTTCGTCGAGTAACGAACTTTTCAGTCTCGGAGCATTTAATTTTACATGACATGTTTGTTTACGTCTCATCCTTTATGTCAAAGATGGATTCCGTCACGTTTAAAATTAGTTATTTCTAAGTGTGTACCTTGAAAGCAGATTGCATTTGATATTTTTCTGAATGATTTTTTCCCAGAGCTCCCTTTAATTATAATTATAATAATGTTCCTCGAGTCTTTAAAACTGTGCATGGAATTTGACTCCAGATTCTGGAAAATTTCTTTAAAGTTCAGAACTAGTTCAAATTATTTTTTTTTAAATATGCATGTTCCAAAACCAAAAAAAAAAAAGAAATGTCATGCCTCTGTATTTTTTTTTAAATTTATTTGTTACTGAAGACTAATCCACTGTGAATCTACAGAGTTCCAGGTGTGAATGAAAATAACGAGAAAAATTAAATGCTTGTATTTTAAAATTAATTATTTTCTTTAAAATATCCTTATTAAATAAGGCCTGTGCTCGAAAAAAATGCACCAGACAAAAGTGTTCGCCAAAAATTTATTTTAAGTCGGATTTTCTTGAAACTTTCAGGGAATGAATTACTTATTCAATTTCCTTTCCATCGCTGAAAGCCCGCACCTTTCCCTTTAGACCCTTCATTACATTTTGTGCAATGGTGGAGCCGACCTTTTTGGTCACTTTCATCCATTCTTTCTTCAACTCCAGCTCGTTCTTAAACACCTTGGACGATTTTCGAACTTTGGCCTTCATTATGGCCCAAAATCTTTCCACCGGACGAATCTCTGGTGAATTTGGGGCGTTGGCGGTTTTTGGTACAAAAACAACGTTATTGCCTCTGTACCAATCCAACGTCGATCGCGCGTAATGGCATGATGCCAGGTCCGGCCAAAATAATGTCTCGCAGGACGCTTCTGGAGGCACTCGGTGCGGTAAATTTCGCTGTTGATGGTACCCTTTGTGATGTACGGTTTACTCAGTTTACCGCATTGGCATATGGCCTGCCAGAGCAAGTGTTTTTTGGCGAATTTGTCCACTTTCTTCTTCCTAATCTGCGTCTGCCTTGATGTAGGTTTCGCCATCCATAACCACAAACATCGGTTTCGTTAACCACTCTCGATACAGCTTCCTTGCGCGGGATTTGGCCGCCGTGTTTTGTTGATCACGCCGGTTCGGTGCCTTCCGGACCTTGAATACACAAAGCCCAGCTCGTTTCATGGTTTGCTGAACGAACCAGGCGGAACACTTTGCCTTCAGAGCCGCGTCGCGAATCGAAAGGTTCGGATTACGCTTGAAATAATCCAACACCTTCCGGGCCTTCACAGGGTCAGCTGTCTTCGATTTTCTTCCACTTCCAGCCCGCCGCTCGGTCGTCTGGGACTCCTTAAACGATTTTACCACCCGAGACACAGTTGTATGGGTGATTCCCAGTTGTCTTCCGATCCATCTCATGGTCGCAGCCGGATTTTCCATGACGGCGCGCAAAATTCTCCGGCGATTTTCTTCTTGTTTCGATGACATCTCAATAACCACTGAACCAATTGTTATGAAATTTTGCTGGAAGCCGAGAACACCTCTGCACTTCCACGAGGAATCACTGGGATATTGGGTAATAGGGTCAGTGGTTCGTTTTGGTAAACGATAAGCTGAATTGATGTCCTAACAATCATATAACGCAAAGGAGCTTGGGATTGAACCCACGGTCTTCTGCTCAGTAAGCAAAAACGTTTGCCACTAGGCAGACGAGCTCCTTTTTAATCATCGAGTTGCTGTTATTACCATGTAGTCATGTTAACAAATAAAACGATTGACGAATCTTGAATGTGGATGGGCTTGAGATTAGACGCGTGATGTTCTGCTCAGTATGCAAAACCGGTTGCTCTAAGGCCATCGAGCCTCTCATATCACATTATAGCGTTATTCAAGTTTTTATAACTATTCAAACCCGGCGCCGACAACAACGAAAAGTTTTACCAAAGCAACCGAAGATTTTTGAAATCCTAAAACTAAAAGCTATGAAAGAGTACTTAGGCCATCATTAAGATCCACTTTCACGTTCAATGTTTCGATTTTCTCTTTACGCATGGTTCAGGCAATCATAACAAGCTATGACCGACGTGACGATTGTTTAAGACTTGGTTGAACAAACTATTCACATGAAATTACGTTCTCGAGTTTTACTTGGCATGTAATGAACAACAGAAATACGCGATAATTCATATTTCATTGGTGTTCTTGCAGTGTTGCCCAGAAAGCAGTCGATTAATAATAATTAATTACTTTGAAGTTTAATTAAAAAAAACTGATCAAATGTCTCATTTGAACAGATTTTTTTTTCTTATATCATTGAAGGGCTTGGACGATGAGAACAAAAAAGTTCACTTTTCCTATAGTAATTCTCATATAAACTACAAAGGACCAGTGCAGTATATATTCGCAGTCAAATATGCTCAAATTTTGGGACCTGTTTTTAAATCGATTGAGCTTGGTGGAGCAAAATCTACATTTTGAACCACCCCAATCTGTGTATCCCCCGAATTTCTTTTAAATTATCAATTGCTGTTCAGAATTCTGCTCAAATTTAAATTGAAAATTTTCAAAGTTTCAGAATCAGTGTATGTATTGAATCATTTTTTTTAACTGGGATATTTAATTGAAACATCTAGGACAAAGAGCCTCAAGATGCCGGTTTTTATGATTCCAGATTCGAGAGATTTTCAGATTTTCAAGTTTACAGATTTGAAAACAAATTTATTCATTTATTTATTTATTGATTCGTCAATGAATCAAACCCTAGACTACATATTAACATTAGGACTTATGTTCTATGACTCCGCAGTGTTCCTAGCAATCCGAGAAAACCTGGAAAACCGGGAAAAACGCGGACATTAGACGAGATAACTTAAAAAAAATTCGTAATGCCTAATATATGGTTATAAGTTGTGAAATTCCCCATAAATTTTCATCGGAATCCTCATAAAAAATCCTTTAATACTATCCACTATCCTGAGAATGCAATTAATTTGAAAATATTCTCAAAATTTTGTTAAAAACTCTCCTCAGGAATCCAATCATCCGCATATCAGAATTGAAAACTTTCCTTAGAATTTTTCCTGAGTCCATGTATAAATCTCTTTGAATCCTCGTCAAAGTTCAGTTGGAATTATTCTTAAAATTCACAAACTACTCGGCTCACGATCCCCATAAAATTTCACTGCCACGTAGTGATTCCCCTTTGAGGTTGTTTTGGCAACCTCTATGAAATTATTCTAGAAATTACATAGGAATTCAGTTCCAGAAGTTTCTTTCTTCCTCCCAGAAATTGTTTGGAATTCAACTTATAATTTCTTAGGACATTCTCCGAATTATATTGGAATATCCTGGTCAGATTTCCGTTGGGATGTTTACCAGAATTTTGCAATTGTGCTTCTCAGAATTTCACTTAAATTTACGCTTTTATTCCATTTCACAGAATTCTATCGAATTTCTTCCGCTCTGCAGAACCTTTTAAAATTCCCAGATCAAAATAATGATTTTTTTTTTCTTAAATCTGGGATCTTGTAAATTTTCATTTCATTCAGTACATTTCGAATATTTTTCTCAATGCCATAGTTAAAATAAAATCAGTTTCTCAAAGTCTAGGTTGAAAAGTAAAAAAAAAACGAAGTCTCGGAGGATTGAAAATTGAAATCTGTTATTATAAGCTACAGAGTGTTCAAACCAGCTATTCTCCTTAGAATCTCCCAGGAATTCACCATGAAATCCTGTCCACAAATTCCTTAGGATTCTGAATGCTATAAGACTTATTCTCGGAATAATTTTGTTTTCCAACATTTTCTCTGAATTTGCTAGAAATAATTCTGCATTTCTTCAGTTGATGAGTCCCGGAGTCGGTTGTGGATATCGATCCTCATCATCCAGATCTTGTTTTCACGGTGTATTGTTTAGCAATCTTTCCATTTGTTGAGAACGTCGATGAACATGATCGTGACTTTAGTAAAGTTGATTATGACGCACTCAACTCTATGCTTTCTCAAGTTGATTGGTCTACTGTTTGTCGGTGTAGCAACGTAGATGATGCTGTTAGTTAGTGTGTTCCGTTGTCAAGACCTCGGAGAAAACCTGCTTGGTCCAATTCTCGCTTACAGTACCTTCGACGTATTCGATGCTAAGATGCTTAAACGCTTCTCGGCACGCAAAAATGGCATCCCCAAACTGGCGTTTGCACGAGCTAGTCGCAACTATCGGAGCAATAACCGTTACTTGTACGGCAGATACGTAAGACGTTTTCAGGACAATCTGCGAAGCAATCCTAAACAGTTCTGGAATTTTGTAAACACTAAGCGAAATGAAAGCGGCCTTCCATCTACCATGCGCATGGAAGATCAATCTGCCTCCACCGCAGAAGCCAAATGCGAACTATTTGCTGCACGATTTGCGAGTGTTTTTCAGGCATCAACTGCGTCTCCATCGGATGTTGAAACTGCGACAAGGTCCCTGCCCGTGGACGCATTCGACATTGATATTTTCGATGTTAATCAGACGATGGTGGAGAATGCACTGAAGAAGCTGAAATCTTCTGTATCACCTGGACCGGACGGTATTCCTGCGTTCATTTTGAAAAAATGTAGTGGCATGTTGATTACACCTCTGCAAGCTATATTCAACCTCTCTCTCTTCGAAGCCAGCAGTTTCCAATCGCTCGGAAGATGTCATACATGCAGTATATCTTCAAGAAAGGCAGTAAAGTGGATGTGTCGAACTCTATCGTGGAATAACTTCGTTGCCTGCCGGATCCAAATGCTTTGAGATAATTCTCAATGATGTTGTGTTCCAGGCCTGTAAAACGTACATTTCAACATCTCAGCATGGATTTTTTCCGCAACGTTCAGTCATCACTAATCTGTGTGAATACACGTCGTTTTGCATCAGAGAAATGGAGCAAGGAGGTCAAATCGACAGCATATACACTGACATAAAGGCTGCGTTCGACTCAGTTAATCACGATATTCTGTTGGCTAAGCTGGAGCGACTAGGAGCATCTTCGAGAATTTGTAGTTGGCTGAGATCATATTTGACTGGCCGTCAATTGTTTGTGTCTGCACCTTTTATTCCTCGATGTGGGGTGCCGCAAGGGAGCAACTTGGGGCCGCTGTTATTCGCGTTGTTCTTCAATGATGTGTCCCACTTTCTTCTGAGTTGCTGCCTAATGTTCTACGCAGACGATTTGAAAATCTACCTGGTTGTTAGGAGCACCAATGATTGCCGTCAATTGCAACAACAGCTATATTTGTTTGTCAGTTGATGTGCACTGAATCATCTAGCAGTCAGTGTGTCCAAATGCTGTATCATATACTTTCGAAGAACGAGAAATCCTATCCTACATGACTATACTATCAATGGCACTGTACTGAATCGGGTTGATCATGTTAAAGACTTGGGTGTGGTACTGTCGTCAACTTGGATTTATTCTCAAGTTAGCGAACGAATTTGATGACCCTCTGTGTTTGCGATCTCTGTATTGCTCGCTAGTTAGATCAATTCTTGAATTTGCTTCTGCCGTCTGGTCTCCGTACGATGCTGTGTGGATTTCACGAATCGAATCAGTGCAGCGGAAATTTGTGAGATGTGCTCTACGAGGCTTGCCATGGACCGACTCTTTACGACTACCACCCTACGAGCACAGCTGTGCGCTGCTTGGTATTGAACCGCTAGTGGATAGACGCAAGTTCAGCCAAGCTATCTGAGGAGCCAAAATTTTACGCTCCGAAATAGACTGCTCTGCATTGCTGAGTCAGCTATACATCTACGCCCCTCAACGAGTGCTGCGATCTAGACAGCTATTGTGCCAGCCAACGAGACGAACACAGTACGGATCCAACAATCCCATCGATTCGATAAGTCGAAGACTCCAAGACAATTACAGCTTGTTTGACTTCAATATCTCTACCAACGTCTTTCGAAACCGCCTACGGAATCGACCAGAATGAGTTAAAGTTTTTTTTTTTTAGTTAAGTTTTATTCATTAAGACCACGATGTCAGATGGATTTATACAATAAATTCAAATACAAAATACAAATTTCTGGAATTTTCAAAATGACTAGAAAATTCGACAAATTATTAGAAACCTAAACATTTTTCAAAGTCTTCAAGCAATTTTTTTTCCAGGGACCATACTATTTTTATTTCAAATCTGGGATTATGAAAGCTTCATATTCTAAGACTATGTCAAAACCTCAGAATCATGGAAAGTTATCTTACATTATTTTTTAAAGACTTCTGTGTATACAGATCACGATTTCTTGCATCGCAATCTTTGTATCATGTTCACGATTTTCAAAACAATGTATTAATTTATGGTACAATTTATTTTTATGCATTTTCGAAAAATTCAAAAGATTTCAAAAAGCTCGTGTCATTAAATTTCCTCTGTTATTTTACGCAAATGGCGCGAACTTTTTGCAATCTGAAATTGCAGTTTTTGCTTTTTTTTCGAATTCGCATCAAAGTAAATTTAACCTTCACTGTTCACTCTAAAATTCGGTATGACCTATTCAGCCCGACAGCGTTCGGCTAACTGACCTTCCATGACTCTGTTCCTATGTACATTTTTGGCGCATTAAAATCATAAAACGACTCTTCAACATAAAAGTTATTCAATTTTATTCCAAGTAGGGGAAATGGATGTAATTTCGACCTAAATGCCCCTAATTTGGGCCCAAGACGAAATTTCAATAACGACCAAAAATATCCATTAGTACCGTCCCAATGACGCGTTCCTCTAGATAAATTGATAAATGGCAGATTTTTAACGATGGACCCAATCTTAGATCCATAGGCCAACATTAGAGCCATTTCCCATCTAGAAAAAAAAACAGGATAGGGGAAATGGCTCTAATGTTGGCCTATGGATCTAAGATTGGGCCCATCGCTAAAAATTTGCCACTTATCAATTTTATCTAGATGAACACCTCATTGGGACGGATATTTTTGGCCACTATTGAAAATTTAGTCTATTGCTGAATTTATGTATGGGCCCAAATTAGGGGCATTTAGGCCGACATTACATCCCCTACTGCAATAATATCAACACTTTCGTTTTTTGCTGAATACTAAAAACCGGTAATTTTTTAGTACCGGGAAAACCTGGGAATTTCAAAATGAAAATACACTTGCCCCCCTAAACAACGATCAAGGTTTGATTGTGCCTTCGAGGAATTTTCAGGATCCAGGAATTCAGATTAATTAATTTTCAAGAGAATTTTGAAATTCTGAGGATAATTCCTTTCAAACTCTAGTGATACAGTCAACTCTCCATATCTCGATATTGAAGGTACCATGGAGAGATCGAGATATGTAACAAGATTAGTCTACTAGACCATTTGAACTGACCGAGATAACCATCAAGATATAGCAAAAATTGATCACATCTCGAGATACAGAGAGTTGACTGTAATTTCAAAATGGTTCTGTAGATGAATCTTAGAGAGTATCGGGAAAGTTCTGATGTGACTTTCTAGAAAGTTCTAGGCAAAATTCCAACGAAAATTTGAAATCTTGAATGTGATTCAGAGCACTGGCATAGTGAGGGGGGGGTTTCGGATTCAACACCTTTCATAATGTTTCAGGATATTTCAAAATATTTCAGAAGGTTCCGAAGGTTTCAACATGTTCGTGAATCTTTCAGCTTAACCAATCTAATCTAATTTGACAACTCATTTCGAGCTGTTTTCTCGAAACGTGCATAATCCATTAAACAACCTCGAAACGCACCAGCAGTAAGATTGATGGCCTAAAATCTAGTTTCGAGGCCCCTCCGAAGTTCCGGTTCAAACCAACTGAACCGCACCCTCACAGCCTCAAGTGACAACTCGTTGAATCGAGCTGGTACATCTGCTTGTCACATCATCATCATCACCATCAAAGAGTGATCAATTATCATAAGACGCGAGAGAGAGAGAGAGGTTCATCAACTGAACTCCCAGCAAATCCGGATACGATGCACTATCATACCAAACCGAGGAGGCTGCTCATCCACTTCTCACCACACTGACAACGACAACGGATGACAGTGCTACTAGTCTAGGTCTCGGCACACACTTCCTGACTTCATTGTCACATGGTTATTGAAATTAATGATGCTCTCGCGGCCCGTCAATCCTGAGCGGGTCGTTTTCCCAGGCCCCAAATCGTTGTTCTCGATGGACAATTAGGGGAATGAGGAAGCACAAATATCGAGCAGCCGTGGACCTGTGCCTTGCAGCGATGACAATTAGCGCCTTCCAAAATAGGATTAAGTCTGCTCGGGGTTTTTTTTTTCTAAATCGGATTGATAGGCTGCTTTCAGCAGTGATGATGGAGGGAAGTTCCAGGGCTTCTGCGGTGTGCAAAAATTTAGCACTCTGACACTTCCGCTGGCGTTTCCTTGGCGCGGATGGGAAGAGGCGTTCACACGCACAAGTCTAGAGCGATCCATTTTTGGACGACCAAACTAATTGAAAATCAAGTCAACAACAGTTTGCGCTACCGTTTGAAGTCGACGTCGGTGACGCGTAAATGTAGAAACAATGTTCAGTCAAAGCTAACGTCGAGAAGGGTTTCCTGAAGGTCGCGACACCTCATACGATCATTTCCTTTCGAGCGAGGAACTTGGATCACCCGGGAGAACCTAGAACGCCCAAACAACGTTCCCCGATTAGATCTTGCTGGTTGTTACCTACCAGATCTGTAGATAGAGCCATGAATATTTACACAAGATCAAGAACGTTAAATCTGCCCACGGAACAACCACGGGGGCTGAGACGCCACACTCTCTTATGCAACTCGGGTCGAGACTTTCTATGCATCGATCCGAGTGGCGCTCGACGACCTTAGAGCTGGTAACCGATTTGGGCTTTAACAACACCTAATTGGTTGTCGTCGGCCATAAATTCTAACAGGAAGTAAATCGCTCTCAAATGTCGTGACATCCAAGTTTGGGACCTACCAAAAGGAATGTTTATGCTCCCAGCGAACCGTTTTGGAGCAACGGCAGTTTGCAAGGAAGTGAAGCCTATCTGCCTGCCAGTATCAATTAGGCATAATTAATCATTTAATTACTTTGTTCGCTAATGCCCTCTCCCCCGGAGCTCGTTCGCTCGTTCGCTCGGAAAAGGGCAAATGTTTTCGCCTTAATCGGATATTGTGACGTGGTGCGAGTGTGCGTACGGCGAGAATCATCCGCCTGTCGCTTTGGAATTAATGAGCTTGATTTGAGTTCCGATTCGAGCGATAAGATGAATTAATTTGCTTTTGATCGACGCGAGCATCAGATACGCCGGAATGATTGGAATATAGTTAGCTCGGTGTGCTGGCGGTAGTTCGGTGACAATTGCAGCTGGTTACTGCTGTGGTTGACTAATTAGAAGTGATTACGATCTGCGTTCGCTGTCTCATATGTAGCCTGTAAATCATCCTGCAGTAGAGGAATTTGATTTATTGAATCGACGTCAATTGGTGTTTTGTTTTATCTTCTACGAGAATCTAGCAGTTTGTTCGGACTTAATTATTTCTAGGATCGACTGTTTTTTTTTTCTTTTTCGATCTAATGATTTGCTAGCACTTTAACGACTTGTGCATATTACGCTTCTTATCCGATGTTAATTTCTTGGGTTTGACGTCTCAGCTGGAAATTTACGCCTGTCGGCAATTAAATGTTCTTTAAGCTCATGCACTGTTGTTAATTGCGAGATTGTTAAGCCGGCGAGCATTTTTGCATTCGTATTACCAGGTGAAATCCCGGATCGTGATTTAGCATTGATTTGATTAACATTTTTGCAAAAAATCGGCAATTTTGGATCTTGTGAAATTTTTAAAATTGCGTCATTGAAGTTCTTCAGAAAATTGTAGCACGGAAATGGCAGTTCTGATCGAAATGATGTCTGAGATCCGAGAAAATATTAAAAAAAAATGTTTTTAGTAATTTCATGTAAAAATTTAAAATAAATTTAAAAATCCTAAATATCTCAATGCATGTTTAAAATTATCGACACTTAAAAATTTACAAAAATCGTATCGTCATGCATACCGGTGTTCGAGGTGTGACAGCATTTTATTAATTTATTTTTTTTTTTTTAGTTTTCGAGCTTCTTAATGAAACATATTGAAAAAATATTGAAGAGGTTCATTTTTTGTTATTTACGTTTTAATCACTATTTTCGATTTTATTCAAGGGGTAATCAACTCCGCACACTGTGCTTAAACACAGCATATCAAACTGTTCGGCACGTTAAGGCACACAAGTAGGACCCATATAATATAAAATAAAATGGCATCACTGTTGAGTGTTGACGTTTTGCAAATCGTTGCCAATGTTGACTACTCGGTTGAATAGTTTGTTTACACAAAAGTTAAGCTAGTGAGAGAATTTATTACTGTTAGAACTAGTGAAACAACGACCCATAAAAAACCCACCGATTTTGAGGATCGTTTGTCAAATTCTGTCTTGTCGATACGGCAGTCAAGATGGCTGGAACGGGTTACCTCTAGTGACCATTCGTGCCAGACGGGTTCCTTTGATGAAACATTTTGAAGGCCACACAAACAAGTTCAGTACTGTAAGAATCGTCCTGGTCGTTGACGGCCGGGTGTTTTCTCACCTGTCGAGAGAAGGACCAAAATGTAAGAATCGTCCTGGTCGTTGACGGCCGGGTGTTTTCTCACCTGTCGAGAGAAGTTCGTGTCCAGGCTATTTGTTGGGGAAGGAATTTCAGTTTATTCGCCAGGGGTTCCCTCAGCAAAAGACGACACGAACTGACCACTTTTTTGGACAATAATTTCAACGAGATTAACTATTTTTTTTTTATTGAGGAAAACTTCTTACAAACTTGGAGACAAGTCAACTAACTTTTTCACTCTGAACAAATTTTTCACTCTTTTGTTCACACCCGCTTGCTTCGATGGTTATTTTGTTGCTATGGTTACGCTCAGGGGTGGCCTGACGGTTGGCGGCGCGACGACTGCGATACCCGAGTAGAAAAGTTCGGACTGGCAGTGTTAGCAACATTCTCCGGGCCAGGAACCGAGCTGATTGCCTGGAGCAGCACAACCTTGCTTACAGGTCTTTTGTAGGTCGACTTTGATGTCCGCACTGCAACTGTTCTCACCTTTCCATCCGGTCCTTGGTAGATCTTCTCTACAACTCCTTTCGGCCAGCTTCCTCGGTGTAGCGATTCGTTCACTATCATCACTAGATCACTGACGTGATAATCGTGGTAATTCCTGCTGTCCGGCCACTTGCGGCTTCTGATCAACTCCGGACGGAACGAGGCTATCCACCTGCGCCAGAAACGATCCGCGTAAATCTGAGAATGCTTGTAGGCAGAACGACCGTTAAGATCTCGTTCATCAAAGTTATGGTCGAACTGGATTGAATTGTTTCGGCCAAGCAGCAACATGTTTGGAGTTATCGGTTCAGGGTCGAGGGGGTCATTCGGAACGTGTGTCAAAGGTCTGTTGTTTACGGTGTTCATTGCCTCGCATAAAGCAGTACGCAGCACCAAGTCCGTAGGGTGCCTATCCCCTAACATTGCACGAAGGCCAGTCTTCACAGAGCGTACTAAACGTTCCCAGAAACCTCCGAAATGAGGAGCACCAGGTGGAATAAACTTCCACTTAACACCTCTGACGCTCAGCGAATCTTCAATCTGCGGCTGATCCAGAGTTCTCACCAGTTTCTTCAGTTCAGCATCTGCACCAGTAAAGTTGGTACCGTTGTCGGTCATAATGCACTGTGGTAAGCCACGGATGAACATGAAGCAGCGGATGGCCATTATGCAGCTGCCCGTGTCTAAAGATGGCACGACTTCAAGGTGTACAGCTCTTGATGTCATACACGTGAACAATACTACCCACCTCTTTTCAACACGACGACCAACTTTTACAGACAACGGTCCAAAATAATCAATACCCGTACATGTAAACGGGAACACGAACGGGGTTGTTCTTTCCGGTGGTAGGTTTCCCATTTGCGGAACGGTCGGTTTTGCTCTAAGCTCACGACACTTAACACAGGGCATCGTGTACTTCTTTACCTGTGAGCGAATCTTCAGGATACGGTGCCGTTCCTTGATATTGTTAACAACGGTCTCCATTCCTTGATGTGCGTTGGCGATATGGTACATACGAAGCAGTAGAGTTGAAAACTGGTGGTTGTCAGGAAGAATCACAGGATTGTTCACTTCAAACGACTTTCCATCATCCTGCACACGACCTCGCATACGGATGATTCCGTTTTCCAGAAACGGCGAATATGTTTTCAAACGACTATTGCTTTTCACGAATCCGGTCTGCTTCAGACTGCGCAACTCTTCACAGAAAATTTGCGACTGTACCTTCCTGTACCAGGCACTCTTAGCTTCATCCATGTCGTTCACGGAGATTGTCAAACATCTAGGCTTTTTACAGTTTGGCAGTGCTAAAATATTTCGCATTTTCAGGTAGTACGCAGTAGATCTAATCAAGCGATTGAAATCAGAGAACCTCTCAATATCGGGAAGGTCAACCAACTCAACTTCAACCACGGTACAGCACATCGGATCCACGGAAACATCAGCAATCACTTCGGTATGGAAATTTATCAACTCAGACGAGGACATCTCTAGCGGTTCATTGTTCGGCCAATGGACACTATCCCGATACAGAAAGTCAGCACCTTTCAACCATTCTTGCATACAACCAGGACTTCGTAGCCAAATCAGCTACGTTCAGCTGTGATGGAACCCAATGCCACAGATCAACTCCATGACCATTCTCCTTAATTTTCATGACACGAGAACCAACATACGCCGTGAGCTTCTGACTCGTCTTCAACCAACTCAACCAGATTTTAGAATCGGTCCAGAAGTACTGCATATTCACTTCTATTTTTAGTTCGTCTTGAACTACCTTCGACCATGTAAATCACACATGCAAAAGCCTTATCGCTTGCGTCACAGAAAGCATGCAGCTCAGCATCGGCAAAGGACAATACCTCCGGGAAGTAGCACCTCGCAACACGTATTTCTTCCAGCTTAGCAGTTTCGCTCAACCACTCCATCCATTTCGGGACCAGGCTATCAGGAATTTCGTCGTCCCATCCGGATTGCAACCGCCACAGTTCTTGGAACATAATCTTCAGGTGTATCGTAATCGGACTGAGCAAACACAATGGATCGAAGATGCTCATGATAAACTTCAGCAGCTGCCGTTTGGTAGGCACCGTGCCACCAGTACGGAAGTTCTCATCCAGTTTTGGAAAATCCAGCGGGAACACAAATTCATCTGAAAGAAGATCCCACCTGATACCGAGTACACGAGTGTCACTTCCTTTCTTCTCGGCTACTAAAGAAGGGTCAAGCGAATCCAGAAGAGTTTCAGAGTTCGATGCAAATTTCGCCAGTTTGAATCCTCCGTGATCATGTGCCTTCACCACTCGCTGCACCAGTTCAATGGCTTCTTCGTCCGTGTCCACGCAATCAAAATAGTCATCGACGTAGTGTTGTTCCAGCACAGCTCGTTCAACGCCAGGGTACTTTTCTTCCAGTTCCATTGCATTGAAGTTTTTGATGAATTGTGCCATCGAAGGAGAAGACACAGC
Source organism: Ochlerotatus camptorhynchus (assembly GCF_037179485.1). Classification (NCBI taxonomy): domain Eukaryota; kingdom Metazoa; phylum Arthropoda; class Insecta; order Diptera; family Culicidae; genus Ochlerotatus; species Ochlerotatus camptorhynchus. Next base: position 360,088 of record NW_027041253.1, on the reverse strand, counting down.
GCCAAATATCATCAGCATCATAATGCATACGCTGGGGGGGCTAAAGCGATCCATACCACGGAAAAAGAAACGCTGGGAGTCCTGATACAATCTACGAATGATGACTTGATGGAACATTTTTATAATGTCCGCCACAAAAGCAATCTTCTTCTTCCTAGCGCGCATCAGGTTCGCAATCAATGCGGGAACGAAATCAGGACCTTTCAGTAGCAGATCGTTCAACGAAAATCCGTGAGATTTGGCCTTGGCGTCCATAACGAATCGGAACTTATCGGCAGTTACCACGCTGAAGTGAGGCAAATACCAGGTGTTCGGTGTTTCAGCAAGTTCTTCAGGCTCCAGTTTTCGAGCATATCCCTTCTCCACGTAGTCGTGGATCTTACTACAGTATTTCTCAGTGAAATCAGGATCGGAATCCATCTTCTTCTCGGTGATTTGAAGTAGACGCAGTGCATGTGGCTTGCTATCCGGAAAAGCGAAGTTATTGTACTTGTAGATCTGTCCTACCTCAAAGCGTTCTCCTCGTCGCGTGATTGTACGGTTCATTATATCCAGTGCACGTTGATCTTCGTCTGGTATCTTCGGGGACTGACCAGTGATGCCAAAGTCTTCCACCTTGTACATCTGCTTCACCAGATCCGTTAGCTCGGTGTCATCGTCTTCAGAACACATCAGGAAAGCATGATGATCGTTTGATCCAGCAGCGTTCGGTTCAATTACTCCGTGAATCGTCCAACCCAGATGGCACCGAGTCAACTGCAAACCGTTCAGTGAGTATTGCACCGTCTTCAGAGGTACAATCAGACCAGCGTTGTTCGAACCAATCAGCATACAGGGACGAGCATCTTGTATCGCAGCCAGTTTATCCTCATCCAATATCGGGTACAACAGCTTTACTCTGTCAACGTCAAATTTAACCCGTGGCAAGTCGATGTTCTGCATCGTGCGAATATTGTTTGCCATGAACCATTTCGCTTGTTCCGACGGTTCAGAGATTTGGAAAGATAACATCATCGAATGTTCCTCCTTGTGCGAAATGCCGTTAGTCCATCTATAATTCACGGAAGAGATCGGCCCTTGCATTCCAATCCTCGTCGCTACAGCAGCATCCATCATCGAGAGAGAAGAGCCTTCATCAAAAAGGGCAAACACTTCCTCGACGGCATTCGGACCACGAATCTTCACTTTTCCCACTCGGAGCAGTGTGTTGACGTTTTTACCGTTCACGTTACATACGTTCATCTGACTGTCTTGAGTATCCGGTCGGCGAGACGCTCATTGGAAGTTCATCATTATGGACCAGTTCGTGATGATTCTTCTAACAGATTGAACACTTCTTCTTGGATTTACAGTTTCTTCTTGTGTGATCCGCTCTCAGACAGGTGTAGCAGACCTTGCAAGAATTAGCAGCAGACCGACGTTGAGCAACAAATAACTTGCGGAATTGCTCGCACTTCTCCAAACTAGCATGCGATCTTGACGAGCAAAACGGACACTTCGCTGTCTCTTCCGCCTCACGACTGTTGACGTTGAGAACAATCTGCTTCGGCTTCAGTGAGAAGTTTGATTTCTTGGCACTGAAGACAGGATTTAGACTTGCGAGTTGATTGTCCATCTCATCCTCCAACCAGCGAGAGAAAATGTTGAAGTCGATTACGACATCTTCCTTCATCAAAGCGGCCTTGTGTCGAACCCACATCTGCTTGCTGAATGCAGGCAGTTTTTCAGTCAGGTGTAAGATGAGTTCCGGATTCATCAAGTAATTATCCGCCTTGACATTCTGCATCGCAACCTTGGTTCCAATCACCGCGTTGTAGAAAACACGAAAGGACTCGATGTTTCCCTCCTTGATGCTCTCCAGGTTTCTCAGTGTTTCCAATCTATTCGCCACCACCCATTCCGTGCGTCCAAAGTTAGATTTCAGCATCCTCATGATCTGCTGTACATTATCAGGAGACGAATGCAATGATTCCACGGTCTTGCGCGCTTTACCTTGCAGCGACTTATTCAACCGCCTCAGGTTATCGCGATCGGTCAGCTTAAACTCTTCAGTGGACGTTTTGAATTTGCTCATAAAAATCGTCCACTCCATTATGTCACCAGAAAACGAAGGCAGGTCTTTTACGTTTCGACTCTGCAACGCCTTGAAAGCCTGAGACAAGATTTCATTCACTCCTGGCTCAGGAGCAGTTACATGATTTCTAGCTCCAGGTTCGTGAAATAATGGTCGAGCCAATTGGTTAGACGGCTCAATGTTTGCATTATCTGTCTTCATTTTTTTCTGACTCAGACAGCCATTTGCAAACACGTCTCGATGTACTGGTGCACGCACTCCATCTGCTGGAGATGCTCGAGTCGTGACTTGAACCAGACCTCAGTTCATTCTTCTTCGATTCGCGTTCATGCTTTCGCTTTAGGAATTCCACTTTCCTCTGTTCTGTCTTCAGCGCTAGATCTTGTTGAATCTGCAACGCAGCCAGTTGCTTTTCAGCCAGGATCCTGTACCGTTTGATCGAAGCCTTCAGTTCTTCTTCCTCAATCTGCTCCTCCAACAACAGGGCTCTGAGTTGGCTATCAGCTTCGCTGATTTTGGAAGACCGACTTCTACTTGAACGTCGATCAGACGAGGGAGCTCCATTTGAACCACGGGAACTAGCGACAGATACCTTATCCGTGCGATTTTCATTTGAAGCTAGAACGGGTTCATCGTTCCTGGATTGCAGGTTCGATTGATCTTGCGGATTGCTGTTGACTGGAGGAGTTACATGTTCGAATGACGCGGAAGGCCCACGAGAAAGTTTTCGAATCGTCTCGTTACTGCGCCCCGAGTTTCTCTATTGGAGCGGCGTAACTGCGGTTCCATATAAACTGTCGTTTGACATTCGAAGGACCAAAATGTAAGAATCGTCCTGGTCGTTGACGGCCGGGTGTTTTCTCACCTGTCGCCTGTCACTCTGAACAAATTTTTCACTCTTTTGTTCACACCCGCTTGCTTCGATGGTTATTTTGTTGCTATGGTTACGCTCAGGGGAGGCCTGACGGTTGGCGGCGCGACGACTGCGATACCCGAGTAGAAAAGTTCGGACTGGCAGTGTTAGCAACAAATACTATCAATCAAATGCATCACAACTATACAACGGGGATGGTGGAACACCTTCACTATGCAGTTATTCGTACGAAAAGATTAATATCGTGCATCCTACGAAGATCGGATTTATATTTGGAACGGTGTGCTTCGAGCATCTATAGCTCGATGAATCCGAGAATAGTTCGCACAAAACTCACTAAGACTCGTGAATTTTTCCAACCCTGCCCACATTCTCGTCCACATGCTTTACCCAAGGGCTGCATACTGGAGGTTTTATTCCAGAATACGCTTCTTATTTTTGAACTAAACGATTAGTACCACCCTGGGTATCCAATATCGAAGCGTACAACGAAGGATCAGCGCAGAATCTTCTGCGGAAGTTGAGCTACATTAATAATTCTGTTATGCAGAATAAATAAAGAATAAAGAAGAAACAAAGCTTATCATAGGGGGCATCGATTCGAAACCCGGTCTTGCCAAGGTCTTCTGGGATGGAAATTTTCATATTATTCCCCGCGTTTTTTCTCGGATATTCTTGCCAGTCATTGACCTCAATTGGCATGGACTTCGATGGTATATCCACTAATTTTGAAAGAAGTCTCAGTACTGGTGGGAGATGCCAATACGTATTGATCCCAAATATATCTAGATAGATCTGGAATTAGGGCGTAACAGCTTTTGCAAACAATGACTTCTCTCGATGATTTCTAGAAAGTCATGGCTCACCCTGGCAAATCGACATCACCATCGAGTAGGGGAAAACTTCCCCTACCCGATGGATATGTTGGTTTGTGTAGGCGTGTCATGAATTTCTAGAAATCAACGAGAGAAGCCATTGTTTACAAAAGCTGCTACGCCCGAATTCCAGCTGTATCTAGATATAAGCTCTTGAATTATGAATCACCAATGTTTGACACTTGTGTGGAGCTAAGTGAATTGGGCGAAAACTTCTCGAGTTTTTTACAGACTTACAAGTGACCGGTAAAGCACTTCTGCTGAATCCTGTTGTCGAAACATGACAGATCCTAAGGGGTAGATGTTTTAAAAGTTTTAATCTGTGGTACATTGCTGTAGAAACCACAACTGTTTGGTAGGCTTGAACGGTTGGTGGTGTGTAATTAGGAGGTGGTAGAAGGCATCATAATCAGCGATACGATATGCTTGGGTGATATCTTTGTGGGCCCGCATTTCTGAGTCGATCAGATGATTTAAAACTGACTCGACGATGTTGCTCCTAGGGTGGGATTGAACTCTCTGAGTTCTGCGTTAGTCGGGGAGGATTTGATAGACAGAAATTTCATTCATCATCGATCGGGTTTCTCCTTTGCTCCTGTTCACCTGCAAGGAACATCGAGACGGAATTTTATGGATGCGTTGAATTTGCTTGAACACCTAGATGAACACCCTATAGGTTTGGTGGCTTACAGTTGCTTCTCCACATCCCATTTCGCTCACATTCTAATGATAATGCTTGCCATGATCCATCACAGAAATTGAGAATGTAAACACAATCACAAGTCATAACTTTCAGGGTTGCCAAACTAATGGAATATTGACTTTGATTGACCCTAATAGACACGTTCGGCACAGCGCTAGGCACAGCTTAATCACTCGGCACGGATTAAGGTGTGCAGAGTTGAAAACCCCTTGATTTTATTACAAAATTACTTGAATTTTTAAAGTGTATACCGTTCCGATTCAAATTTCGGACACTTTCATTTTTAATTAAATATTACATCCAGTTAGAAACAAAGTAATAATGTTAGATGATCGTGGAGGGCACTAGTCAAAAAAATTTAAAATTTACAAGACATGTGGATCATATTCGACCGAGATAATCAACTTTTAAAAGTGTCCGAAATTCGAGTTTAAGTGTCCGAAATTTGAATCGGCACGGTATTTTTCAAGAAATTTATTTAGTTTAAGCTAGATTTTGTTTTCGAGCAAGAATTTATTCAAAATCAAATTCGCTGTTTTGATTTTTTTTATGACTCCAAATGGTCGAATTTCAGACCACAACAAACAATTATGCAAAATTTCATGCAAATCGGTTGAAAGGTTGGGTTTTAAATTTAATTTTATTTTACTGGACAGGCTCTAATGTTAAAACCAGTACTGATGACAGTTGGCAAACTAAGGCTTTATTCTAAAAATGATGCCTGTGGTCCAGAGAATACGGTCAACACTTAGTAGCTCTCTCTTAAAGCCCATATTTGTGGTCCTAAACGGAAAACATTTCTCCGGCAAGCTTCCAAGTCAGGTCAAACTCCACTGACCAACAGCTGTTCGAACGCACCACGCACCGCGGCTACCACCTAGGTTCAGCTGCCTGCTGCAATGGGAACCGGGAAGCTGTCCGAGTGACAGTTCCCGGCTCGTAAAAAGCCAACTTTACGACCCAGAACCGGGAGCAATAATCGTTTATCCAAGTGCTTCTCATAGTGCACCACCGTCGCCTAACGAGGCGTTAGTTTATGTCTTACTCGCACTCTCGCCCTGATGGTGGGCTGCTGCTGTGAGTGAGGGTGTGCCATTATCGTCTCCTCAATATATATATTCAATGGAACCTGTAGTTGGTCAATTTATTTAGCACTTCTATTCGGCTGACCGGCTAGGACAACCGTACTCTAGGCATAGGAGGACAAAGATGATATGTTTGTTTGTGCGCAGCCTCGCACGCAGTGTTTGGTTCATCAATTATCGGATCAATTCAAATAAAGTACATCAAAGGCATCTGTTCCGCAGCACAAATTCTGTGGCTGTGGGGTTGACAAATAAATAATCTACTGAAAGCGCTTCCTTCTACCAGTTCGGGGCCGAAAGCGACGTTTGTCATTGAAGCCAAGCTGACAGGCAGTGCGATGACATCTGAGAGGGATAATCCTCACACTTTTTGGCTTCCGTAAATATTGAACTGCGTGTGAAATATGTTCGGTAGTTAGACGGCGAGTTAGAGACAAGGTCAGCTCGATAAGCGACACACAGAAGCGAAGGGCTGCCATGCTGAGCTAATCAACGTCCATATCAATTATTGTCACATTTCATTCCGATGTCGTCGTCGACGGTGACAGAGAAACAGCCAGCGGCGCCACTGTTCGGGAAGTGGATTCCGGAATTTATGTTTCGACATAAACCATTTGCATTCCTCGCCCGAGGGTTAGGGTTGCCAGAGTTTGAAGTATGGAGAATTTTAGAAATCAGTCAATTACAAAGAGAATCGCTACAAAAATTCTTATCTGGGCGATTTTTTCAATAGTTTTCCTCACGTTGGACTTTGTTGGTTTGGTTTATTTAATTGAATTCGAAAAATCGGTAATTGAGTTCTTTAATTTCGAAGAAAATATCGGCTATTATACATCATCTGAAAGAGTTTCGTTTTCTGAGCACAATGATTTTGACGTAGGACTACGTCTGTGATTTCTATATGGGGATACACTTTGTGAATACCGAAAATGGAACATGTAACGAAATTATGAAAGATTTTGAACGTTAATAGCTCAGCTGACCCTGGACAAATTTCAATAATTGTATCACCAATCGATCAGAAATATTTCTACGCATCTATTTAATTTAAGACTTTATCAGTTTTTCAAAATGTCACTATTGAAAATTACACGAATGTGAATTTTTTGCTATATCCATTAAAATAATCACCGATTGCCTGCGAAAAGTGATTTCCCTAACACAGATTTCGAAGTTAAATTCCATCCGGTCTCACCAAACGGTGTTTATTCAATCACTGCGTGGTGAGTGATGGTGTTCTCCAGTACACAACGAAAGGCTGCCTGCAAGCAGCGAGCTGCAGCCCACATGGGCATTCATAGAAAGAGGAAGAAGCCGCACAGCTATTGATCGGAATCAGTAGCTCTTCGTGGGCCATCTATGTCGAGCGCGTCATACTAATGAGAATAAACAGAGAGAACCCCGCTCAAATTCCTATTCCTACACAAAACACAAGCTCCTGCTGCAGTTAACAAATAATGTTTATTATATAAGACCACGTAGTCCTACGTCACCATTGCGTACAACCCCATAGGGTTGTCCCTTGAAGTTGTTTTTTTTTAAGCATAATCCGACCTTCCGTCAATTTAAATTTAATTCGTTCTTTTGTCCATTCGTCGTTTTGATCTGTCTATTCGACATTTTGTTCATTTTAACCTTTTGCCCATTCGATCTCTTGTCCATTCGACCTTTTGTCCATTTCAAGTTTGTTTTCATTTGGAATTTGTCCATTCGACTGTTTGTCGTTCAACCTTTAGTCTTTAATTGTTTTTTTTTTAATCTAGAGCTATACAGCTCAATCGGGTTAGCTTTACGGAGCCAATAATTCATTGTTCATTGTTTTTAACAAAATTCACTTATATCTATGTCTAGTAGGAGTTGGGTCGAATACTCGCAAATTACTCGAGGTTAGAGGGGTACATTGTTGAAGGATAAGATCAGAAGAGGAGTTAGGGGTAGGGTTTCGTTGTCTCATCAGAGCGTTGTCGCCAGTATGAACGGTAGTGCGGTTCTAACTTCGTCTGGAGTTCGACCGGCTATGGTGACCAGTGGGCGACGATGAGGCTCATCAAGACGGTGGAACAAGACAGACAAAAACTAATAAAGAGAGACAAAGTCTTCAATTGACGTGAGATGTTAACCACTACTCCAGAGTCATCCCTTGTTCAAGCTTTTGTCATTAATTTAATTTAATTTTTGCCGTATTGTCCATTGAATGTTCTATCCCTTTGACCTTTTCTTCCATTTGACCTTTTGTCCATTCGAGCTTTTGTGGTTCGACCTTAGGTCTTTCAAACTTGTCATTGATACGTTTGAAACACATGCTGATATATTTTTAAATTCTCTTCAGTGTTTGGAATTTATGGATTTCTATGAAATTTTCCTTAGAATTCATTTGAACTTTTCCTCACAATTCGATCACAGTGAATTTCTTCTCAGTATTCTTCTCTAAATTGTTTTTAGAATTCACCTTTGAATTTTCAAAAACCGCAACACTAGCTATTTAGAATTTCTTTGGAGCTATCTTCAGATCTCCATTCCCTTCGAATAACTCTCCGAGTTTGCTTGGTACTCTCTTATTAATTTCCTCTGGAACTAATCTTCAGAAATCAATTTAAATTTACTGCAGAATTGCTAAGAAATTCTTTTCAAAATTAACTTAGGTCTTAGAATCCTTCTCTGAATCGCCTTGGGATTTTACGCCGAATTGTTTCAAAATCGCGTTATAAATTGTCTTAAGGGGAAGTTCACCGCTCCGAAAAAATAAATACGTTATGATTTTTCTAAACATATTGCAAAAAAGTACAAATTTTTTTAAAAAATCCAGTTTTTCTAATTTTTTAAAGAAAATTCACGTGCAAAAACATTATTTATAAATCATTATGGCGTAAAGTTGGACACAAATCATCGGCTTTTCGGTTTTGCTGAGGGTCCAATTTTTTGACGTAGGATTACGTCTTCCAGCAAAATTATGGGGTTTCAATTTAGAAAAAAAAAGACCGCGTTACGAAAAGTGGTCAAGGTTTTGACCACTAATAACTCTGTCAATAGCGGATGGATTTTAATTCTAAACAAGCCAATCGATTGGAAATTTTTCTACGAATCTGCTTAAATAAACACTTTATCAATTGTCAATTGGTCATTATTGAAAATAACACAAATGTCCAACTGTTGCAATGGTGATCAAAATTATCACCGATTGCCTGCAAAAACCGCTTTCCCTAACACAGATTTCAAAATCGAATTTCATCCGGTCTCGCCGAACTGTGCTTATTCAATTACCGTGTGTGGTGGTGTCCAGTCGGTCGTCATCAGCAGCAGCAGCAGCAGTAGTGCTTTCGGCGCGTGGCGTTGAACATTGTGCTCCAGTGCCCAACGAAAAGCTGCCCGTAAGCAGCGAGCTGCAGCCCACATGATCGTTCGCCAAAGAAGGAGGAAGAACCCGCACCGCCACTGATCGGATTCAGTACCTCTTTGTGAGTCGCTGTACACCAAATAGCCAAATGTCAAGTGCGTCACCCTCGTTCCAAGCAACATACAGCTTGCCAGCCTCATCTGTGGTGAACACCCTAATAGCTCAACATTAGTCAACCATCACGACACAATGGTCCTTTTCAGGACCACCATTAATTTGTTAAAGAGTATTTTCTAGACATTTGTTGTTTGCTGACCCTCAATCGGATGTCAGTTCCTATAAGTTTAAATCTAACATACCTTGTATTTTTAGGGCAACATTGGAGGTGAAATTTCAAAAAGCAAAGTCGGTCGCGACATGAAGGTGGTCTGATTTTGATCCAGAGATGATGTATTTTAATTGTTAATACGCCAATCGATATAAAATTTTTCTACGAACCTGTTAAAATTAAGACTTTATTAATTTTCAAAAGGTCTTTATTGAAAATTGCACAAATGTGCAACTGTTGTTATGATAATTAAAATTATCACCGACTGTCTGAGAAAAGCGATTTCCCTAACACAGATTTCAAAATCGAATTCCATCCGGTCTTGCCGAACTCGATTCACCGAAGAAGGAGAGAGAAGTCGCACTGCTGCTGATCGGATTCAGTTGCTCGTCGCTGTGTTCCATCTATGCCAAGAGCGTCACTAGGAAAAAGCAAAAAAAAATCTCGAATTTGTATGATTGATCGCGAAAATCTTCGGGTTAGGCAAAAAGGTGTGCGAAATCGCACGGGTTAGGCAAAAAGGTGTGCGTTTGACTTTGTACTGTCGTATTAATGGCCTTCGCTCATTTTCAACTTCTATTCAATTTAAGTTATTAATGTTAAATATTTAATTTTAAAGTTTTAATTTTTAGGCTTGAATTTTAAATATACAGCCATAGCAAAGCATGTAGTGGTTATCAGAATTTCGTAGAAATTGGTAAATTTGTTGTTTATCGCAAAATATTAAACCAGTATTTTTTTTTATTTTGTCATTAGGGTAACCATTTCCATGTAAGGGTGGCCCAAAAAATCGCTGTTAAATATTCGATTTAATTAACAAATATATTTATTTATATGAATGCTCACTAGTGACATCATGCGGTGAAATTTTGCACTTTTAATTGTTCCATTTTCTGAAGAATAAATTGAATTCATGGCAAAGCTTTGCCTGTTTCTTTAATTAAATGTCAGTGCTCACCAGTGCCATCTTCTTCTTCTTCACAGCTCAAGCTTATTGCATATCGCATATTAACTTATTGCGTGCTCATAACTTAGTGTTCTAGATGCACTTCCAGTTATTAATTAATTGAGAGCTTTCGATGCCTGTACCATTTTTGTATTAGTTTAATTGTGTGGCAAGTCCAATCATACTTCTATGCCCAGGGAAGTCGAGAAATTTTCCAACCCGAAAAATTCCTAGACCGGACCGGGAATCGAACCCAGCCACCTCCAGCATGGTCTTGCTTTATAGCTGTGCCTTTACCGACTGAGTTAAGGGAGGTCCCAAGTGCCAGTACCATCATGCGGTGTTATTTTGCACTGGATGGAAAATGTCCCATTTTGCTATCAAATCTATGATGTTCAGCTTAGTAGAAGTAGATTCCACAGCATTTCCTGTAAAGTTTCCAAGTTTCCTCATCGCATTAAATAGGGATGAACCACGTAAATTTACATTAAAATTTATTAACCTTCCATCTGGTAACCCTATCCGCACTAAGCTTCGCCTCATTCCAGTCACCCATTTTCCCATTATATGGCAAGCGCTCAACGGCATTTTTTCGAAACGAAGATTCATCACGACCACTACGACGACGACGCATCGCATCGCAGGGAAACCCAGCCGAAGAAGCACCCATTCGGCGTTAATCGCGCGAACAGACGCGATTAATTACGAGTTGATAAATCAAAAAGCCGCCCTCCCGCTGCTGGCTTGGAAGGAACGCAAACTCCCACAATCACCATACGGTGAGTGAGAACGTGTCGCATCTTTTCTGGGGTAGACAGGCAGGCAGGCGAGGGCGGTCGCACCTCTACTGGCTGGAAGGGGCGCAACTCATTAATAGGATTACCGGTATCGTGTTCCCCCGGCGACGAGCGGGAGCTACATTCTAGGCCGAGTTGTCCGAAAAATTCCTCCCACAACGGTATGCAATGGAGGAGGCAGTGGGAGAGAGGCGGGTGGATATTATTTTTGCAAAGCGTAAAATTTATGTGCCCGCGCGCAGCAAATTGGATTAAAACAACACAAATCGCGGTCGCCCTTTTTGGAGAGCGCGTTCGTCGTCTTCATCGTTGCAATGTCAACAATTGCGAAGCGATTAAGACCACCCACCCATCCTGGCGCGCAGAAATCTGCCACCTGGGTTCCGGATTTGCGTTTGGAATTGCGCGGCGGTATTCGGAAAATGTCGCCAAGCTGGCGGCGTCGCGACACTCCACCCCACGGGCAGTTGACAAGTGACATATGGAGTATGTGAGTGAGCTTGCGACGACAACGACGACGACGCCATCAATTGAAAGTCGCTAGAGTTATCGCTTGGAATTTGTCGCCGACTGCCACCGGCTGAGAAGATGAGCGTCTGGATGACTCTTGGCGGGTAAACAAAGTGTCAAGATTGAGGAATTTTAATTGATACGGGAGAAAGAGCCGGGACAGTTCAAGGGCAATTTCGATCGGGGAATTTCTTGGAGACATTTCGTAGTTATTAATTAAAATTGGCGGGTGTCGTGGTATAGGGTTCGTAAAAACTATTGGATTGGTACTTCTTCGCTTTATTAAGGATGTTCGGATGATATCTTGGTGGATTCAGAGGAGGTAATGGGCATTGATAGACAGGACAAGCGATTTTCCATGGCATTTCGTCGATAGAGGGCGGTTCGTTCCCCCCATCTATCTCTAGCCTACGGAGTCTTTTGGAAATGCTCACTGGTCGAAGTCCGCATATTGCACGCTGTATGCGTTGTGAATTTATTACCGAACACTTTTCCTGAACAATCCGTCATTTTTTTTAAAACCATTTAAGAGTAAATTGCCCGATTTACCAAAAAATATTTTTAATTTTTCATTTAATTGGTTAGTTGATTGTCTCTATCACTTTCATTTGATTTTCATTGATATAGTTATCTAATTCCATTCCTTTTTCTTCAATTTTCAGGTATGCATTAACGTTCCAATCATCCAACGATGTAATAGCGGTTGTTGTAAGGAACGACAACTTACTACATTTTACAAATACGAACCACGTGGCTTCTATGTCAAAACGCTTACAAGCCCCTAATGAATCCGTCTTTTAGGTTATACAGGGTGATCAGCGAACCGGGAAAACCGGGAATTCGACGGGTTAACCTGAACAAATCTATAAAACTTTAAATACAGCCAAATTTTTACGTAAGATTTTTAGAATCAACTAGTGAAACAGAGCGAGTCTTTACCAAATAAAAGACCTGCTATTTTACTGCATAATTGCCTTCAGTTATTGATCTTTTTTAAATGCTCAACAATATTGCTAATTGATTTTTTGTCCCTACTCAAATCCGGACGTAATTTACATGAGTAAAATTTTTAAGATGCCGGACTTTCGGTATTTTATTTTTGACGGTTTTGAAATAAAGTGACCATTCAATTCTTATTTCAAGTCTCATGGTATTAATTCCAGAATTACTGTGGAATTCTGCTCTGAATAATTTCGACATTATTGTTAAAACTAACAGGAACACTTCTCGGAATACCTTGGAATCCGCTCTGGAATTCCTTTGAAACTCTCCTAAAACTTTCCACGGAATCTTCCTTAGAATTCCTTCCAAACTATCCTGAGTATTCGATCCCTCTGAAATTCTTGTAAAAATAGTCTACTTCATTCTATTTCTAATTTTCTAGGCCAACTCACCTCAGAAATTCTCCTCATAAATCCCTTGGAATTCTCCTCAGAAGTCCATTAGAATTTTCTTGGAAATTTCCTAAGAATTTCTTTTTAATTTTCCTCAATTTTTTTAAATTAACTTCACCATACGACTCCTTTCGTATTTTTCTCGGAAATCCTTTGAATCTATTACCTTAAATTCAGTTTATAACTTTCTTTGAGTACTCATAAGAATTTTCTTAGGCATCTTATCAAAATAAACCTTCTGTTCTCCTCAAGATTCCCATATAAGATTCATCAAATTTTCCTTGAAGTTCTCCTCACAACTGTCTTGGAATTATTCTTAGGATAGGAATTCAATTCAGAACTTCCACGATTGGGACATTGTCCGCAGCAACGAACCAAGCCCACACAGATACACGGAGTCAATGCGCATCTCTTATGAGCAATTTCTATGAATATTGAATGTTTTAAGTTCTCTAGACTGACTAGGAGCTTTTGCAGGTTTTGAAAGTTCTGCCCACTCTAGTTCATCATGCATAAGAGACACGGATTTGAGTTAATGACCCAAATGTAGCTAATATCAAAACCTACAAAAGCTTCATGTATCATTTTGCAGAATTCTATTGATTAAAAAAGTTACAGATAAATGAATGTACATTAATTTTCCATGCCTGGGTGGGACTAACTGACTGGATGTTTTTTTTTTTTTTTTTTTTTTTTTTTTTTTTTTAACTCTTTATTTGTTCCAAATTCAAAATAAATTACATTTCATTTTTAACCTAGGTGCTCCAGTTACTACAGTAACTTACCAGCCTTAATTGTTATGATATATATCTAAGTGTTTTTACATTGTTCCTGTCTTGGCAATTCAGTATTTTAAACAGGTTTTTTAAACCTGCATGTCAGTATAACAATTGATAGCTTAAAACTAAATAACTAAAACTAAATCTTATCTAAGTATAAAGGGAATTAATCGTTGCAATTGAGGATTGTAACGATTTTTGCCGGAAATTATTAATTATTTTGTTGGACATTTGTGCTAAAGTCTCAACATTCGAAATTCTATGTACTTCGGTAGTACTGTACCAGGGAGGCAACTTCAAAATCATCTTCAGAATTTTGTTCTGAATCCTTTGAAGTGCTTTTTTCCTGGTAGTGCAACAACTAGACCATATTGGCACAGCGTAAAGCATGGCCGGTCTAAAAACTTGTTTAAATATTAGAAGTTTATTCGTCAGGCAAAGTTTGGATTTCCTGTTTATAAGAGGATACAAACATTTTATATATTTGTTACATTTGGCTTGAATGCCCTCAATGTGATCTTTAAAAGTTAATTTATGGTCAAGTATTAATCCAAGATATTTCACTTGGTTTGACCAGGAAATTGGAACTCCGTTCATAGTGACTATGTGACTACTACTAGGTTTCAAAAAGGAAGCCCTGGGCTTATGTGGAAATATTATAAGTTGAGTTTTGGAAGCGTTGGGAGAAATCTTCCATTTTTGTAAATAAGAAGAGAAAATATCTAAACTTTTCTGAAGTCTGCTGCAAATAACACGAAGACTTCTTCCTTTAGCGGAAATGCCTGTGTCATCAGCGAACAAAGATTTGTGGCAACCCTGAGGCAAATCAGGGAGGTCCGAAGTGAAAATGTTATACAATATAGGCCCAAGAATGCTACCCTGAGGAACTCCTGCTCTAACAGGTAGTCGATTAGATTTGGAATTTTGATAATTTACCTGCAGAGTTCTGTCAGTTAAATAATTTTGAACTAATTTCATAATGTAAAGTGGAAAATTAAACTTTTTCAATTTAGCAATCAAACCTTCATGCCAAACACTGTCGAATGCTTTTTCTATGTCTAGAAGAGCAACTCCAGTTGAGTGGCCTTCAGATTTGTTTGAACGAATTAAATTGGTAACTCTCAAGAGTTGATGAGTAGTTGAATGCCCATGGCGAAATCCAAACTGCTCATCTGCAAAAATTGAGTTCGTATTGATGTGAAGCATCATTCTATTCAAAATTATTTTTTCAAAAAGTTTACTTATTGAAGAAAGCAAACTTATTGGACGGTAGCTAGAAGCTTCAGCTGGATTTTTATCCGGCTTCAAAATTGGAACAACTTTTGCATTTTTCCATTTATCAGGAAAGTATGCCAAATGGAAACATCTGTTAAATAATTTTACCAGGAAAGACAAGGTACTCTCTGGGAGTTTTTTGATGAGGATATAGAAAATTCCATCATCACCTGGAGCTTTCATATTTTGAATTTTTTTAGTTATAGACCTTACTTCGTCCAAATCAGTCCCCCAGGAATCATCAAAAATATTTTCCCGAGAGAAAATATTCAGAAAATCCCGAGCAACCTGATTCTCAATAGGACTAGTAAGACCCAAACTGAAATTATGGGAACTCTCGAATTGCTTAGCAAGTTTCTGAGCTTTTTCCAAATTTGTGATCAAAATTTTACCACCTTCTTTAAGCGCTGGAATTGGCTTTTGAGGTTTTTTCAAAATTTTTGTGAGTTTCCAAAAGGGTTTGGAACTCGGGTCTAATTTAGAAACATTATTTTCAAAAGTTTTGTTCCTCAGGGCAGAGAATCGCTTTTTAATTTGTTTTTGCAAATCCCGCCAGATAACTTTCATGGCAGGATCGCGTGTTCTTTGAAATTGTCTCCTACGGACATTTTTAAGACGGATCAAGAGCTGAAGATCATCGTCTATTATAATTGAATCGAATTTAACCTCGCATTTTGGTACTGAGGCAGCTCTTGCTTCAACTATAGAAGTAGTCAGAGATTCAAGAGCATAATTAATTTCATCTTTGGTTTGCAAAGGAATGTTTGGATCGAAGTTATATTCCATAAATGTTCGATACTGCTCCCAATCAGCTCTATGGTAATTGAAAGTAGAGCTGTTGGGATTACAAATTATTTCTTGGGATATTTCAAAAGTTACTGGAAGGTGATCAGAACCGAAGTCAGCATGGGTAACCAATTGGCTACAAAGTTGACATGAATCAGTTAAGACCAAATCAATAGTGGAGGGATTTCTTGCAGAAGAAAAGCATGTTGGGCTGTTTGGATATTGAATAGTGTAATAACCTGCAGAACAATCATCAAACAGAATATTACCATTGGAATTGCTTTGAGCATTATTCCATGAGCGGTGTTTTGCATTAAAATCACCAATAATGAAGAATTTAGACCTATGACGGGTAAGTTTCTGGAGGTCACCCTTGAGAAAGTTCTTTTGCTGGCCTACGCATTGGAATGGCAAATAGGCAGCTATAAACGTAAGTTGTCCAAATTTTGTTTCAACAGAAACTCCCAAAGTTTCAAAAACTTTGGTTTCAAATGAAGAAAGAATTTTATGCTTGATTCGTCTATGAATAATGATGGCAACGCCACCACAGGGTCCATCAAGACGATCATTTCTATAAATCAAGTAATTTGCGTCCTTCTTAACCTTATGGTCAGGTTTAAGGAACGTTTCAGTTATAACGGCAATATGCACGTTATGAACTCTCAAAAAATTAAATAGCTCGTCTTCATTATCTTTAAGAGATCGAGCATTCCAATTTAAAATGTTTAATGCTTTAAAATCCATTACTGAATTTTAAAGCCATGACAATATTATTAGCAAATTTTACTCCAGTTTGAATAGCATCAACCATGGAGTTAGATTTAAGCATATCAGAAATCATGTCAATTAATGAATTCTGTAAAAATTCCATTTTAGGAGCAGTAATGCTTCCTAAGTCAAAATTGTCAAAATTTCCGTTAGAACGTTGGTTAGTATTTTGATTTCTACCCGCTGCAATAGCAGCATAGGTAGCTCCATTAACTCGCTGAACATTGTTAGCAGCGAGGGGAGTAGGTACAGATGAAACATTTGAAGCAGGGGTGATATTTGTACCTACGGGTACGAATGTAGAATTTGTTCCTCGCTGACCGTTGTTAACAGCAGAGGAATTTGTACCTGGTCGGAAACGTGGAGCGTTTCCTACCTGTCGGTTAGAACGAGATTGTAGGATCGCTTTGCGAGTCTTACATTCCCAAAAATTGGATTTGTGGTTTTCACCACAATTTGAACATTTAAATTTCTTAGGATCTTCCTTCACAGGACAGTCGTCCTTTGCGTGAGAGGAATCACCACAATTCATGCATTTAGCTGGCATGTAGCAATTTTTAGTTCCGTGACCCCATCCCTGGCACTTACGGCACTGGGTGAGGTTTTGGAAATTTCCTCCAGTCTTCCTGAAGTGTTCCCACTTCACTCGGACATGGAGCATAAGGCTAGCTTTTTCTAAGGCCTTAAGGTTGTTTAGTTCACTAGACTTGAAGTGAACTAAATAAAAATCATTAGAAATCCCGTTGCGCGAATCGCCAGGACGGGATTTCATTTTCATTTTGATTACTTGGAGTGGCACAACTCCAAGTAATTTTGCCAGTTCATCTTTGATCTGATCCAGGGATTCACCACTGGGCAGTCCTTTCATGACAACCTTGAACACACGTTCAGTTTTGGTGTCGTAAGTAAAAAATTTGTGCTTCTTCTCAGTAAGATACTTGAGAAGACATTTAAATCCGTCCAAGGTTTCAGCCAATACACGGCATTCACCCCGACGTCCAATTTGTAGTGAAAACTTAACTTTCACGAAATTCAAAAGTTCCATGCGAAGAGCATGGAAATCGGTAGTGGTTATCACAATAGGGGGAATCTTTTCCTTCTTGGCATTAAGCCGGGAAAGTTTACTAGAATTTTTCTTGGATGATGGATCATTCTCATCATCCGTGAGCAAATCAAATTGATTACTCAAATTAATTTCTTCAGAAGGGGGGTCAAGAGTTTGCCCCTTTCTTTTGCGTTTAGGCGCCATGGCGGCAGTAAATTTTTTATCCAAATCAACTTCCAAGCAGATTACTATAAGAATCTGAAGGATCGAAGAGGAATTTTCCAAATCGATATCCAAGAAGGATTACCTCGGGTAGGGTCCAAACAAGGATCGAAGAGGAATAAGAGGAGTTGAACAAGGTAGAAAATTTTTACAGGTTGAGCACTGAAAAGTGCGATTATGCGATTATCCAAATCGACTTCCAAGCAGATTACTATAAGAATCTGAAGGATCGAAGAGGAATTGTCCAAATCGATATCCAAGAAAGATTACCTCGGGTAGGGTCCAAACAAGGATCGAAGAGGAATAAGAGGAGTTGAACGAGGTAGAAAATTTTTACAGGTTGAGCACTGAAAAGTGCTGTTTAAATTTGTTGTAGCTTTAGGTAGTAGTAACACTTCCTTAAGCAAAAAGCAAATAGATCCGCACGGCAAGAGAGCACGATGCGGACTGAAACTGACTGGATGTTGTTTTTACCTTTTCATGACAAAGTCCGTAGTTTTATCACATAATATGAAAGTAGATGCCAATTGATAGTGGATAGCGTTGTTATCTCAAAATTGACGAAAATCCATATGGATTGTCCATGTATCTTGAACATGTTTCATAGCCAGAAATTATGAGTGTTCACTCGGCTGTCGACAAAAGCAGGCCACTCTCGATGTGTGCTACGCGATCGTCTGTTTACTCGGCAGCAACCATTGTGTGGTCCTCCTCATTGTTCTTCATCAGCAGTTCTTTCGGTCGATGCGTCGTCGACTTTCGAAAGCAACCGTTTCGTGATGAGTGTGTGAGTGCTGATCACGTTTTACGTCCATTGCAGCAATGGACGCGCTCTGACCCTCGTTGGCGTACAACAATTTGCCATACAATGAAACTACTAGAAGCGGCTCCAGTTCTGAAGGAGGAGGCTTTTTGGATAGCGGAAGATAAAGTATTTATTGTGTTGTACCTTTTGACTATAGTTTTAAGATGTATTGTATAGTGATCAAGAATCCTCGGCTCTGTAAAGTTAATTCGGTTGAGCCTTATCAAATAAATTAATAAACAAAAAAAAAAGCCAGAAATTTAAAAAAATTAATAAAGTCTTGAATTAAATTTTGGTTCCAAGTCTGAGATTTAACTGATTATTAAATATTAAAGGTCTCAAACATAAGCCTAGTTATCAAATTCAAGGAATTATCTATCTCTGATAGCATGAGAATTTTCTTATGTTTGAGATCCTTAACATTCTGGACCCTATGTAGCATTGCCAGCCCAAAACGCTAAAGAAAATGTCAGATCTGTCTCGACCCCTTCCGATTTGAGTGAAACATTGTTCACATGTCAGTGAAATTAGGGTGGTCCATAAAATTGGTGAATATATAAAATTATATTTAAAGAAAGTCGATTTTCTAGCGGCCACCCTAACCTTACTTACATACTTAACGATCCTGCGCACCTCCAGGGGTGCAAAGAGCCTTTGTAAAAGATTTCCATCCTGGGCGATTACTAGCTTTGGCATTGACCTGTGCCCAAGTCAAATTTCGGTCAACGTTCTTAATTTCACTGTTTAGGCTCCGCCGCCACGAGCCTCTGGGTCTGCCTCTGCTGCGATGTCCTGCTGGATTCCAGTCCAGTGCTCGTTTGCAGATTTCGTTTCCGCTCCGTCGTAGTGTGTGGCCAACCCACCTTCACTTCCGTTCACGAATTTCTGTCTCTATCGGCTTCTGATGGCACAAACGATGAAGCTCGGAATTTGAGATCCAATTGTGGGGCCACCAGGCACGAATTACATATGTACCGCAGGCATCGGTTGATAAACACCTGCAGCTTCTGAGTGTTCTCCGCTGATACACACCATGTTTCACTGGCGTATAACAGCACAGACTTCACGTTCGAGATAAAAATTCGGATTTTGGTGCGTCGACTGATCTGATTCGCTCTTCATACATTTCGAAAACTGGCAAAAGCAGCTCTCGCCTTCTTAATCCGTGCACCTATGTCGCTCTTGGTGCCGCCGTCCGACGCTATCTGGCTGCCAAGATATTGGAAGCTTTCGACTTTCTCCACTGCCTGCCCAGCTACCGTGAAATTGGAACGGTTTTCCGTGTTGACATCCAACGATTTGGTCTTGATGACGTTGATGGTTAGACCTGCTTCAGAGGAGCGTTCCACAAGGTCGTCGAGCTTACTCTGCATGTCAGAGTGCCGTTGTGCTAATAACGCAACATCATCAGCCAAATCAAAGTCGTTGAGATGCTCCATGGTAATAGGCTGCCACAGCAACCCACGGTTCGGTACACGGTCAACGGCTCCAACCATGATCTCGTCAATTACGATGAGGAACAGTAGCGGTGATAATATACATCCTTTCCTCACACCCGCGATTACCCGAATCGGGTCAGACAAAGCTCCGTTGTGCAACACTCTGCATGAGAAAGCCTCGTACTGCGCTTCGATGAGGTTGACGATCTTATCAGGGACTCCCTTGCGTCTCAGAGCGCGCCACAAGTTTTCGTGGTCGGTGGAAAGCTTTTTCGTAGTCAATGAATACCAAGTACAGGGACTCTTGGCACTCATTGACCTGCTCCTAGATGATGCGGAGCGTGACAATATGATCCACACAAGATCTTCCAGAACGAAGTCCTGCCTGCTGTCGTCGGAGAGTCGCGTCGATCTTCTCCTGTATCCGATTGAGGATAACTTTACACAGAACTTTGAGAACAATATACAGTAACATGATGCCTCGCCAGTTGTCGCATACAGTTGGATCCCCCTTCTTGGGGACTTTTACCAAGACGCCCTGCATCCAGTCGGCCGGAAACGTCGCGGTGTCCCAGATATTGACGAAAAGTAGATGCAACATTTGTGAGGATAGCATGGGGTCAGCTTTTCGCATCTCTGCTGATATGCGATCGACCCCCGGGGCTGTGTTGGACTTCATACTTCGGATGGCTGCTTCTATCTCCTGCTGCAATGATGGAGCTTCAGTGTTGACGCGAGTAACGCGCCTCACCCTTGGCGGATCATGCCGAGATGTTGATGCTCAGGCTCAGGCGTCGTGAAACATCATAGAGGAGGCGGATATCGCCAGTTGCTGCGGCTTTCTCCCCTTCATCAGCCAAGTAGTCCACCCGCGCTCGCTTGTCCCGTATACAGGAGCGCTTAACTTCCCTCTCTAGAGCCGAATACCGCTGACGGGCCTCGTTCTTGGCTCCTCGGGTCCTTGCTCGCTCTATCGCGGTTTTTGCTTCTCTCCGCTCTTCGATCTTCCTCCAGGTTTCATCGGTGATCCACTACTTTCTCTGAGTGCGCAGCTCACCCAGGTTGTTCTCGCTTGTTTCAATAAAGGCATTCTTGATGCTCGTCCGCTGTTCTTCTACGCTGCCACCATCCGGGATATTAGCTGCGCGAGCCTCGAGTTCTCCGACGAACGATCTCTTCACTGCTGGGCATTCCAGTCGGCGTGTGTTGAATCGCTGCCCGAGTCTCTCCTCCCGCCGTTGAACCCGCGCAATGCGTAGGCGGATCTCACCGACCAGGAGACGTCTCCATTTTCGGCTGATGCAGATGTGGCCGATTTGGTTCTCTGTATATCCATCACGGGAGACACATGTGACTTAATGCACTGGGCGATGGGGGAAGAGCGAACCCCCGATCACCATGTCGTTGTTGCCGCAAAACTCTGCAAGCAGCTCGCCGTTCTCGCTCATATCTCCGAGACCATGGCGTCCCATAATGCGCTCATTGTCCGAGTTGTCGAAGCCGATCTTCGCCTGTGTAGATCTTGATATCACCTCTTGGAGTCTTATCCACGACAGCATTCAGTTGACTGTAAAAGTTCTCTTTGTCCTGCAATTCGGCAGAATTTTTAAATTACCTGTCCCGAAGGCAGCTTGTGTTCTCCAAAGTTCGACCAGCGGACTTCACTAAGTCCCAGGATTTCCAGCTTCATACGGCGGGCCTCACTGGCGAGTTGTGCCAGTTTACCCTGTTGGGCTAGCGTCAGTACATTCCATGTTCCAATTCTTGTCCGTTGTTTAGCGCTAAAAGTCGTTGCCATAAAATCAGTTCGTAATCTTTCACTATAGGTTCCTGTAACAATTTTAAGGTTTCGAAAACAGTAGACATCTTCGGTATAGCTTTCGGGGAGAAGCATTTCTTATTCAGCCGCTGGATGCCAGTCAGACGCTGTTTGAGCCGCCCCTAGCATGAAGAACAGACGCTCGGGTTTTGTAAGCCACATCCTCCGAAAAGGATGCAGCTCCTCCTTCCCTGTCAGCATACGACCAAAGTTCCCACCGGGGTTGGTTACCCGATCTTCCCTAAGGTTACTCGTACCCCAGTCGGCGCCGTGGGGAGGAAGGGATAGGAGTTACTGGGCAAGAGGCTAAGGACCACTTTCACTTGCGTGACGGGTCTATTTTATAACCTTCAAGTACGCGAAGTACCGGTGGTACGCATTATCCCAGTCATATGCCAGCCACCCTAACCTGCTTGTTTAAAATAATCATAACTCATGAACCTCTATCTCTTATAGAAATTTGGTGCAAAGTTGCTTCGAATAGATTGTTCTACAACTTTTTAGAACATTTCATTGGTCTATCTCAAATAACAAAAAAGTTTGTATTGGAAATTCACCAACTTTGTACATATTTTTGGAGAAAACTGCGAGAGCATTACCATATAACAAGATATTTAAAGAAAGTCGATTTTTTAGGGGCCACCCTAACTTGCATGTTAAAAAAATCATAACTCATAAGAGATAAAAATTTGGTGTCTTCAGCAAAGTGGCTTCAAATTGATTACAACTTTTCAGAACATTGCATTGGTCTATCTCAAATAACAAAAAAGGTTGTATTTGCAATTAATCAATTTTATGAGCCGCCCTAATTCCACCAACGTAAAAAGATCGGCGATAAAATATGAAGAAACTTCCCCGAACACAACATATACCTAAAAGTGATGGTTTGGGCGCATATATTTTTGTCTTCGGCTTTGGGACCATGGTTGTTTTCTTTAAATATACTGTTTTTTTTTCTCAAGAGTAACTTTAAAAAAAGGCGTATTCAAAAAATTGATTATTTAAAAAAATCATAACATTTAAATCATTGGTTTGATTAAAATGACATATGGTAAGAAGTTCTAAGTAATTAAATGTTCTTTTAAAAAATACACTGAAAGAAAAAACTCAGTAAATTCATAGTAAAAAAACACAAAACGTTGATTTTCTCCAAAAATTTAGATTTTTATTATTTTTAGGCTAGTGTTAGATGGTTATGACACTGTTCTTAAAATTTTAGGGCATTACTTCAAGGGGGGCCTTCGATTTTTATATTTTTATAAGAGAGAGATGAAGTAATGCCCTAAAATTTTAAGAAGAGTGTAATTACCATCTAACACTTGCCTAAAAAAAATAAAAATGTAATTTTTTTTTGATTTTTACAATTTAATGATATTGCATTTTCCTTAGTTAAATAATAATATAGGGGAAATGGCTCTAATGTTGGCCTATGGATCTAAGATTGGGCCCATCGCTAAAAATCTGCTATTTATTTATCAATTGTAATTGTAATTACCTTACACTTGCCTAAACAAAATCCACAATTTTTTAATTTTTTGTTGATTTTTACAATATAATGAAATTGCATTTTTCTTAGTTGAATAATAATATATATAGAATCTAGGCATCATTTTTGATAAATAAAATTTAAATCATTGACTTGATTAAAATTATATGTATGATAGGAAGTTCTAAGTAATTAAATGTTCTTTGAAAAAAAAATACTGAAAGAAAAAAACTCAGTAAATTCATAGTAAAAAAACAAAACGTAGATTTTCTCAAAACACCCCCCTTGGATTTTTATATTTTTTAAAGAGAAAGCTGAAGTAATGCCCTAAAATTTGAAGAAGAGTGTATTACCATTACCATCAAACACTTGCCTAAAAAAAATTCTACATTTTTTTTTTTGATTTTTACAATTTAATGATATTGAATTTTTCTTAGTTAAATAATAATATACTTAGAATCTACGCATCATTTTTGATAAATTATATTTAAATCATTGATTTGATTAAAATGACATATGATAAGTAGTCCTAAGTAATTAAATGTTCTTTTAAAAAATACACTGAAAAAAAAACGTAATAAATTCATAGTAGAAAAACACAAAACGTTGATTTTCTCAAAACACCCCCCCTTCGATTTTTATATTTTTTAAAGTAAAAGCTGAAGTAATGCCCTGAAATTTGAAGAAGAGTATAATTACCATCTTACACTTGCCTAAAAAATATGAATCTACTGTTTATATTTTTTATTTTTAAAATTGAATGAAATTGCATTTTCTTAGTTAAATAATAAACAATAATTTATTTAGAATCTACGCATCATTTTTGATAAACATTTAAATCATTGATTTGATTAAAATGAAATATGATAAGAAGTTCTAAGTAATTAAATGTTCTTTAAAAAAATACACTGCAAGAAAAATACTCAGTAAATGCAGAGTAAAAAACACAAAACGTTAATTTTCTCAAAACATCCCCTCCCCCTTCGATTTTTATATTCTATTTAAAGAGAAAGCTGAAGTAATGCCCTAAATTTTGAAGAAGAGTGTAATTACCATCTTACACTTGCCTAAAAAAAATAAAAATCTACAGTTTTTTTTTTGTTGATTTTTACAATTTAATGAAATTGCATTTTTCTTAGTTAAATAATAAACAATAATATGTTTAGAATCTACGCATCATTTTTGATAAATAACATTTAAATCATTGATTTGATTAAAATGAAATATGATAAGAAATTCTAAGTAATTAAATGTTCTTTGAAAATAAAAATACACTGAAAGAAAAATACTCAGTATATTCAGAGTAAAAAACACAAAACGTTGATTTTCCTCAAATCCCCCCCTCCCCTCCCCTTTGATATTTATATTTTTTTTAAAGAGAAAGCTGAAATCAAATTTTAGGGCATTACCCTTAAATTTGAAGAAGAGTGTAATTATTATCTTACACTTGCCTAAAAAAAATCAACCATTTTTTTGATATATTTTTTTGATTTTTACAATTTAATGAAATTGCATTTTCTTAGTTAAATAATAATATATTTAGAATCTACGCATCATTTTTGATAAATAACATTTAACTCATTGATTTGATTGAAATGACATATGATAAGAAGTTCTAAGTAATTAAATGTTCTTTGAAATAAAAATACACTGAAAGAAAAATACTCAGTATATTCAGAGTTAAAAACACAAAACGTTGATTTACCTCAAATCCCCCCCCCCCCCTTTGATATTTATATTTTTTTTTTAAAGAGAAAGCTGAAATCAAATTTTAGGGCATTACCCTTAAATTTGAAGAAGAGTGTAATTATTATCTTACACTTGCCTAAAAAAAATCAACCATTTTTTTGATATATTTTTTTGATTTTTACAATTTAATGAAATTGCATTTTCTTAGTTAAATAATAATATATTTAGAATCTACGCATCATTTTTGATAAATAACATTTAAATCATTGATTTGATTGAAATGACATATGATAAGAAGTTCTAAGTAATTAAATGTTCTTTGAAAAAATACACTGAAAGAAAGAACTCAGTAAATTCATAGTAAAAAAACACAAAACGTGGATTTTCTCAAAACACCTCCCTTAGATTTTTATATTTTTTAAAGAGAAAGCTGAAGTAATGCCCTAAAATTTGAAGAAGTTTGTAATTACCTTACACTTGTCTAAAAAATAAAAATCTACAATTTATTTTTTTGTGGATTTTTACTTTTTAATGAAATTGCATTTTTCTTAGATAAATAATAATATATTTAGAATCTACGCATAATTTTTGATAAATCACATTTAAATCATTGATTTGATTAAAATGAAATATGATAAGAAGTTCTAAGTAATTAAATGTTCTTTGAAAAAAAATACACTGAAAGAAAAATACTCAGTATATTCAGAGTAAAAAACACAAAACGTTGATTTTCCTCAAATCCCCCCCCCCCCCCCCTCGATATTTATATTATTTTTAAAGAGAAAGCTGAAGTAATGCCTTAAAATTTGAAGAAGTGTGTAATTACCTTACACTTGTCTTAAAAATAACATTTTTTTTTATGTTGATTTTTACTATTTAATGAAATTGCATTTTTCTTAGATAAATAATAATATATTTAGAATCTACGCATAATTTTTGATAAATCACATTTAAATCATTGATTTGATTAAAATGAAATATGATAAGAAGTTCTAAGTAATTAAATGTTCTTTGAAAAAAAAATACACTGAAAGAAAAAAACTCAGTAAATTCATAGTAAAAAACACAAAACGTTGATTTTCTCAAAACACTCCACCTTCGATTTTTATATTTTTTTTTAAAGAGAAAGCTGAAGTTATGCCCTAAAACTTGAAGAAGAGTGTAATTACCATCTTTTACTTGCCTAAAAAAATCTATTGTTTTGATTTTTATTTTTTTTTATTTTTGCAATTTGCATTTTTTTTAGTTTAATAATAATATATTTAGAATCTACGCATCATTGTTGATAAATCATTTAAATCATTGATTTGATTGAAATGACATATGATAAGAAATTCTAAGTAATTAAATGTTCTTTGAAAAAAATACACTGAAAGAAAAAGATTCAGTAAATTCATAGTAAAATAAACACAAAACGTCGATTTTCTCAAAACACCCCCTTCGATTTTTATATTTTTTTAAAGAGAAAGCTGAAGTAATGCCTTAAAATTTGAAGAAGAGTGTAATTACACATCAAACACTTGCCTAAAAATTCTACATCGACATTTTTTTTGTTGATTTTTACAATTTAATGAAATTGCATTTTTCTTAGTTTTTTTTTTCCTCTGTTCGGGACCTAACACTACTGCGACCAGTAAATTGATCTATTGTAGTATATCCCGTGTCCTTAGTTTAGTGCATGTCGTATTACTCCATCACTATTGAGAAATGATGAAGCATTCGATTTTTTTTACAGTTGCCACTCTTGCATTTATCGCAAGGATCCGAGTCTAATTGAAAGGTCCCACTATTTATACCCTTTGGAGTGTTGAAACACCCTTCAAAGGCGGCCCCCTTTGTCAGTCAAAATTGGATTCCTTAGCAACAAAATTAAGGTATGACAACGATAATGACCATGCATCAGAACCCTAGTCTTAACCACTTCAAACTAGGGAACAACGAAGAGAAGATTAGGAATCACATAGATGAAGACAACTAACTCATTTTTTTTGCCTTGTTTCAAGATCATCCTCGATAGACAAAGCCGAGTCTTGTCACTATCAAAAAGACATAAATATAACAAGGACTAAGATGTGTTCCTTGTATTACTGAAAAGTCCTGTTCCCCTAGTTTGAAGTAGTCGGGACTAGAAATCGGTGGTAGATCTTACATCCCGTAACGTACCACAAAAAGGTGATCTACCCGCGTTACGGGGCAAGGTACCTTAGTTAAATTATAATATATATATGGAATCTAGATTATTTTTGATAAATTTGCACATATTATCTTTTTTCCTAAGTCTAGCCGTTCTCCAGTTAATGCGCATTGAATGAATAATAATTTTGAATTTTCATCATTTTAGACCATTTTTATTCTCTGTCCCAATTGCCGAGTTAATTTTAAATCGTTGTTAAAAATACATTTTGAAAGTTATTTTCAATGTACAAAAATCTCGGTGTTATCGATCGATCGGTTTTCAAACAGAACTCGCCACGGTTGCCAAAATTTAACCTCTAGTCTGTCGGAAATAATCACGGTCGGATAGCAAGGTTATTTGGTAACTTTCCATCTGCCACCTTTAACCACGAGTTAAATTTAACTCGCCAATTGGGACACAGTCTTCATCTTTTTCTCAGATGTAATTTTGATCAGGCCAATCATTTTCATGCTATGATTTTTTGAAAAAATATAATCCATATTTTGAATACGACTTTTTAAAAAGTTACTCTGGATAAAAACATCGCATTTAACCGGTATGTGATCGACAAAAAAACACCTTTAGGAGCTCGACATTGAACTGCTTGCTACTGCGGCCAATTTCGACCGATTCTAAATCTTTTGGCACCATTGGATTCAGAAACTTATCCTCTTTCTGGTCATTGCCAACAATGTCCATCCGTTATAGTCTGGTTCCCGGAAATCCGAATTTCCTGTATAATGTTCCAGAACTAAGCATTTTCTAAGCATATCAAAGTGGCAGAATCTCCTTCAAGAAACAATTTCAGCTTAAAGAGACGAACCAATAATAAAGCAAAAAAAAATCAGCTTACTTGAGGACCAGTTTAAGGTTTCTCCCCGGAACGGCCATTCCGGCGCAGGTTCCCGTAGGGCCTCTAGTAGCCATAGAAGTGTTTGGCAAGAAACCCCTACAATATGGGTATCGAAATTCATTAATTTACAGCAGGAAACCATGATCATGATTTTGTAGTCATCCGATGGATTATCCCCAGGACGGCCATTCCGGCGCAGGTTCCCGTAGGGCCTCTAGTAGCCATAGAAGTGTTGGGAAGAAACCCCTGCAATATGGGTATCAAAATTCATGAATTTTCAGCAGACCAATTCCTCGCCAAATCGGTCAGTCACCAAACTTGACTATCTTCGATCTGGATGATACTTGGCCCATATTTTCAGTATGATAGACCAAGTATTTTCCGCAGGAGAGGAGACCCTTTTGACTCAAGGGTAATTTTTGAAAAGGGCCTATGTGATTTTGCACACATACTTTAAAAAAAATGTAGTTCGAAAACAGTTGGTTGTAGAAAAAAATTTACTAAGAAGGAGTTGTAGGAAACTAATAAGGCTTTATAAAAAAAAATATACACGGAATCTTTTTTTTTCTTTATTAGAGAGATTTTTAGCCTAAGGCTAGTTCATCTCTTAACTTTTTTTTTGTTTTTTTACTAAAAAGAATAAAAATAAACCTCAAAATTCAAATAACAAAAAAAACGTATTTTTGATTTTTATTATATTTTTTTAATAAAAACTTGAATAGAAAGCAGAAGTTTTGAAAACAACTCCAGGATGAACAAACTTTTAATAAAAAGTTTTTCTAAAAGCAACTTTTAAGGTATTTTTGAAACTTTCATTATTTACGGCAAAATGTTCAGTTTGATGTGCTCATATCGATAAACTTCCTAAATGTAACCGTTTTCGATATATTTCAAATTTACTTTCATCATAATCAATTTTTTGTAGAAAATATGCCCTTTTCGTAAGTTATACGTGATTGTCCATCAAATATGATAAGTTTTGCAAGATATGCATGTACTTACCTCATACTCATATTTTCGTGGCTATCTGACAGATTGTCCCCAAACACTTCTATGGCCACTAGAGGCCCTACGGGACCCTACTCCGGAATGGCCGTCCTGGGGACAAATCCATCGGATGATCACAAAATTATGATAAGCAGTCTCCTGCTGTAAATTCATGAATTTTGATACCCATATTGTAGGGGTTTCTTCCCAAACACTTCTATGGCCACTAGAGATCCTACGGGATCCTGCGCCGGAATTACCGTTCGGGGAGAAACCTTAAACTGGTCCTCGAGTAAGCTGATATTGTTTCTTGAAGGAGATTCTGATACTGTGATATCGATTTCTTCGAAATTTTAGCGAATGTGGCAACATTATACAGGAAACCCGGATTTCCGGGAACCAGACTATTCCGGATGGACATTGTTGGCAATGTCCAGAAAGAGGATAAGTTTGTGTGAGCTCCTAAAGGGTAAAAAATTTCACGTCCCCCTCCTTTCGAAGCCCCTTGCTGCAATTTGAAATCTTTCTTCATGGAAAGTTGTCGCTCCATGAGTTTTAAGATGTCGCTGAATTCTGGTTTCCTGTCGTGAAAATAACTTCATAATTTATTAACTTGAAATCTGAAAAGGCACCCGGGTACCCTGTCGATCACATAATGTTTAATTGAAAAAAAAAATTGCAATCATTGGTAACATGTGGGCAATGTTTCATTCAAATCTGAAACACTCATGTCCAACCGGTTTGCGTTTTGGGCTGGAAATGCTCTATGTGATTTCATTTCAAAAAGCTTGAACAAACGATCACTGCTTATTCGAAATCAGTAGATGGTCCCTTACGAAACGTTTTGTGCTACTCAAATTATAAAGGTTTGATCAATTCTTATAGGAAATTTATCACACTTTCCAAATCAGCAATAATGGCTGCTTTTCATTTTGTTCAGTAGCTGTACAAAAACTTTTAAAAAATCAGGCAATATCGTGAATGTGTCTAAAGCAAATTTCTATCCACTCTTCCTTTTTTGACCAGTGCACCGTGTTGTCACACACCCGCACCGCCCTCGGTACCGAGAAATTTGACACCAGAAACGCGCGGATCAAGCAACGTTGACATGTTTGTCGCAGTGGCCGAACCTATCGTCCCGAAATCGGATTTTCACATCAGATTTCGCACAGCAGTGTTTCGACTTGTCGCCCGGTTCACTTTTACCGAGAGCCCTAATAAGGATTCTCCGCGTCGAAGCACTCGAGTGCTGCACGCAATTATCAGGTGCCGGCCATCGGGGTCCAATCGGATTATGGACAACGAAGCGGAGGTGTGTCCCGGTCGCTGATGAACTCAATTCGCACAGCAGCTCAGAACCCCGCTCGGTGTCAGTAAGTTGGGATTAATTTTTCATTTAGCCCCGGATTAATCGTGATCGATGGCGGTGGGCAATCCAGACAAAGCAACGAGCACAGTTGAGTCTTCTTTACGCGAAGAATCTGGGTCGCGTAGGACGGATACCTCCCCCCCCCCACCCCGATTACTGTTGTCTATTTCGAAATCAATAAATTATCGTCGTCCTTGCGGGCATTTCTCGACGGCTGCGAATCAGGTCCAAAATCGATCGCACCAATTGTTCAATTAGGCAGAGTAGCAGCTCAGCAGAATACACAAACATTCGACTCGATCGAGTGTTAACCTGCACACAGGAGGTCACCTCGCGAGGCAAATGATTTATCGACGATTGGTTCGTGAAGAGGAGGTATGTACCTACTAGGCCGTTTTTTTTTTTATTATTATTTTGGCTAGTTCTTCTTCAAGCCGTAGATTGGTGCAGCGGTGGTAAATCGAAATTGGCCAAATTCAATGTCATATAGACTTGAACTGCACTGAATTTGAATGAGTTTGAACTTCATCGTCGTCGTCGTCGTCGTCGGTGGCGTCGGCATCTGAAAAGGTTTGAGAGGAAGGTCCAGTACCTACCGAATAGAGCCCACAATTGCTTCTTTAATGATCGCTTTGGTGTGCTTGAGTTGTGAAATCCACTGAAAGGGCCACAACTCGATTGCACAACTTTGTAAGTCTCCGCTCTGCGAAGTTCGGAGAGCACTCCCTTTGATCTGTTTTTGGGATTCTATGCTGTGGCTGGTCGATTCATTCATGAAATAGGTAGGTAGGCCGCGCACTAGACGACGACGACGACGCGACCTTCACCGAGAGAAGAGACAGTCCCATGTCGCGCACTAGTCTCCAACCAGGTATTGTTTCGGCTGAATGTCTGTCGGAGTGTGGGCGCTGCCTGCGGCATGATTTCTGACACTTTCTGAGGAGGTTGCCGTTAAGACCCAGATCTACATTACTCCACACCGGCAAGGACAGGCGTAATTATGCGATGGTTCTTCGGTTGATTCATTCCTGCTGAACCGGGGCAGATTTGGAGCATAAAAGTCAAATTGAGCCGACTCGGCGTTAGGTTGCACTGTTGCGCTGGTCGGGAACTCCCACTCGTTCAAACGACGACGGCGTTGGGGACCTTCGGAACTCGAATTGTTGCGTTGCAGCGTAGGTTAAAAAGGGATTTGAATACATATGTGTACATTTACAATGCGTTCCGTCGAGCCGGGCATCCGGTTTGACATTGAAACGGGCTTTTTTTTGGTTTAATGCAAGACCTAATGGGATATGCCTGGCTTTTCAAGACCATTGGATCCACGCTTCGAATGATGGCTTTTTTTTTCGTAAAATGAATCTGTTCTGCCTTGAAGGTTTAGTGAACATACAATCGCATTAAAATTCTCGAAAGTGATCCTCGTCTATCATTTTTTGTTATTTTGACATATTTTATTACGCCAAATTAATAAAACCAATCACGAATAACAACCTTCACTTGAATGGCTTCGCGTCGTTTCAGACCTTAGGAATTGATATTCAATATTTCGCCATCCTTTCTTCGAGCGGTGGCTCCTAAAATGCAAATGCGTGCCCTCGCCTATCTTTTTGTTTTGTTTTACGACCGCGACCGCCAGTGGCCAGTTTAGCAGTGCCGGCCGGTGACGACTCCTGCGAATTGCAAATTTCATTCTTTTACGACCATTCGATGGACTGTATTTAATTAGCTACCGCGGATAATTTACGACTGCTTTTGTTTTGGGGAAAAAGGTTCGCCTTAACCAATTGGGATTTGGTTCTAGGTCACGATCTTTGCGGGATGGGGATCTTTCAAACAAGATGTTACTCCGCCGCCATTGAGCTCAAGAAGCACCACTTGACCGTTTCTGCCGGGTGGCTCGGCTCCTGTCGATCTTAAGTACACTCGAAATGCCAAAAACCGTAACCTGTCGGATAGCCGAAACGACCGGACTAGCAAACGAGACACTTCGACTCATAAGCTTCTGTCGTCGAGTGTATCCCTCTTGAATTCGCAATTAGGATGACGCCCCGTTTGCAGGATGATTCATGCGGACTGCAGAAAATGATGCAATCGATATGGCGACCGGGGTGATCGATACCCTTCCCCTACCCCCCTTTCTCGTTTCGCTTCGGGAGGAGTATTGGAAGTGACGCCACAAACACTGAATTCTCACGTCGTTTCTTCATGGTAATATTTTCTAGCTGTCAGCATTAGTGAATCAAAAAATGACAGTCAAAAGGTGAAGTTAATTGTCGATAAAAAAAATAGTGACATAAAAGCCAAAAGACATAGCTGTTGAGTTTTGGACGCGTTGGGAAGAATCACCCATTTTTGTAAATAAGAAGAGACAATGTCTAAAAGCACGAAGACTTCTTCCTTTAGCGGAAATGCCTGTGTCATCAGCGAACAAAGATTTGTGGCAACCCTGAGGCAAGTCAGGGAGGTCCGAAGTGGAAATGTTATACATTATAGGCCCAAGAATGCTATCTTGAGGAACTCCAGCTCAAACAGGCAGTCGATCAGATTTGGAATTCTATCAGTTAAATAATTTTGAATTCATTTCATAATATAGGGTGGAACATTAAACTTTCTCAATTTGGCAATCAACCGTTCATGCCGAACACTGTCGAATGCTTTTTCTATGTCTAGAAGAGCAACTTTAGTTGCTCAGCCTTCAGATTTGTTTGAACGAATTAAATTGGTAGCTCTTAAGAGTTGATGAGTAGTTGAATGCCCATGGCGAAATCCAAACTACTCATCTGCAAAAATTGAGTCCGTATTGATGTGAAGCATCATTCTATTCAACATTATCTTTTCAACTAATGTACTTGTTGAAGAAAACAAACTCATTGGACGGTAGCTAGAAGCATCAGCTGGATTTTTATCCGGCTTCCAAATTGGAACAACTTTTGGATTTTTCCATTTATCAGGAAAGTATGCCAAATGGAAGCAACTGTTAAATAATGTTACCAATAAAGACAAGGTACTCTCTGGGAGTTTTTTGATGAGGATATAGAAAATTACATCATCACCTGGAGCTTTCATATTTTGAAACTTTTTAGTTATAGACCTTACTTCGTCCAAATCAGTCCCCCAGGAATCATCAAAAATATTTTCCCGAGAGAAAATATTCAGAAAATCCCGAGCAACCTGATTCTCAATAGGACTTGTAAGACCCAAACTGAAATTATGGGAACTCTCGAATTGCTTAGCAAGTTTCTGAGCTTTTTACAAATTGGAGATCAAAATTTTATCACCTTCTTTAAGCGTTAGAAAAGGCTTTTGAGGTTTTTTTTTCAAAATTTTTGTGAGTTTCCAAAAGGATTTGGAACTCGGTCTAATTTCGAAACATTATTTTCAAAAGTTATTGTTCCTCAGGGCAGAGAATCGTCTTTTAATTTGTTTTTGCAAATCCCGCCAGGTAACTTTTATGGCAGCCCATCTCTAATCACGCCTTCCTTCGGATGGGAAGTAAAGCCGTTGGTCCCCGGTTCATGAGTTGATGGGTCGATAGGTAGGGTCCAGGTGTGGGAGCTGCCTTCCTGGCACGTCGGTAGCATTGGTGCTCAGCACGGAAAACAAGATCGACGGAAAAAAACAAACCAAAGAAAAAAAAATTTATGGCAGGATCGCATGTTCTTTGATATTGCCTCCTACGGACATTTTTCAGACGGATCAAGAGCTGAAGATCGTCGTCTATTATAATTGAATCGAATCGCATTTTGGTACTGAGGCAACTATAGAAGTAGTCAGAGATTCAAGAGCATAATTAATTTCATCTTTGGTTTGCAAAGGAATGTTTGGATCGAAGTTATATTCCATAAATGTTCGATTTTGCTCCCAATCAGCTCTATGGTAATTGAAAGTAGAGCTGTTGGGATTAGAAATTATTTCTTGGGATATTTCAAAAGTTACTGGAAGGTGATCATCGGAGGCGAACCAGCCTAAGGCTGAAAGCCTCCTAAATAAAGCTAAATTAATTAATTGGAAGGTGATCAGAACCGAAGTCAGTTGTCAATAGTTGGGGGATTTCTTGCAGAAGAAAAGCATGTTGGGCTGTTTGGATATTGAATAGTGTAATAACCTGCAGAACAATCATCAAACAGAATATTACCATTGGAATTGCTTTGAGCATTATGCCATGAGCGGTGTTTTGCATTAAAATCACCAATAATGAAGAATATAGACCTATGACGGGTAAGTTTCTGAAGGTCACCCTTGAGTAAATTCTTTTGCTGGCCTACGCATTGGAATGGCAAATAGGCAGCTATAAACGTAAGTTGTCCAAATTTTGTTTCAACAGAAACTCCCAAAGTTTCAAAAACTTTGGTTTCAAATGAAGAAAGAATTTTATGTTTGATTCGCCTATGAACAATGATGGCAACACCACCACAGGCTCCATCAAGACGATCGTTTCTATAAATGAAATAATTTGCGTCCCTCTTAACCTTATGGTCAGGTTTAAGGAACGTTTCAGATAAAACGGCAATATGCACGCTATGAACTCTCAAAAAGTTAAATAGCTTGTCTTCATTATCTTTAAGAGATCGAGCATTCCAATTTAAAATATGTAATGCTTTAAAATCTATTGCTGAATTTCAAAGTCATGACAATATTGTTCGCAAATTTTACTCCAGTTTGAATAGCATCAAACATGGAGTTAGATTTAAGCATATCAGTAATCATGTCAATTAATGATTTCTGTAAAAATTCCAGTTTAGGGGCAGTAATGCTTCCTCAGTCAAAATTGTCAAAATTTCCGTTAGAATTACGTTGTTTAATATTTTGATTTCTACCCGATGCAATAGCAGCATAGGTAGCTCCATTAACTCGCTGAACATTGTTAGCAGCGAGGGGAGTAGGTATAGATGAAAAATTTGAAGCAGGGGTGATATTTGTACCTACGGGTACGAATGTAGAATTTGTTCCTCGCTGACCGTTGTTAACAGCAGAGGAATTTGTACCTGGCCGGAAACGTGGAGCGTTTCGCGAGTCTTACATTCCCAAAAATTGGATTTGTGGTTTTCACCACAATTTGAACATTTAAATTTCTTAGGATCTTCCTTCACAGGACAGTCGTCCTTTGCGTGAGATGAATCACCACAATTCATGCATTTAGCTGGCATGTAGCAATTTTTAGTTCCGTGACCCCATCCCTGGCACTTACGTCACTGGGTGAGGTTTTGGAAATTTCCTCCTTCCTCTTCCTGAAGTGTTCCCACTTCACTCGGACATGGAGCATAAGGCTGGCTTGTTCCAAGGCCTTAAGGTTGTTTAGTTCACTAGACTTGAAGTGAACTAAGTAAAAATCATGAGAAATCCCGTTGCGCGAATCGTCAGGACGGGATTTCATTTTTATTTTGATTACTTGGAGTGGCACAACTCCAAGTAATTTTGCCGGTTCATCTTTGATCTGATCCAGGGATTCACCACTGGGCAGTCCTTTTATGACAACCTTGAACACACGTTCAGTTTTGTGTCGTAAGTAAAAAATTTGTGCTGCTTCTCAGCCAATACATGTCATTCATCCCGACGTCCAATTTGTAGTGAAAACTCAACTTTCACGAAGTTCAAAAATTCCATGCGAAGAGCATGGAAATCGGAAGTGGTTATCACAATAGGGTGAACCTTTTCCTTCTTGGCATTAAGCCGGGAAAGCTTACTAGAATTTTTCCTGGATGATGGATCATTCTCATCATCCGTGAGCAAATCAAATTGATTGCTCAAATTAATTTCAGCAGAAGGCCGATCAAGAGATTGCCCTTTTCTTTTGGCGGCAGTATAACGTTTATCCAAGTCGACTTCCAAGCAGATTACTATAAGAATCTGAAAGATCGAAGAGGAATTTTCCAAATCGATATCCAACCAGGATTACCTCGGGTAGGGTCCAAACAAGGATCGAAGAGGAATAAGTGTCGAACAAGGTAGAAAATTTACAGTTATATTGAGCACCGAAAAGTGCTGTTAATATTTGTTGTAGCTTAAGGTAGCAGTAACACTTCCTTCAGCAAAAATCAAATAGATCCGCACGGCAAGAGAGCACCATGCGGACTGCTCAAGGAATCAAAAATATCTTCAAATGACAAAATGACAAGCGAGCAACGAACCGAATGATAACGCTATGTCTTCCATATTGTTCATGACAAGCAGCCTGTGCGACACAGCTTACTCGGGGCGGTAGGGAAACGAGCAAATTATTGGCATGCTGCTTCACGAAGTAAAGCCGAAGATGATACACGTGTGTAACAAAGCAGGCAAGCAATATATTATTATCCTTCTACCACTCCGATCGACCTATGTTATAGAGCGAGTTTGTCATGGTAGTCGTAGCAACCGTTTTGTCTCTATCGTTGGTTGCTTTATGTGTTTGGATTCGCTGGGACTGCTTGATCTTTATCCTTTTTTCAAATTCATGTGATTATCCCAACAACTAGTAGAGACACGAAAACAATGGCACTGCAGAACGATTTTTTATAACAAAATTTTGGCTTATTGGCTATTGGCAGCTAGCGTAGTTCAAATACCCCTCCGTGCATTTTGGTACTGAGGAAGCTCTTGCTTCAACTATAAAAGTAGTCAGAGATTCAAGAGCATAATTAATTTCATCTTTGGTTTGCAAAGGAACAGTGGCGTCAATTCCACATGTGCAACCTGTGCACTGCACAGATATAAATAATAAAAAATGCGTTTAGATTTTTATAGATTTTATGGTCACATTATAGCTGTACTTCTTTACTCCAGACCACAAGTGACCATGAATACACTATTTTATAGTGTGGCTCAACTAAATCTTCGACCTTGGTTTGCTTCAAAAAGGATTAAATTCAGTTCCGATGGTCTGCCTAATCCCTAATGCATTGATTTTTAAGCATGTCGATATCACTACCATGACAAACCCCGTTCAATAGTGCACCTAAAAGCGAGCTTTTTTGGGTGGCGGATGGTAGGTTTGTGAATGGGCGAATGCCTGATAGAAGCTAAGCAGATCTTCTATCACCTCTTGAAACATACCACAAATTTTCCACAATACATGGCGGTTTGCACCACTAGTTGTAATTGGAACTTTGAGCAGTCACACGTCAAACGGGAGCAACACGGAAACAGCAGTTTGGCACGCTTTAGACTAGCACGAATTTCAGTTGCTCCTGAAATCACATGCTGGTAGACGCTGATGCCCTGTTTACATTATGCTAGTGAGCTTTTTTGCAAGCAGCTGGCTCATTAGCGCTAGTGATTTAGCACAAGTGTAAACACCCCATTACGGATGGTTGCGCCGGTGCTAGGAGCTTCATCAAAGCAGAACCGTTGAATAGAGACACGCAAGAAGAACCAAACGAATTGTCAAACGCTGAACCAAACGAGCAAAGTAAATAAACATTACTGTTCGTTCAATTCACCAGAAAGGAGTTTTGTTCTCAATGAGCATGAGCATGAGCAAGACAATGATTGACCGCCCACGGTTGCTACTCTGTTATTGCCAGACCAGCTGTAATTACACAGAGAACCAATAGACGATGCTTGGGACTAGCAATCATCCTCAATGTGTAAAAACTGGTGATCTCGAATTAGGCAATACCAGCGCCAGCCGCGCCTGAACGCAAGTCAAGAAAGGAATGGGTAGGAATGTGTTGACGTGACACTCGCTTTGATGGAAGCCGAGGAGTCTTCTGCACTTCCACGAGGAATCACTGGGATGTTGGGTAAAAGGGTTGGGTTTGCAGCAGGGTTCGTTTTGGTAAACGATAAGTTGAATTGATTGAATTGAGCTCCTTTTTAATCATCGAGTTGCTGTTATTACCATGTAGTCATATTAACAAATAAAATGATAGACGAATCTTGA
This sequence comes from Ochlerotatus camptorhynchus, assembly GCF_037179485.1. Taxonomy (NCBI): domain Eukaryota; kingdom Metazoa; phylum Arthropoda; class Insecta; order Diptera; family Culicidae; genus Ochlerotatus; species Ochlerotatus camptorhynchus. The sequence continues at coordinate 321,806 of NW_027041253.1, read as the reverse complement.
TGTGGATGGCCTTGAGATTAGACTCAGGATGTTCTGCTCAGTAAGCAAAAACGGTTGCTCTAAGGCCACCGAGCCCCTCATATAACATCATACCGTTATTCAAGTTGTTATAACTATTCAAACCCGGCACCGACGACAACGAAAGGTTTAGCAAAATACACGATAAACAAGCGATCTCACCATACTTTTAATATGAAAGGATCTGGGACCGCGTTTTTCTGCTCAGTAAGCAAGCCACTGCAACCGACGATCTTTGAAATCCTTAAACTAAATGCTATGAAAGAGGCCTTCATTAAGATCCATTTTCACGCGAAGTTAAATGTTTCAATTTTCTCTTTACGCATGGTTCAGGTAACCATAACAAGCTATGACCGACGTGACGATTGTTTAAAGTAATATGAGTAATATTAGTATTATTGTACAAATTACAGTACATTGTAGAAGTTACCTCATTATTCTGCAGCGCCATAGGTTTTTTCTTTCTGGATCTTGAGTTGTTTTGGTGATATACTTAATTGCGGCATACTATTTTGGGCGCCCATATAGGCGTGTACTATGTAAGGTAGCTCATCTCTCTATGGAACTTGCAGAAACTCAAACGCCGCGTACGTCATCAGCACCGGAACGGAAAAAAAACAAAAAGAAAATCAAATCCTTCCTCTCGTTGTCGCGGTCCTTTGTCACTTCCGCTCGAACAGGTCGATGGAAAATTGGAACCCTTTTCTTCTCTTTCTTCTTCGGTTGACAGCCTGCAGTCGTTGCTCTGCTCTGCGATTTCAAGAGTCAAATTTTATTAGCTGTTGTGCTCGGCTCGGGCAATCCTACTCCGGAAGATGGATGGCTGGATCGCTGGCAGTTTCGCCAGAACAAAAAAGAGCACCACTCACACTCGCGCCCGTGACACTACACACCAAGGACGAAGGGAAAACGGGACCACTTTTTCGATTGATGAACGATGGATTGCTGTGGGCTGTGCTCTTCTTCCTCCCTTTATCTCACTCTCTCTCTATCTATTTCTCTCTGGATCCAGGGGAGTCCGCGTCGACGACTACGAACAACAATACACACTATCTTCCCCCACAATCTCTCGAACGGTGACACTTTGGACTTGAGCTCGCTTGTGGAAAAACACCAACACACTACAGTGCAATTATTTACTGTATGTAGTTTTTTAATGAATCGCGATGTAGCGACACGCAACACTCGTCTCTAAAATATACTATACTTTTGCTGTGACATCAAAACTCTGAGAAAGGAGTGTTGTTCTCAATGGTGAAATTTTTTTTTAATTATTTTAACGAAATATTTGTTAGTGACAAAAAACAAAAATATGACAAAAGTTATACTGTCATGGAGCGACTGTCATACTTATTTGATCGAACTGTGTACGGTAATAATAATGTTTCTCCTGATGTCATGACAGTATCCAAAAATATTAATGCTGAATGTTTTCATAAGATCACCCAATTTGGCTCAGTGTTCACTCGGCTATCGACATAAGCAGACCACTCTCGAGGTGTATCACGCGATCGTCTGTTTTCTCGGCAGCAACCATTGTGTGGTCCTCTTCATTGTTCTTCATTATCAGTTCTTTCGGTCGATGCGTCGTCGACTTTGAAAAGCAACCGTTTAGTGATGAGTCTGTGAATGCTGACCACGTTTTGCGTCCATTGCTCCAATGGAAGCGCTCTGACCCTCGTTGGCGTAACTGCCATACAATGAAACCACTGGAAGCGGCTCCAGTTCTGATGGAGGAGGAGGATTTTTGGATAGCGGAAGATAAAGTGTTAATTGTGTTGTACCTTTTGACTATAGTTTTAAGATGTATGGTATAGTGAACAAGAATCCTCGGCTCTGTAATGTTAATTCGTTTGAGCCTTATCAAATAAATTAATAAAAAACCCAATTTAGCAGCAACGTTATCAGTGTTCGGAAAATCACTCTCAAATCTCAATCATTGAGTCTTCCTGTGAGAATAAACTCGCGTGCGAATGTGGCAAGCAAAATTCGTGAGTGCACAACACACAACGCCGAAAAATCATTCCAGCTTTAGACTCATAAAAACCACTCAAACGTCAATTGATAGCATGCTTATGCATGTTGAATTAGTTTTCCAACCCCTGCTGCACAAACAAGGGTAATAATAAAAATTAATAGCACCGACACATAAAGAAATGAATTTTTGAACCTGGAAACTCCGCGGTGATTTTTGCGACGTTGAATTTTGGCATGCAAAACTCATAGGCGCATATACTCATGCATGAGATTTGAGTTTTTCCGAAGACTGAATGTTATTTTTGGATGTGATTGTCATGGAATATTCTTTCCAAAACAAAGAAGACATGCTCGTTGATATAGAGCAATGCTTCGCCAGTATAATCCTTCAGTATAGTAAACTTCGAGTATGATTTTAAGATAGCACTGCTTAATATACATGGCGAAAAACCAGCTTCACAAATGGTGTAGTTTATGGCAACGCTCAGTAGAATATATCCACCGATATGATGAATTTGATTTCTTTCAGAGTTGTCAAAAAAATGCATCGTCGAAAACATCCTCCGGGTATTCCACAGTGATCAGTTGGTCATCACTCACAACTTGCTTTTGAAGAAGGTTACTTACTGAAGCCGTCTCCTGGCGTATGTATGCTGTAAAGTCCCTCAGTCACAGTCTATCATCGTATACATACGATGTGTTTGGAATTTCACACATGAATTGGGAACTGTTGAGCTGTTGGTCTTTTTGGTTAAACCCTCGCTTAAACCTAAGCAAAGAAAATATATTATCGACACAATCTTGTGTGAACCTGGCTGGGAAGCGCACTTTATTTTTATTCAGTTCCGGTCGAACGTTCAAATTTTCTCAACAGCATTGCGGCACTGTATGAAAGTCATTTGAAGCCACTCGAAGAAACATGGTTGCCAGTGACATTGCCAAAAGATCTCTCAAAAACCGTGCTGCTGTTTTGACAGAAATTTTCTTTGCGCGTCTCTATCAACGTCTCTGCATCAAAGGTGACACACAAGGAAGAAGTGTTTACTAAAATGAACTATGCCCATTTTGTTACGGCAAGTTTTGCTATAAGAGATGCTCCTCGTGTTTATTAGCAAAATTCACATCAAAGGTTGATTAATTGTGTAGGAAATCAGTTTGGCACGGCATTTGTGACCAGCATACACCTTCCGGTCGTGAAACAGGTCAAAAACTGTCCAAATCCGCCCATATTTTGTTTTGTTTTGAATTTTTGTATGGCAAAATAGTTAACTTTTCATCAACATTGACGGCATAGAACTCACCAACACTGGGAGACCGTGAGCTCCTGCCCAACTGTGATAAAACCATCTCGGCGCTGGTGCGCCTGTCAAAACTTATGAGTTTTCCCTGGTTCATTTTGATAGTGTTGTTCTGATGAATAAAGAGTTGATTAATGCAAGTTTGCTACCCAGGGGCAGTGGTGGACAAGAAAACCAACCGGTACACACATGTACTGGTACGGTCCTCAAAATCGCAACACGTGTGAACGAATGGTGCACACCGTGTAAAGTTTTCATTTCGTTTACTCGGTAAACCAAACTGAAACCAAAACCGGGCCTCGGTTTCGAAAACACAACCGAATCCATCAGCACCGTTTACACGTGTAAACGAGTTTGGGGTCGGGTGTATGGAATATCAACCACGGACAGGGTGGCCAGACCTACCGATTTATCGGTAGTCCTACCGATTTTCGGGGTGCCTACCGATTTTTCACTTTTCCTACCGAGAATCACAGATTTTTAGATTATAAATAGAAAAATTGATTTCGACACGTTTAAAGCAGAAGATCTGAAGGACAGTGTATTGTTCTGGGGCACAGAGTCATCCCCCCCCCCCGCTCACAACAGTTTCAAGTATCGGGAAAGCCTTATTAAGTCGACCTACCGATAACTACCGATAAAAGTTTTGAGAAGCTACCGTTAAAAATAATCTGGCCACTCTGACCACGGATTCGGATCAGTTTTTGCAAACCGAACCTGGTATTTGCTGAACATGGTTAAACGGTTGGGCGGAAAAGCTGTAAATTGAGGTGCAGTGCTGCCGAATGTGCAAAAGAATTAAAGCTTAGACGGTCAAAACTCAATGTGCCAAACTGTAAAATATCCCATAATATGGGTATTTTTGGAATCGTGGTGACATGTAAGAACCGGAAATTGGTGTCTGACGCCATTTTGAAATCCAATATGGTGGCTTCCGGTTAGAGAAAATGTGGGAAATACTGTCAAATGCCTCACAATATAGGTATTTTTGGTATTGTGGTGACATATAGGAACCGGGAATCGATGTCTGACGCCACTTTGAAATCCAAGATGGCGACAACCGGGTGGAGAAAAACTGGGAAATACTGTCAAATACCCCACAATATGGATATTGTTGGAATCGGGATGACGTATAGGGACCGGAAATCGATGCCTGACGCCATTTTTAAATTCAAAATGGCTGCTTTCGGTTAAAGAAAAACTAGGAAATACGGTAACAAACCCCACCGCCATATTAAATTTAAAAATGCCGTCCAACATCTATTTTCAGTCCCTACACGTCATCCCTATTCCAAAAATACACATTTTGTGGGGTTTTCCTTACCGAATTTCCCAGTTTTTCTCTAACCGAAAGCCGCCATTTTGAATTTGAAAATGGTGACATATATCGATTTCGGATCCCTACCCGTCATCCTGATTCCACAAATACCCATATTGTGGGGTATTTGACAATATTTCCCAGGTTCTATAACCGGAAGCCGCCAACTTGGATTTCAAAAGTGTGTCATACGTCGATTTCTGGTCCCTACCCATCATCCCGGTTCCAAAAATACCCATATTGTGGGGTATTTCACAGTATTTCCCAGTTTTTCTCCAACCGGAAGCCACCATCTTGGATTTGAAAATGGCGTCAGACATTAATTTACGGTCCCTACACGTCATGCCAATTCCAAATATACACATATTGTGTGGTATTTGATAGTATTTCCCAGTTTTTCTCTAACCAAAAGTAGCCATCTTGGATTTTGAAATGATGGCGGTCATAAATTGTTGGTATGGGTAAGATGTTTTAAGATAATTTTAAAATAATTATATAAAATGTAAAAAAATTCTGGCCCCACTTGCACGTCCGTAAAATATCAACCCAAAAACACAACCGCTACACAACCTTGGTTCGGTTTTGTGATTTTCATTTTTTATATAGGGGAAATGACGGCTTCGGCATGACAGACTATTTTCGGCAACCCAAATTGAAACACTATTTTCACTGGATTTTCTTACGAAAACACTTCGCTGAATGCATACAAACGATTCTTTATGCTTTCAGCTTCAATTTGACTATATTTTTACCACTGAGAAAAAGCAATTTAGCAAGGTTTTCTTGAAATACAACACACGCACTACACATTGTAGCTGATTTCGAGTTGCCGATAATAGAACAGCAGATTTACATGCAGTTCAAATGGAACGGTTGCCGAAGAAAAACTGGTTGCCGACAATACTCGCTCTCACTAGAGAAGATTGGAGCTTTGTAAAAGCGTTTCAAAACAGTTTTTGACAATTCTTTCGACTGAAATTGTTAGAGCAGCTGGCAGCAAAAGATTGTAAACAAACCAAACCTGCATATGTGTGCGTTCCATAGAGAAAAAAGCTATAGAAAGAAGGTCGCTGCTTAGGTTGCCGAGAATACGTAAATTCCCCTATCTCTTGTAAAGAAGCTTATTGTAGTGGCGATAATCATTGCTGGCAATTGAAAAATTTCGTTTGGTACGGGTACATCGTCGATGAGTGAGAGCGCGGAGAGCTCTAGCTCGCACTCGTTTCAGGTTGCGGAGAGTAGCGTTAGACCAAGGCGGTTTTCTTGGAGGTAGGCACTTCGGTACTGCTATATCGATATCAAGGTCATTCAACACGTTCCAGTCGATCCGGGACAAGGAACGCCAAAGCAAACGGAAATCGGTCTTCCGGAAATTGAGCCGAGTGGCAGTCATGGTTTCATCAAAACGAATTTGAGATCCGTTTGCGATAGATATATCCAAAGCAGGGTGGAAATTGTCAAGAGGAACGATGACGTCAGGCGCTTCAGCACTTTCGCTAGCAAAAACCAAGTCAAGAAAACGAGACTGGAAATTGGGAACAAGGTTTATCTGGCTCAGTCCATGAAAAGCCGTGCCGTCTACATGCAAGTGGCTGGCAGGAGTAGCTGAAGATGCAATCGGATCTGAAAACGCATAACCCTGGCCTGAGGGCGAATAGATAAGCCCAGGCTGATTAAAATCACCAAGCAGAAGAAGCACATCCGTTATATCAGCCAAGGAAGCCAGATGAAGCTGCATTGTGCTGCAGTCATGTCGACGTTCAGGGGGAATATACACCGCTCCAATGAGGATGTTCCGCGAAGTGAGGCTGACCTTAACCCAAACCGTTTCAATTGTAGTAAATAGTTCGTCGGCAATCACGCAGGAGGCGAATGCGTTGGAAACAGCTATGAGGACACCGCCACCGCGAGTACGAACGCTGTTGGATGAATTACGGTCTTATCTGTAGACAGTAAAAGAGTCGCCAAACAGTTGCACTGAATTGATCCTCCCATCGAGCCAAGTTTCCGTGAATACATAAACGTCATATTCCTGGTCAAGCGCATCCAGATAAACATCGTCCATTTTAGTCATAAGCCCCCTGTTGTTCTGATAGTAGACTCGTAAACCGCTAGAGGGTTCGGTGCGAGCCGTGTCAATGGTAACTTGTCCAGGATCCGAACGAGAGAACGGTAACTATCAGGCAGCGAAGATGAACTGAAACCAACCGGCGGATCAACAGTTGAATTCACATGGACGAGTTCAAACAGGGCCGGGACGGCTGCAGGTCGCTGGCGGGAATGGCTCGACTGTGGCGGGGGGCTCGGGGACTTCCATGAGGTCAACGGCAGTGCGTCCCAGTAAACAAACAGAAGTTGATTCATCATAATGGTATACGTCGTCAATCTTCGGCAGGACTAGATCAGAGGATCTGGATGCTTCCGGTGAATTTTCTGTGGAGCGTCTCGGCTTCTGGTATGGTGGGGCCATTTTCAGACCACAATTGTCGAGGAGCAGAACCATACAATGACACTCTGGAAACCAAGAATTTTTCAGGCAGATCAGTTGTTGCTTGCTGATTGTACTTGCCTACGGTTGGAGTTTGGAAGACCCCCTCTCCTAACTCAAACGCAGGGCTGGGACGACTGTTGAACGCTGGCAGCACAAGCTCGACTGCGATGATAGGATCAGGGGCTTCCACAAGGCTAGTGGCAAGTGTGCGTCCGATTGTCGAGTTGAATAAAGCAGGTTGTGCTTTTATCGGAAATGATCGGCTGTAAGCATGATACATTTCAGGAAGTGGATTGTTCGAAATAACGTCGTACTTGCCTGAGATAGGGTTTTGGAAGACCCCTTCTTCAAATACAAACACGGGATAGGGACGGCTGGAGGTCGCTGGCAGGAATAACTCGACTGTGATGGATGAATTAGGGGCTTCCATAACACATATGGCAGGCGTGCGTCCCGGTGTCCCAACTTGGGTCAATCACGAAGGAGTTCATTGTTGAAGTTCGACTAGAAGTGATAATCATACTTGCCTGCGGTTGGATTTTGGAAGACCCCGTTTCCTTGAGCTTGAGCTTGAGCTTGATTGACCGCCCACGGTTGCTACTCTGTTACTGCCAGATCAGCTGTAATTACACAGCGAACCAATAGACGATGCTTGGGACTAGCAATCATCATCAATGTGTAAAAACTGGTGATCTTAAATTAGGCAATACCAGCGCCGGCCGCGCCCGAACACATGTCAAGAAAGGAATGGGAAGGATTGTGTTAACATGACACTCGTTTTGATGGAAGCCGAGAACACCTCTGCACTTCCACGAGGAATCACTGGGATGTTGGATAAGATGGTTGGGTTTGCAGCAGGGTTCGTTTTGGTAAACGATAAGCTGAATTGATGTCCTAACGATCATATAACGCGAAGGAGCTTGGGACTAAACCCACGGTCTTCTGCTCAGTAAGCAAAAACGTTTGCCACTAGGCAGACGAGCACCTTTTTAATCACCAAGTTGCTGTTATTACCATGTAGTCATATTAACAAATAAAACGATTGACGAATCTTGAATGTGGAAGGGCCTGAGATTAGACTCATGATGTTCTGCTCAGTAAGCAAAAACGATTGCTCTAAGGCCACCGAGCCCCTCATATCACATAATACCGTTGCTCAAATTTGTGTATCCATTCAAACCCGGAACCAACGACAACAACGAGTTTCGCAAAATATACGATACACAAGCGATTTTACCATAAATCTCTTTGATATGTAAGGACCTGGGACCGCGTTTTTCTGCTCAGTAAGCAGGCCACTGTAACCGACGATCTTTCAAATCCGAAAACTAAAAACTACAAAAAAGTACTTAGGCCTTCATTAAGTTCCACTTTCACGCGACGTTCAATGACAGGGTCCTATCCAGGATTACATCTGAAAAATCCAAATCTGGCCAACGCCCACCTAAACCTGTTCTAATCCACCTGAAATGACTAACGAATGGAAGACTTTGACTTCCCAGCCATGCAATAGTCTCATTCCGTGCCTTATGGCAACTTGATGATTCTATTGCGCTCATCTTTTGGCACCACCCAGGGGAGACTTGGTCCTGTACCCAATGCTGAACTTATCTCCATTCGACTCAGCTACTCGCAATTTCTTGTGATATAGTGGGCGGAATATTATTATATGAGACAATTCAATGCAGACGTCTTTCCAAATTTGGCAGATCGACAGGTAATCGGTGAGTTACCACGATAGTTGCTATTCAACAACTCGACAACGTTCCATCGTCAACGCCTGCTATGAGAATTTCCCATTGCAGACGTCAACGAAATGACGTCATCGAGCTATCGATCAACTACCCTGGTTATCGCCTGGTACCTTATAGCACGATGCTAGGAGACGAACCGGAAGAATCGATGAGCTACCTCTCCCCCGGATTTTGGAAGACCCCGTTTCCGGGCTCAAACACAGGACCGGGACGACTGCAGGTCGATGGCGCGAGAGGCTCGACTGTGATGAGGGGATCAGGGGCTTCCAAAATACTAGTGGCAAGTGAGCGTCCCGGTAATCGGTTGATAAAAATGCGGTGTGTAGGATCAAGTTCTTGACTCGGCAATATCATAGATGATTGATGACTGGAATTGGCAGACTTCGGAGTTGTTTGCGGTATGTTCATTTGTAACAATTCTTGAGACTTCCAAAAATTTACGACTCTGCGGTTGGCCACGAAAAGGACGAAAGTACTTTCGACTTCAAATCTGCTGAGACACCGACTTAGAAAAAAATGAAAGACATTGTTCTTTGAAACCAGTCGGATAACTTCAACATCGTCGGTTGACAAACGATTTTTGGCCAGCTCACCAATTTACTCAGGAGTAACATCACGAGAAATCCGAGATAGATAAATCCAAAACTTTTCCACCGGGACAGGCACAGTGAAGTTGCCATGAGGGAACATATGAGGGACTCGATTTCAGAATTCCTGATCAAACCTGATAAACGTTTCCTAGAAAACCACCCAAATCACAGACAAACGGTTCAAAATGTCCAAACGATGGCCTTAATAAAAGCGCACTCCCGAATCAATTTTTCCAATCCAATGTTTCTTTCATCCGCATGACGAAGTAAATCCAATTATGTTTCATTGTATTTGTACGAAATTGAGACCCGTAGGCCGAATTTGGTGTCAAGAAGCAGTGTTACATTTTTATCGAAATATATACAATTTGTGACTCTTTATCAAATCCAACGGTTTATATGGAAAGGTAAATAGATTTAGAAGTTATCTGTAGTAGAAACATTTGCAAGTTGTTCTTAGTAGGCCGAAAATTACATCTAAACCCTATAGTAACGAATTTTATCCCAACAGGTAAGTTCAGAAAATAGCTACAAAATGATTGTGACCGAAATAAGTCACATTAAAGTTCCAGCATTCCTGTGGGTCCCAAAGGGTTAGTCCTATAATTAACTAACGTACTCAAAAATCATCTACCTTCCAATTACTACCGTGGGAAAACCATCGAATCACGTTCCACACCGGTCCACGGTCATTCTACTTCTCCGTTGGCTAGGCTGGTTCTCTCCAAACTATTTCGGTTAGAAATTATGTAATTCCGCCTCACGGACTCCTCGCCACTAGACATCGTCCACCAACCAATTGCCCAAGCCAATGCGACCACGCGATCGAGCCTCCAGAAAAGATCATAATAATTATTACTGCTGAACCATTATTATGCAAATCCGTGCTCAGAGCACACGTACCGAACCGATGGACGCCAGAAACCCAGAAGGCGCAAAAAACGCCACTAAATGAGCAAATTGTGCCAAACATTTATCGCCCGCCCACTTGTTGCGTCTCTCTTCAGTCCCAAACCACAGTCAGTTCTCTTTTAATTTCAATACTAATTGAAATAACCACCCATTTTTATTGTCCACGGACGATCGGTCGGACGGACGGTGGTCTTGAGCTTGAGTCGCGCGCACTCCAATGAGGCCCCACGTTGTTTTTGCTATTCACCGCAAATGGTGATTATTTTCTCGCACTCAAACTAGCGAGACGTCAAACGAAAAAAAAAAAAAAAATGGACAAAAGTAAAAAGTTTCAACCCCCCTCGGTGCGTCCTCTGTTGTTGCAGACAATGTGTCATCAAAGGCGTTTCGACTGGGGACAATGCGTGATTGTATTCAATTAAAATCTTACGGACGACGTTGGCGATGGCAATTCATCAAAAGTCAGCCCCGTTAGGAGTTGGACCTGGGTTGAAATTGTCGTCCACCGAAAAGGTCGACCAGATGAAAGGTGTGCGATTGTGCAACCGAAGCAGCACCTACACAGCCCACGACGACCACCCCTTCGTGGTAATTGTTTTCCAGTCAGTTCGAGGCTTTTAATTTTGAAGGTTTGTGCACAGACAGTTCGATGGTAATAAGGTATAAATTGAATGACCCTCGGCGTAACCCCGCTGCTGATTGTTGTGTAGGAGTGAGCCAGTACAATAGTAGCTTGTACTGTGACAAAAAATTCGGTAGTTATTGATTGCGCTGTTGAAGTTTAGAAAGCTTAACCCCGAGCAGAACCGATTTGCATTGGAAGCACTTATGTTTAATGCCATCATAACGAAAAATTTCCCTCCAATCGAGGAAACGAAAAGAACCTTTCCCGCAGTCATTCTCAATTGACACAAGTCACAACTTCTGTCTTGTCACCTGTCAAAAAGTCACTAACCTAGAAAAAAAAGGCTAAGCTACACATCTAAAACACTCGCTATCCATTAGTCATCAATCTGTCCACCTCGTCGTTGCGCGCCGTTCAATCACCGGATTAACTTGTACGCCACTCGAAATCGTCAACCCAAATCTTGACGATTTGCGTAAGCAAAAAAGCAATCCGCCACCGCAAATTTCCGTACCGGCGACACATAGTTAGTTGGGTACTCAAAAAACCGAAACTTTCTGAAGTGTTTCCAAAGCAAACCCAAAACAAAAAAAGAACGAACGTCTTGAAGAACTTGCCAAAAGCGGCGGGATAGCGTAGCTGAATGAATCAGGCCTGCAAAGGTTATTGATGGGGTGGACACGGGCGATTAAGTAGGTGCGAAAAAATTGAAACTAGTCGCTCATTATTCGGGGACAAATATGGATTCGCACTACGGTGGGGATTTTTTTTTAGAACCGCTTGTGTTCTCTCTATGAGGCGGTATGGATATCAGTTTGATCGAGCACTTAAAAATTGGGAATTTGCATGATTCCGTCGCATTTTTTCTGTTTGAATCTGCAAGTTACCTCAGGTACGGAAACAAATCTATTTTAATTTCAACGTTAAAAATGTGGCTCAGGGTCGCAAAAACCAAACATTGTCCGAGGCAATATGGAATCCGATGGCTTTTATTGGAGCACCGCGCTCGCTAAGCTAGTCAGTCGTCTCTCGTCGTGTGGGTGGTAGTCACGCAGAACTGGTTTCGCTTTAATTAGAGAGGGAGTAGCACGCACTTTTTTTCTCGGTTCTTGTCGATGCGTACGGATTTGGATCAAAATCGAATCTCCAAACGGTGTGATGGAAGGATTCAGAGGGGGTGATGAAATCGGAGGGAATCGACGAATTAAGTTGTCATACAGCATCGGAGCATGGAGGAGATTTAAAACTTTCGATTTGGGGAACTGCTCTGATTTTCGTTTCACCAATCCTAGAGAAGTACAACCGCAAGCCACGTGGGTTGATGAAGTCGTTCCTTTCATAAATTTGACACTGATCTTAATCGCTAGCTTTTCCTTGTTTGGTGATTTGGATTTGTGTTAATTTCCAGCGAATATGGAATGGGTGTTTATTGACCATAAAATTGTAACACCAAATGTCACGGTTCTCGGCATTTTTTTTTCTCTCAGTGTTCCTAACCTAATTATGAGATTAAATCGATCGTTTTGATGTGCATTTAAACCCCCCAATAAAAGTCCACGCACCAGCATTTGTAACAACGAATTTCCACTACCGAAAAGGCCTTCGACCGCTGCGTAGACTTCCGTGTCTGCCGAATGCTGCGTGCTTCTGAATTAGACCGGCGGATGGGTTGGTGGGGGTCATTAAAATCAATGGTTTCGGATCGATACGAGCGAGTAAGGTGGCTTGGCGGAAGAGCGATGAGCGGTTGTTTACGAAAAGTGGAAGGAGACGATGCCGGTAGAAGATTGTTTGTGGAACACACCGGGTAGAAGAAACTAATGATGACCAAAACCACGTCGGGGACCGATTTAACAGAGTGTTAATGGTTTTTCATAGAGTCAGGCAAAGCAACAGCAGTATCGTATTCTCTCGCCTTGTTTTATGAATGAATCAACGGTTTTCGTGAATGAAATTTTACTGCTGACTAAATACTATCCAGTACGACTTGGATGCGTGATTCTGCGCTCTGGTGACTCTGAAAATGATGTTTCCATCCATTGATCCGTAAATATTGTTCATTTGTTATGATTGGAAAGAAGGTTACTGGCTAAACTTTTTTCTGTAGAAGTATGCGCCGTAGCAAGCTCCGAAGGCACTTTTGTCGCCAAATGCCTTTATTTTTGAGTCAACAAATCTAATTTTCGTGGTCCATGCATGTCTAATGTGTCTAATAATGTCTAATACAGGGCTGGTAGTGAGTCACTTTTTAGTTACTTGGTCACTTTTTTCAAACCACTCTCTAAAAAGTCTCTTTTTTTAAAGCTAAGTCACTAAAGTCACTCTTTCTATTTTAATTTCTATTTTAATCTTTTTTAAACATGAATCTATTTCAAGATTGATCATTCTTCTGAATAGATTTTGTTCTATTTTTTGAACAATTCGAAGATGACGACCTAGTATGGAGTTTTTTTTTACGTTTAATCGTTCTTCTCTATCTACACTCATTTGGCTAAATAAAGTTTCCTCAGTTTTCCAGGTTTTTCCATAACTTTGGCGGATAATTTCCAGTTTTATAATGAGAATGTTATTTGTGAAATTCGTTAAAAATATGTTTCGAACGCAAACGTTTTTAATACATGACAATCAGTTTTAAAGAAACAGATTTACTATCAAATCCATTAAATGTTGAAGTTGAACACTTACTTCATTTTAGTAGGCATAAGATCACAACATTTTTAATATCTTGACGTTTCGTACTAACAAAAATGTGGAAACTTTAATGAAGTTCTATTGATCTCAGAAAAGCTAGATCTAGAGATCTTCGGGGAATAAGGGAAAGTCCCCGAAACTTTAGTCCAGACTATTGAATTGGTTTAAAAATCTGTAAGCGTAAGTTTAGACACATTCAGGATAATTCCACGATGTGCTGAATTAAAATCGAGAACCCATAAGATGTGCCGAAAGATTCAGTACGGAGACCTTCAGAAAATTTATGAATACTTCAGAAATATTTCAGGAACTTCACAGAAATCCAGTGAATTCCAGGAACTTGAAAGGTGTTTACAAGGTTACTGAAATTCGCATCTTTTCTCTCATATTCGTTCATCGTGTGCGACGGTACTCGAAGCATCGGTATTTGAGCAAAACTCTAGAATGATGTGGATGCCCACATAAAAGCAAATCGTAAAGAATGCTCGATGAGAGAGGAGTGTGAGTGCCGATGCACCACTCAAATCTTCGTGCAGCGTGCTCTTCTTCGCTTCATCGTTCGCAACGCGAGCGGTGGAGAGCGTGCTTCGTATGCTTTAGTCCTCATGACGATGCGAATGGTTTTTCGCATCATCGCGATGCTCATGCTTTGATCCTCACGAAGATGCGTTTAGTTTATTCTTCAACGCGAACGGGAATAGTTTATTCAACACGATGAGTCGTGAAGGCCGTGAATCGTTGTGGAAAAAAAATTAGTGACGCGGTGGAAGAAGTGGCTGGAGCGGATAAAAAAGTAAAATACAAGTGTCTGGTGGAAATCGATAGCGATAAACGGTGTCCGTATGAACAAGCAACGCTTATTCCCTCAAATTTCAAACGACATTTCCTCACAATCCACCCGGATGTGGCTCGTCGATTGGGGCTTTCGCAAAGTGAACGTAGTGCTAGTGCAAGTGGGGATGGGCAACCGAGTCCCGCTAAGCGAGCAAAAAGTGCCAAAGTTTTGGTGGACACCGAAAGGAAGAGAGTTCTTCTTGGAACACTAATGTTGGTTGCTGAGAACAATTTGCCTTTTTGTTATCCGGAATGGAAGGCAATTAAATTGTTAAATGAACCAACATGGGATGCAGTGAAATTAAAAATTACACGGAATACTCTGCCGCCTCTCGTTAGTCGGGCAGCGGATATAATGAGAAATGAACTTATCGGGTTACTCCGTAATAAGCTCATTTGCTTGAAAATGTACTCTGCAACGCGTCACGGCAAATCGGTTTTCGCGATAAACGTGACTGTATCAGACGATGAAGGAGACGTTCACATTTACCATCTTGGTAAGTAAATCATTATTAATGTATACAACTGAAAAAGAAAACGATTCCAAAATGGTTATTGTGAAAGAAAACACATTATCCCACCGTTAATCCGCACCTAGTTAATCCAACGCCTCGATAATCCAACTACACGAAGGAATTGAAAAAGTACCGTGCAATTCTCGTAAAAATGTAGTGCATGCCACATGAAAAGCATCCAACAAATAATTAAAATTATTTATCATTGTTGATTGCAATTCAATTGAGTGACGGCTTATTTTTTATGTTGATTAACCAACGCGCACCTCCAAATCACGTACAAAAGTTTTCTTATAGCACTCTCTTAAATCTTTTGCCATAATTCTAATTGTTCTCAAATTATTGTAATTTTAAAAACTTATAATTTGACTATATTTTCGACCCATCTCTTTCAATGAAAAACTATAATTGAAGCAAGCTACCAGACAACACTCTATACTGAAAAGTTCCACACAGATTCGCAAATCGTTTCGGATCGATGTTTTTTGAATTACTTGTTATTTTACACAGGTGTTTGTTGTTGTCCAACATGCCATTTTACATATTTGGTACCCTAATTTTGTTCACGACTAACACTTGAAAAGAGCTTATGTAAAAATGATACGCATCAAAAGAAAAATATACATCTCGTGAACGATTTGTTTGATCGAGATGGTGTGTTCGAAGAAGTTGTGCCTTTCAAGAAAAAATATACACTATAAAAAATATTTGATTTTTTACAAAAAAAAAAAATCAAAATTATCAAACAAAATTAAAATTACCCAAATTGCATATTGTTCTAAAATATTTTTTATATAACACTATTGTAGTTTAGATAAAGCGCTACCTAGTGACAATGTGTATTTGCTGGGCAATTCATAAACAAAAAAGTTGTGGATTATTTTAAAAATTAGTATTTTTCAAAATACTACCTACAGTTATCGAATATCTTTGAAATAGACAACACTAAATTTACAACAAAAAAGCTCATACTGCTTAAATTGCCAATTTTTGCCCTTTTGAGATGTTATTGGCGAGTGTTCAATATTGTAAATATTTTTAACGAAAAGCCCAATTAATTTCCTTAAACTTTGCACTACACAGTTTTTCAATCATACGCATGAGTTAAGATAGAACTAATTATGAGGCCGTTCGCAATGCTGAGTTTCAAAATTGTTTTAAACTCCTCGACAATTCTATAATTTGAAACTGTCAAAAATAAAACTGCAACACGATCAGCGCAACGCACAGTTCTAAAAGATGTTTGCAATCATCAAGTTCCATAAACTTTACTGTTTTCTATGAAGTTCATAGAGTCGTTTGTGAAGCTCTTCGAAACATCTTTAAATACATACAAAGAAATTTGAAACAGAGTTCCATTCGTGTTTCAAACTCGCTCAGAAATAAAACAGTATAGTCGAGCAGTTGCAAATCTGGTGCAAAATAGTGCTCGAATAATGAAACTGCAACTCAGCATTGCGAGAGGTGCGTTTCTGTTCTAGTTTCAAATTGAAACAATCCTTATAAAATACAACAGCATTGCGAACGGCCTGAGTAAGAGACCGTATATGGGAAAAGTGTATTTTTCTAATCGGGCCCATATACGGCTAGCTAGTTTCGAATACCACGGTGGAATAGAAAATAACCATAAGAAGTGTTTGACAGCCTTTTCGGGTCACCGTTAGTGCTGTAGCTACACAATAGGAACGAGCAAAGCGGACAGACCCCCTCCAGAATTGTCCAGGACCGACCACCTCAGATTTTTTAAAGTTTTTTTTGCTCGTATTGCGTTTTGTAGCATAACTAGCTTTGACAATAAACTTTATTTTTCAATATGGCGTAACAACCCCGCCCGAGCTACTTAAAAAAAGACTTATCTGCTTTTGTAAACAATGCGTACGATCGTCGATTTGACGTAACTGAGAGCGCGTCCACGCATACTAACACCACGATCAGATAGGGGAAACCTTCCCCAACTTAATACTGGTGTTAGTGTGCATGGGTGAGTTCCCAGTTGCGTCAAATCGAGTATCCGAGATGTATAATACCATTCGCAAATTATGGCATTCATCTCATAAATAAAAATGTATTAAATAAAATGGCGTTCTTAGGTATTTATTTAGTTCACATTATATAATAACATTAATACTTAATATGTCTATTTAAACAAATTAAAAACCTTTGCATCATGATATGAACATTTTGAAAACAATTTTGTTTTAATGTTATTTTCAGATATAGGAATAAATGAGTAAATTTTTTGCGTTCCTTGAATTGTTCTTGCTTCACAATTGCTTCAAGGTTAAATTTACTTTGATACATTTTCGAAAAATTCAATAGCAGTTTTTATCGACGTATTATTTCAGATTGCAAAAAAACTCGCGTCATTTTGTGTAAAAAAGCAAAAGGAATCGAGCGACGCAAGCTTTTTGGAATCTGAAATAATGCGTTGAAAAAAAACTGCTATTGAATTTTTTTTTTCTCCTTTTGGTTTGTTTTTTTCCGTCGATCTTGTTTTCCGTGCTGAGCACCAATGCTACCGACGTGCCAGGAAGGCAGCTCCCACACCTGGACCCTACCTATCGACCCATCAACTCATGAATCGGGGACCAACGGCTTTACTTCCCATCCGAAGGAAGGCGTGATCAGAGATGTTATGCCTCAGAACATCCCGGCGGCGCCGACTGGGATTGAACCCAGGCCTGCTGGGGCGAGAGGTAATCACGCTTACCACTACACCACCCATTGATTTTTTTGAAAATGTATCAAAGTAAATTACACCTTAGCTTTATATTCGTCTGATTTTACAAAACCAAATGATAAACTCGTCAACTCTTCCTCCTTTCGATTATTTTCCCAGTTATATAATTCTTTGACATTTTTTATTGGATGTTCACGTTCTCTGGTTAAACTGGCTCGTGTAGCCATGCGCTTTATCGTACCTCCAATATCATCATGGTATTTTGCCATGGGACGTCGCAAAGAAATGCCATTCAACTTATATTTCATACTTAGACTTGAACTTGCAGAGGCTAGAAAAATTCTTACGGTTTTGTACTGTGAAGCATAAAATTAATCTTCTTCATTATTTTGCTCTGATCTGTACGTAAAAAACTATTCATTTTGGAAATAAACAGGTTAACAACAACTGCAGCATTTGTCAACTCTTCTGAGATAATTATGAAACTAAAATGAAGCACTTGCCAGTTTCCTTTAAAGTATATAACGCATAGAAGGATAGCAGCTTGCAGTGGCGTCGCCCTAACCTCAATCTACCTGTTCAGCAACTCCCAAAACGTAAACAAACAAAACAATATTGGTTCCAATGGATACAAATCAGTGAAACTAGAAGACGCCATGCCTTTTGAAACTGAATTGAATGTAAACATGACCCTAAATAACGTTCTCAAAGTTGTTGAACAGGTAATAAGTGAGGTTACGCGACGCCACTGGTAGCTTGTTGTACATTCCAATGATGAGATTGTGCTTCATTCTGCAGTACAAAGGAGTAATTTTCAGAAAAATCACAAATGACTAAAAATTCACCGACTTGCAAATTATTTTTCGTTGTTTTAAAGAATTTAGATTGTTCTGTTTTAATGAAATCGTGCGGTGATACCGTAATTTTTCACAAAAATATGAAACAAAGCCTTCAGGCTCTTTTACAATAGTTTGTATATCACATCTATTAATGGTTACCCACTGTTCGAACGACAGTTGATCAATCATATTTTCTTCCAATTGTTGTGACTTTGTTGTTACTTTCTAATTGTTGTAAATTTGAGTAATTTTAATTTTGTTTAATAATTTTGATTTTTTTTTTTGTAAAAAATCAAATAATTTTTATAATGTATATTTTTCTTAAAAGGCACAATACTTGTCCACAACTTCACCAAGGCACCATCTCGATCAAACAAACCGTTTGCGAGATATATGTTTTTCAATTTATGCGTATCATTTTTGCATAAGCCCTTTTCGAGTGTTAGTCGTGTACAAAACTAGTGTACCAAATATGTAAAATGGCATGTTGGGCAATAACAAACAACTGTGCAAAGTTTGAACATAATCATAGAAGGTCGATCAAAAAATTAAAAAAAAATCCTAATTAGAAATGGAACTGCTGTACTTTGGCTTGGAGTGTAGCTTCAACTTTCTTCACAAAAAAGGATGAATGATCTATAAATCTATAAAAAAAACTAAATCAAAATGCATTCAGTAATTAAGAGCTAATTCCTAATGATTTGCGGACTAGTGGTCATTACATTCAGTAGTAGTTCCTTAATCTTTGAGTAATAAACATAAAATTCAAAAAAAAAATTTCCAGTAGAGATTTAACAAGACATCATATTTATTCCCTTCTTTGAATTAAGCGGCACATGAAATGACGGAGCGTCAGACAAAAGAAAATCTTAAAAACATTATTGAGCAGGAGATGGCATCATTTGGCATCGACTACAAACAAGTTCTCGCGATTGCTTCAGACAATGGCCAAAATATGTTAGCCACGGTCCTAGAGTTGAAGAAATGTTTTGGGCCAGCTGTTACGGGTTCGCTGGCGGTAATGCTTGAAAAGGAAAACGCATTCCTCGGTACTTTGGCAGCAGACGACGAACTAGATAGCGACACAGTGGAGACGGAGAAGGATGAAGACGAACAGGAACATTGTGACGATGTACCCGAATGTGACCTAAAAACCGAGGAAGAAACCGATGATTTCACAGAGGCTCAAGCAAGAGGCTGGAGATACTAATGATAATGTTTATGATGAAGATGACGATGACACCAGAACACGCCTCAACTGCAAATCCATTAAAAACATAATGTTCCTGAAGTCTAACGAATCCCTGTGGCCTAAGGTTATAGATGTTCTGGAACCAGAGGTGAAATAGTTAAGGGTGGATTGATATCAAAGACTGTTTTTTATGGTTGCTTTTTCTCTTTCGTTAATTTGATATTCTTATAAATAAAAAAAATTAAAACTAAGCAAATAGCAGTATTTGAAAGTTATTGCACTACACATACAAAGAAATTTTTATCCTCAGCATATATCCCTGACTTCTTTAAATGCAGCATTAAACCCTCCACTTCAACGTCGTTTTTGTAAGCGTTTTCAAAATGAAGCGATGTCTTTCAGAAGCAACAACTTATCGAATGTTGAAGACAGAAGAAAGACAAAAAAAAACCATAATTCTTGAGCGATTTTTCAATCCGATGTAAGTGCTTTTAAAAACAAATCTTCAATCGTCGATTTCACGAAATTCTCAGCAATCCTACGCAAATTAACAAGATGACATTGAAGTGGAAACATTCCCTTTCTGTGTAACTAGTTTACGTGGGAGTGCTGAAAGTTTCATCGAATCGAAGTACGAAAACGTAAGTTATTCGCCCCTGAATTGTTTATAATTTAAGTGTATTTAATAAAATGTTGCGTTATTTAGAATACGCTTTTGAAGAAACCATAAAACAGCTTGGTAAAAATTAGGATTTCTTTGTCCTCTTCTTTGTAATGCAATAAACATGTTTAAATGGGTGACTTAGAATTGTTTATTATGTCAATTTTCCGAATAAATGAAGTTCTCAGCAGCATGTGCAATATTTGAATATGCCCTAATGATATCGCACGAAGCGTATTGACGCTGACAACGTCTCTCCGTCGGGATGCTATTTTTACTCTTACGCTTATCCCACACGTTTCAATATATAGACGCGAAGGGGAATTATTGACAATACTATTGATGATGTGAATACAGAAATATTGTCAATATCGATGTTTTGACGTCAATATTGAATGTATTGACAATACGATTATTGTCAATAAAAGCGATCGTGTAGGGGTCACTTAAGGCCGATAGCATAATGATAGCGAAGAGTAGTGAAGGGGCGAGCAAAGCGTACAAACGTATGGAAATTCCCATTATTGATATTATTCCTTATATTCGTTTGGACGCTTTGCTCGCCTCTTCGCTTCTCTTCGCTCTTACTATTAGCGAATTCGTTTATTATTCAGTTCCAACCTGGATCGGGTATCAAGATTGGGTCTGCTTGTTTTCTGACAACCGTCAGTTTGCCTGTTTGTTTTTAAAACCTAGCTCAGGTTGAGGTTCGTACTGACAAAAAGTTTGGTTTCGCACTGGGTTGGAACTGGTTCCAACCCCGATAATAAACGAATTCGCTATATGTAATCGGCGTTTCTCATTAACAAAAAATAGTTCCCCTTTGCACTAGTTCACGTAAACCCACTATCAAAATCAAGACACTCTTCAACGCCAGTAAGGGGCTGTTCATTAACTACGTAGACAGTTTTATTGGGATTATTGACCCCCTTCCCCCTGCGTAGACAATTGTCCATACATTTTTTTAAATTTGTATGGGCCATGGATAATTCCCAACCCCCCTCAACATGTCTACGTACTTTATGGACAGCCCCTAATCAGTTAATTGATTTCGTTAGCGCGCGCAGCGCAAGCTAAAGAAACGACACAAGCAACCACATAAAGCTTCGTTCATGAACGATAATAGCAATGATGCTCTTCATGAAGATGATCAATCCGGTGTATTCTTCTACGAGTGGCATCGCTCGCGAAGAACGATTGCTGTGATCGTGTTGCTGGAAATTTGAGAGTGAGTGACCCATGCTCAATGGGTGCATGTGGTCACTCAGCGAATGAAGGGAAGGTGGTAGAAACAAAATAACACAAATTGCTTCGTCAACATAAGCGATCGCACACGAAGAATGAACTCCGAACGCATTGTTGCTGTTCTTCTACCGCGATGGGAAAATAGTCCGACCATCGCTTCAGTGCAATAATCAGTAACCTTGGGTGTTTACGAGAATTCCATTTATTTTAAAGCAGAACCGAGATCTTCATTAGAGTTGAGAGTTTTAGGGAAGCTCCGAGAACATCAAGACAGATCAGATAATTAAAGGGTAGTTCTATAAATTTCAAGGAAATTGTAGGAACTAGAATTTCAGGTTTGCTCAGAGAAATTTTCTGGAACGCAATAAAAATTATAGAAACATCCGGAAAATGTGAGAGTATTTCGAGGAAATTGCAAGATCTAAAAAAATCAAAAATTTAGCTAAGTTGATTAGAGAACATCAACGAAGTTCCATTAATAAAAAAAAAAGGTGAGATTTTTCAGCAAGCACCGATATTTTCAAGAACTTCCAGAGAACTTCTAATAAATTTAAATATTTTTAGATTGTTTCATTATATTCAGTGAAATTCCGAGTAGTTCGAGGACGATCAGATAACATCAGAAAAATTACATTAACTTAAGGAAATTTGCAAAGAAGTTCCTTAGAATTATGGGATATTCCGAGAATTCTATGATTGATCCGAAAACTTAAGAAGCTCCAGAGAATTAAAAATATATATCAGAAAATTTGTCGGAACATTTGATCAATTTAGAGAAATTAAGGTAAAGCATAGAAAAATTCTGGGATGTTCAGGCTTTCCAGGGAAAATTTGTAATTTAAGACAAAGTTCCGTGAGTGTTTATTAAGTTTATAAAACTTAAGGAAAATTGTAGAACTTAAAGGCAATTGAATCATTCCCAGTAAAATACTAAGATATTCAGGGCAGTCTACAGAATTCTACGGAAATTAAGAAATATTTTGGGCAGTTTTAAAAACATCAGGAAACTCTAGACTATTGAAGAAGCTATGAATTGGTTTGGATAATTTGAACTTCAGACAAATCTTGAGAACTTCAGTGACAATCATAGAACTATAATAATTATTTTGCTGCGGAAGCTAAAACAAGTTACTGAAATTTCAGAATAACTACAAAAACGTTTCGATAATTTCATAAAAGTTTATGGAACTTAAAGGAAGATCCGAGAACTGTAGGAACTTTTATGGACATTTCGGGAGCAACTCAAATAAGTTTAGTAAAACTCCAAAAACAAAGGGAATTTCAGGGGAGTTCAGTTCCATTAGTTTCACTAAATTAGCGGGAAGTCCCCAGATTTTCAAAGAACTATTGAGGTTTTCACATATGTAAGTCAGTGTTCACTCGGCTGTCGACAAAAGCAGGCCACTCTCGATATGTGCCACGCGATCGTCTGTTTTCTCGGCAGCAATCATTGTGTGGTCCTCCTCATTGTTCTCCATCAGCAGTTATTTCGGTCGATGCGTCGTCGACTTTGGAAAGCAACCGTTTAGTGATGAGTGTGCGAGTGCTGACCACGTTCTGCGTCCATTGCTGCAATGGAAGCGCTCTGACTCCCGTTGGCGTAACTGCCATACAATGAAACCACTGGAAGCGGCTCCAGTTCTGATGGATGAGGCTTTTTGGATAGTGGAAGATAAAGTGTTTATTGTGTTGTACCTTTTGACTATAGTTTTAAGATGTACTGTATAGTGACCAAGAATCTTCGGCTCTGCAAAGTTAATTCGTTTGAGCCTTATCAAATATATTAAGGAACAACATATGTAAGTCCTGAAGTTCCCGCAAGCTTAACAATTTTTAGAACAGTTCAATTAAATTCACGGTAGTACAACAAGCTTCATGGGGAACTGCAAACTCTTAAGAGAAGTTTCGAGAACTTCGAGAAAGATATTGATCTCGCTAATAAAGCTCTAAACAAAAAAAAAACTTTAAGTAAGAACAGATGTCCTCAGAGCAGAGATACTCCAGAGCTGGGAAATTACATAAATTTAAAAAAAATGTTTCGGAAATTCAGTGAACTTTTAACACTTTAGAGAAGATTCATGATCGTTAGGAAAATTGTGGAAACTTTAGGAAGTCCGAAAAAGTTTAGAGAAGTATTGCGAACATCAGACTAGTTTCTCAAACTACAATAGAACTTCACGGCAATTTAATTAACTTCAGGAATATTTTGGGAACTTTCAAGTAGTTCTGAAGACCTAAAATTCCTCAGAACTACCATGAAAGCAGATTGCAGTTGATGTTTTTCTCATAGATTTTTTTCCTAGAAGTCCCGTGGAATGAGGTCCTTAGAAATTATAATAAAATTTCATGAACCTTAAAACTGTGCAAGGAATTTGACTCCAGATTCTTGAAATTTTTTATGAAGTATTATAACTTTTCAGTTCAGAATTTATATAATTTGTGGGAAATATGCGTATTTTAGAACCAAAACCTCTGAATTTTAAAAATGTATCTTTTAATGAAGATTATTTCATTCTGGATCTATAAAGTTTAATGTTTGAATGAAAATAACTAGGAATATTAAATGTTTTTATTTTAAAATGCATTCTTAGCAAGAAAATTATTAAATTTCCTGAATAATGATAAGATTCTCTGAGACATCCAGGTATTTTACGGAAAAATAAAATTCCCTGAGAATTCTCGGATTTCATGTTTTCCAAGTTAGTAGAAGCTTGGAGGGCTAGTCATAAACTTTCTATTCCTACGATTTTCCTATCATACATATTTAAGTGGTTATGTGAATCTAATTGAATAAGTCTAAAACATCAAACATTTATTTGGTATGTCATCAGAACGACTAATTTTCTTCCCTTAGGTCACTTTTTAGTCACTTTTTACAACTATAAGTCACTATTTGGTCACTTATTTCTTCAACATGGTCACTAAAATCACTATTTTTGACTGGGCACTTGATTTGACCACCATTGCATTTGTTTTTGAACTCTCATGTGATTTGAGGTGTCGCATTATGGGTTTTGGTTAAAGTTAGAAACTGGCCACTTCCCCTGGAGTACCCGGAACAAGTCCGGATGTGTTCAATATAATCCTGGGTTTTTGATATAACCACCATTGCACTTGTTTTTGAATTCTCATGTGATTTGAGGTGTCGCATGATGGGTTTTGGTTCAAGTCAGAAACTGGCCGCTTCCCCTGGGGTACTCGGAACATGTTCGGATGTGTCCAATATGATCTTGGGCTTTCGATATAACCACCATTGCACTTGTTTTTGAATTCTCATGTGATTTGAGGTGTCGCATGACGGGTTTTGCTCCAAGTCAAACTGGCCACTCCCCCCGGGGTACCCGGAACATGTTCGGATGTGTGCAATATAATCCTAGGCCCTTGATATAACCACCATTGCACTTGTTTTTGCATTCTCATGTAATTGGAGGTGCCGCATGATGGGTTTTGGTCCAAGTCAGAAACTGGCCACTTCCCCTGGGGTACTCGGAACATGTCCGGATGTGTTCAATGTGGTCCTGGGCACTTGATTTAACCACCATTGCTTTTGTTTTTGAACTCTCATGTGATTTGAGGTGTCGCATTATGGGTTTTGGTTAAAGTTAGAAACTGGCCACTTCCCCTGGAGTACCCGGAACAAGTCCGGATGTGTTCAATGTGGTCCTGGGTCCTTTATATTACCATAATTGCACTTGTTTTTGAATTATCGTGTGATTTAAGGTGTCGCATGACATTTGCACTTGCATTTGAATTCTCTTGGGATTTGAGGTGCCGTATAATGGGTTTTGGTCCAAGTCAGAAACTGGTCACTTCCCCTGGAGTACCCGGAACATGTCCGAATCTGTTTAATATAATCCTGGGCTCTTGATATAATCACAATTACACTTGGTTTTGAATTCTCATGTGATTTGAGGTGTCGTATGATGGGTTTTGCTCCAAGTCAGAAACTGACCACTTCCCCTGAGGTACCCGGAATGTGTCTAATATGATCCTGGGCACGTGATATAACCACCATTGCACTTGTTTGGTTCATGTCAGAAACTGGCCACTTCTCCTGGAGTACCCGGAACATGTCCGGATGTGTTCAATATGATCCTGGGCACGTGATATAACCACAATTGCACTTATTTTTGAATTATCATGTGATTTAAGGTGTCGCATGACGGGTTTTAGTCCAAGTCAGAAACTGGCCATATCCTTTGGGGTACCCGGAATGTGTCTAATATGATCCTGGGCACGTGATATAACCACCATTGCACTTGTTTTTAAATTCTCATGTGATTTGAGGTGTCGCATGATGGGTTTTGCTCCAAGTCAGAAACTGGCCACTTCCCCTGAGGTACCCGGAACATGTTCGAATGTGTCTAATATGATTCTGGGCTCTTGATATAACCATAATTGCACTTGTTTTTGATTTTTTCATGTGATTTGAGGTGCCGCACGATTGGTTTTGGTCCAAGTCAGAAACTGGCCACTTCCCCTGGGGTACCCGGAACATGTCCGGATGTGTTCAATATAATCCTGGGCTCTTGATATAACCACCATTGCACTTGTTTTTGAATTCTCATGTGATTTGAGGTGTCGCATGATGGGTTTTGCTCCAAGTCAGAAACTGGCCACTTCCCCTGGGGTACCCGGAACATGTCCGGATGTGTTCAATATAATCCTGGGCTCTTGATATAACCACCATTGCACTTGTTTTTGAATTCTCATGTGATTTGAGGTGTCGCATGATGGGTTTTGGTTCAAGTCAGAAACTGGCCACTTACCCTGGGGTACCCGGAACATGTCCGGATGTGTTGAATGTGGTCCTGGGCGTTTGATATAACCAACATTGCACTTGTTTTTGAACTGTCATGTTATTTGAGGTGTCGCATTATGGGTTTTGCTCCAAGTCAGAAACTGGCCACTTCCCCTGGGGTACCCGGAACATGTCCGGATGTGTTCAATATAATCCTGGGTACTTGATATAATCACCATTGCACTTGTTTTTGAATTCTTATGTGATTTGAGGTGTCGCATGATGGGTTTTGCTCCAATTCAGAAACTAGCCACTTCCCCTGGGGTACCCGGTACATGTCCGGATCTGTTCAATATAATCCTGGGTACTTGATATAACCACCATTGCACTTGTTTTTGCATTCTCATGTAATTGGAGGTGTCGCATGATGGGTTTTGGTGCAAGTCAGAAACTGGTCACTCCCCCCGGGGTACCCGGAACAATTTCGGATGTGTTCAATGTGGTTTTGGGCCCTTCATATAACCATAATTGCACTTGTTTTTGAATTCTCACGTAATTTGAGGTGTCGCATGACGGGTTTTGGTCCAAGTCAGAAACTGGCCACTTCCTCTGGGGTACCCAGAATGTGTCTAATATGATCCTGGACACGTGATATAACCACCATTGCACTTGTTTTAGAATTTTCATGTGATTTAACGTGTCGCATGATGGGTTTTGCTCCAATTCAGAAGCTGGCCACTTCCCCTGAGGTACCCGGAACATGTTCGGATGTGTCTAATATTATTCTAGGCTCTTGATACATCCACCATTGAATTTCTTTTCGAATTCTCATGTGATTTGAGGTGTCGCATGATGGGTTTTTGGTTAAAGTCAGAAACTGGCCACTTACCCTGGGATACCCGGAACATGTCCGGATGTGTTGAATGTGGTCCTGGGCGTTTGATATAACCAACATTGCACTTGTTTTTGAATTCTCATGTTATTTGAGGTGCCGCATGATAGATTTTGGTCCAAGTCAAACTGAACACTTCCCCTGGGGTACCCGGAACAAATCCGGATGTGTTCAATATAATCCTGGGCTCTTGATATAACCACCATTGCACTTGTTTTTGAATTCTCATGTGATTTGAGGTGTCGCATGATGGGTTTTGGTCCAAGTCAGAAACTGGTCACTTCCCCTGGAGTACTCGGAACATGTCCGGATGTGTTCAATGTGATCCAGGGTTCTTGATATAACCTCCATTGCACTTGTTTTAGAATTCTCATGTGATTTGAGGTGCCAGATGATGGGTTTAAAACGATTAAGGCCAATTACAGACCTACGACCCGATTCACCGGAACATGTTCCGACCATATCTCCGGAACAAGATTAGTTCTATGGGAAAACAATACCTTTCATTTTTCGGTTGTTGTGTCCTATTCGTTTCAGTGGTTGCCGAGAAACACGACTTAGTTCCCTAAATCCGTGTATTTTGGATCTTGTTCCGTCTATATATCCGCAACCAGATGAACGATTTCAAAAATATCCTTTATGGGACCATGAAACCTTTCATTTGGTGGTTGATGCGTCCAATTCGGTTCAGTGGTTGTCGAGAATCACAAACACATAGAAAAAAGGGTGTAACTTCAAGAATATTTCAAGAACTTAAGGTAATATCGGTCATGAGTTTTAGCCTTCTTCAAGGGTTATTGTTGAAGTCAATTTATGATGAGAAACCCTTTAAAACAAGCAATTCTTCCAGTCCCAGTCGTCACCATCACTAATTTAATCCGGAAAAAGAAGAATTTTTAGAAAGATTAAAGATCTTTAAGGTATGTTCTGAGAACTTCAGGGCAGTTCCATGAATTACACTTAAATTTCGAAGATCAAAGAACTTCGCGACAGGTTTATTAACTTCAAAAAAGTTCCAAGTACTTTACAAGAAATTCAAGAAACTCCAGAAAAATATAGGGGACTTTGAAGATCTTAAGGAAAGGTCAGAGAGCTTTGAGAATGTTCTGAGAACGTCACGGCAGTTTCATGAATATACGAATGTTTTTATTTTAAACTTCAGAAAAGTTTTGAGAGCCGTTCGATTCCAAGAACAAAATCCAAAAAAATTCAAAGAAGTTGGCAGTCCCATAAACGTCACGAAAATTGCGGAACCTTTAATGATGGTACTGGAACTTTAGGAAAATTTTGTGAACTTTATGTGACTTCCATTAACCACAGAAAAAAAAAGAGGGATCCTTCAAGAAGTTCTGAGAATTTTAAGGGAATTACAAGAATTTAAATTTCAGGGTAGTTTTGAGAACATCCAGAACTACGGGGAAGTTTTAACGTTCTTTATGTTAGGTTGCGATAGCTTAAGGGCAGTTCCATAGATTTTACGCAAATTTAGGTTACTTTAGTGAAGATCAAAAGCTTCAGGGCAGTTCTATTAAATTAAGAAAAATTTCAGTAGTTTTACAGGAGTAGCCAAAACTTCATTTGAGTTTGATGATCTTAAGGGATGTTATGTAAACTTCAGTGCAGTTCTATGAATATTCGGAAAATGCAGCAAAATTCCGAGGGCTTCAGATACATTTTGAGTAATTAAAGGCAGTTCCATTAACTCGAGTAAAATAGCGAGATGGCGAGAGAACTTAAGAAAAAAAAAATCAGAAACTTCACAGAAATTTATGAGAAATTCACGGAACAACAGAGAACTTCGGGCAGTTTACATATCTTTAGGGCAGTTTTATCAATTTCAGGGCATTCCAAGAACATCATCAGAAAACTAATGAGAGCTGCAGGGATGTTTCAAAAACTTCAGGACGATCCTCACAAAAATATTAGACACTATAAAGAAGTTCCGAAAAATGAAAGGAAATATCGAGGTTTTCGGGGAAGTTTCATGATCAGACGACGGGTTAACACTCCGAACACGATGCTTCCGGTAATATGTGTAACTGCATATGTACTTACAATGTTTGAACAGCTATTTATTGGTGAATTGCAAAACTATTGGTGCCATTTGAAACTACTGACTTTAAAGTTTCAATTTGCCTCCTTCTCCCTCTCCCCAACCATAAAATTGTAAATCTCTACTATCATCGAGACGACCGCGAGTAATCGGTTCAATTCCTTTAACCCTAGATTTAAGACATTAATTATGTAAAACGCAAATGATAGCTTGGCTCTGTAAAGTTTATTTGATTGAACCTGAACAAATAAATTAATACAAAAAATACCGGAGGCATCGTGTTCGGAGTGTTAGTAATGGTAGTTCCAAGAACTCATCTGGGAACTTCAGGGAAGCTTTGAGCACTTCAAGGCCGTACCATCAGCTTCAGGGAAATTGCAGGAACTTTAAGGAAGTTCTACGAACTTCAGGAATATCCATAGCATTTCAGGAAAGTTAAGAGAACTTCAAAGAAGTTCAGGGAACTTGAGAAAAAATGGCAAGTTTGGTCTAGAGATCCTTGGGGAAGCTCAGAGACCTTAAGGGCAATGCCAATAACCTCAGGAAAGTCCAGACTTGCGGGAAATTTAAGGATGAAGTTCCGGAAATTTCAGGAAGGTCCTGGGGTTTTCAAGGAAATTCAAAGCTTTTTAGGACAATTTTATTTATTGCTGGGCAGTTCCAATAACTTCAGAAGAGTCAGGGAAGATCAGAGATCCTCAAAACAGTTTAATTAACTGCAAGGAAAATGCAGGAATTTTACAAATTTTGCGAGATCTTCAAAGGCGTTCAAAGAACCCCAGAGAAATGTTGAGATTTTTAGCGAAGACAACATATCAAGAAGACTGGCAACCCTTCCATCTTCTCATACGTCCGGTATGAGACAGGCAGAATGGCGTCATCTGTCGCTCAAAGGTAAATGCTTCGATCGAATTGGATAGCAAAGGTTTAATTTTAGGCAGTTTAATTTTTGGCAGAGATTTTCCTTGTACGTAGAGCAGTTCCTGATGTTCTGAAAAACTATGATAAGTCCAAGCATTTCAGGAATGCAATAGAAACGAAAACTTCATGCAATTGCGAAAAATTCAGAGAAGGTGAGAGATTTTAAGGGAAGTTCCATGAGCTTCAGGGAAAAATAACTGCTAGGCCGTTCAATTTGCTTCAGGAAAAAGTTCTAAGTAATTCAGAGAGTTTAGAGAGATTTATTGAAGTTCAGAGCAGGGTTCTGCATTTTCGAAACAAAGAAAAGACAATGAACTCTCCACAGAATCGCTTCATTGGGAGCAATTTCATTTTCGTGTAAGTTAATGTGATTCATGCTATGGAGTTACGATGAACATTACTCTTATCAAACATGACTTGGCTATCGCTTGTTTCGTTCGTCAAGATCATCAGTTCAGTTCATTTGAAGCAGAGACCTTGTTTCAATTCACGCAATGAATGAATCGAAAACTGCCTCCTTCGAATGACTCGTTTTTTCCACTGTCACTTCAATTCGGGGCTTATTCGACTTGTCACGCGTTGCGTCGTCAGGCATCAACATTTAGGGGCAATATCGGTTGCCGATAGGAATGCCATCCGGATTATATGTAGTAATAAATTGTTATTACTGTTGTTATTTATTAAATTACTGAGGCCATTCTGAAGTCCAAGATGCCAGCCATCGGGCTGAGGAAAAGTCTCAAATACCCTACAGCATAGGTATTTTCTAAACGGAGATAACGCTTAGATGCTGAAAATCGACATTCGACGTATTTGTAGGTTATTCGACACTTCTTCTGAAATCGGGGGCCACCATCTTGAATTTCAAAATTACGTCGGACTTCGATTTCCGGCCTCTAGATATCCCCCTGATTCCAAAAACACCCACTTTGATCTGTATATAACAGTGTTTCACTCTTTTACTGAACCAAAGCTGCCATCTTTGATTTTAAAATGGCGTCAAACATCGTTTTCTGGCCTCTATACGTTACTGGGATTTCGAAAATATCCATAGGGATGGGTATTTAAC
Organism: Ochlerotatus camptorhynchus; assembly: GCF_037179485.1. NCBI lineage: Eukaryota > Metazoa > Arthropoda > Insecta > Diptera > Culicidae > Ochlerotatus > Ochlerotatus camptorhynchus. The sequence continues at coordinate 290,490 of NW_027041253.1, read as the reverse complement.
GGTATTTCCCACTTTTTCTGAAACCAGACGTCGCCATTTTGGATTTCAAGATGGCGTCTGACATCGATTTTCGGCACCTACGTCACCTCCCCGTTCCAAAAATACCCAGATTGTAGGTTATTTGGCACTTTTCCTCAAATAGAAATCCGCCATCTTGGATTTCAAAATGGCATCAGATATCGATTTCATGACCTCGAAAAAAATTCTATGAAAATCCTATTTTTTCAGAAAAGGTTAATATTTCGTTAAGAGTTAAGATCAGATATTAAATTGAATTTTTACCAGATGTACTAACGCATTCCCTCAACTTCCAACTCTCCACTCCACAGAGGAAAGTACGGTATCGTTCGGCGAGCGGTAGACAAGAAAACCGGCGTCAACTATGCTGCCAAGTTCCTGCGCCGGCGGCGTCGTGGCCAGTGCTGCGCCAAGGAGATCAACCACGAGATAGCGGTGCTGATGCTGTGCGCCAACTCGCACCACATTGTGCGGCTTCACGCCGTGCACGAAACCCGCCAGGAGACAGCCCTCATTCTGGAACTGTGAGTATCCACCCGAAAATCTCTTGCTTAACGGACTTGGGACTGATCATTCGCTCTCTTTTTCACATTTTTACACAGCGCTACCGGTGGCGAATTGCAGACCCTGATCGACAGCAAAGGACAGCTTTCGGAAGCGAAAACTCGAACCTGTATGCGCGAGATTCTGCGCGCTCTGAACCACATGCACAAACAGTCCATCGCCCATCTGGACTTGAAACCGCAGAACATCCTGCTTAGCGGCGAGGATGTTGAAGGTAACTGCTTTCTCTCAAAAGGTCCGTCTCTAAAGATATCTCCTAAAACGTTTGTTTTTATTTTTTAGATGGTCTCAAATTGTGCGACTTCGGTATCGCGCGTATCGTCGAGGATACGGGCAAGATATACGAGATCCTGGGTACACCGGACTACGTGGCACCGGAGGTGCTCCACTACGAGCCCCTGTCGCTGCAGACGGACATCTGGTCGATCGGGGTGCTCACCTACGTTCTGCTGACCGGCTGTTCGCCCTTCGGCGGCGACAACAAGCAGGAAACGTTCCTCAATATTACCAAATGCTTGCTCACCTTCCCGGAGGACCTGTTCGAGGACGTGTCGGAGGATGCGATCGATTTTATCAAGAGTGCGCTTCGAATCAAGCCAAGGTGAGTAAACCAGCCTGCAAAGTCCTTCCAAACTCGTTACAATTTGATTCCATTTCAGGGAGCGCCCCACGGTTGAGGACTGCCTCGAGCATCGGTGGCTCAAGGAGGAAAGCGTGCGCCGGACCAGCGAAGCGTTGGCCGCCTCTGTCACAGCACAAATCGAGTCGGAATTCTGCCCCGCTGTGAACGGCCACGTTCACAAACAAACCATCGAAATCGTGCTTACCAATGGCCATAGTAATGGGTACAAATCCTCCGACGAGAAACCGCAGGAACCATCATCCCCGGTCGCCACCGCCGTCGATGAAGACGACGCGGAAACCAACAAAGAGAACGTTCTAGTACAAAGTCCCACCACCGGGTCCACCGCTCAGCAGCAACAACAACCCCAGCTGACCAGTGTGGTGGAAATCGTGACCGTTTCGCTCTTCCCGGACGCACCAACTACGCCGAAGGTCAGCCGCAAAGCGCCACCATCCGAGCAGCACCAGAACCACAATCACCACCACAATCACAATCACCACCATCACAGTCATCACAACACCAACAACAATAACAACAACAACAACAACGTGGTAGTAAGACACTCTACGACGGCTACATCGGTGACCGCCCCATCGGTCAAGGCTTACGTACAAAAGTTCCAGCAGCACCAGCACTGCGACTCGACTGCAGCGGTGATGCTCCCGATGGAGAACGGGTTCTGTTCCGCGGCCGCTGCCACCCTGTGCTGTCTCAAGTGCAGCGAAGAATCGACGACGGCCGGAGCGACCGCCGCCGGGTTGGCCGTGGCCGTTGCAACCGTTGCCAGCCGGAAGACGCTGCAGCCGTGCGGGGACAAGGGCATCATTTGCTGAGAACCGCTCGGCAGCACCGGGCGGCCCCTGGTGCGGAGGTAGTACTAGCTAGTAGTATGCAGCAGTGTAGTCAGAACGGGGAAGAAAGACCGCTTGAAGCGCGTCGGTCGGAGGATGTACTTATAAGGTGGTCACCGTCAGACTTCTCGGTTGTCGAGAAGTGGAGGAAAGAATACAAATACTAAGCGGAAGCGGAAGTTGATTAGCCGTTGCCAGTCGTATACAGTAGGAATCGTACAACAACCGGCGGTCGGAATTATTGCTTTAGCGAGTTAAGCAAGGTTAAGATGGAGTTGTAATTTGTTTGATAAGTTTTCTTCTTTTTCTGTCCTGTTCTCGGAATTTCTACTCAGTGGAAGAAACTGTTCTTCATTTTTGTTTTTGATAGTTTTGAATTGGTACTTTGGTTCTTTTTTTTTCCTATGAATAAATGGGAGCAATTGGATGATCTTTGTTCTAATTAGCGGCAAATTGCTCTAGAGACGTATTTGGAACTAGGGAGCTCATCGTTGGTGCAATGCAGTTGAGGATTTCGGAGTTCTGGCCTATTTGAAAATTCTCGGAAGATTGTGTAATCGGTATCAGTATATCGCGCTGGTGTGATTCTATGTGTCGCTCGCATGACATTGGTCATCTGGGGATGGATTCCGGAACATTCGGAATCTGGTGCACAGTGATCAGACCCGAAATTGGATATTTCAAAAAGGGTAAACATGTTGTAAATGAGTAAAGCACAAATCGCTGATGTGATGTAATATGAGGGGGTTAGAAGAAAAGGGGTGTAAGTGACTTTGATCGATTCTCTTCATCGACTTTCTCTTTTGATAGCGACAGCTTTATAAACAGATTTTGCGCTATTTTTGCCACATAGTTGGATAAAGGAGGTTCTCATCTAGCATCCAAAACCTTCTAACCCCCTCATATGTCACAAGATGTCAACAGAAAATTGGTCACCTAGAACCATGTTCTGATACAACCGAAATCTACAGCAATGTGAACCGTAAAAATTTGAAATAGCTCAAAAACAATCGGAATGATCCATTCTCTTCGGACCATATTGGGGCCCAAGTTGGCTGGAAACGTTTGGTCACCGTCAAAGACATGCGAATCGAATGCCTCTATTCATGTTGGGGTATTGTTTTAAGTTGCATCAAGCATACCACACTGGCATGGCACTGAGATTAGAGAATCCAAATAATGGTCAAACGGCCATATTGGCCAGACTCTGTTTTATGAAAATGGTGTTGGACCACTCGAGGTCATGCTGGTTAACTGGAAAGTTCTACTGGAAGGTCATTTTGGAGCTATCTAAACGGTTCTGTAGACCATGGCTTGTACATGTCAAAAGTTTGTGAATTGTTGACGCTTCAGAAAGGCGTTTCTCATCTAATGGTCCTAACTATTCCTAAAAATGATGATGATGATGCCTGACTTACATTTATGGTGAATTGCAACTCTTTGGTTTACACAATACAGTGGGATCCCCTTGGTGTTACTAAAGCCAATACCATTTTGGCGTTTGTAAGACCAGTCAACAATGTTGGACACTTTTAGGCAATTTCGGTTTTTTTTAGGACATTCAGCTTTTAAGAACACTATTTATGTACATTGAATATCATTTTGTCTGATTGTTCATGGCATATTGGTAATTTCAAGATATTTCGAAAATTTTGGGCGTCTCACGGCAATTGAATCCAACTTATATTTGAGTCCCGTTCACTCAAATTCGCAAAAGCGTAGCTCAATCATAGAATGAGTAAAAAATTGACTCATTTTACTCAAGTGTGAGTGACATTTACTCATCTATGAGTGACCTACGCTGGGTCCTTGATGAAGAAACTTCGGTGGAGGTGAACGCTCTACACTAGCGTAACAACAATTGTTGGTGTCCAACTCAATCATTCGATGATTGATCGACAGGGAACGGATCAGTGATGGGCACGCAAATCTTCACCGCATATTACGGACAACAGGTGAAGGGTACAAGTTCTTCCTTCATTATACAAATAACATTAAAACACACAAGTTTTGTACGAAACACAAACTCTAACTACACTACATTTATTCTGAACAGACTACACCACAAATTACAATAATATTTCTCGGTCTCGCAGGACCGTCTTCGACCTTGTGCCACTTATCAACTAAAATACAAAATATCCGTTATCTACTCTCTAACCCGATCCCAGTATCCCATCGTGTATGTGGTGAGTTTCACAAGAGATCGAATCGTAGACCGAATCTCTCGCTCTCATCGTCCACCTCATCTCCCGTGTGCTAATGAAAGCGAAAGTGATCTGGATCTACAATCAACTGCTGGTCGATCGATGGCCAGTACAATAGCCGGAGCCATCATCTGGTCGGCTGTTACGGTGATAGTATTGTGCTAGGGTGGTCCTCACAGACATGCTCACCCACCCAGAAATATCCGTTTCTGAAAATAAAGAATCCTCTTCGATTGGGATGGGATAGGGGAAAGGTATACAAAATTATAATTCGATATCGTGGGTCGACTCTGCAACAGGTAACAAACAAATCTTCTCGACTGGCCGCTTCAATACTCCTGATCCAGTTTTGAGTGTAACTACTCTTACAACACCGTCGCTACCGGGATGTACTTGGACAATTCGACCCATACGCCAACGCATCGGTGGTTGATTATTATCCTGCACGATGACGAGCCTTCCTACTTCGATTGCCGCAGGTGGATTCCATCGCCTTGATCTACCTTGCAGCTGGCAAAGGTATTCTCGCTTCCATCTATCCCAGAAGTGTTGCAACTGCTGCTGAACTGCCTGCCAATGCTTCAGTCGATTTGTTGGCACCGTTCGCAGATCTTCTTCGGGAAAAGATTGTTGAGAGGTTCCAACCAAGAAATGAGCTGGGGTTAACGGTTCGAGATCATTTGGATCGTTAGACATCGGTGTTAGGGGTCTGGAGTTCAAGCAACCCTCTACCTGAACCAGCAGCGTGTTCATATCTTCCAGTGTAACTGGGTTATAACCAATGACCCGTAGTATATGGTGTTTGGCCGATCGAACCGCTGCTTCCCACAGTCCTCCGAAGTGGGGTGCGCTGGGAGGGTTGAAGTGCCATTCGATCCCTTCATCAGCGCAGAACCTAGACACCTGATCTCGATGTTGTCTCTCCTTCCATAATGTAAACAGTTCCTGCAGCTGGTTTCGGGCTCCAACGAAATTAGTGCCGTTGTCCGAATACAAATCGGTACACCTTCCTCTACGTGCGATGAAACGTCGGAGTGCTTGCAGGAACCTGTCGGTGGACAAGTCAGACACCAGTTCGATGTGCACGGCCTTCGTACACATACATACAAAAATTGACACGTATGCCTTGACAGCAACACGACGTGGTCCTGGCCGAATATAAACCGGCCCGAAGTAGTCAACACCAGTTTTCGAGAAGGGGCGAGAAACTGTGACTCTCGATGCAGGTAACTCTCCCATGAATTGCTGCACCAGCTTTGGTTTCGACCTGAAGCACGTTAGACACTGATGGACTACTTGTCTAGCAACATTTCTTCCTCCTAATGGTCAGAAACGTTGACGGATCGATCCCAACAAAAGTTGCGGACCAGCGTGAAGCAAACGAAGGTGATATTGCTCAAAAATCATCTTGGTACAGCGATGACGTGCTGGCAGTATCATAGGGTGCTTGGTGGCGTCAGACTCTCTGGAATTCTTCAAACGCCCACCAATCCTCAAAATGCCTTCTTCGCAAATAAACGGGCTATACCAGCGCAAGGGTGACCTTCTGGATACAGGCTCATTCCTCCTAACAGCCTTCAGCTCTTCTGGAAACGCTTCTTTCTGGACCTTCCGAATGAGAACGAACTCCGCCTTGCGTAACTCGTCTGACGACAGGAATCCAGTCGATCGATTTTCCCTTGAGTTTCGAAGTGACCGCATCAATCGCAACCATATGGCGATGCACCGAACCAGTACTGTGTAGGAAGTTGACTTGGAAATGAACCATTCGTTGAACTCTTCAACCGCTGAAGCTGAGGTGACAACTGCCGTTCGTCTTTTTTCCTCTTCGAACACCCCCTCAGACAGAAGGTTCACTGAGATTGGCCAAGTGTTTCGATCCTGAGCTAGCCAGCTCGGCCCATGCCACCAAAAATTGTTGTTGAGTATCTCTTTCGGTCCGATTCCCCTCGAAACCAAATCTGCCGGATTGTCAGCACCCGCAATGTGCCTCCATTCGCAACCTTCCGTAATCGCCTGGATTTTCGCTACTCTGTTTGCGACGAATACAGACCAAGTAGACGGAGAAGCCTGTATCCAGCGAAGAGCACACGTTGAATCTACCCAAAACGTCGTGCGAACAGTAAGTTTGGTAGCCTGTAGAACCTTCTCGAGAACTTGTGCAGCTACCAGTGCACCACAAAGCTCCAATCGAGGAATTGATTGGGATTTCAGAGGAGCAACCTTGGATTTAGAAGTGAGTAGTTGAACCTTGACATTTCCATCCTGATCCTGGCTTCGAATATATAGACATCCACCGTATGCCTTCATCGACGCATCCGAGAAGCAGTGAATCTCGATCTCCATGGCTTGAGGAATGATCACACAACGATCTATACGGATATCGTTGAGGATCGGTAGTTGGACGTGAAATTTTCTCCAAGACTCACCCACCGTCGAAGGTATCGGCTTATCCCAATTTATCCTCTTGCCGTCTTCATCCTCCAAAGTCCACAAAAGCTGCATGAAGACCTTAGCAGCTGTAATAGTGGTACCGATGAATCCCAACGGATCAAACAAGGTGGCGATGATCGAGAGGACCTGACGTTTGGTGAGTACTTCGTCTGGATTGATCGGCGGAATTTCAAACTGAAATCGGAAAACGTCGGAATTAGGGAGCCATGTTAGTCCTAACGCCTTGACGGAAGGGTCTGGATCGAGATTGATTCCTTCGGATGCACGGATCGCAAGATTCTCTTCGGGAATTCCGTACAAGACTTCTGCACAGTTGGATGCCCATTTTCTGAGCCGAAAACCACCGCTGCTCGTCATTCCTTCTAGCTGAATCTGCAGCTTCTTGGCCTCCTCCAGAGTATCGCAGCCCGTGATCACGTCATCCATATACGTATCTTCGGTAATCGCAGCAACTGCCAATGGATATCGATCGCCTTCGTCCATTGCCATTTTTGCAAATTTGAGTGAACGTGACTCAAATATGAGTCAGATTCATTTGCCGTGTAAAAAAAAGTGAAATATTGCTCGAATATGAGTAAATATCACTCGTATTCGAGCTGAAATTTGAAATCGAGAAAATTTTACTCAGTTTTCGATTGACGGTGATTTTGAGAATTTGAATAAACAGAACGCTTTTTTGAGTGAAATTTATCCGATTCCTCGGAACAAGATCGGTCGATTGTAAAATTTCTCACCTGTAAATTTGTTTATGGATGAGGATTAATACAGTAGAAACCGAAAAAGGATGTCCAAATAGTTTTTCAATCCCATAATATGAGCATTTTTTTTTAGAAGATTAGCGCATTAGAGACTGCAAATGGATGTCCAACCCAACGTCAAATAACAGCTGCCGATTTGTTAATTGGTATTTAAATCCCACTAAGTATTTTTTTAATTCAAACAGTAGAGGCCAGGTATGAACGTCGGATAAATTTTCGAATTGCATTGCATTGTACCAACGAAACTTTCCAACAGAGAGGAGCTCCAATTTATCCAAATAGATGCCGTTGCTAAATCATTTGTTCCGCCAAAATTAGTTTCCTTCGACTGACTATATGTTTCTCTAGATAATTGCTAATTTGAGGTTATGTTTCTCTAATTTATACGGCACTGCGCCAACATCAAACGTAACCTCGAAAGCAATTGAAAAATCACCAAACAACGTTAAAACCAGAGCCCGCGGGCTCTGATTGGCAAGGTTCCTCCCCCTGAAAAAGGTGCCTTTCGGCCTTGCTTTCGACCCATGAGTCGGAAAATCTACCCGGGGCCATCCACCCGTTTCAAATTTATTCTACTTCTGCGCTACCTATGATTGAAAATGCCTTCCAAGTATAAAAACAAACGGAAAGATTTGAAACGCATCTGGCTGCCTTAGCTTAAATCGAGAATACAAAATTTTAGAAGGATGTTAACGTTAAATATGTAAACATTGGAGACAATTACTCTAGTTGATAGGCGTTAGCGTTGCGTAAGCAGCTTATGTGTGCGTGTGTGCGGGAATGCGAGTGAGTGTGTGTAAATATCTAATCCCGAACAAAGGAAGCCTTTGTAAATTTGTTCTTCTTTCTCCCTCCCGCCTTCGGCAAACAAACAAATCCATCGCTACAAAACAAATTCGCTAACGTTAGGATTTTAGGTTATGTTTTAATTGAAAAACAACGCTTTTAACTTATTTGTTTATTTGTCAAACTACTTATCCTTCTTTTGTTTTGTTTTATTTTATTTTTTTCTTCTTTTAGATAAATACAATACTACTTAGGTTTAGAACCGTTTAAGTCAATTTCCTTTTACATACGTGTACATATTAAATCTAACTGTTTTACGTGAATTTTACTCCTTTTTTTTCCAGTTTACTCAACTGTGTATTTTATCAAACTACGATTTTATCCCCGCCCCTCCTCCCCTCCCCCATCATTGCCCCAATTATTTAAGTTTACTTTAGACCAACTGCGAATGGAGTTCAAACTGACCTTCTTCTTTTCGTTTTTTTTTTTGGTTTTAAATCGTAAATACCTATTCTTATGAAACCCCGAGAGATGAAAAAAACTGTGCGCGATTTACGGTACTAGGTTCTAGTAGAAAAGGCGCGCGAAAAGACAAATCGAAACCCAAGCGCTGTCGTAAAGTGACGAGAGAAAGCTCGAGAAATGAATGATAGAAAATGGAATGTGAGTCGCAAATAGACTTTATTGTAAAATTATGCAAAATAACCGATTGATGTTAGATTGTTTGCACTGTGTCTAAGACTACCGAAAATGTCCCACTCGAAGGGAACGGAATTCCACACTCGTTTCGATTTTAAATCCAATCGTTATTGCACTTGGAGCTTTAGAGGTTAGGTTCTTAAAAAAAAAAAACACAAACAGATTTGCCATCTGCTTTCAAACGATATCCGATGGCGACGAGGTGAGCGATGTCGCCATTAGTTGTGATCCGCCATGGTTCGTGAGGACGTAACTGGAAACGCTCTTGGTCAGATTGAATCCCGGTTCCCACTGCTGCTGTTGCCCTTGAATCTGCTGACACGGAATCAGTGCCGAACTCTTGTTCATCTGTTCCGATAGGTCGAGCATTCCTAGCACCGTTTCGATAATCTCCTCCTGCTGCGGCGCCGGCAGCTTCGTCACTCGCTTTCCCAAAATCTTGAACAACTCAACCGTTTCCATCACGTCCGAACTGCTTTAAATCCTTTCCCAAACTGACTTAATCTTAGAATCTCAAAAGCCTTCTACCCGAGCTACAGCCGCTCCAGAACTTTCCGCATGATCGCACTCCGCTCGGAAACTACCTCTACCAAAAACGTCAATGTTGCTACCCCCAATCCAATGGCGAAAAAAATATACCCACTGAAAAGATGTCCGTTCGTGAGCACCATCGCCGGTTCATCGTCCAGCGTCGTCACCTGGTACCTGCGGTTCAGCAGCTTGGAGTTCCACTTTGCAATCAATCCTCCGGCCAGCATACGCCGCAGCAGACGATCAAACTCCCGCACCATTGGAAACGACCGGCGGAAGTACACACTGTAGTGGAAAATCATTATCTTTTCGCCGGCCACCCGAAAGTTCAAGTAACCCGGATGACGCCGATTGAAGTCAACGATCTCCTCCGGGATGGAAATCAACGCGATCCTGCGCCGACTACGAATAACCTGCTCGAATCCTCGAATGTACTCTTCGTCGTTCAGAAGGATCACCGTTCCATCCAGGCGGAACGTTTCCTCGAAGAGCAGATTGTACAGGGATTCGGTTACGACGAAGCGGTAACCTCCTGCCATCATAGCCTGCAGGGTGCTAATGTCGTTCAGGTGCCTTTTCTCCGTCAAATGACTGATCATGGAGCCTTTGTAGCTCTCCCGAATCACCAGATTGTAGTACAGCAGCAGGAACAGCAAAAATCGAAAGAAGTTCCCTCGCGGAATCGACGGCAAGGAGTCTCCTATGGTTGTGCGATACAACGTCAGTACCGGATGATGGCTGAAGTGACCAACCATCGGACAGCTTAGCGCGACAATCACCACGTAGGCTGTTCCCAGAACCACCACCATTCCGATCCAAATCCACGTCCCCAATGGATTAACGAACTGCTCTAGCGACGACACCTCCGCCAGTTCCTCCGGAACTACAAACACAAAATCCGTCATGTAGTACCCGAAGGACGCACTCATAAGCTCCATTAGCCGCGGATACGGCACGTATCCGCCAATGGTGCAGTCCGCTTCGTTCCGAATCACCAGTCCCATCGCACCCAAGCCGGATCCGTTGGGGAAGAGCCGTCCCCAAGAGTGACCATCTGTCGGAACCACAATCTCAATCGAGAAGTTCATCCTAGTCGCGATAGTTCCCAACAGTTCACCTTCCACCCCTAGAAGTCTCATTCGTTCACCTTCGGAAAACACCTCAATAAACGGAAGCCGCGTAAAAGTCGCAATCCGCAACGAACAGCCGTGCAAATTCCGCACGTAGTTATCGAACAACCCCTCAAACCGTCCTTCCTCGAAAGCTCCCGCCTTGCATCGATCCACAATCTTCGGCACAACGCACCTGCAGCAGTCCTCCTGGAACGGTTCGTATCCCACCATCACTACCTCCCGTTCCTCACCTTCCATCTCAACCAGCAAAACCACATTCGTAACACCCATATCCCAAAAGCGATCCAAAACTTCCTTCCAAACGAATTCCCCCGTCGTCAGTACGAGTACGAAGTGTCCCCGGAACTCCACATTCAACTCTCGAACGGCTTCGATCTGGTTTGCGAACGATTGCATCGCATCCACAATCCAAACCACCAACTGACGGTGGTTGAAGTCACGCAGCTGATCGTACGGTGCCAAGTTAACCGTTATCCGGGGGTCATTTCGGAGCTGAATAGATTCCAGTAAATCGGGAGAGGCACCGAAGAGGTTAACTTGGTAAGCGAACCGTGCCACGTTTCCGGTGATTAGGGTGGATAGGCAAACGGTGAGGTCGTTTGTACTTTCACTGGGGGTAAAGAAGCTCGCGAACACACATGTGACCGAAAGGAGGATGAGTTTCATTGCGTCCACTTGGATGGTTGGGTAAACTATGAATTCAGGATTCGGTCGAGTGTTTCAGGAAATGGGTGCAGGAAATCGTGACTCGCCACAAGAGTGTGGTGGCATGACGAATCAGAACCTATTAGCGCCAATTATGCGATTAAATCTTCCCACCATGTGGAGGACAGTTTGAATCAGCATTTTTAGCGAAACGATTCCCAGCCGATTTGAGTTTTATTGCTAGCAAGATTTATTGAATCCAAGAATACAGCGGTTTCTTGTGTGAAAGATTTTCAATGCACGGCCAATCAGAACACCTCAGCGAAAAAAAAGTCAATTGATTTAGTCGCTGAGTTGTTCTGGTTGGCCGTGTGACGGCTGATTAAAGCAACACTCAAATTCGCAAAACCGTATTTTTTCCGTGAGAGGAAAAGAGATAGCAATACAATTTTACTCAGTCACTGAGTTAGGTTGAACGGCCGTGTAAGGGAATGGAAATTAATCTCATGTTTAGGTTAGTGTTCTATAGGGCCGTGTATTTCAGACGGAGTCAGAGAGTGGGAACGTTTTGTACACAATTTGAACTAGTTGCGTGCAAGTAGAAAGCTGTTTCCCTTAGCCGAGTCACATGCATCGTCAACATGAGATTAACTGACAATCTCGTTAACGATGCTCAAGCTACATCAGCACGAGTGTCATATTCCGGTCGCTGAAACTGCCAGAGTTAGGCGAGATATACAGCTTTTCCATAATGCTGGAGATCAACAGGAAAGCGATCCTGATCCATGCATGATCATTGAATAGAACAATGTAGAACACTAGGTAGGACACATGTAGGTACTGAAAAGTGCTGTTTAAATTTGTTGTAGCTTTAGGTAGCAGTAACACTTCCTTCAGCAAGAGAGCACGATGCGGACTGGCTTTGTGTTTGGTTTCTTCGTCTCGATGAGTCTTATCGGAGTTGCCCACCATCGACAGCCGATGGAACTCTAGGCGAAGTCGAAGTCATCACCGTTAACTATCTGGCAAGAACTCACTGATGAGACAATGAAACTGACCCTTTCCTCAAAAATGTCACCCTTTAACCTCGAGTGAACTGCGAGTAATCGGGTCAAGTGTTGGCAAAATCATCAACCAAATAATATTTTTCCGCTCTCACATGCTCTCAATATCACGCGATATTGATTTTACAAGCTCCTTTGATATTGCGATATTGTAAAAATGAAGCTGAAAATTGACTCGACACAAAAATGATTCCGTTGAACTTAATTTATTATTACTTATCAAGTGACAGATATGCGTCTTAACAACTTGAGTTCTTTTGAAATTTTAATTATTATTAATTACAGTTCCTAGTCCTATCAGGCCTGGTTTAAGAATGCCTTGGTAGGATTGGTTTGTTATAAATTTGAAAAAGGAGACTACTTAAAACTACTATTTACAACTACAACTACTATATACATCTAATCTACTATATACAAATTGCTTATCAATCTGGAATCTATTTTGGGAATGCCTGCCTCTTCGTGTAAATTTGTTATTCTATTGTCGAAAGGACGATCAAGTACCACTCTATGCTGAGCGACCTGGATTTTGTTCCTGTGAATCTGTGCGCATGATTCCCATGTAGAGAATCGCAGGTGCTATGATTTGTTTGTAGACAGCCAGTTTGTTCACCCTGCGGGATCACGTTTGCGGGATCTGCGGCAAATCAGCGGATACAGACACCTAACCAAGGCAGAACACTTGACTAGTTATCTCTACATGTGAACGGAAGAGGAGCTTTTCATCGAACAACATCCCGAGATAGGTTACTTCAGCAGACCACTCAACCCTTGTGCCATCCATGATTACAGTACAAGATGGAGCCGGTTTTAGTTTGGGCGATTGTCGATGGAGGAACATGATCGCTTGTGTTTTGGAGGCATTGATTTTAATTTTCCACATGGTGGAAAGTGCAGTTCGTTGCGATAATCGTCTAATTAGAGCATATTTTGTGTTGTGAAAACAGTGAAAAAGTTATCCAATCAGACATATTGTAGTGTATACTGTCTAGCATTGGGCGATCTTGAGAGTCCAATTCCTCTTTGCGTATTAGAGCATCTCCACCGCTGTTTCTAAATCACTTTTGGAAACTGAGTCAGCATGACTTCCGCCTGTGACCAATGCGCTAAACCAGTTAAAGGCGATGAAGAATCCGTCTCATGCATGGCTTTTTTGCGACAGGATGATTCACCTAAAGTGCGGGTGCAGTTTCGAACGCATTTGGATACGGTTGTATTTTAAGTTTGTTCTCTGTTTTGTGCGTGCGTTCGCTCTCATAGTTTTCGCTGGCGCTCTGCCTCCCGGACGTTTATACGTGTGTGATTATTAGTTTTCTCGCTTTCCGGGAAGTTTTAGAATAGAGAAAGAAAACGTGATTCAACATGTTTGCAAGCATCAGAAGAGATGTCGCCATCTGCGTTGTTTGATTTTCTCCCGGACCAGAAATTAGTGGCATCGCGAGTGATAATTTTTAATTTCAGTTTATTTACGCGCTGCAAGGTGCGTGAAAGAGCTCGGCACAATCGGTGTTGATGTTGGCTCGCTTGTAACTTTTTTTGTTGTGTTTTCGAAAGAAATTGATCGAAATTGTACCAAAAGTGCTTCTGAACATGTTTCGCAGTTGGGTGTGGTGAAATTCGTGAATTCACGGTTTATGTTCAGTGAAAATTCCATGTCACAAAATTGCTCACCGAATTTCCTTGTTTTGCCGTTCGACGACGACGGGTTTGCGAGAGAAAAATAAGCATCGGGAATTTGCTCCCAGATGTATTGATTTGGTGAGTACGTTCCAGTTGAAGATTGTTCTTATACATATCTCGATTGCATTTTCGAGGGGACGTTCGGAGAGCTTTGAGATTTAGGCGTTATTGCATTTGCCGGCAGATGAGTTGGTCGCCGGTAAGGGCCAGTAAGTGCTGCCAGCAGATGAATCAAGAGGTATTCGAAACAAAATTGATAAGAAATGTCCATTCAAATCGATTTAATACAGCTGAACATATTTCAAAACTATATACGTGCCAGATTTGGAAATAATATTTTTTGAATCTGGAAGTGTGTTTATGATACCATTATCCATTTGATAAAGGTAGAGTGAACATGCGGGGCTTATTGTAAGTGAAAGTGACCTCGGAGTGGTTGTGAATTACCAGGCATTCTGAAATGGGTCACTGGAGCTGCAATAGAGCTAACACCTTCTAACTCCCGGACTAAACCTGCTTTAATTTAAGGGTAATAAAAAGCAGTTTTCTTCCATAATAACACTGCCGGACAGTGGGGGTTAGATTGTACACACACACACACACACACACACACACACACACACACACACATTGATTTTAATTTTCCACATGGTGGCATAATCAGCAATGGCGTTAAGGCATCGTTGGAGTTTGTTCGTTATTTCACGAGGCATCCTTCCTTTGACGGCTATTGCGGTATCATCTGCGAACAGGAAAAACACGCATCCGTCTCCGAGGGAAGGAATGTCGGAAGTGTAAATGCTGTAAAGCATGGGGCCCAGCAGACTGCCTTGTGGGACTGCTACTGGGATGGAAAACGTGTCTGAAAGACAATAATTCAACGATACCTTAAATGACCTTTGCTGGAGGTAGTTACGGGTGATTTTAACCAGATATAATGGGAAGTTGAAGTTACAAAGCTTGTACACAAGTCCGTCATTTCAAACATTGTTGACGTCTAGTGGTAGTTGACATGGCGGTAGTATTTACGCAGGCAACTTCTAGCAGCAACCACGTTGGCACCAACTTCAGTCACCACCGGTTGGTGGTCGGAGCTGAGATCGTTGTGCGCCTCCGGTTTGGATAGTCCGATGTTCGACAGGAAAAAGTCCAGTGTACAGTCCATGTTGTGCGTGTTCAAACAATAGACATCGGGAAAGTCCTCCGCCCTGAAAGCCGGAGCTTTATCCTTCCTTCGTCCTGGTTTATTGTCGGTGGACGCCTGTTTTCGGATGCGCTTGAAATCCTCGCGTTTAGGACACTGCTTGTCGGATGCTTGGTGAGCACCACCACAGTTGGCGCATTTGGACGCCACAGCTTCATCCGCAGCACATTCGGAGGTGGCATGGTCTTGAGCGCAATTGCCGCAGCGTGGCTTAATGTTGCAGTTTTGGGTGCCGTGTCCGAAGATCAGACACCGTTGGCACTGAGTCACATCACGATGGCCGCCACGGTATGGCTCCCAGCGGAAGATGATCGAATTGATGGAGCGGATGGCTTTAAGCGCGTTGAGCGTCACCGTTACCTTCTGGAAGTGTACCAGGAAGAGGCTATCCGGATACGCCTTCACATTTTCGTCCTTCCTTGTCATCCGATAGACGGCACTTGGGGCCAGCTTGTACCGGTCCCTGATTTCAGCTTCGATAAACTTCGGGTCGAAGTTTGGTAGGCCCCTGATGACGACCTTGAATGGTTTCTCACCGGGAATGTCGTGGGTGAAGAATTCCACCTTGGAAGTCCTCAGGTGGGCGACGACCAAGTCATACTCCGCTTTGGTACGGAGCACCACCTTGGTGCCGACTCTGCCCAACTTGTATTCGGATTTAACGCCCAGCGTCGCTAGATCTGCGATGAGCTCATTAAGATGGGCATTTTTCACTACCAATGGAGGTAGCTTCACTTTTGCCGCACTCGGGCCGGCAGAATTTTCGTTGCCGATGGCGTCGCCGAAATCACCGATGTCGCTGGCGTTCGTCGCAGTGACATCGGATTGGCCTCGATTCTTTTTCCTCTTCTTGCTGCGTTTTTCCAACACAGCTGGCTGGATATTCCCATCCATGGGGAGAACAGCAACCCTGTTCGAGGTAGGCACACCGGAGTTTCCTTCACCGGGGTTCTGGACCTTCGCCGGGCTTCGCGACAGATGCTTCCCCATTTCGGGGCACACACACACGCACGACAAACCGCGAAAGAGAGAGCGCGAACACTATCGCCACGAACTTTTCAAACAACTCGAGAGACCGAGCTAACACCGAACTGAACTGCTTGACGATCAAGCAGAGAATGTTGAGTTGATATCTTTTCAGGTTAAAGCAGAATGATGTACAACCAAGTGATACTCGATTATAGCGGCTGGGTTTGTGAAGAACGTTTATTTCATGAAAACTATCACTTTTTATTTGTACATTGGACAATGCTTGACATTACCACTATTTCAATAGTTCTTGTTCAAAATCATCAGTCGGAGTTTTGATGCGTGGAAATATTTCTGATCACTTGATGATAAAATTATTGAAATTGGTCCAGGGGCAGCTGAGTTATTAACGTTCAAAATCTTTCACAATTTTGTTACATGTTCCATTTTCGGTTTTCACAAAGTGTACCCCCTATAGAGATCACAGACGTAGTCCTACGTCAAAATCTAAGTGTGTTCATCGGGATTGTTTGATTTGTGGATAAATTAGATAAGGATGCGAATGTGTCGTTCCCCCCGAATAAATCCAAATTACAGAAGAAAAAATACCAAAAATCTCAAGTTCATATTAAAGATCTTTAAAATTAATATTCCCAGAAACATCAAATTTCACCAACCCAAAAACCAGTATCCCCAAAAATTTTATCTCCACAGCTTCGGTAGCCAGAACTTGAATGCTTTTTCCAATTGAAAGTTGTTGGGTTTCATGCTTGAATCGAAAGTACCTGATGATGGCCAACTCCGACGGTAAACGGTTTCTGGGCAAATGCTTCCTCGCAATACCGGTGATGAGATCCGTCTTGAGCTTGGTTTTTGGTGACATGATTTTCTTTTTTGGTTCTGCTTGCTACGGCAATCAAATGGAAACTAATAAATTGTGTGATCCCTCTCCGCTCATATATCCTCCTATTGAATTCTAGAAACTTCGAAACAAATGTTATCAAGTGATTTGCAACAAAGTAGGTGATTTGTATTTATCGATTTCAATGATAGTTTGATTTGCTGGTGGACATACTGCAAGTATTGAAATTCTGAACTTTTCTTTCCACAGTAAATCACGAATAACTTTTTAACGGTTAAAAATGAGGTTAAAGTGTCTTCGGCAAAGTTTTTTTCTTATAAAATTTCTCATATTTCTGCTGCATTTGATTGATAATAGCGCTATGTTTGATACCCACTTTTGGTGATTGAATGCAGTGATGTACAACAAAAAACATCATTTAAGAGAATTTGAAAATTGTAACTAACAAATTGGACACAGAACATGCCGTAGCAATTTTTTCTCTCAAGGCCCAAGCGCAATGACAGCGGAAGCGGAACGGCATCGGTAGCGGAAAAGCCCGATCTGAGTAAGCCTACTTGTCGGATTGAAAACAATGGATTTTTTCCAAAAATCTCGTCGGGGCGACCTCTAAACAACATTTCCCAGACTTGCCGCCATACAAAAGTTTGTTTTTAACACCCTTAGCTATCATTTGGAGGGTGAGCCCCCAGATTTCCAGACATAATGCAATTTTGGGACACCCTGGTGGACAGTCTTATTACAGCAATTAGCACAGGAGGGAGGAAGATAAAACCGTCAAATGTTGCTGTATTCGTAACTATCGGAAACGCAAATAGTGACGTCATTGCAGGGAGCGATGCTGATGTTGACGTTATGTTCGTTTAATTTGCCACGCAGTCTGGGGTGAGAGTAACCTGTTTTTTAGATGTAAGTACAATTACAAAATTGAAAACCGTTTTTTTTTTAAGATCGAAAGTATCGGAAGAAGAGATCGATTTTTTCGATCTTTTCGTGGACAAAGAATCGATTCGAAAAATCGGAAATCGGAATGAAAAGGATCGATCTTCCACGGATCGATCCAAGATCGCCCAATCCTATTCTACGATGCAATCGGTGTAAATATTATCTGTTTCTTTGGTAACAAAACACGCCGAAAACGACGCAGAAATCGTCGCCATACAAATTCCTATGGCGACGATTTCTGCGTCGTTTACGACGCAGAAATCGTCGCCATAGGAATTTGTATGGCGACGATTTCTGCGTCGTTTTCGGCGTGTTTTGTTACCAAAGAAACAGATAATATTTAAATTATTTGACAAAGCTCAAGTAATCATGACATCAGTAGGTCTATTTTCTTCATTCAAATTGTTTTCAATAATCAAACGTCATGATTACCTGGGTTTTGTCATAAAAGGTAAATATTTCCATTGATTGCACCAAAGAATTGGCGAGTAGAGCCCTCGTGACACCTGTCAGAATAAGTTTTCGATGTGGAGAGATGGTTGCTGTGCTTTGGTCGAAAACTGTGTTGATTGTTCTGGCAGCTGCTTCTGTTTCGTGGTATAGCACAATTTCTTCCCGCACCATTAGTTTTTGGTGCAGTACATGTTTGTAGGCAGTCCATTTCGTTAACATAAATACGACGTTTAGTGCCTTTTCGTCCAGCTTCTTGGCAAACTCCACAATATATCCTTGAGTTAAAATTATGACTTTCATAAATTGTCAAATTTTTCCATTCAACTTACCGATCAAAATGTCATAAATCCCTCGATCCAGACCCCATGTTTCGGTGATCAAGTTGAGTAGCTCCGAATTACCGTCATGATCCAAATCAGTATCTGAACAAAAGAAAAATTACAGCGTCAAATAAATTACCTAGAAAAGATAATTTTTACAATTTATTAACTTACCGTCGGAGAGCTCTGAATCCAGTGGGTCTGCAACAATCATTTCTTCATATTCACGCGATTCTTCGTTCAATTTCATTATTAAACATTCGATTTAATTAACTATTTATAAATTAAAAGCTCTTGTTCACGCGCTCGCAACGAAATCGATGATAAAATGGCGTCTTGTACCTAAACAAACACTAGCAAATGGTTCACAGCCTAAGTGTCTCCGAGTTCTGCTTTTCTTGTTATTTTGTTTGACAGCAGCTTTTCGGCTTCGCATGAAGGTGCACCTTCAAATGTTGCTGTGATGCGAAAAGTGAGAAAGTAAATGACAGCGATCTTGCTCACCGAGCAATGTGAGTTACTCGAGGTGCCTCAAAAGCAACTCTAAAATTGCTCATGATTAGGAGCTGTCTTGCCCCTTGGATGTAGTTAATTTTAAAAAATATAAAAGAACATGAATAGTTTTAAAATAACAAGTACCTGTCTGAGTACCTGATGGGCGACGACTTGTTGAATTCAAATCTGCGCCGAACGAAGTAACCGTCTCCATTGGTCTCGGTCCTGAGCCAATCGCTTCCAGTCGCCTTGGACGTTCAAGGACCTAATGTCCTCCTCAACTGCACAAAGCCAACGCGTGCGTGGCCTACCCCGAAGCCGACGTCCTCTTCCGGGTTCCCTGCTGAATATTGACTTCGCTTGCCGCTCTTCCGGCATTCGTGTCACATGCCGAGCCCACTGTAGCCTGCCGTGTTTTATAAGCTTCACAATATCCATGCCGTTATATACTTGGTACAACTCGTGATTCATGCGACGCCGCCAGATGCCATTTTCCAGTTTACCGCCGAGTATTGTTCGCAGCACTTTACGCTCGAAGACACCGAAAGCTCTCCGATCGGCCTCTTTCAATGCCCACGATTCGTGGCCATAAAGGGCTACCGGCAGAATCAACGTCTTGTACAGCGCGAATTTCGTTTTCGTACGCAAGCTGCGGGACTTCAGCTGGCTACGCAACGCGTAGAAAGCCCTGTTTGCGGCTGCAATACGCCTTTTCACCTCGCGGGTAACATCATTATCGCGCGTCACTAAAGTATCAAGATAAACAAGTTCGTCCACAACTTCAAATTTTTCGCCATCTAGCACTACTTCACTACCAACACCACTATTGCTCCCACGCTTTCTACCGGCGACCATGTACTTCGTTTTGGTAGAATTTATCGTGAGTCCAATCCTCGCTGTCTCCCTCTTAAAAGGCGCGAACGCCTCTTCCACTGCTCTACGGTCGATTCCGATGATGTCGATGTCGTCCGCAAAACCAAGGAGCATGTGCGACTTTGTGATGATGGTACCGCTCCTTCGAGGGCGATGTTGAATAGCAAGTTCGAAAGAGCATCTCCCTGCTTCAACCCATCTAAGGTCACGAACGAGGCCGAAATCTCGTCTGTAACCCGTACACATGATTTCGAACCATCCAGCGTTGCACGAATTAGCCTAATTAGTTTCGTCGGAAAACCGTTTTCTTGCATTATCTGCCATAGCTCGTTTCTCTTTACTGAATCGTACGCTGCCTTGAAATCTATGAACAGATGATGAGTCTGCAAGTTGTATTCCCGGAACTTCTCAAGGGTTTGACGCAGGGTAAACATTTGATCCGTCGTTGATCGACCCTCACGAAAACCAGCCTGGTATTCGCCGACGAAGGATTCCTCAAGCGGTCTCAATCTGTTGAACAGAACACGTGATAATGTTTTGTACGCCGAATTCAGAAGCGTGATTCTTCTGTAATTGGCGCACTCCAGTCAGTCTGTGTCCCTTTTTACAGAGGGGACAAACGAGACCATCCAACCAACTAGCGGGCAATTATTCCTCCTCCCATATCATGAGCAGTATACGGTGGATCATCTGGTGCAGCTGCTCACTTCCATGTTTGAGAAGTTCGGCCGGGAGCTCGTCCTTCCCTACTGTTTTTCAGCTCTCGTATCGCCTTTTCACCTCACCTCACCTCTAGTGTTGGTGGTTCCACAGCTTGACCATCTTCGTCGATGTGTGTTCTGTTTGTAGACGCTCTCACGTTCTCTCCGTTCAGCAACGTCTCGAAGTACTCCGTCCACCTTGCAGCCACCATCGTTTTATCTGTCAGCAGATTACTTTCACGGTCATAGCACATGGCAGGAGACGGCGCTGTCTTACTCTTCACGCCATTGACAGTTGCGTAAAACCTTCGCAAATCATTCTGCTCCATACTTTCTTGCGCATCAGCAATAACGCGTTCCTCGTACTGCCTTTTTTTCCTGCGATGGGTTGGTTTCTCGACTGACCTTGCTACCCTGTACCGCTCTCTGTTCTGACGGGTACCAGACACCAACATCCGGCTTCTGGCGACGTTCTTCTCCTCTGTCACTCGCTGGCACTCCTCGTCAAACCACCCGTTCCGGGGGCGCCTCTGAGCTGTACCTATCACCTCTCGTGCTGTTGTGCTCACCGCTCCGTGGACAGCTTCCCATAGATTGTTGAGATTCTCGTTCACGTTGATTTCCGCTATCCGCTCATTCAGCTTCTGGTGGTACTCTGCAGCAACACCATCTACTGTCAAACACTGGATGTTGAAACGCATCGATCTCCGGTTTCTCGAACTCGTAACGGTCGATAGACAACGAGGTAGTGATCCGAGTCGATATTAGGACCCCTGAAGGTCCTGACATCTACGACATCCGAGAAATGCCGACCATCCACCAACACGTGGTCGATCTGGGAGCATGTTTCGCCATTAGGGTGTCTCCAGGTGTGCTTTCGGATATCCTTGCGTGCAAAGTGGGTGCTACTGATGGCCATATCACGAGCAGCAGCGAAGTTTATCAGCTTCAGGCCATTATCATTCGTTGCAGAGCAGTGTTGTGAAAATCACTTGTATCACAAATATCACGCCCACGAAATATCAGCACTGATTAACACTCATTTGATATTTTTAATTTCGCCACTCATTTAAGTTATTGACAACCCAAGCAATGCAACATTACAACTCAGCACTCACTTATTCTTGTGTTTTCGCTCTCAAATGATTATACCCATGCACTTTCCATTCAATGAAACGAAATATACAAACGTTTCCTTTTGAGTACAACTCCTTTGAGTGGTATCACTGTGTGCCAGCCAAGGTGCCAGCTACCACTCAGCTAATAGTACATTAGTGCATTCTAAATGCGTGAGTATTGATGTTCTAAAAGTGAGGATAACAAAAACAAACCAATCCTTTAAATTTGTGCAACCTCTTAACGGAATCCCTTTTTGAAGAGCTTTGAGTGGGTTGGTTTATTTCCTTAAAATTCCGTTATAATTTCTTATCTTTTGATAGATACGCGTATTTCGTCTACTACTTGCAGACTTCATCAGTGCCAAGTACTCAACACCACTCTGTTGGTGTTGAGTATTTGGTACTGATGGAGTCTGCAAGTAGTAGACGAAATACGCGTATCTGTCAAAAGATAAGCAATGATAACGGAATTTAAAGGAAATAAACCAACCCACTCAAAACTCTTAGCAAACCAATATTTTTGGCTGGAGCAAAAGTGAGGATAACAAACTTCTCACTTTAAAATGGGATAACTCAAGAGTGCGTGTTATAAACGTCAGAAAGGCCAATAAAAAACAAACTGCAGCAAGCAGTTATAGAGCTTGCTAAAGTGCTATCTGAATTGTGAGAGAACTTTAAAAATTGTTTGTGAAATGTAGGAACGTAAACCAACATTATTAATGATTTAAATTTCAGCATTTAGCAAGTCACCTCGCGCAAGTTCGCTGTAAAGCCCGCTTATTAAAGTTTAGACGACTGTCACCACAAAACTGAAAAAAAGCTGTTCCAATCAAGCAAAGCGGTGTATTTTGACGGTTCGATTGGAACAAATTTTGACACACGTCCATACTTTTACTGTAGGGCTTTAGTTTGCTGATCTCATACGCCTGATAGGTATTTATGGAGCACTTGGTCAAACGAATGGTTAATATATTTTTTGCTCAGATGTCATATCAATTTCTGGTCTTTGACAATATTGTTTTGCATATTTCGTACAATTGAAGTCTCAGGTAAGGACAAAATTTATCAATAAATTATGTTTTTGGTAATCACATGAGCTTTCTTTAAAGTTCACTCGAAAATCTAGATCTTTACATTAGATTCGTTCAAATCTGGCACAGATGTTAGGGACGTCAACACAAATCGAAAAAGTAGTGGGAAACTAGGTGTTGTAAACTGCCATACAAATTTGAGCAGATGGAAAATTACTAAATCCCTTTTGACAATCATGGACCTACAGTGCCTACGGTAGATGCCTAACTGCCCTATATTAAATTGAACATACGACAGTTAAGGCATCGATTTTGCTATTTACCATTTTTTTAACTAATGGCTTACATAACATTTCATGACAATGTGGTAATGCTTTTAGGGTAGGAAATTACTAGGGCCCTTATTACCGATGTCACTTCACGGTGAAGAAGTGACAACTTATCACTCACGGTAAAGTGATTCCCATTTGATTTATATGCCAATCACTTCACCGTAAGTGACAACTGGTCACTTCACTTCGTTTTCACCGTGAAGTGACAGCCGTAATAAGTCCCTAGTCCTTTTAAGGATTCCTATTTAAATCAATCAAACAATAGTTTTGATTTCATACCTTTTAGTTTATTTTTTATCATTTTTTAAAACAAAAGGTTCAAAAAAAAATAAGGAGAAGCCGATAGAACTATTATTTCATTGATTTAAAAAAAGAGAGGGTATCGTATCGCTCCAAAAAGCAATGAATTAGTTCTTCATTTTTTATTTAAAATTCGCTGCATAGCTTTTCTGCAATGAACGGTAATAAGTCTTGATTCAATTTTAGAATCACTAAATCCTGAATGCGCTGATCACTAAGTCTTTGTCTCTGGTCAGTCAAGACCGTCAAGACAAGCTTCAATCCGCTAAATGCTCGTTCGACTGTGACCTGTGTCGATGGTGCTGATAAAATAGCAGAAGCCATCCTGAAAACAGCATGATGGCTCGTTCGCATCCCAATACAGTACTTAAGGATATTAAATCGTTCGTCACTCGATGAATCATCCAAGCTTTTTACAGGTATGCGCACTTTGGGTATCAGTTCTAGCTTCTTAATTTGCTGCAAAATGTTGTCTTAGGCAGGCTGCATGCGTCCACCAGTTCCCGGAGAATCACGTTCGAAATATCTATCCAGATACTGCTCCACAAAATCACTAGCTTCGTCGTTCGGTTCAGTGGATACATTCTGTTGATCTTCATGTTTACCTTCCAGTGCATTGAGTCGTGCCCATAGTTGAAGCAAGTAGCTCTAAATTGCAAAAAATTAAAGAGATGAGGAATAAAGTATTATAACACATTACGTGATAAAGAAGAGAGAAAACTAGAGTAGATTAGCTATTCATTCTTATTATTGTATGTTCCAAATATGGCCTATGAAATTCCCCTTGGCCATAGCAAATATTGTCGCTACGGTTGAATATTGGAATAATCCTCTAGGGTAAATCTATTTTTCTCTCGTTCTATACATTATGGGGCTTATTACGGATGTCACTTCACGGTGAAAACTTGTCACTTGTCGTCACCTTGAAGTGATTCTCGTTTGATTTGCACGGCAATCACGGCTCTTATTCTGAGTATCACTTCCTTATCACCGTGTAGTGATACCCGTAATAAGGCCCTATAAGTGTCGAAAGTAGTGTGCTGTAATCGCACAATGATGCGTTATACAGCGCATTACTTCCGACGCTATGTATAACGTATACAACTAGAGTAAAATCTATTTTCGCTAGTGGGTTACTAGTGACAAAAGCAATGCACCATAATATGAACGTATAACCATGATTGATGCATCTACCCTATCAGTGCCTTTTTGAAATCTGTTAGGCTTACCTGAGCGCGTTCTTTATCGGTAGCCGTTATTCTATTGGATCCGATATAATTAAACCGTGGATCGACGTAACCTTTTGCAACCTCTGTTCCATAACGTTTAGCAACTTTTTGGCCAAATAGTAAGATGTCAATGAATTGAGCGTTGCGCACAGAAAAAAAATTCTGAATTTTAAATATCGCGTAAAATCTCCCTGTGTTTAAATTTGAGCTATACTTGGCATAAACAGCGCAATCGTTTACAAGCTTGCATTCAATATTGCTTATTTATGCGATATTGCGCTTAAATTGACACTAAATATCACGTAAATGTATGTCAAATCTAGCGTTAATTTTATTTGCGCTAAATCTCGCAGAAATTTACATGAATTTTTCAAATGGTGCGAGTAAAACTCCGACAACGGTATATGTTCCCATTGTAAACTTACAGTTAAAAAAAAATTGGCTCCAAAACATCACAGAACACATCAATGAGCGCCCATATTTTGAGAAATCAGAAATACAAAATGCAATGAAATAACAAAGAGAAATAGAAGCAATCTGTTTTAAAAACTAACTGAGTTCCTCGAAATCATTTTGGAGCATTACAATGAATGATTTTTGTTCCCGCAGCGACTTCAATATAAGGAAGATTGCGTTCCATCTTGTTGCTCCAGGAATAGGTGGAAGATGTGCTTTGTGAGCACAGAAAACTTCTCTATATTTACCCAGTCGAGTGTTCTTACATAGTTTTTTTTTCGTTCTCGATTTGGCGGGAATGCTTTTTAAAGACATCAAATACAGCCGACTGGCAGGTGTGAGCAGCGCACTGGGTGCCAGTAACGGACAAAATTTCCTCATCGTCTTCATCAAAATCACTTTGAGTATCGTCTGGCTCGTTTTCGTCTGTTTCACCAACCTCTGGGTCGATTTCTTTTTGAGGTTCATCTTCTTGCTCCATATCGATGCTGTTTCTTCGAGAGCGGCATCCGTTTCCACCAGGTCCACCAAACGATAACTGGACGAATTTCCGATTACCTCATCGAGGGGTGAGGTTTCCTTCTTCAGCAGACTTGCGATGCCTTCTTTGATATACTCGCGCAGATTTGTAACTGAAGCCACCATGTTTTCGCCGTTGTCATGAACAACTGTCAATATTTGTTCTGGCAGTATTCCATATAGTTGGATAACCTCTTCAACGATTGTTTGGCGAAGATTCTTCGCCATCTGACTCTTTGCCATTTCCTTGATTACTGAAATAAAAATGAATATTATGGTTTTGAGGCACAATCAATTTTAACCTACCAAGCGATCTAGTAACTTATTTCCATCTTTGTAAAATGCCGCGTTTACGGCAAACGAATGATGGTTCCGTCTGGAGGCACTATCATTCTTTAGATGGAGTGGATGACCTTTCATCTCATCTGCGAGGAATTTCCTTCCTAGAGCTCTTCCTTTATCGACCATATCGGTCAAAGTTTTTCTGTTCACTGACAGATTTGAAGCTTGCCACATGGCTCAACCATTCAGGGTAGCCCAAAGGAAGTGAATGAGCACTAGACTGATGCAAAATTTAAATTTTGAGCTCCACAGTGCTCAAACGGTTCCAAATTAGGTCCTGATTAGCCTCCCAAAATTTGAACTACTTTAGTAAGAAACTGACTTGGCACAAACCATTTCAAGTTTATATGGGAATTACTATGGGAAAACTTAAGTTTTTGTTTATATCTATCTAACAATTCACTACATCACTGTGCTTTTAAAAATGATAGCAGTAATTGTAGCAAATTTTCTCAGCTATAACTTTGTTCAAAACCACTTTTCAATCAAATGCATGGAACAAAAGTTATTAATGATTCAAGTCACTGATGTCTTATGATTATGCTCATTCAACTGTTCAGCAGGCAACATTGGTGTTTTTGGTGAGAAGAATAGAGCACAAATATCATGGCTACTATGTCACACTGAAGAATACAGTGTTGCTAACAGAACAGCTGCTCAATCATGCCATAATATTATCAATCTCTTAAACAAATAATAACTATTTAATTTGACATTTAGCTGAAAAACGATATTGCGCAAAGTTGTAGCTTAGAAAAATTCCCGTAAGAATAGTTATAGAACTTTTCGAAAAAGCAATATGGAAAATGAGTAGAAGACAATGAACAAAAAGTTTGGTTTACCCATAGTAATTTCCAGAATGATTGACAAATGAGTTTAAATTTTGGGAGGCTAATCAGGACCTGATTTGACGCCGTTTGAGCACTGTGGAGCGAAAATTTCAAATTTTGCATCAGTCTGATGAGTACTTACCAGCTGCAAAGTTCCGAATAACACGTTTGTTTGTGATGTTTCGACACTGATTTTTCCTGTTTTCCTTCGCTCTGGCGTAGGCTTCGCGTCCTTGTCATGAGCAGGCAGGCCAAGCAATTTCAACTTCTCCGGATGATTTGTTCGCACGTGTCGAACAAAATTACCATGAACCAATTTCCCTTTCTGAAAATAGTCACAGTTCTATAAAGCGACACACCGGAATTTATTGTCCTCTGTCACTAAAAAAGCCGCTGCGATATTGGATCTCTGCGTTGTGCGTTGCTCCATTTTCACTTTTTTCCAAGTTAACACAAACCGGTAGCACACCAGCAGATAAAGACAATTGAGAACACTGAAAATATCTTAATGACAGAAAGCATAGCCAAAGAACTCACAGTTGATTCAAAGGCCGTTCGGGTGTGAGTGTTTTAAGTTGAGTGACAGAAAATTTCACCTGCGTTTTTATTATGACTCAAGCGAGTTTTTCTATCATTTGAGATTGTAGCGATTGATGTTTTGAGTGAGTTACCATTGCATATCACTAGTGAGTGCGGATCTATTTTGAGAGCAAATTGATATTATATTTATCATGAGTGAATCAACACTGTTGCAGAGTGAAGGCTCTCTGTTCCAATGATTGGGCGAAAGAATTCCTCTCTTCCGACCTGCGCGTTTGCATCTCCGATATGACAATCTTCACGTCGTGTTTAGGGCACTCATCATAGGTTTTATCCAGGCTTTCATAAAACGCGTCCTTCACGTCATCGGATTTATCGTTAGCCGGTGCGTAGATGTTGATCAGGCTGTAATTGAAGAATTTGCCACGAATCCTCAAAACGCAGATGCGCTCGCTAACCGGTTTCCACCGCATAACCCGCTTCATCTGTTTCCCAATCACTACGAAACCAACTCCGTGTTCTGCTCTATCGCCACCGCTGTAGTAGATATGGTATTTGAACGATGTGTTGGCAATAGGATCTACCGCCCTGAATTCATGTTCTCCAGATCTAAGCCACCGTACTTCTTGAATAGCAGCCACACTCACATTCACCTTTTGCAGTTCACGGGCCTGAAGGCCCACTCGTCCAGGTTCATTTAACGTTCTGACATTCCAAGAACCGAGTTTCCATTCATTGTCCTTATTTCGTTGCCGTTGGGTCAGTTGCCGAAAATTCCGTTCGTTTCTTCTCCTTCTTACTTCATTTTTCTGAGTACTTTTATAATTCAGTATGCTACCGTACCAGGGTCGCGATACCTACATCGTGTTGATGGGGCTGCCATCTTGGATTTAGCTGACACAATACAGCATTTCTTTTTCAGCCGCTAGATCCCAGACAGACGCTGTTCGAGCCGCACCTCCTGGTGGACAGACACTCGAC
Organism: Ochlerotatus camptorhynchus; assembly: GCF_037179485.1. NCBI lineage: Eukaryota > Metazoa > Arthropoda > Insecta > Diptera > Culicidae > Ochlerotatus > Ochlerotatus camptorhynchus. The sequence continues at coordinate 261,975 of NW_027041253.1, read as the reverse complement.
GATTCGCACCTCCTCAGCCTTGCTATCATCACGATATGGGTTAATCGTGATGACATTGCCCAGACCCCGCTACCAGCACATATATGGACATATACTGGCTGTCATCATCCGACACGTGGAAGCGTGAGGTAGGAGCTTGTGAAGACCAGAGCTATGTTGGACGCTCTTTCCCCTGTGGTCCTCACCATTTTGGGGTGCAAATAACAAGATACCAGTAAATTTAACCGATTTAATAGTACGGTTGACAACTTTTGTTAACTGTAAATTTAACTACCTTATTGTTGGTCACCATACGATGCAATTCATTTCAGCTTAGAACCGTAAAAAGCCTAGAAAACGAAAAAGGGTTATAAGTTATGTGATTGTGAAAGTTAAGACAACCACTTGATTTTCAACGTGCCAATGAACAAAAACAAACACAAATCCCCCTCCCCCCTGTAGGATATTTGAATATGCAATGAGCTTTCCGCCTCACCGAAAAAAAAAGCTGTCATGCTGTGCATTTTCTACGAGGTTTAGTTCAAGAACAACTTGCCTCGTTGCCTTCTTTTTTTTTGCTGCGTGATGTTGTCCTCGTGAGGAAACCAGCAAAGCACCAGCAGTCGGTAGGTGGTCGAATGCAAAAACCGACCGAAACACAAGACTCCTGCAGGAAGTAATATAATGCTCCTTTCCAGACGCAGCGAACGCTTCCGGTCTCTTCTTCTATGTGCAAGAAAGACAGGAATTGAGCTGCCACAAAGAGGATGGTCCAATGCCGGAGCACAACCGATGCAAGTTTTCCTGTTTTCGACTCGGTCGGAATGTGATAATTTTGAAAATGGCTTTATCCTTTTTATTGGATGTGTCATGAAGCAATATTGGACTCAATTTTCAACTTCCCAGAGAGTTGTTGGCCAAAACGCACCGTCAGGGTTCGAACATATGACCACTTCCTTCCTTCACGCTGCCTAACCTTGTATGCAAGGTTTTGAAAGGTTCTCTCATTTCCATGCCGGGAACAGAAAATATGCCTAGTAATCTCTGCCATCGCCCACAAATAGGAACATGTTTCGGGGTCTTGTTACGGAATGGGGTTTTATTTTTACTGACGTTAGGAGTAGATGGATTCTGTCCGAATACCTACATTGTTCAGGATCAGATCAGACCTCCGTCCGACTGAAATGCAATTTTTTTTGTCGATTTTTCAAAGGAAAGGTAGGGTATCTTATTTTCCATGATGTGCGAAAAGTTGGGTTTTAAGTGAAAACATGCTTACCGGCCGATACGCTCACGCTCGATGGATTTCCGTTCTGTATCATCATGCTGCTGTGGGTTATTGAGAAATGTTGTCATGACAAATTCAAACACGAATTCGGTCGAAATCGAAAGACAGAATAACACAATATTTCAAGAGGAAGTTTTAAGTTAAACCTTTCAAGAATTTGGACTTTTGGGAATTTCTAATCTAAGACAAGATTAGGATACACAAACCTTTCCGCAAAGTAAAAGCAAACTGTGTGTGGGATGTTTAATCTTCTACAGCAAACCTCTACCAGAAAAAGTTGATTGAAGCACGATTCACCGTGATCCACTTAATCCGATTTAATGCTCAGAGTAAAAACACAGTCGAGGTCGAGGTAAAAAATATTTCCTTTCAAGATATCCACCCAGCTCCTATAGCCGTGGCGATGAGATCCGATCAGCGCAGCGATTGAAAGGTGTCAATCAACCGTTTGTGACAGTCAGCGGAAGCGGGAGATTACGGAGATTGCTGGAGTTATTAATCGCTCTGATTACACTTAAGCTGCCAGGCGACGACGAGGGGCTGATCTGCGGTTGAATTACCCGTTTGAATAATTGATGAGGACCATGAATGGAATCGATTCTGATAGCTGATTACAATTTTCCATTCCGAGTCATTATTGGAAACAGCCTTCTGTGATTGCAAAACTTTTCGCCTGTAACTGTCAAGCAAGGTTCTCTCATTATTCTTGCCAACGAAACTATGCAACCGATGAGGACTGATTGCAATTTTTCCGCATGGCAGCTGGTGCACTGATGCAACATTTCCGGCAAATTGCTAGGAAGCAATATTAGTTGCTAGAGCGGTACAATATTGCATGCATTCCAGCAGTTCGGGAGTAATGATTGAACCGCCTTTCATCATCAGGGCTTTGTTTTTCCCAGTCGTGTCGGAAAGTCTTTTGTTTCCCCTGGTAAGACATGTGGAAAATTAAGTCTCCCTCCTTCTATGGGGCAAGAAGAGCTTTTGAAACTTTTGAAATTTGTGCATTTGTTTCATTTCGTAGAATCAATCCAATCGAATCGAACTGTACTGTGGAAAATTGAAAGCGCTTATGGAAAATTGTCTATTGATTTGAAACTTTGTTTATTGAAACGATGGCTTTTATTTGGAAACGTTGTAAAAACCATCGCATCGGATGATTGCTGAGAACTTACAGAACGATAACATAACAATCGATGATTGCAATTGTCTTCCCAAGCACAAGTGTATTTACTACATCCCATCCCCACAGCAGTTCGGAAGTACTTAGTAGAGTATAACCTAGAATTAATCATTCGCCTGTCAAACTGTGGGGTCCGGGGATCGTTTGCCTCTGAACTCCTTAAGCTTCTGGTTCCGTATTCCACAGTCAAATGATATATATTTGTTGCATTCCTTGGCGCGTTTTCTTCGTAGGTACAATACGAGTCGAGTCGATTGTAGTAGCAGCAATATATTAAAATGGGCTTTGTGCACTCTACAGGTACCCTTCGGTGGCGTTCGTTGGCATTGCATAGCACCCCGCAATGAATGCACGGAAAGTGAGGTAGGTCCTCCACAATCTACCCACAATTACCATTGACGCCCGTTCTGTTCTTGGGCGAGATCGTAATGTACCTTTAGGAGTATTTGGAATAAGAGCGAAAAGTTCCAACGACATTGCACTTTCTTGGCACAAAGTTGTGCCATTCTCTGTCTGCTGTTGCTGCTTTGCTTCTTGTATTGCTGCTAATGCTGAATCTCATAAGTGTCATTTTGGGTTTTTGCGTCATGATTTATAAATGGAAATGTGAGCCGTCTCCTCTGTAACTTTGCTTAAGGGTGGTGTGCATTTGGCTCTGTATACTGAGAAGGAAAGTTTTCCGGAAAGCAGTTGAATTTTTGGGGATACTGGTTGTTGGGTTGGTGAAATTTGATGTTTCTGGAAATATTTATTTTAAAGATCTTTAATAGGAGCTTGAGATTTTTGGATGTTCACGCTGGTGTTTTTCTTCTGCAATTTGGATTTATTCGGGGGGAACGACACATTCGCATCCTTATCTAATTTATCCACAAATCAAACAATCCCGATGAACACACTTAGATTTTGACGTAGGACTACGTCTGTGATTTCTATATGGGGGTACACTTTGTGAAAACCGAAAATGGAACATGTAACAAAATTATGAAAGATTTTGAACGTTAATAACTCAGCTGCCCCTGGGTCAATTTCAATAATTTTATCACCAAGTGATCAGAAATATTTCTACGCATCAAAACTCCGACTGATGATTTTGAACAAGAACTATTGAAATAGTGGTAATGTCAAGCATTGTCCAATGTACAAATAAAAAGTAATAATTTTATCACTGTTTTCATGAAATAAACGTTCTTCACAAACCCAGCCGCTATAATCGAGTATCACTTGCAGGATGCATAAAACCTGCAAATTTAGCTTTGGCAGAGTCACATCACAGAGTCAGTCTCGTCGGAAGTACTGAGTATTTATAGTTGGAAGTTCTCGGAATTTATTGTCAGTAGTTCTCAGAATTTTTTTTTCAGAGGTACAGTCAGGAATCCTTATTGCCGGGGTAACGGGGGCGTGAATAAGGAACCGCGAATAAGGATACCCACAGCTTATGGGATTTTCACTAATGGGGGCTGTAGTGGATTATCTCATTTGTTTCAATACATAAAGCTATACTGTCTTGGACAAAGTTGCTGTACTGGGTTAGACCAACAAATCTGTGTCATTGGATTCAGGTTGAATTGGGAACTACACCGCTAGAGGCGCTTCACTTTTATGTTACTTATGACGGGCGCTATAATATATGGATCATATTTCCAACATAGAATATTTCGTGATCCTGGCCATATAGAAAGTTACTGTCTTCAGCAAAGTTGTTCAGGTGACCAAGTCCTTTCGGATGGTGGCCATATTAGTTCAGAACTCTCTCACTACGCAGCGCTAGTGTGCATGTGCAATTCCTATATAAACTGTATCTCGAGAGCCTGGCCATATAGAAAGTTGCTGTTTTGAGCAAAGTTGTTCAGGTGATCAAAAACTTTCGGAAGATGGTCATATTAGTTCAGAACACGCTCCCTACGCGGCACTAGTGTGCAAGTGAATTTCCTGTATAAGCTGTATCTCGAGAACCTGGCCATATAGAAGGTTACTGTCTTGAGCAAAGTTGTTCAGGTGACTAATTCCTTTCGGATGATGGTCATATTATTTCAGAACTCTCACACTACGCGGCGCTAGTGGGCACATGAACTTCCTTAATATGTTATGTCTCCAAAGCTTGCCATATAAGATGTTGCTGTGCAATGTGAGAACAGGAACCGGAAAAGGGATGACGAGTAGAGGCCGGAAATCGATATCAGATGCCATTTTGGAATCCAAGATGGCGGCCATCGGTTCAAGAAAAACTGTCAAATACCCTACAATATGGATATTTTTGGATAGGGGACGACCTGTAGAGGCCGGAAATCGTTGAAAGACGTCATTTTGGAATCCAAGATGGTGACCACACAGCAAAAAATAAATTTTAATATTACATCCAAGAAGATGCACTTCAATCATGTCGAAAATCTCATGTATTTTTTATGGCCACAAAAATAAACAAATACAGTTAAAGCAGCGTAATATCAGCACATGCACTGTATTAATGATAATTTTATCCTTTTTTGCAAGTAATATTACACTATATTTTCGACACGATTGAAGTGCATCCACTTTGAAGTGATATTAAAATTATTTTTTTGATGTGCATCGAGTCAAGAAAAACTGTCAAATACCCTATAATACGGGTATTTCCGGAAAGGGAACGACGTGTAGATGCCAGAAATCGATGCCAGACGCCATTTTGGAATCCAAGATGGCGACCATCGGTTCAAGAAAAACTGTCAAATACTCTACAATATGAGTATTTTCAGAAAGGAAACGACGTGTAGAGGCTGAAAATCGATTCCAGATGCCATTTTGAAATTCAAGATGGCGGCCATCGGTTCAATAAAAACTGTCAAATACCCTACAATATGGGTATTTCCGGATAGGGGATGACGTGTAGAGGCCGAAAACCGATGCCAGACGCCATTTTAAAAACCAAGATGGCGGCCATCGGTTTTAAGAAAAACTGTCAAATATCCTACAATGTGGGAATTTCCGAAAAGGGACGACGTGTAGAGGCCAGATATACATTCCAGACGCTATTTTGGAATCCAATATGGCGGCAACATGTTTTCCATAAATAAGGCTTACCAAACATATTGCGTATAATTTATTGTGTATACACGGAGAACAAATTCGTTAAGTTAAGATAGCAATCCTAATAGTTACTTTCACATGGAAAAATATTGTTGTTTGAAAGAAACCTATAGTTATTCCAACATGAATTTGACCGTCAACTCAATCATATCTACCTAATAGATTCAACTGTTCATCTTATACTCAATTCAACTATAACTTTGATCAATTATAACAACCGTCAAATGTAATTTATTTATTTAATTTGGTTTCAAGTGATCATCATAAATCCACATACCTTTAACTTGTGATGCGTAGAATAGGCGATAAGATAGCTGGCTCTCACGCAGATGAACACGGTCAAATCTAAGTTGAATCTTCTTGTTCACTTTTTTATGATTTGGCATTTGTGTTTTTGAGGTCGATAAAGAAGCAACACAAACTTCCTTAATATGTCGATAATGAAGAGCAGTTCGTTTAATAAACATTGTAAAATTTTGCTTTCCTAACAATAGTTTTCTTGTATCAACTAAAGCATAGTTGTATTTTGAAGTTTGATGTTTGTTCATCTACTGAAAAATATAGTTGAGCTAACCGAGGAGCCAACTATGGACTTTAGATGTTGCCCTCTATATATAGTCAAATCAACTATAGTTTCGGGTTATCTCTAAAACAATTGAACAATATAGTTATTTTGACCGGAAAAATAATTGCGTCTGCTATAATTTGCTCTCCGTGTAGCGTATCATTGAGCAAGATCGCAACGAAACGTGGAAAATTCCTCAAAACAAAAAAAAAGCTTTGATTTGTTTTGTTTTTTCTATCGTAAACTACAGATTTATTTCACATTTTATTTTCTCTTTCGATAACAAAGAACCAACCAGCGCTGTCATATTTTAAGCATTCTAGTCACTCTCGTTCTTCCACTCCGTGAGAAGGGTGTCGACTTCCCTTAGCAAATCTTGCATTTTTGCCCTCCGTTCAACATTGCTGTCTAATGTGCAGAAACTTTCGACCTCGGAGAGTTGATTTACTTTTAACTCGATTTCTGCCGCAACAGGTGGTGGATGAAAATATTATCCATATTCACTGTAGAGGGGTCCAGGAATAAATCTGTAGTTTACGATAGAAAAAAAAAACAAAACAAATCAAAGCGTTTTATTGTTTTGAGAAATTTTCCACGTTACGTTGCGATCTTGCTCAGTGATACGCTATACACAATAAATTATACGCAATATTCTTGGTAAGCCTTATTTATGGAAAACATGTTTTTTTTTACTAGTTCGTTTATTTGGAAGGCTCAATCGCGTTAGCTTTACGGAGCCAATAGTTTATTGTTCTTTGTTTGTAACAACATTCACTTAATTCTATGTCTAGTAGGAGTTGGGCCGAATACTCGCGGCTTACTCGAGGTTAGAGAGGTACATTGTCAAGGATAGGATCAGGGGAGGAGCTTGGGGGTAAGGTTTCGTTGTCTTATCAGAGCGTTGTCACCAGTATGAACGGTAGTGCGGTTTTACTTTCGTCTGGCGTTCGACCGGCTATAGTGACTGTGGCGAAAACCAGTAGGCACACAGTACGTGGAGAGTGACGGTCTAACTCATAGCGTAGATCGTTGATCGATCTAGTTGACAGCGATCGGACGGAAGGAAAAGGAAGAACCAAAAACAAAACTCGGTGGATATAAGTGGAGGTACAACTTCGTTAGCTATACAAATAGCGATTATATAGTAGAAAACTACAGTGAAACAATAGTGTTTCAACTAAGATTAATTTCTCAACTCGAGCCTAAAAATAGTGGTAGTAAAATATTTCCATTTATGAATTTCAATTATAAAAGTATTACTTATTCTAGGGAATGCAGTACGTGAAATAAAACTAAATTGTTTTGAACTAATAGGGTTTAAAACTTAGCTTATCTTAGTTAAACAATAACGTAAGTGATTTAAGCCTATCTATATACACTAAATTAAAAAGTTACATAATTAAAAGATAATTAAAACATTGTATTTAGCCTACGAAAGTACGTAATCAACTTTGTAAGCCCTTGCCGAACCTCAGTAGCACGAGGACCTGGAAAGAAACTATCAAATGTAAGTTATTGTAAGATTAAATTGTCCATCAAACTAATTAAAATATTAAATTACAGTTTAGACCTGCTACTAAAAGCTGCTACAGAAAGGTGGTGTATTTTCTTAAGGTAAATCCGAACAGTGACCATGGAAAACATGTTACCGCTATATTGGACTTCAAAATAGCGTCTGGAATCTATATCTGGCCTCTACACATCGTCCCTTTCCAAAAATATCCATATTGTAGGGTATTTGACAGTTTTTCTTGAACCGATGGCCGCCATCTTTTATTCCAAAATGGCATCTGACATCGATTTCCGGCCTCTACACGTCATCCCTTTTTCGGTTCCTGTTCTCACATTGCATCTTATATGGACAAGCTTTCGAGACATAACATATTAAGGAAGTTCATGTGCACACTAGCGCCGCGTAGTGAGAGAGTTCTGAAATAATATGACCATCATCCGAAAGGACTTAGTCACCTGAACAACTTTGCTCAAAACAGCAACTTTCTATATGGCCAGGCTCTCGAGATACAGTTTATATAGGAATTGCCCATGCACACTAGCGCTGCGTAGTGAGAGAGTTCTGAACTAATATGGCCACCATCCGAAAGGACTTGGTCACCTGAACAACTTTGCTGAAGACAGTAACTTTCTATATGGCCAGGATCACGAAATATTCTATGTTGGAAATATGATCCATATATTATAGCGCCCGTCATAAGTAACATAAAAGTGAAGCGCCTCTAGCGGTGTAGTTCCCAATTTAACCTGAATCCAATGACACAGGCTTGTTGGTCTAACTCAGTACAGCAACTTTGTGCAAGACAGTATAGCTTTATGTATTGAAACAAATGAGATAATCCACTACAGCCCCCATTAGTGAAAATCCCATAAGCTGTGGGTATCCTTATTCGCGGATAGACTTGGAGGCGAACCAGCCCAAGGCTGAAAGCCTCCCTAATAAAGATAAATAATAATAATATTCGCGGATAGCCCGGCAATAAGGATCCGGCAATAAGGGATACCGGCAATAAGGAATCCGGCAATAAGGATTCCTGACTGTACTTTGTACTTCTCCTCGGAAGTTCGCTGAACTTCTCATCGGAAATTTTGTGAAGTTCTCTGAATTTTTCGTCGGATGTTCTCAGAGCTTCTTCTCGCAACTTCACTGAACTTCTCCTAGGATGTTCACTGAATTTATCCTTGGAAGCTTTGAGCTTCGCTTTGGAAGATCTTGGAACTTCTCCTTGGATCTGGTATCTACGGAAACAACGAAGCCGATCGGTTAGCAAACGTGCACGGGAAAAAATCCGTTCCGAAACTCGTCAACCTCCAGTCACGATTTTCGTAACAAGTAAATTTTTTGTTTACGAATGTACATCATGAATAAAAATCATGATTTTTTTTTTTTTTTTGATGATGGTCCCACCTCTTACCTCTACAAAGGTTTGAGCTGGACGATTTATCTTTAAGATAATTGAATATGACATTTTAACCAGGTTGGCAAACAAATTCGAACTGGTTTCAGTTACAGATATAAATTCCCTCTAGAGTTTACAGTTGCTTCACAGCTATATAAATGTGGAAAAGCTCAGGCGTCCACCTCTTAGTTCGTCTTTTTGTCCACCTAAAATATTCATAAGTATTACAAGCAATCAAGAGTTAATGAACAATCAACAAAGCATCCTATTACACTAGCAACCCCGCAATCTGATGCTATCATAATTTTCAGCAATGTCAGGAATGCTCACGAACCCCTAACATTTGCCAGAAAACTTACTACTAACTCAAGGTATCTTGATCAGGTATCAAGGCACCATGAATAAAAATCATGAAATCGTGAACATTGTTCCACAAAATAAACGTAACGCCTGCAAAGGCAACAAAAGTCATAGAATCGTGAACTCTGTTCGGAAAATCATGTTCTAGTTCTGGCAAACGTGATTTATGTTCATACGTTGTGATTGATACCGTGAACCTTGTTCTCGAATACGGGAACATGGTTCATGGACTGTAAAATGTTAACTTCATTATAATAACCAATATTTTAAATGGAGTGAGGAAGTAGAATGAAAACAACGGAAGCCTTGATGCAGGTTTTACCCGCATCCCAAACTGGTAGCAGGTATCTGTCCAGCAGATGGAAAGAACACACCAGCCGAGTTTTCAGCTCAACAAATCAACACCACCTTCGACTTCCATCGGAGCCGTGGGAGTAAGAACCCGGATGCGTTCGGGGATTCTTTTTCTTCGAGGACGGCCAGTATGACGGCATGTACCAGCCACTGCCATTGTGCCGGACCACCATTCTGATGATACGGCTCAGCTCACTCAATAATAATCGAGACACTATTCTCGACGGATCCGAGGGCGAACACATCTACATATGTCACTTACGATGAGGAACGAATGATGGAATTGAATGTTGGTTGGCTGATCCTTGGGCTGATCAACGAAGTGGTGAAGCGTAACGGAATCACACATGGTAAACGACCTCTGACAAAACTACTACGGCCAGATGGTGACCTTTGTATGTACACCGATCCCCTTACGACCTTCTGTGCGGCTCGGATTCCATAATCAATTCGTACCTCATAGAGTACGAAAAGCTGCGTCGCGATGCTGAAATGCTTACCGAACTGCTCCAATCGCTGGACACTATGGAACACGCCGGTCACTTTACACTTCACCGGGACTTCTTCTCGGCCAAGCCTATAAATATTCTATTTCAAGCGCTGGGCTACTAGGGTCGTGTCCGAGAGCTAAACCTATCCTTCAACCAACTCACCGATGTCGACTTTCAGGAGCTCACCTTCAAGCCTAACAACTGACCAATCAACATCTTACAATTCCACATCACCTCCTTCGGCTGTGATTTTAAATCTCCCCGCCCCAAATCGATCTACCAACGTCTTCAGCGTTCCCTTCACTTCCTCCTTCAGGGTCTCGCTCTCCCCACTAACCAACTCACCAATCACATTCCGAATGGGCATTATAGACCAGTAGCAGTCCCTTCATGGTCATCTTTTCAATCAGCTCCCGGAACGATGCCACCCCCTTCCCAACATCGATCAAACTGTTCTGAAACACCAAAGCCTTCCGCATCAGATCCTTGAACAGTTCGATCGTCTTGAGTGGAGGTTCTCCTAGCGCGAAGTCTTCCGGTAGCGACTACAGCACCATCCGGAAGAATTCTAGTATCACCCCCAGATTACAGTTGTACTAGGCAACGGTCATCGCCTTGATGACCGCGCTCATCCCGCAAGCATACCAACCGGTGGAAACTAACGATTTTAAATTGGCTCACTACTTAACTAGCCTATTGGTCCCAAGTAAATCGACAGGGTGTCTACTACCTGGGAAAACCTGGAAAACCGGGAATTTACAGGGAATTTTATTTTTTCTGGGAAAACCTGGAATATTCAGGGAATTTTGGTTCCACTCAGGGAATTTTCCAATTATCACTTCATTCGTAATTCAAAAGAAGTTTTTTCGTTCAGTTTCTTGAAACGTTTCTTAAGGACACTGAACTTGACAAGAAACTGACAGCTAAGACAACGTGTGCGAACGAGACAAGTTCATTCAGAGAGTCTTGTCACGCTCGCTCTTCGCTGATTTGTATGTGGGTGATCAAAATCGTCGGAAATAGGAAACAGCCGAAAAAGAGAGACTGGCAACCGTCAAAAGGAAGCATACGAAGCATGTATTGTATAAGACTAAGCATGCCAGACAGCAGGCCTACATAGAATTTTTTTGAGCTTCAGAGAGGGTCGGAGATCTACTGAGAAATTTGTTGAGCTTCAGGGTAGTTCGTAGATCTTGAGAACAGAATTACAAACAAATTAAAAGTAATTAACAGAAATTCATAAAAACAAAATCACAAGAGAGGTCGTAGATCTTCAGATAAATGTTCAAAGAAATTTTCAAAACTTCAAGCATGCAAAAATAATTACTATAAGCGAAATTTTGCAAATCTTCAAGGAAATTCGCATACCTTCAGACAAGTCCAAGAGTCTACAGTGAAATATAAAGTATTTCACAGAAGTTTGGAGATCCTCGAAACATTATTCAACATCAGAAAAGTTCGTAGATCTTCAGAACAAAGCTACAGAACTTTGAAAAAAATTACAGGACTTCTGAAAAAATCACAAGAATCTCAGAAATGTTAATGGATCTTCAGTAAAAAATGCAGAACTTCAAGGAAGCTCGGCGAATTAAAAAAAAATATTTACACGATTTCAGGAAAATTTGTAGATCTTGAGAGAGACATTTAAAACTTCTAAGAAGCTCAAATATTTTCAGATCAATTTTGACAACTTTAGGTAATCTTCAATTTTCAAATCTTCAGGGTAACCCGAGAGGAATTTACAAAACATCAGAGAAGTTTGCAGATCTACTGAGCAATTTGTTGAGCCTCAAGTTTTTTTTTTGTAGATCTTGGGAATAGAGCTACGGAGCTTAAGACAACTTTGCATAACTTCAAAGATATTTGCAGGAATTTGACAGAAAGTTTCACAGTTTCACACAAATGTGAGATCTTCAGAAAAAATCGTTAAATGTCAGAAAAGCACCTAAATTCCAAAAACAAATCGCAGCGAAGTACAAAAGTACAATATTTTGCAGAACTCCATGGAAGTCGGAAATAGATAGATCTAAAAAACTTCAGAGAAGTCCGTAGACCTTAAAAGAAGTATGTAGAACGTCAGAAAGTTCGTACGTTTTTCGAAAAATTTGCAAAACTTCAGCAAAACTCACAGATCTTCGGGAAAGTTCGTCGATCTTTAAATAAATAATCCACAACGAAATTTAAAGAACTTTAGAAAAGTTCGGAGATCTACTGTGAAATTTATTGAACTTCAGGGCAGTTCGTAGATCTTTGGAGCAGAAATACAGTACTTCAAAAAAACTTTACATGATTTGAAATAAATTTTAGGAACTTCAGAAAAGTTCAGAGGGTAGATCGTAAATCTACTCAAAAATTAGCAGATGTTTAAATAAAATTTTCAGAATTTTACTGCGGTTCTTGGATTTTGAAAGACATTTACAGAACTTCAGGTAAGTTCGCTGATATTTAGAGATATTTGCACAGCTTCAGAAAAATTAGAAAAACTTCAGAATACTTCCTAAAACTTCCGGAAAGCTCAAAAATTTCTAGATAATCTTTTAATTCATTAGAAAATTGTATTGATGGTCAGAGATATTTGCAGATATTCATTGAATCATGAAAATTTGGAGAGAAAATTACAGAACTTTCGAGAAGTTTGTAGATTATTAGAAATTTTGTGAACATCAGAGATAATTGTTGATCTTCAAGGATCTTAAATCTTCAGGGATTCAGGAACTTTGTAGATTTTTAGGAAAATTTGCAGAACTTCTGAAGAACACACAGAACTCCAAAGAAATCTGTAGAACTACCGAGAAATTTGCAGATCATCTGGAAAGATTGTTGATCTTTAAAGAAATTTTACCGGAGAACAGAAACAACACTTCAGGGACGTCAGAAGGTTTGAAGACCTTGCAGAATTGAGATATTAACAGAAATTTTCAGAACTCAAGGAATTATGTATATCTAGTGAGAACTTTTCCCACTAGCTTGTCTAAAGTTGGTATCGACATCATGGCGAAGTTTAGAAATCCATTTTCATCTTCATATCGCAGCTTTTGATGGACAAGTTGAGCCAGATCCCTGCCGGTGTTCCTCCTGAGCAACCATTGCCTACTCCACAAAGTTCACCTTCTTTTTCTCATTTTATTTAAAATAATAAAAGCAAATACGTCTGCCGAAACTAGAGCAATTTTCCGATAATTCATGATGGAAGTATTTACTTTTGATTCCTGATACAGTTTTGTTTTGAAATCTAAATTGACAGTTCTTTCGACATGTGCAAGCAGTGTGAACACCAGCAAACAGGGGGGTTCGACAAAGTGTGTCGAAAGAAAATTCGAGCAGATTTTTCATTATGGCGGTGGTCAAAATCAGACCAAGAAATCAGATAGTCTAAACGGACCTTAAGAGATTTTAGACATGTGAAACCATGATTTATTCTATCTTGATCTTCCATACAGTGTTGGACTCAAACATATTATCAAAATGATATTTTATTTTTGAAAGCATATTGTTATCAAATTTTGATATATCGTTTTATCGAAATAGTAACTTGTAACTTGTATTTATATTCTTGAATTAACACAAATACCAAAAAAAAAAGTAATATTGATTGACGTAATGCATGTTACTGTATGAATAACTAATGTGATTGCAAAAACCAAATACAGTATTACACCCATGGATATAATTTCTTTTCGCAAATTATGTGTAGGATAAATGCACCAATAGTGGAGGTACTTTAGTGTAATGTGTTCCTATGGTGGCTTATAGAGTCTCTCTAATCCGCTATAGAAGTACATTGTTCTAACGTAACTCCACTATTGGTGCATTTACTAAACATAAATTGTACAAATTAATATTAAACAACCTATGTGCATCTGTTCTGCTGTAATATTCAATAACTTTTTTGCTGTGCCGACTTATAAGTACCAACGCCCAAGTTTGAACAATCGAAAATGGGCTAGTCAAGTAGTGAGCCAATTTAAAATCGCTAGTTTCGTATTGATTGTTGATAACATCGCACTTGAAAATGGGATTACGCAAGTGTGCGAGTTATAAACGTCAGAAAGGTCAATAAAAGACCGTGCTATCGGATTATCGAGTCGTCCGATTAACGAGAGCTGGATTAGCGGGGGATACTGTAAATTTCGTACACTGTAAATTCAGTTCAACCAACAGCAACGGTAAATCACCCCGTCTGTTCGTTAGTTGTGTTCGCATGGAACATGCTCGCAATTCTGAACAAACAAAAAGCCAAGATGATTCGCTTCTTCTATATTCGACGCTTATCGTAGATTTCCAACAAACTAAATATCATCCAACTGTCGCCATCACCATCTACCATTGCTTGGAAAACATAAATCCATGAATATAAAATTCATTCAGCATTCAATCAAAGCTCAATTCCATGAAATAAACCCCCTCAATGTACGTCGACAGATGGCATCCATGTGTGTGTGTGGGATTTTTTGTTGCCATCATCCACACATCAGGCACACAATCTATAAAAAAAATAGCGAAAACAGTAACCTCAAACCGTACGCGACAGCCATTCCACCGCCTTCATCAGATCGCAATCAATCCCGGGCAATAGTTTTGTGACATTTTCTATGAATAATTGAGCGGGTGCGACGACGACGACGACGACGACCAGTAGATATTTATGAAGGACACATCAGATAGTGTGTTTGGTGCGGTCTTAAATTACGTTACGAGGGTGTGAATCCTGGTCGTTATGTCACTAAGGTGTCAATCAACCGATCCGGTGGAAATCATTTTCTCAAAGCATGGCGTATTTTTCGGACATCCTTTCCGATTCGTCATTAGAAAAAGAACAATTTTCCCGCAAAACGGCAGCTGCAAAGAGAAACCCTTTTTCCGCGTCCCTTTCAAATGGGCGCCATAACGAATGTGGGTATCGCGTTACACAATTTGCAATATGAGATGAGAAAAAGGCATCAATCTTGTTCATTTTGCCTTCGGTAGAAAATTGCAACTTTTTTGGCCGAGACAAGATCGGAGCGCAGGCAGGGAGATAAATGAGTGTTACGTTTTGTGTTGCTGTGCTGCCCTGAAGCACGATGGTTATTGGCGAAACTAGTTTTCGCAACAGGGTCTTTTCGAGTTTTTTTTTTCTTGGGAAAATGAGGAATTTTTCTTTTCGCAAGTTAGTGGCTGGAAAGAATCATTTGCGGAAATAGATTGGAAGGCGAAATTGGATTTTTCGCCATCGGAGAAAGTTTAACCAACCACGCTGTGTGTATTGATAGAGCAGCTGCTGATGGGTACACAAATGAAACCCAGATTTGCTTTTGCTGATGGTGGAAAGCAATTTATACAAGTTAATTTGATACTCGGAATTTTCAACAAAAACGTTTTTTTTCTTCTACTCTTCAAATAGGGTAGATATCAAGGGATGCTGAAGGTTTTAATGCAAATTGTGTATTTTTAGCTGTCAAATTAGTGCACTCAGACAAAAAATCTAAACTAACTACATATACCCAACCGAAGGATGTAATATTTGCTTACAGGTATGACGGATTCATCGCCGCAGGATGTTAGTGGAGACCACATGAATGGAGGATGCGGTATACCAAGCTGCGATCCAATGCAAGAAAATAGAAGAACGAAAACTGTGGAGTGTTGTAGCAAATATTATAAATGTACAATATGACCCACTTCCCAAATTCCCATATGCTTCTGAAAAGACGCAACAGTAATACCACAAACGAAGTGACAGACGACTAACTGGCGAAGAAATCCATTAAAATAATGTGGTTCACTGTAATAGAATTTTCTTGGAAGCTTGTGCCATCATCCACCAGATGGGTTAGTTTTTTTTGTTTTGATTTGAACAAAGTTGATTTTGTGTACAATGATTCTTTGACAGTATGCAAAGAGTGTATCATTTTGTCATTTTTTTTATGCAATTCAGTTTTGAGTAGAGTGAAAGAGATAGAACCAAAACATTCTAATACATTTGGTGAAAATGCTATTAACAATCCAGTAGTAGTGTTGCCATGTGGTACAATCTAGTAGTAGTGGTGTTGCCATGTGGTACACTGAAAAATTGAAATAGCAGTTTAGTCACCAAGGTCTTCGAGCCGCTCCGTCTGTCACTTCGTTTGTGGTAATACCATAGAGGTAACTCTTAGACCAGAAGGTCCCGAAGAAACGTGCTCAACTTTTTGGCTCAGCTCTAGTACTATCTTCGGTCCTAAGCTAATCGATACACCCCTCGAAACATGGGAAAATCCACGAACCCCTTATTTTGTCTGTCAAACTTTCATACACGCTATTTTGAGGCTACTCATTTTTGAGTCGAAAATCACTTAGTCTTTTTTCCAGTACTGGATCATTTGTGCTGATGGGATCGTTGCATTATAGCAAATATATTATATTAACAATATGATCCACTCTTCCGCTTAGCTGGCGAACCAAATTTTTAGTGATGAAAGCACCTCTGTGGCCAAAAAGGCTACCAATGTATTTGTTTATCGCACACTTAAACAGAGACCCTGCGTTCGGTAAAAAAAATTACCGTCTTAGATCGGTAATGCTAAAAATTACAGGTGTTTCGGTATTTTCTCGCTATATTGCTGAAAACTGTAAATGAAATGACCGAATTTCGGTAATTTCATTATAATTTACCGAAAACGGTAAACATTTTTACCGGCAGGTCTGTAAATCAGCTTCATCACTGACTTCGGTGAAATATTTTACTGAAGTTTCGGTAAACAAAGCGTTCCATTACTGAGTTCGGTAATGGTCTAGGTAAACGTCAAATCCACCATATTGTTATTTTCGATCAACTTTAAAAGCGTTCGTGCTTGTGAAAAATAAAAAGGTGAAATTATGGAGGCACCAAAATGAGTGAATCGTAGATATTTTCCGCAAATAATTAATTTTCGTTATCTAAATAAATACCGATTACAGATGGCCGATGTTGTTGCTTGTTTTTTCTGTCGGTCCAAGTTTCATTCCCGTTGGCGACGATCTGAAAACAGCATTTGGAATATTCTTCCAAAGCTTCCTTGTTTTCAGTGTAGCGCCGAATCCTTCCGTCAAAAACGGTTTTGTTCATTGGTGGTGCAATTTGCAACACTAACTTATTGATCACGACAGCAGCCAAATGTTTACATTGGTTGCAGTGACCGCCACCTTGAAACAATAACAAAGCAAATTACAGTTGAGTCGGTTACCTTTTTAAAAAATTACAGATCTCTCGGTAATTTTCGATTTGCATATCGTCCTCAAAATTACAGTTCTCCGGTAAAGTCGACTACAAATCAAGCAATGCACATCGGTAAACGTTACCGATCGTTCGGTAAATTTGACAGCTAATTTTGCTGATCCAGTTTACAGATTTTTCGGTAATGTTCTCGATTACCGAAAACATTACCGACCGTTCAGCTGTTGAGAATTCGGTAAATGAATTACCGAAGTCGGTGATTTTTTCTAAGTGTGCGTCACGAGGGGTAAACCAAATGAAAATTCGTTTAAAATTTCAAATAAATGTATTTCAGCATATTATTGTATTTGATGACAACAGTAACATGTCAGACAAATTTTAAAGTAATATACACAATGTAATTAATAAAAAATAATGCGACTCTTACTTTTGTAATAAGTGCTATACTCGCATCCCTCGATTGTTATTGAATGATTGTTGCTGACCTTTTTCAACGCTAGATGGTGCGTGAAGCAATATTTTGCGGGTCGCCATTGCAAAAGGCTTGAATGGATCATATTGTTAATATGATATAGTTGATTATAGGTGAAATTCCAGATGTTTAGAAGAATAGCTGTTTGGAGAGCTTGTTTGATCAGCGATGATCCTTTTGAAGTGACAACTGGGACTGGTTGCTGAGGAGGACAACTGCTGAAAGCTGGCTGGAACTGTAAGTTTCTTGCTGGTAGTAAGCAGGCACCGGCACAGGTTCTTCCATAATATTCAAGCTATTCGAAAGCCTCAGGTAAAACTTGGGCTTACTTTGTTTACAAACAAAACTGTCGTCTAATATGAGAAGCATATTCTTAAAGGGAGTAAACGGAGTAGGCATAGAAAAAAAATCGCTGAACGTCGATTAAATCAAGCATAAATTTTCAAAAGGACGTATGTAACATTGGATAGGTAATTAGAAACATTGGATAGCAATGTCTATATGAGATTATTAAATGCTATTTAAAATTTAATGCTATTCTTTTAAATCTGTTTGTGCTATTAGTTGGATAAAGGGATAGCGTTTAAGAGAATTGTGAAAAATGTCGAGTTTTGCAAACACGGACAAGACTTTTGATAAAACAAAATCATACACCTTTTACTTGTGTACTACTCACATACACCCTAATTTATTCGTCGGTATCACACCTTGATTGTTACATACACCCTGCATGATTCGTCTATTTGACAGAAGGGGTTTCACAAACGTCAAATCAGATACACCGGTTTTTGTTTTGCAGTGAAGATACGTCGGCAGCTCGAAAAGCATTATTGAGGAATTGTCGGTTGGTTGGTTTATTTACATAACTACCCAGAGTTGTGAAAAAATCGATGTTAAAAGCGGAGATGAGAGGGTCACCGCATTATCTGCTGTCAGATGTTATACGTTTTGTGTTTTTCGTATTAAGAAAGCGCTGGTCAGATTGGTATGTGAAGTTCAATATTAAAGTCAAGATTAAAGTGCAATTTTATAAGAATACTTTTGAAATAAAAAACATGTTGCTCCCGGAAATACAAAAACAAACATACAAACTTGACGCATTTGCTGATTGATAGTGGTTGCTTTGTTTTTTTCACATACGACGCTTCACTGTGAGCGTATCTGCAGTTTTTAAGTTATCATCAAATTTTAACAGTTAAGTCATGTTGACAATAAAAGGGTGTATCAACACCGTTTTAAATACAATGAAAGAAGGTCACATAGGGCGTTCATTAAATATATTTTCCATAATGCACTACAATTTCAAACCTTGTTTTTCATTAGCTCGTAGGAAAAGGATGTATGTTATATTCGGTTAGATGCAAAACATCGATTTGTTTATTTTTGCGACTTACGTCCTTTTGAAAAGTTATGCTTGAAATATTGAGGTACATTGAGCTACTCGCGAGTTACTCGCTGCAAAAAAAGCAACTTAGAGTAAACCTGTCGCACCCCTTGCTTCAAACCTTAGAACTTAGGAAAAATTGATATCAGAATTGTTGGAAAATAGTAAGCCATGAGGAATACTTCAATCAAAAATTTTCACTATCCTAAGAGCAACCGTAACGGTACGCTGCTAAACTCATTTTAGCAGCCCTCATCATAGCGCAGCTACCGTATCGGGGGTTGCCATACGAGTAACTAAAATAGCAGTCGGCTTCTCGGTGAGAAGCGCGTTACCAAATTTAGCAGCGCGATAGCAGCGCATGAGAAAGGTTCCTATTCATAAAAATGTCAAAATGCTCACGACCGGTACGGACTACGGCGAGTAAATTGATAACCAGCGATAGCAGCGACCGGTGTGGAGAAAAGTGACTAAACTAAAATGAGAGCGCTGTGCGCTGTTAAAATAGTCGTGCAAATGATAACGACCGTTACGGTTGCTCTAACAACCACTGTTGATTCAAGTTCAGTAAAATCTGTTTTCCGATAAATATCGCTGTTAAATAAAAACCAAAATCCTTTCAAGAACCTTTACAAAGAAAAGTTCCTACGGTAATTTGTTCGAAGAACTTTCAGTCACGTCCCCAGGTGAGCGAACTGTCGGTGTGATTCCGAACCAGCCGCCTAAAACATTGGTCCTTCGAGCCGGATCCTACGTAAGCGTTCAATTTTTCCTTCGTACATAGCCAAGCCAGACAAATCTTGGAGTCCGTCCAAAAGTACGTTGACGTCACTTCTACTTCTAATTCTTCTTGTACCACCTTCATCAGTTGACTAGAAAGAACACATCCTTGTAATCCGAGCCTGGGAACCGTTTGCGATTTAGGAGGCGCCACTCTTGATTTGGCAAGAACTAAAGCAACATGCGTTTTGCCCAAGTATCGATGCAACATGTATCTCACGCTACCGAAAAAGCATGAAGTTCAACACTGCCAAAAGAAGGAACATGAGTAAAATAGTATCTTGGTACCCGGACCTCCTTAAGCATCGAGGTTTGTTCAAGCCATACAGTCCACTTTGAAATCAGACCGTCAGTCTTGAAACATTATCTGCAAATGGATTTTGATTGGGCTAAGCACATTCAACGGATCGAAAATACTCGTCATGAATTGCAGTAACTGTCGCTTTGTAGGAATATCAGCTCCAGAACGAAACTTTACATCAAACTTCGGGAAGTCCCTAGGAAAGACAAGCTCGTCAGTATTAAGATGCCATTTCAGACCAAGGGCACGAACATCCGCACTCGGTTCAGCTCTCATAGAGGGATTCAGAGATTCCAGAACTGCGCTACAGTTAGATCCACCTTGTTTGTGCGCCTCGATAATCTTTTTTGTTAGATCAATTGCTTCGTCTTCGGTGTCTGTTGAATCAAAATTGTCATCCACGTAGGGCTGTTTGACTGTTGCACGTTCTACTCCAGGATCTTCAAGTTCCTTCGCATTGAAATTCTTTATAAATTGAGCAATTGACGGAGACGACACAGCTCCGAAAATCATAGCCATACTGCTGGTGCTGAAGCCAGAAGAAACGTTGATAGTTTTGATCCAACCATCTGATAAGGACTTGATGAAACATCTCTTCAATATCTGCCATTAAAGCCACCTTTTTCTGCCTCCCTCTCATTAGTCCGCCTCTTAATGGCGGAACGAAATTTGGGCCCTTATTATGGGTGTCACTTCACGGTGAAAACAAAGTGAATTGAATACAACCCTATTACGGGAGTCACCCTAGTGACAGAATGTGAAAGAGTTCATCCGAAGTGACAACTTGGATGAACTCGGTGTTATTATGGTTGCCACGTCACCGAGATTTCGGTGAAAAAAGTGACACTTCCCGTGGATTTTTTTCACCATAGTTTTCAAAGGTGAAAAGCAGTCACGCAAGATGGAGTAAGTTCAAGTTTTGAATATTTTTACTTATTTTATTAATGTTTTGAATCTTTCTATACATTTTAGGAAGAAAAAGACAAACACGCGACAATTCGCTTGCATTGTGGCCTTTATGGAGGAAAATCCCGACATTGCGAAAGGAAATAAGGTGACAAGTTCACGGGAATCGGTTACTTCCTTATGGTGGACGCTTACGGATTCACTGAACAGTTTGGGTCCTCCCACTTGTTGTGTTGCAGCCTGGCAAAAGGTAAGTTGAATCGTGTGTTTCAAACGACAAGAAATACTTCCTATGCAAAACCTCTCTGCTTTCTGCTTCAGGTTTGGACCGACAAAAAGCTGCAGATAAAGCACAAGCTGCAGCATAACAAGAAAGAGTTGAGGGCCACTGGAGGTGGGCCAAATACTCTGAAGTCGTTCAACGATCTGGAAGAAACCATCATTCGCCTCCTTTCATTGGAATCAGCGGTCAATCACAATGGTAAAATGGTAATCTACTGAAACATTTGCTAGCATAATCAACATTCTCCTTTCGTGAATTCAGGTTCTGTTTTTGGAACTCGTCTAGTGCAGCCGCAACTGAAGAACACTAAGCAATAGTCCCCTGCGTCGAGGAACCGAGAGTCACGGAAAACGAACCTATGCATGATGATGCAGCCCGTGCGGATGAAACTGAAGGAGGTCTACCAGCAGTGCGTGGCCGTGGACGAGCAACCAAGCGAAATTACCGTAAAGTCCTCCTCGAGAAGCAGACTGATGATCTCAGTAAGATGAACCGACATGTATTACGGTTCGCACATTCACGTTCACTTTCACCTCACTTACACATCTTTTCACTTTTTTTTTACCTATTACCGGTGTCACGTACAGTGAAGTGATCAAAATGAACACGGTGAAGTGACAGTGACAGTGAAGTGATGTTCTGAATAGCCCTGTTCATTTTGTGTGACGAGAAGTGTCACTCTCATCTTTGCTGTTTTGTTTTTGTTTTTGTTTTGAAAATTGCGAGGAAAATCGACGGAGTTGAAAGATTTTTTTTTCCAAAATGAGTGTGGAATTGTGGTTCGATACCGACAGCGAAGACGAGGAGGAATATGCAAATTTTGCTGTAGAACGTAGGCGGATAAGGGACACCTCTAATCCACTGGATCAAACAGAAAAATCGTAAGTATTTGGCGATAAATTCCTTGCTAAAATTGGTAAATGCTAAGATCAAATCAAATATCCTTCATACACATTTTTCAGCTTCATTCTATTCTTCCGGGTATCCAAGGAGATCTTCAAGTACCTGCGAAAATCAACCCAGTGCAGCTCTCCACATCGGTTCCTCCCATGATCATGCTAGCAGCATCCTTGAGATTTTTTGCGGAAGGTAACTACCAGAAGGGCGTAGTAAACGATCGTTTTATTGGATTGGCTCAACCAATGATGTCAAAAGTGCTGCAAATAGTTTTGGACATAATTGAAACTGAAGTCTGTGACTGAAGCTAACCTTTCATTCTAGTCTTCTGTCTCTTCAAAACAATGACGTTATTCAAATTATTGATGAGGAATGAAAAAGAATAGTGGTGAATTACTCGTCACTATCGTCCAGGTCCGTCTCTCCGTGATCATCTTGCGCATCAGTACTACCAGCTGTTGTCCGTCCCATCTCAAAATCAAGCTTCTGCTTCTTGTATTGAAGCAGCTGCAATTGATATTCCAATTGCTGACTTTGTTGTTTCTGCTTTTCCAGCAGCATTTCCTTTTTGAAGCGGAATTTCTCCTCTTCCAGATGGAAACGCTTGGTTTCAATCGCCAGCCGCTTTTCGTGAAGCGCGTATGATTTACGCGAATATCGGGCACAATCCGATACATGTCGGTTCATCTTACTGAGATCATCAGTCTGCTTCTCGAGGAGGACTTTACGGTAATTTCGCTTGGTTGCTCGTCCACGGCCACGCACTGCTGGTAGACCTCCTTCACTTTCATCCGCACGGGCTGCATCATCATGCATAGGTTCGTTTTCCGTGACTCTCGGTTCCTCGACGCAGGGGACTGTTGCTTAGTGTTCTTCAGTTGCGGCTGCACTAGACGAGTTCCAAAAACAGAACCTGAATTCACGAAAGGAGGATGTTGATTATGCTAGCAAATGTTTCAGTAGATTACCATTTTACCATTGTGATTGACCGCTGATTCCAATGAAAGGAGGCGAATGATGGTTTCTTCCAGATCGTTGAACGACTTCAGAGTATTTGGCCCACCTCCAGTGGCCCTCAACTCTTTCTTGTTATGCTGCAGCTTGTGCTTTATCTGCAGCTTTTTGTCGGTCCAAACCTGAAGCAGAAAGCAGAGAGGTTTTGCATAGGAAGTATTTCTTGTCGTTTGAAACACACGATTCAACTTACCTTTTGCCAGGCTGCAACACAACGAGTGGGAGGACCCAAACTGTTCAGAGAATCCGTAAGCGTCCACCATAAGGAAGTAACCGATTCCCGTGAACTTGTCACCTTATTTCCTTTCGCAATGTCGGGATTTTCTTCCATAAAGGCCACAATGCAAGCGAATTGTCGCGTGTTTGTCTTTTTCTTCCTAAAATGTATAGAAAGATTCAAAACATTAATAAAATAAGTAAAAATATTCAAAACTTGAACTTACTCCATCTTGCGTGACTGCTTTTCACCTTTGAAAACTATGGTGAAAAAAATCCACGGGAAGCGTCACTTTTTTCACCGAAATCTCGGTGACGTGGCAACCATAATAACACCGAGTTCATCCAAGTTGTCACTTCGGATGAACACTTTCACACCCGCATAAGCGCGAACCATAAATTGACCATACCTAAAATGGTTAAAATTGTTTATAATCCCTGCTAAACTTCAACTGAAATGGTTATGGAACTTTACATGAACGTTTAATGATAAAGTTTTAACCTTAAGTATTATAGTTTTTTGAAAGTGGACCTTACAAATAATGGGTTGTTGAGAACCATTACCATTCAAAATTCTTGTTTTCTCCATACATTTTCGGAAAGAAAACTATACTAAAACCTTTTAACTTATGGTTTGAGAACATTAATGGTAATGGTTATGGTAACCAGTAAGGTCCATGAATGGTTTTGTAACATCGATCAACTTTATGTGGAATATATCGCGAATTGGTTGCCTGTAAATTACTGATTACCAATTCACGATATATTTCACGTAAAGTTGAGCGATAATACAAAACCATTAATGGACCTTACTGACTACCATAACCATAACCATTAATGTTCTCAAACCATAAGTAAAAACGTTCTAATATAGTTCTCTTTCCCAAAATCTATGGAGAAAACAAGAATTTGGAATGGTAATGGTTCTTAACAACCCATTATTTGTAAGGTTCGCTTCCAAAAAACCATAATACATAAGGTTAAAACTTTATCACACAAACGTGCATGTAAAGTTCCATAACCATTTCAGTTGAAGTTTAGCAGGGATTATAAACAATTTATAACCATTATCGGTAAGGTCATGTGATGGTTCGCGTTTATGCGGGCATTCTGTCACTAGGGTGACTCCCGTAATAGAGTTGTGTTCACCTCACTTTGTTTTCACCGTGAAGTGACACCCATAATAAGGGCCGTGGTTGACAGGGATAGAGTCCCCCTGTTTGACCAACTTCAAAACGGTCCCCACAACGTTTCAGCGTTCTGTTCGTGATATCCAATGCTCTTTCGTCTTCTTTGGACATCTTTTGACCTTGTTGCTTGATACCAAAATCTTCAACCTTGTACATTTATTTTATTAGTTTGGTCAATTCCAAATCTTGATCGTTGTTTGAAAACATGAAATTGATCCGCTATTTCCACTGTTGCAGGTTCTATTTCACCATGTATTGTGTGTGGCAGGATAATTTCTCGAAGGGGCTAATTACGGATGTCACTTCACGGTGAAAACTTGTCACTTGTCGTCACGTGATTCCCATTTGATTTGTACGGCAATCACAGCTCTTATTCTGAGTATCACTTCCTTATCACCGTGTAGTGACACCCGTAATAAGGCCCAAAATGGGATTATATAATCTGTTCGCTGTTTATAGCCGTACGACTGCGTCCATTGATTTAACACACGGCGGCTCGTTATCCAGGATTCGCTCCACAAGCCGCTGCCATAAAATACTATCAAAGTTACACACCTCTGGTTGCATCGAGCTTATGAGCGGCGCGCTTCGACCGTCACCAAATGAGAATTTAAAATAAACGCGAGAATATTATCAAAGATACCTTAATAACAAGATATTCCACTAATCAATTTCTCGAACAAGGCAATGGATACACAACCCTTATGTGATCACAGTGCCATCTCGTGAGTGCACATTGAAATTGTTGGAAGTCCTCCACCAACTTCAATACCAGGGCTCAATAACTGACAAGTGTCATCATGACATGTGCCAGCGCGGACGTTGATGATCAGCCGAAGAAGACGAAGAGTACGATATCATCCTCGACAGCGTTGCTTCCACTCACTAGCTATAAAAAAAATAGTTTTCGGAATTATTATATTATGCAATCATTAGATGTTATAATGATATGTTGTACTAGTAAGTAACAAGAAGAGGGTGTAAAGTATGTGTTTGACCCATAAAATCTGTCAATTTCACTTTCAGAGCGTCACAATCAGCGATCTTATGATTCGTGAGCGTTCAGTCAGAGTGAGCGCTCATGAGTCGTAAAATCGCTGACTGTGTATCGGAAGATGCTCCGTGTCTAACCGCACCGTATGCCGAATGACGGACACTACGGGGTCTGACCACGCTGTGGATGAATTTCCAGCGGTAAACTACGGAGCATCTTCCGATACGAAGGTGTCCGGGAATACAAACCAACGGCCCATCGACCGTTAGACGCCACGAGTATAGTCGGAACGGAGAGAGAGATCGAAGAGCCGTCGCGGAAAGTACTGAAGTACGCGACCGGCTTGCGAACCAAGTCGAGGGTTCAAAGTCGAAGGAAAGGAACCGACTGGACTGTGAAAAGTGCCCCGAAGGAAGCTGAGAAAGGTGAAGGAGTGGCTGTGGACGGACCAACAGCGGGCCCGCGCTGAAGAACAAGGAGGAACGTTAGGCAAAACGAGGTAGGAGATAGCCAATAAGAAAGTGGGACGAAAGTGGAAACAATAAAGGTACCTATAGCTAAACAAGTGTTGTGTGTGTTGGATATTTGAGGGTTTCCTTGGCCGTGATATTCGAGCGCGCATGCCGACTCTGAGGTAGTGTAGAGGGGGGTCTCATTAGTGTTGGGCAAGGAGTACCCCATCTGTTACACTTGGCGCCCCACGTTGGGTGCCAAGTGTAACAGTTAGGGTACTCCCTGCCCAGCATTAATGAGACCCCCCTCTACACTGCCTCAGGATCGGCATACACGTATGACTATCGCGGCCAAGGAAACACTCAAATACTCTTAACACACCCCGATGAACTTTCACACAGGTCTCGTTTATTTCCCTAACTTTCCCACTTTCTTATCGGTTATCTCCTAGCTTAGCCTTCACTAGTCCTTCGTCTTCCGTTGTCGATGGGGACCCTCTTCTCTTCCGTTCCGATACACCTTCACCATCACTTTCTCCTTTCCTTTGCTTCTGTTCTTCGTCCCTCGGTTTCGACTGTGGGTTGCCCAGTCGATTCACCTCTTAACACTTCACTCTCCTCCTACGGGTGCTCCCACGGTACCGTTTGCCGAGCCCGGATTGTCCGGAGACTCGATCAATCGAAAATTCCAAGGGATATCTACGGAAACACTTTAAGGCAGCGAATTCAATCGAAGAATTTGAAAAAGACTGGCCAAAAGTGGACAAAATTATCGCCAAGGCATCTGTGCTGAAGCTCATCGGCAGCGTCAGATCAAAAGTTCGCTGCTTGGCATACGATTGATGGAACTGCGGATTATTTTCATCCAATTGAAAGGGAATACTTATAGAGAACATACACAGAAATAAATTCTGAATTTTATTGGTGATGTAAACATTCATGCGTGGAAACATTCATGCATGTAAACTTCCTTCTCACGTAAACTAGCAGTTTGCATAAAAATGTTGCAAACAAAGGTGGACAGTTGCATACAATATATAGGATATTGCATGCCATGTCTCATTAATTTACACGATCTATAATGTAAACTTGTAGGGTATATGACGCTCCATTTAGGTGCATCATAGTAACATAGTAAATAACAATTTTAGTTCATTAACATAACGTCGTGTTACTCCAACAATAAACTGTGCTTATACTTTCTGGGACACCCTATAGGCTATCTGAGACCCCAAAGCATTTGTGCATTTGTTTCGAATCCGAATACGAACAAAAGTGACAAACGGGCATTGTTCAACAGAGTCAACCGATGAGAAATGATGCCTCAATTGCTGACATGAGTGATTTTCCGATTATCCGAACAGGGAAATCGAGAAGGACATAATGGACTCTGGATCTGCGTTTGAAGGCAGGATTAAGCAGACCTCGGTGATTAATGGGACAAGTAGTGTTCTTCGCTTGTAAGAGCGGCATCAGTACCTCCTCCGAATCATCAGCAAACGTAGCGTTCGAATAGAAATGAGATTATGATTAAGTGTCATCCGTCCGGGGTCGGTCCGAGCCAGTGGAGATGGGATGGATTGGACCGTCTCTTCAATTTTTTTGTTCTTGCTGATTTCTGCAAACTAGAACTTTGACGGCGGTGGGTATGATTATCCATCGTCCTCACCATTGTCCTTGGTCGTTATGACGGATAATTACGATTCAAGCATCAAGGATGCCTAAAGACAGGGAGGGAAAGGGAACGAAGAATCAGTTCGGTTGATTAATTCACATCCAACTGTGATGCGGAATGGATGACACGACAGATGAGTATGTTTGGAAGGAGTTGGAGACAGTTGAGGCGTAAATAATTACACCGATATCAATCATGGAGTTTTTCTCCGCCGAAGTGGCTGCCGAGCGAATAGAATTGATTTTCACTGCAGCCCTAATGAGCCTGATCTCTCTGAGTAATTAGGTCTACGGTGGTGTAGTCAGTAATTATTCTGAACGTTTCAAATAGAAATGGAATTCAAACACAATCTTAACACTCCGAACACGATGCCTCCAATGCCGTTTATTGAAGAATTTCAAAGCTATTGGCACCATTTGAAACTACATACTTAAAAAAAATTATGTGGCATCAATAGATTTAAAATCTATCGATAAATGGCTTAGCAATGATTTTTCAAACATTACCAATTTACCGTTACACATTTTACCAGAGGCATCGTGACCGGAGTGTTAAATGAGAACACAAACACAAGAAGCATATGTCGTCCATCTTGAACGACAATTCAGCCTGTTCCGTTTCAGTGATGCTGCTACTAGTCGTAGCGAGCACATGTCTCAGAATCAGTAAGAATTTCAACATTTGTTGAAATGACCCCCATCCAGCAGTCCGTCCCAGACCAGGCATCTCTTTCGTAATCCCTACAACAACTCTAGACCCCTTCCCTTACACTACAGCACTCGACCCAATACGCCAGAGCGTGTTCAACCGCGCTGAGCCGAAACGGATGTTATTTTCCAATTTTTGACTTCCTTCCGACAGCCAAAAAGATCTCGAATAACAACACAACACACGAGACGTGCCAGAGGAAGGGGGTAGGATGTTTGAACAAATGAATTTTAACGTCCATCAGCATCATTCCGTGGAGGGCGGAGACTGGCTTTGTTGGTTCATGTTCGTGACATGACTCAGCAATGCCACATATTACATGGGGGGGTGGGAATTTCCCCGGAAGAGAGCTTCGCATCGGTTGCTGCGATAAGTGGTGATTGGAGAAAGCTGAGTATTCGCTTCCATTCGCTCTAATCGATTGGTGTGTTGTCGATTGAGATGTTTTCCGGAAATTTGATCCCAAGCTATTTAAGAAGATCCGATCACAACCGACAATGGAAGGTAGAATTTGACTTTGAAATGTGTACATTTCATGGTGATACAGATTGTATGTTCAACCCATTTTTCCGCACTCAATCGTTCTTCTCTGAACTTTCACAACATAATAATTTTACTTGCCAAATACTTGCCAAAAGGTTAAAACGATATGGTCTAAGAATTTAAGAAATAAGTCTAATCCTCTTGGCAGTGTGGCCAAGTCTACGGGTTTTTAGATTAAATATTAAATATGAATATTTAGATATTGATCCACCGGGCAGGTGAATAGAACCTTTGTTAACCAGTAGAATCTCGTTTTTGATATTATCCATAGATATACGAGGCCTTAATGGATATTTTTATTTTTATTGGTCTCAGTTTCTGCACTGCTCAATTGAACAGCAATTGCTAGTTTGAATTGGAGTCCAAATCATAATTCAATAATCAATTGATTTATGTCTTCACGTTAATTTCCTAACATGACAATAATTTTAAGATATAATTGTGGCTTATCTAGTAAATTTATTTCCCAATCAGTGTGGCGCAAGCTAACTATAGTCGCTACATTTATAGTCTGGCGGATAGAATTCCGATCGATCAAAAAGCGGAACCAATTCAATATATTGTAGACTACCAATTGAAATGGTACTATCAAGTTTTATAAACAAAACGTTGATTATTCTTTACTCGCCAATCGAACGCAAATTACCGGCATCATCGGATAGGGAACATTTTCTCCAAAGATGGTGTTAGTTTGCGTAGGCGTGCATTATGTCACGAGAAAATAGCAATAGCTGATGTGCTCTTTTCGTGATTTGACAGCTCAATTGGTCAATGCATAGCGACCATCGACATGCGTCATCTTTTGTCGAACTGTCCTGTGAGCTTAGCGATAAATTCGTTGACAAGAGAGAGGCACTTTTCAAATGTTACACGAGAATACAGAATTACATTTGAAAACTATACCACCTCATTAGCAACGGGGCCGGTACTAGTAGTAAAATTCTTCTTTATTTTTGATTTGTTATGTGGTTTACAATTGCTAATACAGGGCAAGAGGTTAGCCGGAAGGGCTCTTCATCTTTGGTGAACTTTTTGATTTTGTGTTGTACGTGTTGTGTTTTACTGTGTAATGTTTTTCAATTTTCTTCTTGTGAAGTATGTTGTTTGAATTTTTTATTTTTTTATTCTACCTAAAGGGTGATACGGTCAAAATTTGGTCAAGGGAAAACGCGTGTAAATCGGTGAAATCGTTTATTTAAAAAATCAAATTAAATTTCTTTTTCAAGTTCAATTAGTATAAAATTCAGGAAAAATATTCAGTTAGGCTTCCGCTTTTCCAAATCCGAATTGCCGGGCCTTACGCTTGACCCCTGCCATCAGATTTTGTACAGCCACCTTGTCCACCTTCTTCGCCGCAGAAAGCCAGTTTGCCTTGAACTGCTGCTCGCCCTTAGCAGTTACGATACACCCAGCTTATTTGCGGCATCTCGGAGAGAGAGGTTAGGGTTTCGCTTGAAACTACCGGCAACTCTCTTTGTCGTCTCAGCGGCTTCCGGTTTTCGATTTCCCCCCGATCCAGACTTCCTGGCTGTCGACAAACGTTCCCCAAACACTTTAATTACATTTGTAACGGTTGATTTGGCAACTTTTAGCGATTTTGCCAACTTTGCGTGCGAGTAGCTCGGATTTTCGCGATGCGCGAGCAAAATTTTGATACGCTGCTCTTCTTGCTTGGACGGCATTTTGACAACTGAAGAGTGAATTCCAAAATCAAAATAGGAGCAACATTCTACACACACACACCTTCAAAATGAGGGGTGTTCAGGTTTTTTAAATGCAAAATTGAAAGAAATACGTCAAGTTGATATTGACCAAATTTTGACCGTATCACCCTTTACTTAACCTAATTTAACCTGACGTGCCAGATCTCTAACGATCTGTTGGTCGGATCGCCTACAGCAATCTCTGAACCTTGCGATGGAGGCAGCTCTCCGTAACTCCAGTGTCTGAAGACCAGCCAGGCGGTGAACCTCAGTGTTTCTAGTCCACGGTGGACTGTTGAGGATCATTCTCAGGATCTTGTTCTGGATCCTTTTAAGTTTAAGATGGTGGCTTTTTCCGCAACTCTCCCAGATTGGCATCCCGCATTCCATTACGGGAAGGATGATTTGTTTGTAGACAGCAAGCTTATTTTTCAGGGACAGGGTAGACCTCCTGTTCATGAGTGGATACAACGATCTTATCAAGATGTTGCACTTGGTTTTGGTTTTGTCAACGTGCTCCCTGAAAAGAAGCTTGCTGTCTAATGTTAGCCCGAGGTACACGACCTCTTTGGACCATTCCACCACTGAGCCGTTTAAGCAGATCTTATTATTTTCAGACGGAACAAGTCTGGGAGATTTTGAGTGTGGAAAGATGATGACCTGGGTCTTTGCCGCGTTGATACGGATCTTCCAGCTGTTGAAATATTCAGACAGGACGTCCAGGCCTCTCTGAAGTTTGGCAGTCAGAGCTCCGATGACCCTACCCTTGTAGACGATGGATGTGTCATCTGCGAACAGAGACAACGATCCACCATCAGGGAGAGCCGGCATATCGGAGGTGAACAGGTTGAATAGAATAGGGCCAAGAATGCTTCCTTGTGGAACACCGGCACCGATGTTGAAAGCATCCGATGTGATGCTATTCAGAGATACTCGGAACGTCCTGTTCGATAGATAGTTGTTTATTATCTTCACTAGGAAGATTGGAAGACCGTACTGCTGCAATTTGAACACCAGGCCATCATGCCAGACATTGTCGAACGGTTTTTCAACGTCCAACAACGCCATGGCAGATGTTTTCGAAATAGACTTGTTCCGTCTGAGAATGTTTGTCACTCGAGTCAGCTGGTGGACGGTCGAATGACCTTTCCGAAAACCAAATTGTTCCTCGAGTAAGATGTTGTTTTGTTCGGCAGATGTTTGGAGCCGGTGGTAGACTGCTCTTTCGAACAGTTTTGATAACCCTGAGAGAAGGCTGATTGGTCGATAACTTGAAGGTGAGGACGGATCCTTCCCAGGTTTCCGGATGGGTATGACTTTAGCTGACTTCCAACACGAAGGGAAGTAGCCAAGTCTGAGCCACTGATTAAAAATCAGTGCCAGATGGTTGTAGAATCTGGCACTCAAGTGTTTGAGTTCCAGATTCAGGATGTTGTCGAAACCTGGGGCCTTCATGTTTTTAGATGATTTGATATATGCCAACAGTTCGTCAGCCGTAATCTCGGATTCCTCTGGAAAAATGTTAGGAATCTGATTGGTTGCATTTTCAGCAACCTCAGATTCATGAGGGCTGACGATGTTTTGGCCGAGATTATGGGAGCTGACGAAATGTTGACCTATCGCTGCAGCCTTCTCTTCAGGAGTTATCAGATGAACCACTGGGTCGCCGGGACGATCCAGTGGGGACAGTGGTGGAATGGGCCTGGGCTTGTTTTTAAGAATTTTCGTTAGTTTCCAGAAGGGCTTTGCACAATCTGGGAGAGAGCGGATTTTGTTAGCAAAATCTTGATTTCTGAGGTCCACCATCCTGGCTTGGATGGTTTTTGTAAGACGATTGCAATGGGCCTTCAAGACACGCAAACCAGAACGCTGGTATTGCCTTCGGATGGAGTTACGGAGTCTGATGAGATCTTTGGTAATTCTATCAAGGTTCAGAGTATTGCTCACCTGTCTGGATACTGGCACGTGTTGGTCCCTGGCCCGGGATATCGCCTCCTCGATGGAACGCAGACACCGGTCAACGTCTTCGGTCGTCTCCGAAAGGACACCGTAGTCGACAGTGGAGTCGACACAGTGTTGGAACTGCTCCCATATGACACGATGGTAGTTGCGTCGGGAAGCTTGGAATCGGATGACAGATGAGCCTACTTCGGCCACCACCGGATAGTGGTCCGAACTCAGCTCCTGATGGGTCACAGGTAGCGAGATGTTGTCTCCCATGTTGCTGATGAGGATGTCAATGGTGGAGTGAACGCCAGACCGCCTCAACCGGGTGGGAGAGTCCGGTGCTAATATGGTGTAGCGAGCCTCTTGCAGGTCGTCGTTGAGGATGGTGCCGTTTTGGTTGCGTCGACTATTGCCCCAAGCCTGGTGTTTGGCGTTCAGGTCGCCAGCAATGATGTACTTTTCGCGCCGTCGAGTTAGTTTGATGATGTCCTTCCGCAGGTCTGCTGCCGACCCGTCCCTGATGGTGATTTGCTTGGGGCAGTACGTCGCAATGATGGTGATAGGGCCGACATGAGTGGAGACTTCTACCCCTAAAGCTTCGATGGTTTTCAGCTGGAAGCTCGGCAGAAGCCGACAGCAGATGTTTCTCCTTACAGCAATAGCAACTCCTCCTCCCCCGGAGCTGGTTCGATCTAGTCTTAGAAGCCGGAAGTCAGGAAGGTAGACGTTTACCTCCGGTTTTAGGTGGGTTTCGGTGATAACGGCAATGTCGATGTTTTGTTTGTTGAGGAAGTCAATGAACTCGATGATCTTGCTCTTGAGCGAGCAAGCGTTCCAGTTGGCTATCTTGATGGTTTCACGGTCCATAATTGTCGATGAAACGTGATGCAGCAAGAATCTGCTCGGTTCTGGTTCTGCAGGAGCGCTTGATGATGATTGCTTCTGCCATGATGGTAATAAGTTCCTCTGTTGTGAGTAGCTCTTCGTTTTCATGCGATGATAGGGCATCATCTCGACGCCACGATAGACCCGGGGGAGGGGACGAAACCGTTGCCGCAAAGGACTGACGGCTCGGATTAGCCGGATGGTTTGGCACCTCAGCAGTTGGCGGGACCGATGCAGCAGCAGCAGCCAAACGGTTGTTGAGCGGTAGTGGCGGAAGAATCGGAATCGGACGCCGTTGGCTAATGGCGGGGAAATTCTGCTCATTGCGTGCCGGTACCTTTTTCCGACCCGGCTGGTTCTGCGTGGAGGACCTTTTGCGGATTTCCATGAATTTCGCACGTTTCGGACAAGACTTGCTGGTAGCTCGATGTGCTGCACCACAGTTGGCGCATTGTGGATCGGCGTTCTCCATGCTCTCGCATTCTTCGGGTTCGTGTTGTTTGCCACATTCGTTGCAGCGATGAGGCATGTGGCAATTTTTGGTCCCATGCCCAAACATGAGGCAGTTTGAGCATTGGGTGACGTTACGGGGGCGAGGTTGGTAGCG
The DNA here is from genome assembly GCF_037179485.1 of Ochlerotatus camptorhynchus. Taxonomy (NCBI): domain Eukaryota; kingdom Metazoa; phylum Arthropoda; class Insecta; order Diptera; family Culicidae; genus Ochlerotatus; species Ochlerotatus camptorhynchus. Next base: position 227,649 of record NW_027041253.1, on the reverse strand, counting down.
TTCCCACTTAACCACGATGTGGAAAAGCGCCCGAATACACTGCAGGTCCTTCAAACACGTTGTGTTTCGCTCGAGGTGGACCAAATACAGCTGGTCACGGTCACTTGCGGGAGGCGTCGTGCCGATTCATCCTGAAGACTTGCGATGGCCTTGGGCCGTTCTTCATCAGCTCATCCGACAGTGCGACGATTGCCATATCGGGCAGACCACGCACGACCACCTTGAGCGGCTTGTCCTCCTCGATGTCGTGAGAGAAATACTCCCATTTTTTCTGCTTCAGCAGCACTTCAACGGCCTTGTAGTCCTTCCTTGCTGGTACCATCAGCATGATGCCTTCAGAGCACAGGCGCATGGTGCACTTCAAAAAGCCTTTCTCGATGTAGTACTCGATGTTTTCCCGAAGTCCAGGCGGGAATCCCTTGACAAAAAAAGGTGGTAGTTTCTCCTTCTTCTTTATTTCCGGTTCACCACCATTTTCCAGAATCACGTACCGGTTGTTGGACAGCAGCTTTTTCGAGGCCGACTGAGCGTTGGCAATTTCCTGACGGGAACGCTTCCCGGACGCGCTTGCAACCGCATCACCACGCGGCGGTTTTCCCATACTGGGATCGAACGATGTTTCACTTATCACCGCGAAAGGGAGACGCGAACGGACTGTCACAAAACTAACGGGGCCGATACTCCTGAGTTTCCAGATCTATATCGCGATGTACCAGTTCTAAAAGCGATTTTTAAAAATGAGGGTGATGTAAAGACAAAGATTTAAAGCGCCAGTTACACTTTACTCTTTGTGAATGTATTGAAATGTGTAACGTCCGCTTAAGATGAATAAGTGTTTAGAAATATGGGCAAAACCAGCACAGGATGCAAGCTATTTCTAAACAACCCAAATTTGAGTAGGATCTACTCATATCCACCAAAATTGAGTAAACAAAGATGGGACTGACAAGATGACGAATGAACAACATCGACCTAAATCCGAATGTTAATTTGTTATCTTATCAGTTACAACCTTGTTTGCTCAATATTGGGTAGCCATACTGCTGCTGGAAATGAGTAGATCTTACTGAAATTTTGATTGTTTAGAAATAACGTGTGCAGAAAGGTGGAAAAACTCGCTGTAATTCAGAAAAATTTACTTCATGTTTTCCAGTTTTTTCGCGCATCTTCAAGGAAGAAATGCCAAAATATGATTACACTAACTATTGGATTGTCTCGGTCTATTGGTACTACTACTAGACTACGTAAAATTTACGTAAATTTTCCTCATTTTCCAGCAGATTATGGAGGTTTTTATTTGGGTTGATGTCATCGGTCGTGCACAAATTTGAAGGGACAACATCTGACTGGTTTTATAGAGCTTTTCGACGTCTAATCGGTGGACACTACTACACCTTTTAAATCCAACGAGTGCGAGCAAGAGGGAAATACACCGTCGATTCATACATGTGTGATAGATAGAGAACGACGATTAAGCATCGAAAAAGTCTATTGGAATACGTAGGGTAGATGGTTCAAAATGCACCCCTTGGGTAAAATGGCCCTGCGCTGTTTTTCATCATCATCTTGCCTAGATGAAATTGGGAATCGATTGGGCTCTATCGATTGAGAATGTTTTATACAGGTGAGATAGCTTGTGTGGATGGCTATCGGGCGCAGACGGAAAGACGTGTGAAAATCGATTCTAATACCTATGTTACGCTAGTAACAAAGGTAATACGGATCTGGACCGACCAGAAAATTCAATGGATTTTTCAGTGTTTTCTGTAGAAAACTGCTGACAAATTCTACATATTTTCAAAAATTTTGCTGATCCCCCGCACACTACATTCCTAATAAATCTAGAAAATGTGCAGCACAAAGTACAAAATCAGAGCAGGCAAAAATCCAGAAGACCTTGTGGCAAAATACAAGGAACTGTAATGCAATAACTCCCGGTAAAAACCCCGAGTAATGCCAAGAGAATCTCTGCTGGTTGGAAATATTAATTTATTCATTGTGTGTTCACTTGTCTTGACATCCTGTTGATGGGTCTCCTTCATCTCCTTGTTTTGCTGAATCGGCTGCGTCATCTTCTTACATATTGTTCACTTCTGCTATCTGATCATTTATTGCTTGTTGGTATTCTTCTACATTCACTCTTTAATCTATCTTCTTCATCAATCTATCCATACTACTCTAGATAGAGCTGGAATTAGGGCGTAACAGCTTTTGTAAACAATGACTTCTCTCGAGGATTTCTAGAAATCAAAGGCTCGCCCACTCAAATCAACGTCCCCATCGGGTAGGGGAAGACTTTTCCTTCCAGTTGGTTATGTTGGTTTGCATGAGCGTGCCTTGAGTTTCGAGAAATCATCGAGAGAAGTCATTGTTTACAAAAGCTGTTACGCCCTAATTCCAGCTCTATCAAGTACTGTTTATTTTCTTTACTTCTTCGTTGTTTTCGTTCTTCATCCTGCTTTATTTCCATTGCCTTGTTTTCCTCTTCTACGTCTTCACGATTTCTCTAATTTTCCATCGGTGTCGTCTTCTTCGTGTCTCTTCTTCCACTTTTCCGTTCCGCCTTCGGTTCATCCAAACTGTTCGCTTAATCTTCTTCTTCTTATTATTATTCTGCACAATTCTCGTTGTTTCTCCATATTCTTCCATCCGCTATCCGCTTTACGTTCTTCATTAGCTTCACCTTCTTTACCTGACCGTCAATTTTCTAAAGCTTAGCTAACCTTCTTTGATCTTCATCCTGTAACATGTCAGGCATAACATTTGATAACGGCACAAAAGCATTTTTAAACAAACTTTCTAAGGCTTTTTACACGCTAACCAAAGTACGCCCACGCAAACCAACAACATCATCGGATAGGGGCAATCACCTTTCCGAAAGTGGTATTGGTTTCCGTGGGCGTACTTTGGTTAGCGTGTAAAGGGCCCTAGAAAGTTTGTTTACAAATGCTTTTGTGCCGTTATCAAATGTTATGCCTAATGTTTTCCTTCTTCACATTGTAGTATATTCCCCAAATCTAGCAACACGGTCATTACCCGAGTGCTGCGATGCATATTTCATAAAACAAACAAATCAAGTATCAACGTATCATGAGGGCAAAGCACTGTGGTCGCCAACTGCACATATGCTTTGTAAGCAGTTGCGATATTTATTTGTACTTTGTTCTGATCGCACGATGGCACTTCCAGGCAAGTAGGTCACCATGCATGCGTGTACAATTGGATAGCTGAATAAACTCACTCTTGTTTTAGCCTTCTCCTTAGAAACTTTCATTTAATTGAGAGAACAGTCCCTGTTCAGCGTGACCATCGATTTCATAACGCTACAGAAAACTAAAATAAAATCATGATTTCATGATCCATGAACACATAAGAGTGATTTTCGTTTCTGAAATCGTGAACTTGGATCACATGCAATGCTGCAGCTGTCATTTTCAGTTGTTGCTGATTTTATCCTTATAGAGTGCTCGCCGGTGTTTGCTTTCCTACCATCGACAGCGATCCAGCTTTTACAAGTGTTCTCTGGCCGGCACTGCTTTTCGTCAGAGACATCATACTTCTCTCCATTTGTCCGATCGTTGGACTGTCTGACCGTGTGGACACATCAAACCCCACCTACACCAGGGAAGTCTGATGATTCCGGTTGAAACTCCCACTAGAACGCTGGCGACGAATCTTTGACTGAGTCGATGGCAGTCGGGAGAAACTCTTCCCGGAAACGTTCATCAGAATCACGTTCGCTTCGTCTACTTACCACCGTCACCTGTGATTCATCCGAGTCCTCCTCATACTCCAATCTAGTAGAAGTTATTAATAATGTCCTGTCGGAAATTGGACGTGCCTTCCCCGGAGAACGTTCTCGCTCGAAGCTTCGATTCGGTGGCCGAGGCCGTTGCTTATTAGGTTCAGTGTAGTCCTTTTCTGCGAGAATTTGGGAGCAACAAACCGACAGTCATCACAGTTAGGATCTGGGATAGGATACCACTGCTTGTTGTTTTGTTTCTTCGAAACAAAACATGTGAACTGTCAAATTAACCGGGTTGCCAAACATACCATTAAGAAAACAAAAAAAAAATCAGTTTGATGACACTCTCGGTACTGCTGGCACAGCTACGACACACGTAAGGCACACTGAAAAAAAAAATTGGGGCAAAATAAGTGTGTAACGTGGCCACCCCTTGATTTTAATAGAAGATGAATTTATCGAATACAACCAAAATCCGGACCAATTGGAATGAAATTTCAATGATTTTTTTTTGCAATTTTCCAAAACGCGTGTACTCAGTACAGTCCTCTAAAAGGTTAAGAAGCAGTTTTAACTTTTGATTTTTTTCATGAAAAGGTAAATCAATTGCATACATACATTTATTTGTACAACATCACATTTAAGATAAGACATAATCAACAATAGTACGCCACAATACTCGGTTTGCGGCTGCCGCTCTCCATCCTCGGTCATGCCCAATGCTCGCTAGATCACGCTCTACCTGGTCCGCCCATCGTGCTCTCTGTGCTCCACGCCTTCTTGTGCCAACCGGATCAGTACCGAACACCAACTTTGCAGGGTTGTTGTCCGGCATTCTTGCAACATGCCCTGCCCACCGCATCCTTCCGGCTTTGGCCACCTTCTGGATGCTGGGTTCGCCGTAGAGTGCAGCGAGCTCGTGGTTCATTCTTCGCCGCCACTCACCGTTCTCCTGCACACCGCCGAAGATCGTCCTTAGCACACGTCGCTCGAAAACTCCGAGTGCATGCAGGTCCTCCTCGAGCATAGTCCATGTCTCGTGTCCATAGAGGACCACCGGTCTTATTAGCGTTCTGTACATGGTACATTTGGTGCGGGGTGAATCTTTTTTGACCGTAGTTTCTTCTGAAGCCCGTAGTAGGCACGACTTCCACTGATGATGCGCCTTCGTATTTCACGACTCACATTGTTGTCAGCCGTCATTAAGGATCCAAGGTAAACGAATTCCTCCACTACCTCGAAAGTATCCCCGTCTATCGTGACATTACTTCCTAGACGAATCCTGTCATGTTCGGTTCCGTCTACTAGCATGTACTTGGTTTTTGACGCACTCACCACCATTCCGACCCTTCCTGTTTCGTGTTTCAGGCGGGTGTATAGTTCTGCCACCGTTCCAAATGTTCTTGCGATAATGTCCATGTCGTCCGCAAAGCACACAAATTGACCGGATTTCGTGAAAGTCGTACCCCGGCTGTTGAGCCCAGCTCGTCGCACAACTCCTTCTAGAGCGACGTTGAATAGTAGGCATGAGAGTCCGTCACCTTGTCGCAGTCCCCGGCGAGATTCGAATGAACTGGATAGTTCACCCGAAACCCTTACGCAGTTTTGCACACCGTCCATCGTTGCTTTGATCAGTCTGATCAGCTTCCCAGGAAAGCCGTTCTCGTCCATGATTTTCCATAGCTCTGTGCGGTCGATACTGTCGTATGCCACCTTAAAGTCGATGAACAAATGATGCGTTGGGACCTGGTATTCACGGCATTGCTGGAGGATTTGCCGTACGGTGAAGATCTGGTCCGTTGTCGATCGGCAGTCAATGAAGCCGGCTTGATAACTTCCCACGAACTCGGTCATTTTAGGTGATAGACGACGGAAGATGATCTGGGATAGCACTTTGTAGGCGGCATTCAAAATGGTGATCGCTCTGAAGTTCTCACATTCCAAATGGTCGCCTTTCTTGTGAATGGGGCAGATTACCCCCTCCTTCCACTCCTCCGGTAGCTGTTCTGTTTCCCAGATCCTGACTATCATCCGGTGCAGGCAGGTGGCCAACTTTTCTGGGTCCATCTTGATGAGTTCGGCTGCGATACCATCCTTACCAGCTGCTTTGTTGTTTTTGAGCTGCTGAATGGAGTCCTTAACTTCCCTCAGCGTGGGAGTTGGGTCAGTTCTGTCCTCTGCTGCACTGACGTAGTCGTTTCCTCCATTGCGCTGAGTTTCTCGGAACTCCTTTAAAATTTCAGCGATTTCCGTGAAATTTATTGATCTGTCCTGATGTTCTCGGAGCTTCCTACAGTTCTCTCAATTCTCCTGAAACTAATGGAACTGTCCTGAAAACCTTAAATTTTCCAGAAGTTCTTTGGACTTGTGAAGTATCCAAAATATTTATGATGTATACTTAAGTTCACTGGAGTTCGCTGGACCGGGTTTTAGAATTTCAACAGAAGTTATTGAAACCTTCATTAATTTATCGAAACTTACTCAAAAGCCTGAACTTTTCCGACGTTTCAGAACTTCTTAAAAGTTCTTGCAGCTGGTGTGGATCCGCAATCAAAATCTGGAAGCGTGCCTGTAGTTCCGGAAAAGTTGGAAAAACTGGCGGGAGAAGATGGAAGAATCATTCGAGCGAAGGCTGAAGAAGCTTCCAAGGGAAGTCGAAATAAGTTTCCGAGAGGAATCGTAAAATAATTTACGATGTAAGGTGGAAGAAAATTCCAGGGGAAAGTTGGAAGAAAATCCAGGAAGTTAAATAATGTTTAAAAAGTATTTTCCGATACCCCCGGAATTACCAGAAAGAGCCATCGACTGTTTATCGATTCATGGGTAGCCAAACACGGTGAGGATTTTTGAAGATGATTTTTTTTTTAGAATTTGAGACATTCAAAAAGATACAAGTCTTTCACAATGATTTTCTCCAAAATTCGGGCACGGGCAGGCAATAATCATTTTGATTATTTAAAAAAATCGGTATAAATCGGTGTAAAACCTCAAAAATCGGTATTCTGAGGAACCTTATCTGTATATCGGTATCTAGTTCGGGAATCGGTATAAATACCGATAAATCGGTATATCTGGCAACGCTGTGTGGTCCGTAATTACCACGTGGTCCGAAGGGGCTAAATGATGGGAGACATGATGGCTGATAAGCCCTGTCACTTCGAGTTTTCTAGAGCACAAATGTTGGGCACTGTTGCGACATTACTCATGAAATTGTCACTCCTTGTGTACTGCAGCAAACGTAAGGTACCAAATTCATTGCTGTATGTTTTCTGAGAACTGATATTTGTGAGGTCTTGAAATAACGAGGTGATAATGAAATATGGTTTTCACAGCTATCTGAGATAAACTCATCTCATCTAACGTCGTCATGACAAACCATAGAAACGGCATGGACTCCTCGTATGCAGTGCGAACAATAGTTTCGTATCGTTTAATTGAAACACTGACAGCGTGTGTCGTAACGCATCCTGCCGGTCAAAGGGCAGTGCCGTCGTGAGTCCGTGTCAATAATTGAAATACACATAAACTCAATCATACGTGCGGCTGTTTTCCGGTTCCCCTAGTCGCCCTACCGATGGTGCCGAGATGATACTGTGGACATACATGGACGATTGGATAACGCAGTCAACGCCATTGGCATCGTCGTCAGTCCGTCCGAAATGCGATCCGTACCAATTTCACAGCTTTCAAAGTTCGACTTTATCATCACCCGGGAACTGAGTCTCTATCTGTTCCGCGTTGGTTGAATAGGGTTGTTTATTGGGAAAATCGGAACCACATTTCAATTGAACGTACACTTTCCTCTAACGGATTTTTGCATTCGACAGACAATGAGTTGAAATATCCATGAATTTCAAGTATGCGAATTGCGTGACCAAGAAGAACCTATTCAACTTCCTTGTTGTGGCACATGTGCTTCCCATCAACAAGATTAGTCGACAACTACTCCCGAACTCGCGTGGTACCACCAGAGGACCCTTTGGGTGATGGCCATATGCCAACACGTCGCCTACGCTGACACGATGACCGATGTGCTGCGTCTGTCGCGGCTGTTTGTACGAATAAATTGAGTTTGAGGTATTGAGTTTGCCGGTTTTAGTAGATTCCGCGGATAACAGAACATCAATGTGTTGTTTGAAAATTAAATTCACCCGTAAATCAGTGACGAATTTCCGCTCAGCAAATTTCCGTCCAATGCATGTTCCAACGATCAATCGATATGGAAATTCGCTGACACGGCAGTTTTCGGGATCGTAAAATTTTATACAGTGAACCTAACCTTACTGGGAACCGTTACCGAAATGCAATATTCAAATGACCCGTCGTCGTCGCTTTCCAACCCCTGCCTGCTAGAACATGTCACAACATTTACCGAGGTAGCTAGCGACACCATCACGTAGAGACACGTTCATAGAAATAGCAAAGAAAGTTGCCGAAGAAAGCACATTTGAGAGCTATAAATTTTGTTGATTTTCTTCTACTAGGTACTTTGCCCCTCCCGCTTTCTGTCCCTTGCACTGTCGGACGGCTATAATGTGGGTACCTACCTACCGAATGGTGTTGAGATCTGAGAGAGCACCTGAACACCCCCTGCCGGGGCTCTTTGAGTTCGTTCGTGTCGGGAGCACAGTATTTTCTTTTCAATTTTGAATTTTCCACCCGCTTTGAAGCGATGTGTTTCCGGAGTTGGAATGCGCCTTCTGGAGAAAAGAAAAAAAAAAACAGCTTCGTCCTAAAAAGAAGTTTTCGTTTTGCCTTTCGTATGAGCATTTAAGCGAGATTTTTTTTTCTTTCTGGCATGTATGGGATTGTAATAGTTTGAAAGTGAAATAAATTTCTGTCGGATTTTGGTTGTAATGTGACCGCGTTGGTTTTTCTGGTTCAAAGTACATTTCTCGAAATAGATTATTCATGTAAACGAATGTTTGATGCAGGATAGCTTTCTACAAAAAGTGCTAACTTTCGTTATAGAGTATAGTTTGATGAATTACTCAGGCGAACTGGAAAATGCATATTTTTTTAATTGGGGCTGACTTGTGAAGTTCACCACGCGTCACTTCTTCTGCTTCCTGGCCTTTTGTTGTTTGAAGCACGCCTCTAGTGTTGGGAATCGAAAATATTTGACAGTGGTTTGTTTACACTTCTATAGAGAACAACTGGTGCAAGTTTGATCAAAGTACTCAACATAGCGTTGGAAGGTGTGATCAGAAGAGCTGGGATAGACACGAGTGGCACGATATTCAGGAAGTCCATCCACCTCCTTGGCTTCGCCGATGACATTGACATTATGGCACGGAACTTTGAGATGATGGCGGAAACGTACATCAGACTGAAGGCTGAAGCTAGACGGATTGGACTTGCCATCAACGCATCAAAGACAAAATACATGAAAGAAGAGGTTCTAGAGAAGACAATGTTAGCCTCCCACCCCGAGTTCAGATTGACGGTGACGAAATCGAGGTGGTCTATGAGTTCGTGTATTTGGGCTCACTGGTGACCGCCGAAAATGATACCAGCAGAGAAATTCAAAGGCGCATTATGGCTTGGAATCGTGCCTACTTTGAACTCCGGAGGACGCTCCGGTCGAATAAAATTCGCCGCCGGACGAAGTTGACTGTCTACAAGACGCTGATTAGACCGGTGGTCCTCTACGACCACGAGACCTGGACTATGCTCGGGGAGGACCAACGCGCCCTTGGTGTTTTCGAACGGAAGGTGTTGCGTACCATCTACGGTGGAGTGCAGATGGATGACGGAACGTGGAGGAGGCGAATGAACCACGAGTTGCACCAGCTGCTGGGAGAACCATCCATCGTCCACATTGCAAAAATTGGGCGACTACGGTGGGCTGGGCACATCGTAAGAATGCCATGGATCGATCAAGTAGAAGGCGACCTGCGGACCTTTCGTAGACTACGAGGCTGGCGAACTGTGGCCATGGATCGAGTAGAGTGGAGACGACTTCTTCGGACAGCAGAGGACAACAAGGCCTCAGCCTGATTGGTAAGGTAAGTTGATCAAAGTAGTCGATTGCGTTCAGAAATAACGTCAAATGGAGCTTGAAAGAAGAAAAAATATTGTGCACAAACACCTGGAAAATCCCGAGTGGTCTGGTTCCAAGCTGGCTAAAGTGCTGCAGATGCCGAAAACAACAGTTTGTCGAGTGCTCAAAACCTACAAGGAAATCCTGAGTGTGGAATGGAATAAGCGGATCTACGAAAAAACTGGAACCAGGGATCGTCAGCTGCGCAGCAAGGTGTTGAGGTGCGTTAAAGTCAACCCCGGTCTTTCGATTCGATATCTGGCCAGAAGGTACAACAACAACTTTCAAACGGTGCGGAACATCCTTGCCAGGGAAGGATACAAGTCGTACAAAGCCAGTAAACATCCAAACCGGCACATGAAGCAGAATTCCGTGGCCAAAAAGCGCGCAATGCTCTTGTACGACCGTGTTTTGACGAAACACAAGGGCTGCACTTTGATCTATGACGAAACATACGTCAAACTCGATTTTAAGCAGCGTCGAAAAGTGTTACATCGCGTCTAAACGTGGGGACGTGCCGTGAAGATTCAAGCTCTCGAAGAAGGCCATAATTTGGCAAGCAATTTGCAGTTGTGGCCTGAAAACGGAACCATTTGTCACATCCTTGACGATGACATCCCGAGTTTATATCGAAGAATGCATGAAGAAGCGTGTATTGCCGTTCATCCGCAAGCATAGGGGCAAATTCATCTTTTGTCCGTTTGCACTGTGCGCTGATGGGCTCTATCAAGAGGAAGGTTCGAGATTTCGTTTGTACTGTTCGTACTGTAGAGCAACTATTAATGGACTGTTGAATCGGACCAAAAATAAGACACAGAAATTGGCATGTCGAGAGCTTCTTTGCGAGCAGCTGGGCAGCTAGTACAGCAGCTGAAAGTTCCAACCGTGGTATCGATAGGCGTTTGAGAGGAGCGACTCTGGATTTTGCGGACAGCAGCTGGACGTGTACTTGGCCGTTGGGTAAAGTTGATTTGGCGTAAGTGCATGCACCGTAAGCTTGCTCGGATGCATCAGCAAAGGTGTGGAGTTGCACAGTAGCGTTAAGGCCCACGCACATTAGATGCGGATCGGACGCGTTGCGGCAAAGTGACAGCTATATCTATTGTCTAACTGTCAAATTTACGTCAACGCAACGCGGACGGATCTAATTTGGGTGGCCCTTTAGGGAGAAACACACACTGGCTTACTGTGTAGGAGGATAGCTTCAGCAAATCGGAGCTTTCCATTTATCGTTGATGCCGTCGGAAACCTGGTCATCCCATCCACATCCACATGGAGCCATAATTCTTGCAGGAGCATCTTAGCACGAATAACGGCTGGAGCGGTAAGGTAGAGGGGATAAATGCTGGTACTTGCCACTAGGCATTGTCCTGAACCCGAAGAAACCGAACAAGTTGAGGATCATTTGGGATGCAACTGCTACGGTCGATGGTGTTTCACTCAACTCGGCATTGCTGAAGGGTCCTGATTTTCTGACATCTCTTCCGTCGGTCATTGGCAACTTTCGACTGTACCGTTTTGCTCTAACCGGTGACATTAAGGAAATGTTCCATCGGTTCTTCATACGGATTCAGGATCGTCAGTTTCTGAGATTCCTGTTCAGAGACCGTTCAGGTCAAGATCCGGTAATCTACGTCATGGACGTAGCTATCTTCGAGGCTTCGTGCTCGCCAAGCTGCGCTCAGTACATCATAAACTTGAACGCAAAAGAGTTCGAAGCGGATTTCCCACGAGCATCAGCGGCCATTATCCATCGCCATTACGTGGATGATTACCTGGATAGTTTCGGAACTGCCCAACAAACAATTTGAGTTGATCAACAGCTGAATAAGCTATTTTTAAGCTGAAGAAGCTTGTTTTTGCCTGAATAAGCTCTTATTCAACATGCAATGTTTGTTGGGTGTGGAGGAAGCAATGAAGATTGGCAGCGAGGTCAAGAAAATTCACGCCAAAGGAGGGTTTGAGATCCGTAACTTCTTGTCCAACGATCCAGTGATTGCAGCGCAAGTGGGAGATGAATCAACGACAGCGGAGAAGGATATCCAAGCGGAAAAATATGAACGAATCGAGTCAGTATTAGGCATGAAGTGGATACCGAGCAGTGACACCTTTACCTATACGGTTTCCTTGTGAGACAACCTGAAGCATGTTCTGGATGAGTCTCATATCCCAACGAAACGACAAGTCTTGAGCTTCTTCGACCCAATGGAATTAATTGCATTTTTCCTGATCCACGGAAGAATACTGATGCAGGATGTATGGGCGGCAGGTATTGGTTGGGATGATAAAATCAACGAGAAGCTGAGATTGCAGTGGATCAATCTCGTTCCAAACCTGGACACTCTGCGAATCCCGAGATGCTATTTTCCAGACGCTGTTGAGGATACGTATTCATCTTTGCAAGTCCACGTATTCGTAGATGCAAGCAGATCTGCATATGCATGTGCTGCGTATTTCCGGGGCGAAACTACACAGGGTCCTGAGGTTAGTCTTGTAGCAGCGAGATCAAAAGTAGCTCCGTTGAAGATGTTGACTCGAACTTCAAACAGCTGTTCTATGATCACGCCTTCTCAACAGCATCGTAGACATGCACGCTCTCCCTGTAAAGAAGCGTGTACTATGGTCAGATTCCAGCACCGTTCTCGCATGGATTAGCTCAGACCAACGCCGCTATCACTAGTACGTGGGGTTCCGGATCGGGGAGATATTATCCACGACAAATGTCAGCGAATGGAGGAAGATTGGATCGGTATTGAACGTATCGGATGATGCAACCAAATGAGGTTCCGGTCCAAATATCAGCTCTGACAGCCGGTGGTTTCGTGGGCCAGATTTTCTAAGGCAACCGGAAGAATCTTGACCAGGCAGTGATGAACCGACAAATCCCACTGAAGAAGAGTTAGTTGCTTGCAACGTGCATCGTTATGTACCGGAGCCACTGATAAATACAAATAGGTTCAGTAAGTGGACGAAGCTACACAGAACTATGGCGTTCGTGCATCGATTCATCAATAATATTCAGCGGTCGCAGCGGAGAGCGGTACTGGTTCAAGGAGTTCTAACACAGGACGAATTGACACGTGCCGAAAATTCATTGTGGAAACTAGCGCACAACCGGAAGCTCGACATGGAATACGGCCGAAGTCTAGTACAACATACAAGCTGTGGCCGTTCATGGACAAGAATGGAGTGATACGCAAGCGTAACTGATTGGGGAATGCTGAATGGATACCGTACGGAACCAAGTACTCGGTAATTCTGCCCAGCAAGCATCCAATCACATTTCTCCTCGTCGACTCATTCCATCGCCGTTTCCGTCACTGCAATCGTGAAACAGTTGTCAACGAGATAAGGCAGCTCTACGAGATTGTAAAACTGAGATCACTGGTTACGAAAGTCTCGAAAAGCTGTATCCGGTGTAGAGTTCTTCGCGCTTATCCACGCTCGCCGCCGATGGCGCCGCTGCCGAAGGTCCGGCTAACTCCGTATGTACGGCCGTTCACATACGTAGGCGTAGGTTGTTTTGGCCCAGTACTGGCGAAGGTTGGTCACAGCAACGTTAAACGGTGGATAGCCCTGTTCACCTGCTTGACTATCCGCACTGTTCACCTGGAGGTTGTTCACAGTCTATCGAAGGAATCCTGCGTCATGGCTGTAAGAAGATTCATATCACGACGAGGTTCACCGGCTGAGATATTTAACGACAACGGGACGAATTTTCACGGGGTGAACAGGTAAAGGCAGCAATCGGAACTATTTTGGAAGCGCAACGACGGCCGGATGACGAGGTTCTGGAAACGGTGATGATTGAAGCTGGGGCGATGATCAACACGAGACCGCTCACGTACATTCCGTTAGAGTCAACCGATCAGGAAGCCTTGACCCCTAACCATTTTCTCTTGGGGAGCTCAAGTGGAGTGAAACAACGTCCAACGATGTCCGTGGATTATCATGCAACTATGAACAGTGCATGGAAGCTTGCCCAGCACTTGACGGACGCAATATGGAAGCGTTGGATCAAGGAGTACTTGCCGGTGATGTCGAGAAGGTCGAAGTGGTTCGAGGAAGTGAAGGAGATAGCGGAAGGAGATCTGGTGCTGATCGTGGATGATACGGTACGAAATCAGTGGATTATAGGGAAGGTCGATAAGGTCATTCAAGGAAAGGATGGACGGGTTCAGCAAGCGTGGGTGCGGACGGCGAACAGAACATTACGGAGACCAGTGGTAAAGCTGGCGTTACTCGACGTCGTAGATGGTGGTAAACCGGAAGTCGAACATAATGGTTTACGGGCGGGGGAATGTGACGACGAGTATCCCTCGGCGCGTAACGATCGCTAGTTACCACAGGGTAGCTACGCGCATCGATGAGCATTGCCGAACCCGCTGGAACGAAGAAATGTCATCGCGGTTTTACACGGGAAGATCAGGCGAAAGAAACGAAATGTAAACATTAACGTTCTACAAAGGGTCATTATTTGGTTTACTTCTTCTTTTTGAAATATTCTTCGATCATCATTTTCTAAATGCATTGGTAAAATTCACTGGAAGTGCATGTCCCCACGCCAAAACTGCCCATGTTTAATAAATATCAACTTGTATGGTGAGGAAAAGTTAACCATCTCTTTTCCTCCTTCATTTCAATACAACAGCAAATGTGATGTAGCAGACAAAACATTCACACTGCCAGACTGCGCTGTACGCAAGTTTGTTAACACCCCTGAGCGGGAAAGTGAATACCAGGCTACGTGCACTGCTGTCATCAACCCTGTTAGTGTTGAATTCAATCTTCTGTGGGTTTTTAAATTGGACCGGTTAAATGCCTAGAATGGCCGTTTTTTGTTTTATTTACTCAGTTTCAGATATTTATTAACCATTACATCCAACCATCTATGTTAATGAGTCAAACTGCGCAATTGCTTGTTTTAATAAACTTAAATTCATTGCTAGAGGTAATACATCTGGCAACGCTTTTTCAATGATAGTTTTACGATTGCTGGCAAAGCAGTAAAGTTGAAGTGGTTTTCTTGGTGTTCAATTTTGTTCACCAAGAGTTTTGAGAAGCAGTTGTTTTAGGTTTTGTGTATTCAATGGTGTGTTATTGTGCTATGCTTCGAAGAACACAAGTAAGTAAATACAGTGAATCTGTTTTACCCAAGAAGTTTTCGTTCTTAAATCATGAAATACAAGTGTTAAATTTTTGTATTAATATTATGTGAATGTATGTGTAAACCAATGATGATGATTGAAGAATATTTCAAAAAGAAGACGAACACAAATTTACTTACCCTTTGTAGAACCTTAATGGTTGCAGAGATATATAACATAAATAGGTCCATAATAAGTTATTCCACCAATGTTGGTTTAAATCGGAGAGAGTCGATACAACTGGTTTGGTCACTTGAGATGGAATGCCGCTACTGCAACTCTCGTTAAGCGAAATTAGCAGCTTTCATGTGTCAAATACAATCTTTAAAGCCTCTTCTTGTTACTTACAAATATTAAATATCACCATAATATTTTATACGCCAATTGAAAGCAATAGAAATTGTAGTTGTGTTTGACAGAAGAAAAAAAAAAAACGGACGAGACATTGACAGAGAAAAACGATAGATGCTTCGGCTTGGCAATGGACCGAGAGGGATCATGCTGCGATGGAATGGGAAATAAGCATAACCATGACCACTTGTGCATGCAAAGTATTTTTTGTGAATTGTTCACATACTTTCCTTGTCCCTTAGTCCCTCCCCTGAGTCTCCTCCATCCCAGCAGGGACTGGACTATTTGTGTCGCTGCCCGAGTAAAAAATAATTGAATATCGACACGGAAACGTCCATTTCGATGCTAGACGCTTTATTCACGAAAGAAGCTATTTGTATGACTGATAAATTGTAGATGGGTGTGTGTTTCAAAGCTTCAAATTGTAAAGTCACTTTCGAACTTGTAAACGGGTAGCTGTGAGAAATTCATGTGAAATTCCTTTTGGCATTCAAATGTGTCCGGATGTGTTATCCTCTGCAAGGAGTCTCTGTGATGTTGTTTGGTAGTTTGCTGGATTCACTCCTCAGTCTCTCTCTCTCTCTAGCTCTGTTTCCGTCCCTTGGGGGAGTTTGTCTTTTTCCGTGCAATGTGAAACGGTTACACCTGCTACTCGGTGAGAATTGATAATGCAGATAAGCTGACAAGCACGTTCTTCGGACGAAATGGGAACTGGGAACCGTTTTCCAATGCAAACCGGGGTATTATGGCTTGAACGAGCATAAATCTGGGTAGCAGATCGCATTCGAAATTCCTAATCGGTTGCTGAATCTAGGAAACCGAAATGGACACGCTGGCGCAATTTCATTACATTTTAAGTACATTGAATCCGAAAGGAGGCAGCTGGTGTAGTCCGGTACAGAAACCAATAACGAAATAGCCTCGAGTTTCGAAGTTGCCCGGTGAAAGACCACTCGGCGCACATCAAAGTCATGCACAGTTTGCATGCTTCGAATCGGATCCCCCATCTGATGGGAAAATTTATAATTCACCCAAAATTTCCATTCCCACAAGCGTCGAGCGAAATGACAGCAAGGTACTTCCTCACCGAAAAGGCTCCGGCAGCTAGCTCATCATCATATCGTTCGCCGTATCAGCCAGCGAGGCCACCTCTCAACGGACTAATGTTTAGAAATGAGGATATTTGAATAAAATAGATATTTCCCACTCACCCGCCACTTTCGTCGGCAAATACGAATTGCTAAGCCTGCCGAAATGACCACCGCCGACCGACAGACCAGCTGTCATCGTCTGGATGTGTTTCCGGAATTGAATTGTATGGCCCCGGTTCGGACACGCAAGCCCAACTCGACGGTAGTGAAATTTAGATTAGTTCCTAGTTTTGACCTAATGTGAAGACTATCACATCATTATCCCTTCTGTGTTGTTGGTGTTGGCGAGAAGCATTAGGCCAAATGGGAAATACGTGTCATCATCACTGGATGAGCGCTGTCACATATTGACGGTAGATAAGCATGCTGCACGAAATGTTGGTTTCGGAACCTGCTAGAGGTGAGGCTGCATGAATATTGAAGCAACATACTATGAACAAAATGTTCAGTTCCATAGAGCAAATTAATTAATAAAGGCAAAATTAATCTTCTGACGTAGGACTACATCATTGTCGAAGGAATAAAGTAACAACGTCACGAAATATCAACGCACTGACGGCCATGTCAGTTTCTTATTAAATGAGTTTTAATTTTGAGAGACTAATTTCGAACCGTTTGAGCGCTGTGGAGCGAAAATTTCAAATTTTGCATTGAATGTTTTCGGCAACCAAAATTGAAACGTTAATTTCTCTGAACTTTCCCAGCAAAACACTTCGCTGAATGTATTCTACCGACTCCTTAGTCATTGAGCTTCAACCTGATAAAAAAAATTCGACTGAGCAATTAAGTTATCATGAAATATACGCTCAGCTACAAAATGCGACTGATTTCGAGTTGCCGATAATAGAACAGCTGGTTAACACGCAGTTCAAAAGGAAAGGATGCCCCGAGCAGGAACGAATATCTCGATACCTTAAATTGGTATGGATGAGCCTGACATAAGAGGTAAAATACCAAAAAAAAAAAATGTTCCCACAATACCATTCCAATAACAATTTATGATAATGCAAAACCAAAACAATACCACCCTGGTATTCTTTTGGTATCCAAATATCAATTTTTGGTATTTACAAAGTATTTTCCATCTAATTTTTTGGTATTATTCTTTGGTATTTTACCTCTTATGTCATGCTGGTCAATACCAAATTTTGTATCAGCTCAGAATTAGGTATTCATTAGTTATTTTCTCCTGCTCGGGGCCGAAGAAAAAAGGGGCTGTCGGCAATATAGACTGTTCCGTTAATTATAAATACACTTTGTTAGTGAATTAAATAAAACTTGTGTGAAGTTTTAGGCCCTTTTATTTTCAAATGTCATTTTTTATCATGTTTTATTTCACACATAAATTCAATTTGCAGGATTTTATTGAGAGTAGCCGAATTTTCTAACTTTTTCATTCACACTGCTCATTAGCTTTTTCACAGTACCTTCGCCTACTATTTTTACCACTTTATACCAATCTTTCTTGAATTTTTCTACTGTATCCGCTGGTTTAGCAGGGCAATTTGGTGGATTCCTCTCTTTTGGCACATATGTGACTTAATGATTCCAGCGAATCTTTTGAATAGTGTGTGAAGTTTCCTGCTATCTGTCACTTGTGTTTCTCATTAAATTATTCAACTTCACTTGTTGATGGTTTATGTTAGATTGATTTTATTGTTCATGTTTAACTTAGTCTAAACTGGAGGTAATTGAAGTCATTATGTATTTGCTAGCCAATCAGCGATCGATACATAGATCGACCAAGAGAGGGAGAGAAATGATCAAGAGAGAAACCGCGCTGCGGCTTTCCCACGTTTACATGTCGCATGGTGACAACGCCGCTGTGAAACAGGCGTAGTGCATTGGCTTAGTAATTAGATCCTTTCCTCGGAAATTGATTATGCAGTACCTCGACACTTATTGTAGGGTCGATGACTGGCGACAGCTAAGGAATTTCGACTCAGCGGTGGCGCAACAAATGCGATCTGCTGGAAATGAATAGAATTCGATGGCGTCTGTTATGCAGATGCCACAAGTGTGTAACAAGTAGCTTTTCATGTATTTAGTTATTTATTTACACAGAATTCCTAATTATACAAGTTTCCACATTTAAGTATTTTGCATGAACTTTCGTTTTTTACAATTAAGTTCATAAATGTATTCACCACCAAGGAACGTACGTCCCCTTATATGTAGTTACACTTGTCATACAAAAACCAACAAGTCCCAATACGTTCAGCTATTCACTCCATTTGACCCGAATACGCTACCTGTTCGTTAAAGTCCGGGGTTCGAATCCGAACCGTTCTCTCGTATAAAAGAGTAACCGAAAGTAGATTTGAGCAAGATAGTAGATTGAGATTGCATGATAAGGAAAGAGATGTAGCATTGAATGGTTACAGAGAAAGATGATGAAAATTGTCGTTTGAAAGGTCGTTGAATTACTTCGGTAATCTGACGTACTTCCGGCCACGATGACTGTTGAATTCACACCTATCTGAGGGTTTTGAACTTCGACTCGTTCACTTTGACTTGAACCGTGGAAGAGGCGGGAGTGCGAGTAGTTTGTACTTAAGTGTACTTAGTGTCGCGGTGTTTTTCGTGGTATTTCTAGTTAAAAATTTGAGGAGTCTAAAAGGCCGAATTTAAGAGAGTTCGTGGGGCAATACCAGGCAGGATTCATGGGTGCCCGTGCTACCACGGACCAAATTTTTGCGATTCGGCAGGTTTTGCAGAAATGCCGCGAATACAACGTGCCCACACATCATTTGTTCATCGATTTCAAATCCGCATACGACACAATCGATCGAGATCAGCTATGGCAGGCGACGATGGATCGAGTGATGTGCGTTGTTCGAGTATCGGGGACACTCTCGAGTCCCTTTGAATCTCGAAGGGGGTTACCGCAAGGTGATGGACTTTCGTGTCTGCTATTCAACATCGCGTTAGAAGGTGTGATCAGAAGAGCTGGGATAGACACGAGTGGCACGATCTTCAGGAAGTTCATCCAGCTTCTTGGCTTCGCTGATGACATTGATATCATGGCACGGAACTTTGAGACGATGCCGGAAACGTACATCAGACTGAAGGCTGAAGCTAGGCGGATTGGATTTGCCATCAACGCATCAAAGACAAAATACATGAAAGGAAGAGGGTCTAGGGAAGACAATGTTAGCCTCCCACCACGAATTCAGATTGACGGTGACGAAATTGAGGTGGTCGATGAGTTTGTGTATTTTGGCTCACTGGTGACCGCCGAAAATGATACCAGCAGAGAAATTCAAAGACGCGATGGGCTGGGCACGTCGTAAGAATGCCGCACGACGACCCAGTGAAAATGGTTCTAGAAAGCGACAGGAACAAGAAGAAGAGGCGCGTAGCGGGCAAGGTGGATCGACCAAGTAGAAGGCGACCTGCGGACCCTTCGCAGACTACGAGGTTGGCGAAGTGTGGCCATGGATCGAGTAGAGTGGAGACGGCTTCTTCGGACAGCAGAGGACAACAAGGCCTTAGTCTGATTGCTTGGCTTGAAAAGGCCGAATTTAATGTTACATTTCTCGTTCCTTTCCGTTAGCCTATAGAGTGCGAACTTTAGTTTAAAAGTTACGTCCAGTCAACTATTATGTGTGCAAAGTTCGTGGAAAGGTAAGGTGAATAGTGTCTTTTGTGTGGAGATGTAACGGCTTTTTGTGTGGGATCGTTTTGTGCAGATTTGAGTTTGCACCGCATCACTTCTAGCGATAGATGGCTTTGCTCGGCACACCGCATCCAAGGAATTAAATCGCGCTCTCTAGACCCCACGCTTAAACTTCAAGGGGGAGAATTCGGAAGGGAGACACCGTTTAACTGTTCTCCGGCAGAGCGTTGGCCAAGTACGCCAATGTCAACCACGTGAACCCACGTACATTATTCGTCTTCGACGATCCCCTCGTTGACATTTGCGCAACCGGCAGTCGGCGCTAGTTTCAGTACCAATTCGAGGGTACGATTGGGAATTTCCGCACCATATCAGTCTGGGGTGCAATGTGCAACACCAACACCGTTTGAATAGGCTGCTACTTTGCCGACTTCACTCCGATAAAGGGATGCTTCTGTGCCGACACGGAAGAAGCAACGACGACAATGACTACCGTGAGTAAATGAAACGCATGCGAATCTCCACACACACAAACACACGAGCTCGAAGAAAATTAACTAGCTAGGCTAGCAATCGCTAGAATCAGGTCAGGAAACCGCACACACGATTAGGGAGAGCTAGCAAACAAATGAACAAATGGGAAAGGAACAAGTGCCATGAATAAACCTAGGTTAGGAACACGAATAAATCATAAATGATTTCCGTTATTTAGCCATGAAATAAATGTTGCTTTCGTAAAGTAAAGCTTTCCCCGTAATGTTAATTTTTGTTGGTTAGATTCTTCACGTTTTGGTTCTTTTATTTCGCGTTATTTTTTTGTAGTATTTTTTTTTTTGTAGTTGAATTTACTCCAAGTTGGACTGCCTGGGAAAACAGTCTCCACACTCACGTGTCAGGATCGGGGGCGGAAATCTGAAAGGGAAAGTTCCTCCAGTGATGATAAATGTGAGCGGGGTTATTGTGTTACGGTAGAACGACGGTTAGCTTCAACTTTCGCTTAGGACCGTTCGAAGCGGCCTCTGTTTGTGAGGATCTCAATCCCTCATGGAATTTCAGTCTGTTGAATCGCTCTTAAACTAAATTTCGGTCTCTTCCATTCAGAAACCCGCCCTGAGGTTGGGTTTCTTGCCGGGAAAATCAAACCTTGACGAGTGGTCCTCTTCGGAGGTCTTAGAGGTTTTAGAGATAGGAGGCGTATTCGGTGGTCGAGATCTCGCAGACTGCGAGGCGTGCGTTACAAGTGGCAGGTAGCAAGATCAGGTCAAAAAATCATTGGCGTAGCGAATGGGGGTGCCAAGGGGGCCAGGCCAGGCCAGTAGCCCCTCATAATTTTTAGTTTTTTTACGCCCCGGTATTTTGCCATCATTCAGCTTGTCAAGTTCGATGTTACTATTTAACAGCGATTAATATAATTGAACCACAACCAAAGATTTTTTTAAATCCTTTAAGTTGACTACTTTTTTTATGTTCTGGAATAGAAGAAACAATTTTGAGAAATTATAGTATATCGATATTTAATCGATAGAATGAGCCACTTTAAGAAATTGAAGAAACTTAGTAGAAATTCTTAGTAGAACTTCAAAAGGAACTTGGGAAAGTTCTGAAAACTGTGTGGAATTGGAAAATTTATTTAAGTTGTAAGAGCTTCGTAGAAGTTAAAGGAGCATTATTTTATTTCAGAGAAACTCAATAATGATCGGGAACCTCTATATAATATAAGGGCACTTTTTTGAAGTCTCATGGACTTGGGATAGGTGTGGAAATTATGAACAAATTTAAGAAATTTCGCTCATGAAACTTCGTGGAAAATCAGCGAGAAACGTAGAAGTGCAGCAAACTTTTTAGATGTTTTGCGAATTTTGTAGGGTTTTGAGAAACTGCGTAAAATTTCATATAAGTGTAAGGAATTTTGAAGAAGTTCAGGAAATTTCGTAGAAGATCTAAAAATAGTCCAATAAACTTCTAAGATCTGCAGGGATTCTTGCTTCAGCTTAGGAAATTTCTTTGCAGTTTGTGACAGCTCTTACTTCAAAAAAGCTCCTTGAACTTGTTGGGGGGGTTTGAGAACTCTGTTAAATTTCAAGGAACTTTTCAGATGTTCAAGAATATTTGTAGATGATAGTTTTCTTTCCAGAAGTGCAAGGATGTTCAGAGATCTTCGTAGAGATGGAAAAAATATGAAATTTGGAATAAATTCAGGGAACTTCGTAGAAGTTGGGGAAAATTTGTAAAACTTAAGGGAGTATTGTAGATGTTCAGGAAACGTTGCATGATGCATTCTGACATCTTTCCTAGACAGCAGGGAAAATATCTCCATATAGACGAGATATTAGTAAAGTTCTTTGGATATTTTTCCAAGACTTCAGCTGGATCATGTTCTGAGGTTCTAGAACCAATTCAAACATTCTTTCAAGACTACAGTCAACTGTAGGTTGTTCAAGAAAGTATTCAAAAGTTTACCTTGAATTTGAATCTGAATCTTGAATGATGAATCTACATTTTATGGACATGTTTCTACATTCTCTATATGGAAGACCCGTGCCTTGGTAATTTAGCTATTAGTCATTCCATAGCAAAACGATATAGTGGTTATCATAATTTCGTTAAAATTTGTAGTTTTGTTCCTTATCGCAAAATATTTGATTCGTACCTTTTATTTTTAGGGTGACCATTTCCATGTTAATATGGTCCAAGAAAATGATTTTCAATTTTTTCAATTTTTTTTGAACTACTGGGCTGATTTTGAAGATAAACATATTTAATGAAAGCTTTTAATTTTTTATAAAAACTTATAGTTATATTAGGAAATTACGATTTGGTATTGCAAAATATTGATTGTACTTGATTTTTAACGTTTAATTTATATAAAATTACAGCCTAGGAAGGATCTTGCAATTTTATCTTAGTCTTAGAATTATGACAATTGATCAAATTTCGTTGACTTTAATTTAAATTTGCATTCGAAAAATTTATGCCAAGAAAGATATCAATTTTTTTAGTTACAAAATCTTTAAAACATATGGATGTGGGATCTCAAAACTATTTTTATTTTAACATTCATAATATTAAGAATTGTGCATGGACATTAGACTGATGCAAAATTTGAAATTTTCGCTCCACAGTGTTCAAACGGTTTCAAATCGGGTCCTGATTAGCCTCCGAAAGTTTAAACTCATTTGATAAGAAACTGACTAGGCACAAACCAAAACTTTTTGTTCATTGTCTTCTAGCCTTTTTACATATTGTACTGCTAACAAATTCTATTGCTATTCTTATGGAAATTTTTATCAGCTACAACTTTGCAGAAAATCGTTTTTCAGCCAAACGTCAAATTAAATAGTTATTAATTGTTTAAGAGATTGATAATCTTATGGCAAGATTAAGCAACTGTATTGTGGGCAACACTGTATACTGCAGTGTGACATAGTAGCCATGATTTTTGTCCTCTATACTACGCACCATAAACACCAATGTTGCCTGCTGAACAGTGGATTGAGCATAATCATAAGACATCAGTGACTTGAATCATTAATTATTATTGTTCCTTATATTTTATCGAAAAGTGGTCTTCAACAAAGTTGTACCTGAGAAAGAAGCTATCATTTTCTAAAGTAGAGTGAACTGGTGAATTTTGAGATCGATATGAACTGAAATTATGGTTTCTCCATAGTAATTCCTATATAAACTTCAAATGGTTTGTGCCAAGTCAGTTTCTCTCAAATTTTGGGAGGCTAATCAGGGCCCAATTTGGAACCGTTTGAGCACTATGGAGCGGAAATTTCAAATTTTCCATCAGTCCAATCGACAGATATCTTGAACATTTTCATAAGTCCTATATGAATTATATTTATTTTGTGTGCACTTTAATTTAATTTTGCTTCCTATATCTGTGATTTAACTGATGATGAAATATTCAAAACCTAAAAAAAGCTAGTTACAAAATTCATGGAATTACCTGACTCTAAGAACTTTCATAAGTTTTAGATACTTTAATTTATGAGAACCGGACGCTATGTGATTTAATTACAAAAAGCATGAACAAACGATCATTGGTTGTTCAAAATTAATAAGCTTTTAAGGCTCTCACATCGAGGTCTTATTCTTGGTTATGAAATGAATATACTCAAATTTATGTTTTAACCATTAAAATAATAGTAAGCCTTAAATTCTTGGTCACAGAAAAAAATTACCCAAAAACAGGTTGCCTTCACGCAATTTGATTGAATAACATCATCGCGCAACAGCCCCCCCCCCCTAGGCCCCCTCCAGATAAATTTTCTAGCTACGCCAATGCAAAACATTGCAGGTTTGTCATGCTGCCAGATGAAGGGTAGTAATATGTTTAGCAGACATTCCATTCATAAATGGTCGAGAAATTTTTCCACCCTGGCATATCACCTACCAAACCATGACCTTCTTGCTAAATTTTTCGGTGTAAATGTCTTTGACCAAATCAGGAGCATCATTTTCTTAGGGCGAAGTGTGGAACCAACCGGTGGAAACTAACGATTTTAAATTGGCTCACACTGGACTAGCCTATCGGTCCCAAGTAAATCGATTAACGTACTCCATTCTAGTCGAAATTTTAGTACTGCACTATGTTTGTTTTTGATTCGCTATGAAAGTTTGACAGATAAAGTGCATCTATTAGCTTGGGACCGATTTTTTGACGTAGGACTACGTTTGTGATTTCTATATGGGGGTGCACTTTGTGAAAACCGAAAATGAAACATGTAACAAAATTATGAAAGATTTTGAACGTTAATAACTCAGTTGCCCCTGGACCAATTTCAATAATTTTATCACCAATTGATCAGCAATATTTTTACGCATCTGTTAAATTTAAGACCTTATCGTTTTTCAAAATGTCACTATTAAATATTGCAACTGTTGCTATGATAATTAAAATTATTACCGATTGCCTGCGAAAAGCGATTTCCCTAACACAGATTTCAAAGTTGAATTCCATCCGGTCTCACCATACGGTGTTTATTCAATCATCGCTTGGTGAGTGGTGGTGTTCTCCAATACACAACGAAAGGCTCCCCGCAAGCAGTTCGCTATCAAGGCTGATCGGATTCAGTTCCAATCACCGTTTGTGATGGTGTCCGGTCGTCGTCATTCGTCACATGCTTTCGGCGCGTGGCGTTAAACATTGTTGTCCAGTACACAACGAAAGGCTGCCTGCAAGCAGCGAGCTGCAGCACGCATGAGCATACATAGAAGGAGGAAGTAGCTCTTCATGAGTTGCTGTGGGCCGTCTATGCCAAGCGCGTCTCCCTCATTCCAAACAACATACAGCTCACCAGCCTCATCTGTGTTTAACAGCTCAGCATTACTCAACCATCACGACAAAACGGCCATTTTCTGGACCACCATAAATTTGTAAAAGAGTATTTTTTGGAAATTTGTCAAGGTCATCAATGGGATGTCAGTTTCCAAGATAGAGCTGAAAGGCGTAACAGCTTTTGTAAACAATGACTTCTTTCGATGATGTCTTGAAAGTCAAGGCTCACCCACGCGAATCAACATCACCATCAGGTAGGGTAAGAGTTCCCCTACCCGATAGTTATAGCTTTTCGTGAGTCGCTGTAGGCCATCTATGTCAAGCGCGTCATTCTTTTCTCCCTATGTTGGGGACATAATACCACTGCGACCATTACTTTGATCTATTGTGGTGTATCCTCTTTTTATTTATGTCATAACGTTGTGGTAAGCCACTATTGTTTGAGTAACTACCACTACTGTTGTAAGCAATTATCCCAACCAGGTAATACATTCCTTATGAAGCGCCTCATACTAAAGAGTATAAACAGAGAGAACCCCGCTCAAATTTCTATTCCTACACAAAATACAAGCTCAGTAGCTGCAGGTCACAAATAAGATTTATTATATAAGACCACGTAGTCCTACGTTACCATTGCGTACAACCCCATAAGGCTGTCCTTTGTAGTTTTTTTCTTCCTATATTTAGGAGATTTTTATCTGTAAATAGGCTAGTTCATCTCCGAAACTTGGGACCGAAGCTAGTACCAGAGCCGAGCCAAAAAGCTGAGCACGTTTCTTCGGGACCTTTTGGTCTTAGAGTCACCTCTATGGTAGAACTGCGGTCCTGGCTGAGACTGATAATCGAGTTTCACGTATGTCTTATCATCCATGATTCCGATTTTTTCCTCAGCATTGATTCGTACAGCTTCCGAGCTCTCGTCTTCACAAATGCAGCCTGCTTTTTGCTTCGTTTTGGTTGATTATGCTTCCTTCATGGCATTTGTTGCCGAAGTACCGATCTTCTTCGCCACATCTCGCACTGATGCTGATGAATGCTGCTTAAAAAGATCTCTTATCTTCCGCTCGGTTGCAAGGTCAACGGGGCCAGGTTTTCTTCCACGCCTCGGAGAATCTTCGAAAGTGAACGATTCTTCATACTTCCGTAATGTGGTTTGTACTGCTCCTAGGCGAGTAAGAGAGGTGACACAGTCGGATGAAGTGTTAGTTTGTTTACTAAAATGAACCATGCCCATTTTGTTATGGCAAGTTTGCTATAAGAAATGCTCCTCGTGTTTATTAGCGAAATTCACATCAAAGATTGATTAATTACGTAGGAAATCAGTTTGGCACGGCATTTGTGACCAGCATACACCTTCCGGTCGTATGAAACAGGCCAAAAACTGTCCAAATCCGCAGATAAAAATTTTTGTTTTGCTTTTCTGTATGGCAAAATAGTGAACTTTTCGTGAACATTAACTGCAAAGAACTCACCAACACTGAAAGACCGTGAGTTCCTGCCCACCTATCTTAAAGATATCTCGGTTCTGCTCCAACTCTCACACCCGGAGAGTAAAATTATTGACTGCCTAGGCTGAGTGTAAAAGCACTGCACTATTCAATCCATTGCTCTGTGCAGACCGTTTTTACCAAACGGTAAAGGACGAGGCAATGAAAAGCCAACAAAAACACCGCTTGCCTTCGCTCACACAGCATGTAATTGAGTCATTTTTCCATATAAAATGTACGTTCAGTCATTCAAAACAAATATTGGGTACCATCACGGCAGAATGAACGTGTTGACTGAGCTACTGACTGAGTGCTCGGCTGTCAATGACTCGTTTACCTCTCAATCATTCAGACTCTCACGAGGCAGTGAATGATGAGGCAGATGGCAGTTCATATTCATATCAAAATGACTCAATGAACCTGACTGTTTTGCGCACTGGTCACACCCTCACGGTACACCATTTGTGCACAATCCGTTTTCTTTGTTCAGGAGTAAGGGAACGTATTTTCACATTTCCTTGCAAAGATTCAAACAAACTGACCACACGTTTTAGAGCACGATGTAAACATCAGGATGCAGCCAGAAATTGTTAAATTAATTAAATTTAAATGTTAAATTAAAATGACGATTCATCGTTAGTGTATTTATAATTATCGGAACGGTCTTTAGTCACACTCACCTGAGAAGTTGACAATGCTGTCGATTTGAATGGATAGTGATGATAAATGTTAACAAACAAACACACGTCATATGTACACACCAAATTTTGAAATCCTGTTCCAGCAAAATGAATTGCTGAATCGCGTCCAGCAAAACAAACTTTAACCGAAAAATCAGTAATATAAAATATTTTGCTGACCGTTCGACTAAACTGTATGAAACGTCAAAATCAGGCCAAAATCTATCGTTCGCACCTTCACGGTTTATGATTATTTTTATGATCAATGTGTTGGACTCACAAAATAGCATAGAAATTATATAAAAAGAGCTTTTGTCATGAAGTAAGTATACTATACTACCTTAGCAACCTGAATTAGCTTGAAAAACTTTCGTTTTTCTCTGAAATATACAGTTTTCTTCATTCGTAAACTTACCCAGGAGTCTCCTGAATAAAAAACAACAACTACAACAACAATAGCTCACCTAGAATGGACCATCATAGCTTTTTCAAGACATGATTTTTTTTAAGAAATGCAGTCACATTTAATAAATTACTATGTACAACTACATGGAAGTGTAAAAAATATTTATTCCAACAATGAGATGCCTCTTTAAAAAAACAACAATAAAGATTTGCTACTCTGCCAGCAAAATGATTGATCATCCGTTTTGCTGGATAGTCAGTAAAGTGCTGTCAATTTGCTGGTCGTCCAGTAACACTATTTTGTTGCATGGATTGCTGAACTTTCAGCTCGGAAAAATCCAGCAAAATATGGTTTCCAGCGACAAAAAATGAGTGTGTATGCGTGATGCTGAAAAAAAAAAATCAAATAGAAGCACGAGAATGCGGAAATTCTTTTATATGCAGAATTTAAAGGGTGTTTTCTGAGGATAATTTCAGAAGAATACTGAGGAAGATTAAACAATAAATTCAAAGCTATAAAAGAATCAAAGCAATCGTATTCTGTTTATGATAAAACCAAAATTGAGGAGAAGAAGAGAAAAAAAAATCAGAGGAGAATTTTAATGATTTCTGAGGAGAGTGTTGAGTTCAAAGATAATTTTAAAGGAATCTAATTGTCAAAAAAATTGTGAATACATTTGAAGAAGGATTCTGGCAAACATACTGTTGCATATTGAAACTTCTATAATAATATTTTTAAGGAGATTCCTCTGGATGCTCCTTTTAGAATCATAAGAAGCTTCTTTTAGTTAGACGCTTATTCTAGAAGTTTATTCTAGACTCTTGCTCCTCTGGCTAAAAAAATAAATAAAAGGGTTGTGTCCTAGACACGACCGCAGTATGACGTAGAATCACGCAAAATTGATGTTTGTCATGCATTTTTGACTATTATACTTATTATTATGAATAAGGCGGGGCAGAACGTATCTTTTGTGCAGAATATGGAAAAAAGGATGGACTTTGGATGTTAATCTAATTGCATATATAGAGGTACCAGATATGTTTTACAGTCAGTTGTTGGTAATTCATCGAATGTATGTCTCCTCTTAAGCAATTTTTTTTTTGAAAATTTTGGATCTGCGTCTAGAAAATTGTTTTTACTTTTAAGAGGCTGTTCATAAACTACGTAGACAGAGTTTGAGGGGGGAGGGGGGTTGGCAATTATCCACAATGTCTACGCAGAGGGAGGGGGGGTTAAGAATCCCAAAAACTGTCTACGTAGTTAATGAACAGCCCCTAATTGTGGTTTGCTTAAAATTTATTTCCCGGAAAAAAGTGATCGTCAAAGTCCATGTCTTTTTCGGGTTGTTGTTGGGGAGGAGGGGGTTTTACATATATAATTTTCCAAGGCTCATTCCTCATTGGTGTGGTCATGGTCACGCCGTGATCCACCTTTAGCCGCTGTCTTGGTCCTGCTTGCTGCAGGACCTAGTGCCACGCCGTCCGAAGCGGTAATGAGCAGAGGCAGTAGTAGTAAAATTATGTTTATTTCTGTTGATTATGGTAGTACATTGATTTATCATTTTAATTGATTAGCCTATTTGGCTCTTCATCTTTGTTTAATTTGATATTCTAATTTAATATTTGCGTTTTTCAACTAGTTTACAGAATATCCCTTTGGGGATGTGTTTTATTTGAATTGAAAAAAGTGATAACCTACCTAACTACGAGTATAACTTAACCTAACGTGCTAGATCACGTATGATCTGATGATTTGATCTCAGACAGGTGTCTCTGAACCTTTTCAGGATGAATTCTTTCCGTTCTTCTAATGTTTGAATTCAAGCCAGGAAGTGGATCTCAGAATTTCTAGTCCGCGGGGGACTGTTTAGGTCCATCCTAAAGATCTTGTTCAGGATCCTTTGGAGTTTAAGGTGATGGAATTTTGCGCAACTCTCCCAGATTGGCATACCGTACTCGATTACAGGAAGGATGATTTGTTTGTAGACAGCAAGCTTATTTTTCAGGGACAGGGTTGACTTCCTGTTGATAAGTGGATACAACGATCTTATCAAGATGTTGCACTTGGTTTTTGTTTTGTCAACGTGCTCCCTGAAAAGAAGCTTGCTGTCTAGTGTTAGCCCGAGGTACACGACCTCTTTGGACCATTCCACCACTGTGCCGTTCAGGCAGATCTTGTTATTCTCCGACGGAACAATTTAGGAGATTTAAAATGTGACCTGGGTCTTTGCCGCGTTAATACGGATCTTCCAGCTGTTGAAATATTCAGACAGAACGTCCAGGCCTCTCTGAAGTTTAACAGTCAGAGCTCCGATGACCCTACCCTTGTAGACGATGGATGTGTCATCTGCGAACAGAGACAACGATCCACCATCAGGGAGAGCCGGCATATCGGAGGTGAACAGGTTGAATAAGATGGGGCCAAGGATGCTTCCTTGTGGAACCCCGGCACCGATGTTGAAAGCATCCGATGAGATGCCATTCAGAGAGACTCGGAACGTCCTGTCTGATAGATAGTTGTTTATGATCTTCACTAGGAAGATTGGAAGACCGTACTGCTGCAATTTGAACACCAGGCCATCATGCCAGACATTGTCGAATGCTTTTTCAACGTCCAACAACGCCATGGCAGATGTTTTCGAAACAGACTTGTTCCGTCTGAGAATGTTTGTTACTCGAGTCAGCTGGTGGACGGTCGAACGACCTTTCCGAAAACCAAACTGTTCCTCGAGTAACAAATTGTTTTCATCGGCAGATGTTAGGAGCCGGTGGTACAGTGCTCTTTCGAACAGTTTTGATAACCCTGAGAGAAGGCTGATTGGTCGATAACTTGAAGGAGAGGACGGATCCTTCCCAGGTTTCCGGATGGGTATGACTTTAGCTGACTTCCAACACGAGGGGAAGTAGCCAAGTCTGAGGCACTGATTATTTAAAATCAGTGCCAGATGGTTGTAGAATCTGGAACTCAAGTGTTTGAGTTCCAGATTCAGGATGTTGTTGAAACCTGGGGCCTTCATGTTTTTAGATGATTTGATATAGGCCAACAGTTGGTCAGCCATAATCTCGGATTCCTCTGGAAAAATGTTAGGAATTTGAAGAAGATTGGTTGCATTTTCAGCATCCTCAGATTCATGAGGGCTGACGATGTTTTGTCCGAGATTATGGGAGCTGACGAAGTGTTGACCTATCGCGGCAGCCTTCTCTTCAGGAGTTATCAGATGAACCACTGGGTCGCCGGGACGATCCAGTAGGTTCAGTGGGGGAATGGGTCTTGACTTGTTTTTAAGAATTTTTGCAAGTTTCCAGAAGGGCTTAGCACAATCTGGGAGAGAGCGGATCTTACTAGCAAAATCGTTATTTCTGAGATCCACCATCCTGGCCTGAATGATCTTTGTTAATCGATTACTATTGGTCTTCAAGTTAGGCAGGCCAGAACGCTGGTACTGCCTACCAATGGTGTTACGGAGTCTAATGAGATCTTTGGTAGGGCTGTCAAGGTTCAGAGTGTTACTCACCTGTCTGGATACTGGCACGTGTTGTTCCCTGGTCCGGGAAATCGCCTCCTCGATGGTTTGTAGACACCTGTCAACATCTTCCGACGTCCCCGGTTGGACATCGTAGTCGATGGTTGTGTCGACGCAGTGTTGGTATTGCGCCCACTTGACTCGATGGTTGTTGCGCCGGAAAGCTTCGAATCGGTTTACCGAGGATCCAACTTCGGCCACCACCGGGTAGTGGTCCGAGCTCAGCTCCTGGAATGCCACAGGTTGCGAGACGTTGTGTCCCATGTTGCTTACGAAGATGTCGATGGTCGCATGGACCCCAGACCGACTCAACCGGGTGGGAAAGTCCGGGGCCAAGATGGTATAGTGGCCCTCTTGCAGGTCTTCATTGAGGATGATGTCGTTTCTATTGCTCCGACCGTTGCCCTAAGCTTGGTGTTTTGCGTTCAGTTCGCCAGCGATGATAAAGTTCCCGCTCCTCCGGGTGAGTTTGATGATGTCTTTCCGGAGGGCCACTGACGACCCGTCCCTGATGTTGGTTTGCTTGGGACAGTAGGCCGCGATGATGGTGAGCAGTAGGCCGAAGTGATGTGCTCACCTCCACTCCGATGGCTTCAATTGTTTTCAGCTGGAAGTTTGGTAGCAGCTGGCAACTGATGTTCCGTCTTGCAGCGATGGCCACTCCTCCACCTCCAGAGCAGGTGCGATCAAGTCTGACGAGCCGGAAGTCGGAAAGGAATACGTTCAGTTCGGGCTTCAGATGCGTCTCGGTGATGATAGCAATGTCGACCTCCTTGGTGTTGAGGAAATCGAATAGCTCTCTATGCTTGTTCGTCAGTGAGCAAGCGTTCCAATTTGCAATTTTTATAGCTTCACGGTCCATACTTGGTGACGAGTGACAAGGCAGCATGAAGCTGTTCAGATCGAGTCTTGCAGGAACGCATGATGATGATGACCTCGGCCACGAGCGTCACAATTTCCTCCGAGGTAAACGGAGAATCGTCGACAGATTCACCTGAGACAGCACCAACGTATGATAAACCAGGGTCGGTGGATGAACCTGGAATTGGCTGGGCCGCAGCAACAGACGATGCTGAACTGTCCGACCTTTGGGAACCATTTGGATACTCGCGGGATTGGTTTGTTGGTTGCTGAGCGGAAGCGGGGCTAGGTTCGGAACATGTCGACGGGGCTGGAGAGCTGGGTACTGGACTTCCGTTAGTACAGGAGGCGAACGATGATTACGAAGGCGACCGAGCTGGTTGTTGATTGTGGCCTTCCGACGGATATTAATGAACTCCCCTCGCTTGGGACATCCGCGATTGGAGTCTTGGTGGTTTCCACCGCAGTTGACACACGTTGGCTCGATGTCATCGACTTGCTCACAGGACACAGTTGAGTGAGTTCCAGCACACTTGCCGCAGTTTGTCTTCATGTGGCAGTTTTTGGTGCCATGGCCATATGAGAGGCAGTTCATACACTGCCTTACATCACGATGTTGGGGTTTGTAATGCTCCCAACTGATGATGACCTGAAACAGGCCCCGGATTTTGGATCTCAGAGCCGCAAGACTGGTGGATCCCTTCCTGAAATGCACCAGGAACAACTGATCACGGAAGCTGGTGTTTTTGTTGGGACGCCGGTTCATCTGGAACACGGCCTCAGGTTGGAGCACAAGCCGCTCCAGCTCGGACTTCACCGTAGCAGCCTCGAACGATGGTAATCCACGCAAAACCACCTTCAGTGGCTTGCTCGATGGCAGATCATGCGTGAAGAAGTACACGTTGTTGTTCTTCAGGAAACTTCCTATTTGTTTGTACTCCTCCAGGCTGGAGCACATGATTTTGGTACCGATGCTGCAAAGCTTGAAGCGAGGCAGCAGCTTGTGTTTTGCCAGTTCGGCACCCAGCTTGGCAACATCCTTCACCGGCGTGAAAAGCGGGGGAATCCGCTCTCTTGCAGCGATGGGAACGACGTCACCATCGCCATTTTCTTCGGGGAGCACCGCAAACTGGTTGGCTTGCAGTACCCGTTTTCCGGCGTCATCCTGCGACGCGCTGTGCTGGATTACCACCTTCTTTGAAGGGCTCGCTGCTGAATCATTGGTACGTTTACGCACCATTTGTTTCGTGTTGGCAAGTTGCAGTAAACTTGCCAGAACGCGCGAAGGTGGCGACGCTTCCACGGCGCAACGCGACAGCACAAACCGAATCGAAGCGAGAACTCGAGCGAAAAAGAAAACGAACTGAACAGCTCAACAGTCGAGCAAAGAGTGATGAGCAGAGGCAGGAGAGCAGCACTGTTTTATATCTTTTCAGGTTCAAGCAGAATGATGTGCAGCCAAGTGGTATTCATTTATGATGACTGGGTTTTGGAAAAACGTTTAGTTCATGAAAACAGTGATAAAATTATCATTTGCGCATTTTTTCAAAAGTTTTTTGATTAAAAATTGGAAAAGTATTTATGTTAGCTGTTTAACAGTCCTATAGATTGGCGTATTAGGATTTTAATTTCATCTATAACTGACAAAGTTACAAGCGTTTAAAACCTAACACTATTTCACCACACATATTTTTTGATTTGTCCCCCAGTATAGTCGACAAAGACGTAGTTTTACGTCAATAACACGGACAGGACAGTAAATCTGAGTAGCTACACAGTAATTGAGCTATTTTCTAAGGTTTAAGGATCAACATAAAAAAAATAAAATGGTCTAAAATATGAATAATATATGTGTAATTTATCGATCCTTTAATTTCAGTGCGCAAACATGATTAGCTATGGATCAATTTCGTTAGTTTCTGGTTGATTTTTGAACGTTTTATGGATCATATGCAATATTTTTATGGGTAATTCGTACAATTTTAATGCTCATTCTTTAGAAATTGAGCAGTACAATTGTGTTGCTAAATTTGACAGAAAATATGGACCATACTCACATTTTTAGGAAGAATCAGTTGGATGTTTTTTAAGAATATTTTTTTCATTTTTATGGGTCTTTTAATTGACTCTAAATTTTTTAAGCACGCCGTTGTTTATTGGCAATATGATTGAAAATTTTAAAACTACAACACTTCGGAAATTTCGAATTATAAATGTGCTAATTTATTGGCCATTTTCAACCAGCCCGTCAATTTCTGGCAAGCGATGTTATTGATATTACGTACACGTAAAATTCAGCACATTTGTAGTTCTGTGTCATTATTTCAGCTCAGCTAGTTTGTATGAAAATAGGCCTATTATGGTATTTTAAAAGCCACCACTGTAGCTACAAACACGACCACGAATGAGAGACGATTGAACACATGAACGATTCAAAAGGAAAAACTCTTGCTGATTGGGAAAGTTTGAAACTATAAGGTACACATTACACACTAGTCGACTAGTTCTCCCACTTCTACTCTCAAGCACTCTTCAAACCACTCTTCAACTATTATGCCAATTGAAACTTACAACAACAACAACAAATACTACTACTACTACTCTGTTCTAGTGGTTAAGGCTGATGATGGTTGTAAAGTAGCGCCAGCCATCTCGACTCATGGAAAATGTTCTTCGACGGTAAACATGAACATCAATTGACGGTGTGTTTATTAGAAGAAATCAACTTCAGTTTCCATACACCAGGAGAAAAAACTCTCAATGCCACCGGGAGTGACAGTAGCGTCCAAAATTTTGTGTGCGGTGCACATGTAAACGGAACCGGGGCGAAAATTAACTAGGACGATCCAACTTGCCAAAACAACAAATTCCCAACCTACAGCGTCGGGGATAAAGGCAATAGGGTGTCCGGTATGGAAGTCGAACCGGTGTTCACACTAGATTACCACGGGTGGGGTCTAGTTGTGAATCGGATCGATCGGACGGGACGCTATTGACCTTCCTGTTGGCTCCAGGTGCAACGGCTAGAATGTGGATTGTATGGCAGCGATTATCAACAGCAGCAATCGTGTGCTCCAGTGGCAATGGACATGAGGATGAAATTATGCTCGTTTGGTGATGGTTGAATATTAATTTATTTGATGTTTCTCGTTCGGCAGTTACAATAATAGTGATGCGCTGCGCGCGAAATGGTTTGCTTTTATACATTTTTATTCTCTGCATTCGTACCGCTGTGTAAAGTTGACTTCTCGTTCTTGCGTGGAATTGACGATACTGGGAGGAGTCTGCTTCGCTTCACAACAGTGCAAATCGTTATGTAGAGGAGTGTAGGGAAAATTAATACATAGATTAAACGTTCGGAACCGAACATTTTGTAATCTGAGATTGAGTCATCATCTTGAATATTTAAAGTTGGTTTAGGACTTCAAGGAAAACTCCAAATTTGAGCACCATATTCGATAAATTGGGTTGATTCACTTTTGTGTGTGAGTCTTTTTGACAAATCTAGATTTAAATTTCAAAAGGTTCATCGGCTTTCTTTTCCGTTAATAATTCCGCTGTGTTTGACGTGTTTTGCACCTGGAGTCCCCGGAATCTTCTGGAATCTTCTCATTCGGAATCTCATGGAAACTTCATTGGTAGTTGTAGTGAATATAGTAAATCTTCCTTCTTTCCATTATTTAACGTCGGTCTCTGTTCCGCAATCTAGTGCCAATCACCGACGGATATCGATTGCCATCCATTGACGGCAATCGAATGTGCAGGAAGGCAGCTTCCACACCTGCGTAGGATATCGCAACCATTCAACACACATGGGCCGGGACCAACGGCTTTACTTCCCTTCCGAAGGAAGACGTGACCAGAGATTTTTATGCCTCAGAAAAATCCCACCGACCTCGGCTGGGATTGAACCCTGACCCATCGGGATGTTAGAAAGCAGTCACGCTTACCATTACACCACCGGCGCCGGCTAAAATATAGTAAATTTCTGGGTAATATTATTTGGTAGTTTTGAGCTTTTCTGGTGGAAAACCAGTTCAAAATGGCGTGCCAAAATAGCTTGCTTGGATGTGGATCTCTTCTTAAAGATAAAAATTCTAAAAATCTAGGAAATTTAGGGTTGTAACCCAGACTGATTTAGGCAGTTAAGAGCGAAACCAAAAAAGTAATTTGTTCAGAATGCCAAAATAAGCCTTTCCGAAAAAAGTTGGTTTGACCACAGTAAACACCACCTGTTCTGAAATGACCCACATGTATACTAGCGTCGCGTGGTGAGTAAATTCTGAAATACTATCCACCAGTATAAAGGCTTTGACCTCCTTAACAACTTTGCCGAAGACAGTAACTTTCTATTTGGTTAGGATCCTGAGATATTTCATATGCGAGAATTTCACATGTACACTAGCGCTCAGGGTTCTGCATTTTCGAAACAAAGAAAAGAAAATGAACTCTCCGCAAAATCGCTTTATTTCGAGCAATATTATTTTCGTGTAAGTCATCGTGTTTCTTGTTACCGAGTCACGATGAACATTCCCCTTTTCAAACATGACAGGACTATCACTTGTTTCGTTCGTCGAGTGCTTCAGTTCATTTCATTTGAAGCAAAGACTTGTTTCAATTGACGCAATGAATGACTCGAAAACTGATTCCTTCGTTTTTTCCACGTTCACTTCAATTTGGGGCTCATTCGACGTCACGCAGGTATCAAAATATAGTATCCGGATAGCATCCGCACAATATAGGTTACCGATAGGGAAGACATCCAGATTAGGTGTAGTAATAATATATTATTTTATATTAAATGAAAATTAAATTAACGAAGCCATTCTGAACTCCAAGATGGCGGCCATCGGGGTCAGGGAGAGTATCAAATACCCCACAATATTGGTATTTTCGGAACGAGGACGACATGAAGGTGCGGAAAATCGATATTCGACGTTATTTTGGAATCCAAAGTGGCGGCCATAAAGTTTCCTAAAACGTGTCAGATACCCCAAGATATGGGTATGTTCGGAACGGAGACAACGCGTGGCTGCCGAAAATCGATATCCGTTGCTATGTTGGACTCCAATATGGCGGCCATAGGGTTTCAGAAAAGGTGTCAAATACCCTACAACATGGTTAGTTTCAGAACAGGGACAACGCGTAGATGCCAAAAATCGATATCAGATACCACTTTGAAATCCAATATGGCAGCCATCAGGGTTCAAAAAGTATCAAATACCCTACAATATGGGTATTTTTGGAATGATGACAACGTGTAGATGCCGAAAATCGATATTCGATGTCATTTTGGAATCCAATATGGCCGCCATAGGGTTTCACAAAAGGTGTCAAATACCCTAAGATCTGAGTATTTTCGGAATGAAGACCACGCGTGGATGCTGAAAATCGATATTCAATGCCATTTGTAGGCTATTTGACACTTCTTCTTAAATTAGAAGCTACCATCTTGTATTTCAAGATGGCGTCGCACATCGATTTCTGGCTTCTAGATGTTAGTTCGATTCCAAAAAACCCACATTGATCGGTATTTGACAGTATTTCACAGTTTTTCTGAACCAAAGCCGCCATCTTAGGTTTAAAGACGGCGTGACATCAATTTTCGGCATTTACGTCTTATCCCCATCCTGAAAATACGCATATTTTAGGGTATTTGACATTTTCCCGCAAATCAGAAGCCAGCGTTTGGATTACAAAATGGCGTCGGATATCGATTTCCGGCTTCTAGACGTTACCCGGGTTCTAAAAAACGGTCTGTTTGGGTTTTTGATGGATTACAAAATGGCGTCGGATATTGATTTCCAATCTCCAGACGTCACACCGATTCCAAAAATACCCATATTGATGGGACGGCATCAGCATTCCAAAAATACCTATATTGATACACTGAGAAAATTGTGCATATTGTGTTTATGCGCCACACACATAAATTGATTTCACAAATGAAATTTATGTGTGAGACACATAAGAGGCTGTTCATAAACTACGTAGACAGTTTAGGGGGGGGGGGGTTTACAATTATCCACGGCCCATACACATTTTAAAAATTTTGTATGGACAATTGTCTACGCAGGGGGAGGGGGGGGGGTCAAGAATAAAAAAAACTGTCTACGGCATTAATGCGGTATACGATAAAATTTATGTGTGATCACACATAAAGGTTATGGTTAGGGATAAATGATTTTTATTTGGCTGGCAGTTTATGGTGTGTATTGTTTATTTACATATTTTTTTAAAAATTCGGAACATATTTTCCATGCATATTTTCTCAGTGAAATACTTTAAACCAATGTAATGATTCATAACATAACTACAGTCTGCGTTAATATGTTGACTAATACGTAAGGGCTGGAATGATTTGGTACAACATAAACTCTCGTTAGTGACTTTGTCACTACGTTTCGTGGAGAATAGGATGAGGATTTTGATGGTAAATCTGTACTTGATGGTTCTGTTTGTTGTAAAGTTTTGGATGTGTTCTGTGCAGATGTTGAGGAATAATTCGTCACGGTGCGGGGATCAGAAATCGTATTAAAATGTGGCGATGCAGTGATTGCGGGGTCTGGGCGATTTTGGTGGGTGAGTGCATGCTTGTTTACACTTGACACAATAACCGACGTCGCTTCCAACTCTTCCATACTGGCGTTGACCGGTTCTTCAAGTTCCGATAGTCCACTTTGCGAATCATGATGGAGTTCAGGATCTTGTGATTGCTCAGTACACTTCTCCTCGACAGTCACTTCAGCAAATCTGAACACTTTATAGCCCTATGGTAGAAATAATACTTATTTACACCTCGAATCAAGGATGTTTTGTTTATATAGAGAACTTACGTTAATCTCTCTCCAAAAAAATATGCGCCAGAAAAATTTCCTCTGCATTCCACCGCTGATTTCCTTTGCTGGCAGCCTCCTCCAGAATGTTGGTCAGCTCGTCCTTGGTAATGTTTATCAACGATGTTATCTCAAACTGAAAAAAGAAATGTACATAAAAGTATAATAACACTTTACTTTTCCAGTTTTTTCATATATTTACCTTCGAAAACGTGCAGTAATTCGTCGGGTAGAATCAATTCTTCTGGAACAACTTTCGCGAACTTCGCTATATGTTAAGCACATGACGTTTATGAGTGGTTTATAAAATTAATGTGTGTGGCGTTTAATCGAAATTATGTGTGAAATCACACAAAATCTTTGCTGTTTTATCAGTGTAGGTATTTGACAATATTTCCCATTTGTTCTGAAATCGGAAGCCACCATCTTGAATTGGCGTCGCATATCAATTTTCGATTTGTAGACTTCATACCGATTACAAAAATACCAATATTGATGAGTATTTGATTGTATTTTCACTTTTTGTAAATCGGAAGCCGCCATCTTCGATTTCAAAATGGCGTCAGATATCGATTTTCATCCTCTAGACATTATCCCGAATCCAAATGAAAACCGATCGAAAATGGTTCTGTTGAAGTTGACGGGGATCTGCTCGAAGAGAAGACAGAATGACTTTCAATTGAAAGTGATGGTTGAGAGCTTCATTGTCACATGAAGATTTTCGATTAAAAGTGAGTTTGTGGGGCCCTGCTAGCGCTACGTAGAGAGAAAGTTTTGAACTACTGTCCACCAGCAAAAAGGTTATGATTTCCTGAATAACTTTGCCCAGGATAGTAACTTTCTATCTGTACAGGATCTTGAGACATTCCATGTTGTAGCCAATTAAGTCAAATCCCACTTAGTATGGACAGTTTACGCGTTTTCTGATTACTGAAAAAAAAAACACAGTGTGCATTGACTAACTTGAAGCATTTATGCTGGCGATTCTTTTAAGACTTGTTACGTCTTCCTTCGGAAGTTAAGTAAAGCCGTTGGTCCCGGCTCATGTCTGTTGAATGGGTACGATATCCTACGTAGGTGTGGAAGCTGTCTTCCTGCACATTCGATTGCCGCTTAAAATTCCTTTCGAATATGTAAACAGTTAACCATGCCATTGACGTCAACATTGATTTCGGCATCACTGCCAGTCAGATTGCTGTGATCCCTCCATCTTTTTTTAATCCATGATTGCTACTGTCAAATCGACCAATCAGCATCTGGCTCGAATTTGACAGCAAATTGGCTTGAAATCGCTACTCGATTGTCAACTCCCGTCGCAGGTTTGCGTAAGAGAGCTAGGAGTTTCGACAAATTGACGTTTAAATCTTTGAAATAAGCTTGTAAAGCCCTGTAAAGTCTAATCGATCTTAGCAGCTAGGACCTTTTAAGAAGATGTTCATCTAGAAATCAGCAATTGTACACACTAAAACAAATTTAGAAGTTTCTTTAAACATATTCAAACCAAGTTGGCAAATTTCCGTCCATCACTGTTTTAAGCGTTTGGTTTCCCCACAACTCTGGGGGGTGTAATTAGAAGTGGAAGCACAAGTCAGTCAAGTGATTATAATCTAATTGGAAGAAGCTCGTCTGCCGGAATGAATGTATGACGATAGTTCCCTCTTCAGGTTTAATAGGCCCTAATGAAGGGTTTCCGTAAATGGATGCGCGATTATTAGCAAATAAACTTGAACATTGTCTAATCAAATTGCTCGTTGAACCAGCGTAGCACTGGAGCCTTGAGGGAAAACAAACTATTCAGCACACAGCCATTTCCATACCCGAAAATAACCATTCGCCAAATTTGAAAAAGTCAATTCCGTTTGCAAGGCATCTGATCCGCTTGACAGATAAAACTTTTTCAATTTCCTATATCACATTTGTGTGATAAAGTTGCGGCTGTTTCTATGTGAGTGTGTTTGTTTGAGAATCGGGGGCCATCCATATTCAATTACCGAGTGGCCTTTGCTGCTAAAACTACGACGAGGTGGGTCCGATCGAACCGATGAATTCAAATGTGGCGTCTCGATTGCCTCTGGAGAGACTTTCCCGTCGTCCTTTTATTTGTGCCGCTTTTCGAACATTGTGGAGGCAAATGGCAAAAAAGAGACGATGTGGTTTTTTAGCTTTAAAAAGTTTGGCATTTTTGGGGTTAGCCCCAGAAAAGTCACAACTTTGTCATTCTCTGCCCTGAACTACCAGTTTTCTGTCCTCTTTCTCTGCACCTACTAGATACTGCTGCCTGCAGATCAGACATAAAATTTGGGCTCCTCTCACAAAATTAGTTCTGTCTGGTTAGAGGAACTCTTTTCGGTTTTTGGCTTCTTGCGGCGGAGCAGCTGCTGCAGGCTTCCAGAAGTAGGGTTGATTGTCAGCCACTAGTCTAGTGCTTAGCCCTACACACAAGTATGGAGCCGGCTTTGTTGTCATCTCGGCAGATGGGACTTGCAGCAAAAACCGTTTTAGAACAGCATATATGCCTCCACCTACTGCTAGTTTGAGCGTGTGGTGAGTTTTGCAACCTGGTCGAAAATAATTCGCTAATTGTTCTGTGGCTGGAAAGTTTTTCCTTTGAGTTTTAAACTGATTTCTGTCGGGCTTCAACTAACGTTGCTCGAAACTTTTGCAAAACGCTTGTGTGTGTTGAGTAATTTGACAGTTGATAGAATACTTGTTGCTACGTGGCTTGAGATTCTCTTGCACATGTTGTGCACAAATGTGCTCAACGATGTGAGTAATTGCATTGCAGTACTCTTTTGAGAAATTATTTTCAAATACCGCACCGTTCAACAATGCAACACTGTTCTCTATGGTTAGGATCGGTTGTCTCATCTTTAGCTTTACTGGGACTGCACCTCGGATCTCTTCATCAATTACAGCCGCTCAGACGTAATGGTTTATGACAAAGTCGCAGAGAGGGTCGTCATTATTGACATCGCCGTCTCAACCCTGTGGAGCTGAAGGACTTGATCGTAAAACCACCAGCGAAAACGGTTGATCATAGCAAGCTAGCTAAATTTAATTTTCTAAAGCGAAGATTAATAGTGAAAACTAGAGAGGGTGTGGTAAACGACAGGGGCGGAATGGCTGGTTTTGAGCCAAATGAACTGTCAAATCCTGAGTCAATCGAGCAGCGCCTATCTTGATTGCATTGGCAGTGTTGCTAGAAACCGCTTAAGCATAGGTTGCCAAGACAGATTGTTTTGAATCCGCTCCTCTCTTATCTTAGACTCTCTAATTGAAGATTTCATCCTTTGATATTATCCATCACGAGTCTCATGCCTTCAACGTGCGTCTATCTTCAAGCCACTTACTTCGTTGGTTCAACGTAGGAAAGTATTCTCTTACACCAACGGGCCCAACATACTTTGGCCAGCACTTGTGTCCACTTGTAGCTATTTACTCCCAAGCTCTTCAGCTAGTGAAATGGTAATGCTGTCTGTAGGATCCTGTGGGGACTCTTTGAAGACGCTTCACAAACGGAATATTAAAAAGTCACACTCACTGTACACTTTACTAAGGGTTCTTTATTTGCAACCGATCGTAGCTATAGTTCATTCTCGACTGACCTGTTTTCTGCCTCCTCGTTTCATCATAACCTCTCTTAGATATATCCTCTCACTCTCTCATGATTCCTCACTATTCACAACTCTACATCCTTCTCCTACTCTCACCAAAATAAAACATCTCAATAGCAATAATAAGAAAAAAATCAAGTGTATCGTTTCGGTGTTCTCTTTGTTCGAGTAGGACGTTTCTGAGTTGGGCCCCTATGTTCCTTGAAATCGTCATCGTCATCTGGTTTCTTCAATCGCTTCAATGACTGGCGCCGTTGCTCGAGGCCCACTGCATCCTCCATGTTTCTTGGTTGTTTTCCTTCCGTGGATGAGTGGGTGGGTTGCTGTTCCGAGGGTTGACGGGAATCTGTAGATGAATCTGAGAAAGTATTTGATGGGGAAGATGACCACTTTTTTAAGTGGGCCACTGGTCGACGGTACTTCACTCCGTCTTCGTTGGCAATAAGCGTATCATTTCCGGATCGTGCGAGGACCATGAACTTCTCCATTTTGAAATTCGGCTCGAGTTTACCGGATTCGTAGTTCTTCAGCATCACTGTATCTCCGGTCGTTATCTCGGACTCCCTGGCATGCCTACGCTCATCAGCATACAGCTTCCCTTGCATTTTTCTAATTGCATCATTATCTCGAACCTGTTCGTCTCGTCTCCAGTTAGGGTCTGTCCGCAATGACGGCAAGAGATCCTTAACTGGGCGTCCTGTTAACAATTCCAGAGGGGCTTTTCCCGTAACCGAGTGAGGAGTAGTATTGTACATATACACGTATTCCTCAAGAGCCTTCCTCCAATCCGATTTAGTAACTTTGGCAATCCGTAGTGCCTTCAGGATCCCCTGGTTCTGCCGCTCGACTAACCCATTCATCTGGGGCCAATACGGTATGGTTTTAATCAATTCGATGTTTCTGCTACCACAAAAGCTAGAAAATTCTTCACTTGCAAACGGTGGCCCGTTGTCTGAACAAATTTTTTCTGGGTATGTGTGGTCTTTGAAAATTTTCTGAAGTGCGTCAGCTGTTTTGGACGCAGTTGTACCCTTCATCTCTACTACTTGAAGAAACCGACTATAGTAGTCTACTACAACAAGGAATGTACCGCAATCTTGAGCTGACAGAAAGTCGATGGCAATTTCCTGCCAAGCTCGGTCGGGCATTTCTTTACGAATCATCGGTTCGGGCAAGCACTGACTACTAACAGCTGTACATCCAATACACTCTTTGACAGCGCTGCAGACATCACGATCCATACATGGCCACCACATGTACTGTCGAAGATTCCTACGCATAGCAACAATCCCAGGATGTCCACGGTGAGCAATATCCAGTGCTCGCCGTCTTAGTTTTAATGGCACGATTATTCTATCCTCACGTACAACGATGCCGTCTATGAAACCTAACTCTATGCTGAAAGCTTGGTACCGAAACAGATCTTTTGGCCAATTTTGCAACTTCAAGGCTTGAATTACAGTACCCAGTATTAAGTCCCGAGCAGTCTCGTTCCGAATTTCCTCCAAAGTAATAGTCACTGGTGATTCTCCGATTGCACAAAGGAAGTGTTGTGTATTTTCATCAAATGCTGGATCTTGTTTACTACACAAGCGAGATAATACATCAGATATATTTCTCACCCCACGAATGTGCTTTATTTGAAAATCGTAAGGTTGAAGGCGTAGAGCCCAACCTTGGGCTCTTGAGCAGGCGCGTCGTCCGTCTCTGTACTTTCCTTGGAAAATATATTCGAGTGTTTTGTGGTCCGTAAAGATC
Organism: Ochlerotatus camptorhynchus; assembly: GCF_037179485.1. Classification (NCBI taxonomy): domain Eukaryota; kingdom Metazoa; phylum Arthropoda; class Insecta; order Diptera; family Culicidae; genus Ochlerotatus; species Ochlerotatus camptorhynchus. Next base: position 183,141 of record NW_027041253.1, on the reverse strand, counting down.
GTGAATCGAAGCCCAAACAAATACAAATAATACCTCTCCACTGCCCATACAACGGCTAACGCCTCGCGCTGTATCTGTGGATACATTCGTTCGGCATTCGTCAGCCCCTTGGAAGCGAAGCTGATGATTCTAGGTCTGTTTGCATTATCACGTTGAATTAACACTGCCCCTAAACCTACTGGAGAGGCGTCCACGTACAGCTCCGTGATGTCTGTAGGATCATAGAATCCCAACTTTCGTACTTTGTTTGTTAGCTCATGTCGAAGGTCATCAAACGCTGCACGCTGGCTTTCCTCAAAAGCATTAGTTTCCCCGCGAATGAACTTACGTAGTGGTTCTGTACGAGTTGACAAATCTGGTATAAAGTGTCCGCAAAAATTAACAAGTCCTAAGAAGCTTCGAACTTCCTCTTTCGTTTCTGGCATTCGGAAGTTTTTGATTGCTGCAACCTTCTCCTCCGATGGACATATTCCCAGGGCGCTCACTTTAAACCCTAGTATTACCAGCTCCCTTACGCCAAAAACGCACTTTTCAAGATTCAGCTTAGCATTGTTGTTCCTCAAGACGGTTAGGACTTTGTTTAACCTGATGTCATGTTCCTCTTGGGTACTTCCGGCCACGACAACATCATCTATATATACTACCACGCCACCGATATCAGCCAACAACTCTGCCATCACCCGTTGGAAAATTTCCGGTGCGCAGTTTATTCCAAACATAAGTCGTTTAAAAAGCATCAAGCCTCGATTTGTAATAAACGTTGTTACGTTACGCGAATCTGGATGAAGCTCCAGGTGATAGTAAGCTGAGGTCATGTCTAAACGTGAGAAGTACGTGGCTCCACGGAGTTCGTTTAGGAAGGTTTCGATTACTGGCATCAGATAATGTTCCCGTTGAATTGCCTCATTCGGGTACTTCATGTTTACACAGAGTCGGACGTCATCTTTGCCTTTGGGCACGACAACCATCGGTGAAATCCAATCAGATGGACCTCTAACTGGCTCAATAATATCTTGGCGCAGCATCTCCATAATTTTATCGTCAACCTTATTCTTCATAGGTTCCGGAATCCTAAGATATGCAATCTTCCTGGGAGGAATTGACGGGTCAACGGAAAGTTTCACCACAACATTTGGGAATTTAGGAAAAGGTTCAACAGTTTGCTCTACATGTTGAACATCCAAGCCAACTTTCAGCACATTCAACTTTTCAGCAGTTTTTTTTGCTTAAGAGCGACTTATTGGCTCCCTCCATTACGAAAAATTCTGCGTAAGTGGTAGGCTTTGAAGGATTGATGGAAATTCGTGATTCAAAAATGGCCACAACGCGAAGAGGTTTCTCGTTGGCGTATGAAGTGAATGTACGGTCACACAAAGCATTCCGTTTGAAAACAATGGCTTTGTTCTTCTTTAACTTCTTCCAAACCTCTTCGTTGATTGTATTGATTGCCGCCCCAGAGTCAATCAGGAACTCGACGGCGAAATTGTCTAACATGCACGTTATGATTCCATTGCTGTTGGAGTGTAATTCAACCTAATAAAAAAAGGATCGAAGTTAATATTTCTTTATTGAGTTCACAACTATGTTTATCTTCTTCACCAGGATCCTACAAACCCTCATCGTAAAACATAAGCAACTAGTTTACCTGTTGGATGTCCTCCGGAATCGGGCGACGTGGCAGCTCCTCGTTCCACTCCTCCAACGGGTCAACGGCATTAGCTTCTTCTTTCGGACGCTTCCAAGTATTCCGAGAACCATAACGCTTGTTCATGTGACCTCGACACTTCCGACCGAAGTGGCCTATCTTTCCGCATCTGTTGCAACGTGCCTTGTATGCTGGGCAGTTTGGAGCATCACCCCTGTGGCGATACGATCCGCATCGATCACATTCATTGCTCACCCGCCTTGTACCGGATTGGAAAGCTCGATCTCTGACTTGACCTGGCGGTGGTCTACGAAACGCTGCTCTTCCACTGCACTCTTCCTTCACAGCTGCAATAACGGGGGGCTCATCCATTGATACCTTGGCCTTCTCCTTCTGCTTAACGAGCATCTCCCTGTTCATGGCATAGTTTGTTAGCTCATCAAGGTTGAATGTTCCTTCTATCCCTTTATCGCGAACACGTTCGTCAGACGCTCCCATCGTCACCTGCTGCAAGATCTCAATTTCTTCACGGTCTTGAAATTCACAGCGCGTGGCTTGTGTACGCAACCTCAATAAAAATTGATTAATCGGTTCTGACTCAGCTTGTTTGAGAGTGCGGAACATTTCGAGCTCGACCCGAATATTCCGTTTTCCAATGAAAAATTTCATCAGTCTAAGCAAGGCGTTATCATACTCAGGTGTTTCCACCGGCATCAGTGGTATCATCACCGGTTCCGGATGTATCTCTTCTGGGACTGGGCGCAAATTATAGTAAATGCGCTGCAGTCCACGACCTCCACGAGCTAGTAGCAACACTAGCTTTTCGTGCTGCGATTTAATTCCTTTCATCTCCAGAATCAGCTCGAAAGAACGATGCCACTCTTCCCACTCCCTTCTGAGGTCCGATGAGTCGACTGCCTCGTGAAGGAATGAAGTGACCAGTCCTTATCCTCCATGATTCTGCACAACGAAGAAAGCAAAACAAACGAATTAAGTTAATAGTACCCATCTATTGATAACTCGGAAACGATTGACGACACTTCAATGCTTTATTGTGAACAATAACATAATATTCCTGTACAACAACTTGAACACACACACTAACGTTTTGATTTTGTTTGCTATATGCTTGGCTGCGGATTTACCCAAAATGCTACTTCCAGCGAACTTTAGACGAAATATTGATAACATCCGTTTGACATGCAGCTGCTTGTTGCAGTAGCCACAGTGCAGGAAAACTTTCAAAGGTGCACAATATCACTTACTAGTTGTTTCTTAGGAGAGTGCCAGGTTATATCGACTTAAAAGAATTCTGTCTAACCAGGCTCGTGGTATTTGTGCTACACTGGTTTGTGAACTCACTCTTCTCTCTGTCAAGCGTGCTGTGGTATTATTCGGATTCAATTTCATTCGATTTCACTCTTACAGCAGCACAGGTTTTCTGCTGGGCTCTATATACTTTTGCATCGACGACCAGTTGGCTCCTATTTCCCCTCACTGCAGACTTTTGCCAAGCTTAATAATGACTTTCAAGCTTTGATGTATAGGTACACAACTACACTCAAGTACTCTCCCCTTGTATAGTTTCATCGGACTCGTTGCGTGTGTGCTGCACATTTCTTGTGGACTCACTTCATCTTTCTCTCTCATCTCTCTCGTGCAATAGGATTGCGTCTCCAAAGAAACAGTGTGGAATCTTAACTGTCTCGATATCTGGAAACAGCTTCGTTCAATCTTACCATCGCCCGAAATCTTCATCCGTCACAGGTTGATCCCATTTTGTGCCACTTCTCCACGTCTTCTGGATGATTATATATTCGTGAATCAAAAGCGGCGAAAGAAATCCTAGCGGGTCAAATAAGTACTTACTTACTTACTTATCGTGGTCCGGCATCCCTCAGGATTGCACCTGCATCACTCGGTCCGTGGCTGCTTGTCTCCAATTTCTTGACCGTTCCACACTTCCAAGATTCTGCTCCACTCGATCTAACCACATTGCTCGCTGTGCTCCTCTTCGTCTTGTACCGGCTGGATTCGAGAGGCAATCACCAATTTTGCGGGATTGTTGTCCGGCATTCTTAAAACGTGTCCCGCCCATCGTACCCGTCCAGCTTTCGCAACTTTCTGGTTCATCCTTCGCCTCCATACACCGTTCTCACATACCCCGCCAAAGATGATCCTAAGCACTCGTCGTTCGAAAACACCCAGCGCTTGCAGGTCCTCCTCGAGCATCGTCCACATCTCGTGCCCGTAGAGAACTACCGGTGTTATCCGCGGCCTTTACATGGTACATTTAGTACGGAGGTGAAGTTTACCCGACCTCAGGGTCTTGTGGAGTCCGTAGTAAGCACGACCTCCGGCAATAATACGCCAACGAATTTCTCTGCTGCAGTTGTTATCCGACGTCACAAATGATCCAAGGTATACAAATTCATCCACTACTTCGAACTCATCCCCGTCGATTGTCACGTTTTATGCCTATGCGAGTCCTATCCCGCTCGGTTTTTCCAGCTAACAGATACTTTGTCTTCGGCGTATTCACCTTCAATCCAACCTTCTCTGCTTCACGTTTCAGCCTGGTGTACTGCTCCGCCACGGCCTGAAACGTTCTTCCGACAATGTCCACGTCGTCAGCAAAGCAGATGAACTGGCTGGACTTATTGAAGATCATGCCCCGCATGTTAAAGCCCGCACGTTTCATAGCACATTGAACAGGAGGCAGGAAAGACCATTGTCGAACCCAACATGGTAGCGATACGGCTTGGTCCGCCACCCCGGTGCTGACTCTTCTCGGCTCGCTTCGCTGGTAGTTGGTAAACTGCTTTTCCGTAGGTGGTCTGCTCGCTGCAAAATCTGTCAATCGAATGACTGTTGCTTTGCATTTAAATGATCTTTATTTCTTGTGATTGTGTGGTTTACATGTATGAATTTGTTAAGTGACACAGATTCGTCTTTTCAACTTTGGTACATTTGAGATTTTAATTATTATTTACAGTTCCTAGTCCTATCAGGCCTATTTTAAAGTATGACCACCTTGGTGGGATTGGTTTGATTTGAATTGGAAAAAGGAGACTACTTATAACTACTATTTACAACTACAACTAACCTACAACTACTATATACACCTAACCTACTATATACAAATTGCTTATCAAAGCATGTTCTGATAAATTACATTTTTGTGCAAATTTAGTCTTAATTTCGTTAATTTTGGAATCTATTTTGGCAATGCCTGCCTCTTCATGTAAATTTGTTATTCTAGTGTCGAAAGGACGATCAAGAACCATCCTCAGCACTCTATTCTGAGCGACCTGAATTTTGTTCCTGTGAGTCTGTGCACATGATTCCCACACCGGAGCTGCGTAGAGGATCGCAGGTGCTATGATTTGTTTGTAGACGGCCAGTTTGTTCACCCTTGAGAGGCGGGATCTGCGGCAAATCAGCGGATACAGACACCTAACCAAGGCAGAACACTTGACTAGTTCTCTCTACATGCGAACGGAAGAGGAGCTTTTCATCGAACAACATCCCGAGATAGGTTACTTCGGCGGACCACTCAACCCTTGTGCCATCCATGATTACAGTACAATATGGAGCCGGTTTTAGTTTGGGCGATTGCCGATGGAGGAACATGATCGCTTGTGTTTTGGAGGCATTGATTTTGATTTTCCACGTGGTGGCATAATCAGCAAAGGCGTTAAGGCATCGTTGAAGTTTGTTCGTTATTTCGCGAGGCATCCTTCCTTTGACGGCTATTGCGGTATCATCTGCGAACAGGAAAAACACGCAACCGTCTCCAAGGGGAGGAATGTCGGAAGTGTAAATGCTGTAAAGCAAGGGTCCCAGCAGACTGCCTTGCGGGACTCCTGCTGGGATGGAAAACGTGTCGGAAAGACAACCATTCAACGATACCTTAAACGACCTTTGCTGGAGGTAGCTACGGGTGATTTTAACCAGATGTAATGGAAAGTTGAAGTTACAAAGCTTGTATACAAGCCCATTGTGCCAGACATTATCACACGCTTTCTCAACGTCTAACAATGCCATGGCTGTGGACTTGGATACAGCTTTGTTACTTCGGATGTTATTCATCACCCGCACTAGCTGGTGATTGGTGGAGTGCCCCTTTCTGAACCCAAACTGTTCCGGAAGGAGAATGTTATTTTCCTCGACAAACTTGAGCAAACAATTGAGAATGAGTTTCTCGAACAATTTGCTCAGCGCTGAAAGGAGGCTGATTGGTCTGTAGCTTGAAGCTAGCGTTGGGTCCTTCCCGGGTTTGCGGATAGGTATGATTTTCGCTGTCTTCCAGATACTTGGAAAGTAGTGCAGTTCCAAGCATCTGTTGAAGACAGCAGCCAGCAGAGAGTGAACCTTCATGCTGAGATTTTTCAACACTAGGTTGAATATTCCGTCAAACCCGGGGGCCTTCATGTTTTTGGTGCATTTCAGCGCTGAGCACATCTGTTCCACTGTGATTCTATCCTCCGGAGGGATGGCACAAGGGGAGGAATCAAGGTTGAGTACGCATTGCTCAACCTGAACTTCGAGCGGACTTTGGATGTTGGAGCCAAGCAAGTGCGATTTGGCAATATGCTCACCAATCGCATTTGCTTTCTCCTGAGGGGTGATTATGAGCCGATCGTCATCATTTTCATCTTTTAGTGGCGGAATGGGTTTAGGGTGCGTCTTTAAGACCTTGGCAACTTTCCAGAATGGTCTGGAGCGGTCGTCCAGATTCTGGACAAGCCGCCCGAAACTTTCGTTCCGGAGTGAGACCATTCTGGAAGCAATCTCCTTGTTCAGATTGGCCATTTCACGTTTCCTCGCTAGATCTCCAGTCCTCTGAAACTGGCGTCTACGAACATTTCTCAGGCGAATTAAGAGTTGGGTGTGGGAATCAATGGCAATAAACTTACCCCTCACTGGAACTCGTCGGACGCACGCCTCATCAGCCACGGTTATGGCTTGGTGGAGTACTTCCAACGCTCGGTCGATGTCCTCCACGGAGTCAAGCGGCGGGTTGTCGATGATGTGCCTGTCTACCACGCGTCCAAACTGGGCCCAGTTTACGCGATGGTAGTCCTTGCGCAGGCTTGGAGCAGCAGCTACGTTGTATCCCAGTTCAGCCACCACTGGTTGATGGTCGGAGCTGAGTTCGTTTAAGGCTACCGGCTTGGACAAGCCGGTATTTGAAAGAAACAGGTCTAGCGTCGATGGGTTGCCTGCCGGTGAGATGAATGTTGGCTCGTCCGAGAACCAAATGGAGTACAGCCCATGCTGCGAATGGTCGAACAGCAGACGACCGTTCTGGTTCTGCTGGTAGTTCCGCCATGCCTCATGACGAGCATTCAGATCTCCTCCAACAACGAAGCGGGAACCGGTACGGGTGATGGTGGACAGGTCCTTCTTAAATTTTGCCGCTAGTCCACTGCTGGCGGCACACTGTCGAGGGCAGTAGACGGCGATGAACTGGACGTATCCAGTCGACGACTCCACCTCCACACCAAGGGCCTCGATGATAGAGGTGCGGATATGGGACAGAGTGTGGTATTTTATTCCTTTCTTGACGACGACCGCAACACCACCCCCCCTGGAGCTGGTGCGATCAAGCCGGATAATGTTGTGGTCAGGCAACCAGAAGCTGTCGCCGGACTTGAAGTGGGTCTCGGTTAGAAGACCCACGTCGATGCTGTGCTTGCGGAGGAAGTCGGCAAGCTCAATCTCTTTTGCTCTTACAGAGCAAGCATTCCAGGTGACGATAGTTAGCGGTTTAGACGCCATACTGGATGATGAACTTACCGAGCACCTGGATCTGTTCGGGCTTATTGCGGCACTTACGAAGAGCACCGGACATGTTGACGAAAATTTCCATCAGTTCATCCGCTGAGAACAGATCGGGGTTGTTGTTTTGCGCTGTTGGTTGTCTCCAGAATCCAGGGGGGGATGGAGAGCTTTGGCCAGCAAAATCACCGGAAGCTTCTTGAGGGGGGGCGGGTTGCACCCGCGAATTCGCTTGCCTTTGCTGGGGAGCACGAAGAGGCGGAAAATCCTCCGTCCTGAATGCTGGGGTTTTGTCCTTCTTGCGTCCTGGTTGATTGTTGCTTGACGCCTGCTTTCGGATGCGTTTGAAGTCCTCGCGTTTGGAGCACAGTCTGTCGGAACCTTGATGTGCACCACCACAGTTAGCGCATTTTATCGCCACGGCTCCATCCGCAGGGCAGTTGGAAGTGGCGTGTTCTTGAGCGCAGTTGCTGCAGCGTGGCTTGATGTTGCAGTTGCGGGTACCGTGTCCAAAATTGAGGCACCTCATACACTGCGTTATGTCACGATGGCCGCCACGGTATGGCTCCCACCGTACGATGATGGAGCAGATTGATCGGATGGCTTGTAGCGCATTGAGCGTCACCGTCCCTTTCTGGAAGTGCACCAGGAAAAGACAATCCGGGTACGTCTTCACGTTTTCGTCTCTCCTTGTCATTCGGAAGACAGCGATTGGGGCAAGCTTGTACCGGTTGATTTCAGCTTCGACCATCTTGGGGTCGAAGTTTGGTAGACCCCTGATGACTACCTTGAAGGGCTTCTCACCGGGGATGTCGTGCGTGAAGAATTCCGCCTTGGTATCCTTCAGATATTTCACGGCCACTTCGTACTCCGCTTTTGTTCGGAGCATCACCTTGGTGCCGATCCTGCCGAGCTTAAACTCAGCTGCAACGCCCAGCGATGAAAGATCGCCAATCAGCGTGTTGAGTGGAACTTGCTTCACCACCAGTGGAGGAAGCTTCATTTTTGCTGCACTCGGGCTGGCAGCAGTTTCGTTGTCGACGGCGTCGCCGAAATCACCAATGACGCTGACGTTCGTCGCGGTGGCATCGTCCCGTCCACTCGCACCATCGGACTGGCCTTGATTTTTCTTCCTCTTCTTAGACCGCTTCACCGTGGCTGAGGTGGGATTCCCTACATCGGTGGGAAGAGGAGCGTACCTATTCGAAATAGGTACACTCAAGCTACCCTCACCGCTGTTCTTCTTCTCCGTTTTCTCTCGGAGCCTGCTCCGGGAGCGCTGTCTTCCCATCACACGAAGCGACCGACACTACTGACGACGCGATTAAACTGCGAATGTTTGGAACAAACTAGAAACTTTAGAACAACTCGACAGAGCGAGCAAAGACCGAACTGTACTGCTTGACGTACAAGCAGAGAATCGATTTCTGTTGCTTCCGCTGTTCGTTTCTTATATACCGTCGGTCTGCTGCAGCTTTTTACTGTTTGTTCACTATTGGTAGTTCATTCTCTAAAAGAGCCACCAATAGAATGTCGTTTTCTCTGTTGTGCGTTCTGCGAGAGGTATGCACGCATCGAAAAGGAAAAAGGGGAAGACCAATCTATTACTACAATAACTCACAAGAATAATTAACTGCCCAACAAATTTTAATAATTTTATTCCAAAACCCTTATATCTACTACAACCATCACCTTGTCGAAGTCCTTTGCGAGTTTCAAACGAGTTCGATAACGCACCCGATATCTTCACGCAGCACTGTACACCATCCATCGTAGCCCTGAGCAGTCTGGTCAGCTTCCCAGGAAAACTGTTCTCGTCTATAATTTTCCTTAGCTCTTCACGGTCAATAGTATCATAGGCAGCCTTGAAATCGATGAATAGGTGGTGCGTAGGGACTTGATATTCACGACACTTTTGGAGGATCTGCCGCAACGTAAAGATTTGGTCCGTTGTCGATTGCCCGTCCACAAAACCGGCTTGATAACTTCCCACAAATCTGCTTGCTAGCGGTGATAAACGGCGAAAGATGATCTGGGAAAGCACTTTGTAAGCCGCGTTAAGAATAGTGAAGGGTCAAAGAAGTTCATAACACATTACAGGTTAATGTTGTTTGTTGGCACTTTCCGAAGTGATTTCAAACTATTCTCAAGTGATGATTCAGTGCTTTCCGAAGGGATTGTTTCTTTAAGTGATTCAGTACTTTCGGAAGGGATTCTGAATTTTGCTGAAGTGATTCAGTACTTTCTGAAATGATTCAGTACTTCCGAAGTGATTTATTATTTTCCGAAGTGATTGTGAACATTTCTTAAGGGGGGAAGTACAATTAGAAGGCCTAAAATGAGGCCTATCTTTGAGAGTGGATTGCGAGTAGGGAAATAAATTAATGTTAGCGATTCTTTATGTATGTTATTAAGGATTTAATGAAGATTAATTATCAGTGACATTTTTTTTAAATTTTGCAATTTAGCCCAATTATTATAAATAATGTGAAGTCAATTTTTTAAAGCGGCACTTCGCGCCGTGCAGTCCCTACGTCCATGATCACGTCTGAAACAAAAAAAAACAGGACATTAAATTTGAAGGTACAGCGCACAACATGAATTAATTCGTATGTAAAAATAATGTTTTTTTCACAAAAAAATTTGAAGTTGAAATTTTTTTTTAAAAAAACCCTATTTTTTTCGACTTTGTTTATAAAAAAACATGTTATAACAAACAAATCTAAAAAATCTTTCTATTCATGTTATGGAGAATTTAATTATGAACATAAAACAGAAAACCGGAATCGATTTGAATGGAAACTCTGACCTGTACATTGCACGGCGATTTTGAAAACACTACTTTTCAGTAGAAGCATTTAAAGTTCAACTTTGACATGTTCAGCCATTTGACATGCACTCACTGAATTGCGTATATTTTTTTAAATAAGTTCCGGACGGCTTTATGCTTTTAAAGGGTCATTCCCAGATACATATAGAGTAAATTAAGCCAACAAAAAATTTTTCGAAAAAAAAATTCTAATTGTACTTCCCCCCTTAAGTGATTCAGTGCATTCATAACTGATTCAGATCTTGCAGAAATGATTAAGAACTTTACGCAATGATTCAATACTTTCCAAAGTGATTTCGAGTTTTTCTGAAGTGATTCAGATCGTATCTGAAGTTATTCAGTACTTTGTAAAGTAATACGTAACATTTATAAAGTGATTCAGTGCTTCCTAAAATGCCCCCAAACTTTTCTGAATCGATTCAGAAGTGATTCCGAATATTTCTAAAGTGATACAATACATTTTGAAGTGATTCAGTGCCTATTTTCTGTTAAGAATGGAAACATTTCTGAAGTGATTTCAAGCTTTTCTGAAGTGATTCAGTACTTTCTGAAATGATTTAGTTCTTTCCAAAGTGATTCTTACCTTTTATGACGCGATACAGTCAGTTTCGAAGTGATTCTGAGTACTCCCGAAGTGATTCAGTATTTTCGGAAGTGATTCTCAAGTTATTCAGTACTTTTTCAAAGTTTTTTCGAGCTTTTTTTATGTGATTCCGAACTTTTTTAAAGGATTAAGTACTGTAAATTCTCAAAATCAATTAAACATTTTGGATGAAAATGAGAAAAGCAGCAATCCGCTATCAAGAGGGACCTCCTTCGAATGGGTGATATCAGTTGCTTAATCATTTGCAGGGCTGTTACAACAGGTGCGGATTTCGCGAATTTCGCGGATCTCGCGATTTTCGCGGATTTGTCGCGGATTTGAACTTTCAGTCGCGAAAATCGCGGAAACATTAAATGATGTCGCGAAAATCGCGAAGAGACTGATGTGCTGTCAAAAAAATGTGGAATTCATTTGCTGTCATCATGTTTGTTCATTAGGCTCTCAATTTTTAACCGTTTCGAACCAAACACGCCGCAAATAATCGAGAAACGATCTCAATTCTATAAGTCACACCGGATTTACACGGAAATTTCCTGAAGTCTGTCCAATGTGAGACATTTTCATTTTTTTTAAATATGAACATAGTATTTTTCGTTGTCAAATCATAAACGAATCGTATATATGGGAGTAATTTTTGCATGTATACCTGATATTCTAGGATCTCCAAATCGTCCTGGAGTTCAGGTGATTTGTTCTACTATATCAACCAAGACTCCAATAGTTTCTATAGTATCGAAATATGTCCAAACAGATTCAAAGTGTCTATGTTGATTGTACCCGACCTATTACTACGTATACAAGATGATCTGAAATCATTCTGGAGATCAGATTATTTTTCTATTAGATCACCTAATGTCGTTTTGGTTTTTGCGGTGTAGCTGAACCGGTGTTACACTTTTACACCGAAAGTGTTCGTTTTTGCTTTTCGTGTTACACCGGTGTACCACTCTTTCTGCACTGCTCATAAAAGTGTAGCACTTGAAAAATTCGCGGTGTAGCTCGGAAAACACCAATACATTCAGAAAGTATAGTTGTCAAAAGCTGCTGTTTTCATTTTCGTCGTTGTAGTCGTGAAGCAGATTTTTTTCATTAATTAATCAAAAAATAGAGGAAGAATTTTTCAGACTATTGTAATCATCTTCATCGGAATCAGAGGACGAAAATTTCATGTTATTTCATATTCCTGATCAGAAAAGAAACGCACAGATTCGTATGAGAGGATTTGTAGTGGATGTTTTCGATAACTATTCAGACGAAGAGGTATGGTTCGCAAGTTGTTTGTAGAAGTTCTATGAACCAATTTGGTTATATTTTTATTTTGTTACAACATATATTGCACATGATTTATCTGGTTCATTATCTGAAGTGAACTACAGGATGATTTTGAGAGCCTAGAACATCTGATATACATCTGAATGTATCTAAAATGTTTAATACAGCTTTTTGCCGTTTAATCGGCGCACACTACTGCACCATTTAAATCGAACGAGTGCGAGCAAGAGGGAAACAGATTAGTGGGAAAACAAATCATGCATTCATTCATATGTGCTAGATAGAGAAAGACGATTAAACGTTAAAAAGGTCTATAGAGGTTTAATGGTTTCTTGCTAGATCATCCCTAATAAAATTGTTATGGTTATTTTGCTTAACGATGGACGCCTGAGCTTTTCCACATTTATATCGTTGGGAAGCAACTGTAAACTCTAGAAGGAATTTATATCTGTAACTGTAACCAGTTCGATTTTGTTTGCAAACCTGGTTAAATTGTCATATTTAATTATCTTAAAGATAAATCGTCCTGCTCAAACCTTTGTAGAGGTAAGAGGTGGGACCATCATCATCATCATCATCATCAACGACGACGTGTTCGAGGTATCATCTAAACCATTTGTGGTTTAGTTATATTATTTGGGTAATCGTTCATTTATGGTATTTTTTTTCCTTTATTTGTTTTCCGTCGATCTTGTTTCAAAGATTGTTTTTATGTGTCCCACTCATGAATTTTTGCAATGTGATCAACAAATGACATCTGTGTCTCGGACACGCATACGAATGAAACTACACCACAAGCGTTCGTTTAAACGGTGTAAAGTGTAGCACCATTTCGGTGTAGTACACCGCAAAAACAAAAACGACATAAGACTAATTCAATATCTGTAGTATCGAAATATGCCCAAACAAATTTGCAGTGTCTATGTCGATCATGCCAATCTATTTCCGTGTATGCCAAATGTTCTAGGATTTCCAAGTCGATATTTCGATAACACAGATATTATTCTAGTCTTTGTTTATTTAGTAAAACCAATCATCTGAACTGCTGGACGAATTGGAGAACCTAGATCATCTGGTATACGTGGAAATAATTTAACATTATCTGTATAGACACCATGAAGCTGTTTGGACATATTTCGATACTACAGACTTTATCCCAGTCATGGTTGATCTTGTAGAATAAATCATCTGAACTCCAGAACAATTTGGAGAACTTAAAACATCTACTATACATGACAATAGTTCATGCATGATCCACATAAACACTGTGCATCTGCCTGGAAATCTTTCGATACTAGAGACATTGTCCTAATCTCGGTTGATCTAGTAGATAAAATTATCTGCACTCCAGGACGATTTGAAGAACCTTGAACATCTGGATTACTCGGAAATAGATCATGCATGATCCACAAAGACACTTTGAATCTGATTGGAAATTTTTCGATATTACAGACATTATTGCAGTCTTGGTTGATCTAGTAGAACAAATCAACTGATGTCCTCACGGAGAATAAACTAAAGCAGACGCAATTATTTTTCCGGTCAAAATAACAATATTGTTCAATTGTTTTAGAGATAACCCGAAACTATAGTTGATTTGACTATATATATAGGGCAGCAACTATAGTCCATAGTTGGCTCCTCGGTTGGCTCAACTATATTTTTCAATAGATGAACAAACGTCAAACTTCAAAATACAACTATGCTTTAGTTGATTCAAGAAAACTATTGTTAGGGAAGCAAAATTTTACAATGTTTATTAAACGAACTGCTCTTCATTATCGACATATTAAGGAAGTTTGTTTTGCTTCTTTATCGATCTCAAAAACACAACTGCAAAATCATAAAAAAGGTGAACAAGAACATTCAAATAAATTTGAACCGTGTTCTTCTGCGTGAGAGCCAGCTATCTTATCGCCTGCTTCTAGAGATGAACTAGCCTAAGGCTAAAAATCTCTTTAATAAAGAATTAAAAAAAAAATCTTATCGCCTGCTCTACGCATCACAAGTTAAAAGTATGTGGATTTATGATAATCACTTGAAACCAAATTAAATAACTAAATTACATTTGACGGTTGTTATAATTGATCAAAGTTATAGTTGAATTGAGTATAAGATGAACAGTTGAATCTATAAAGTAGATATGATTGAGTTGACGGTCAAATTAATGTTGGAATTACTATAGGTTTCTTTCAAACAACAATATTTTTCCATGTGAAAGTAACTATTAGGATTGTTATCTTAACTTAACGAATTTGTTCTCCAGCACGGACGATTTGTAAAACCTATAATTTCGTGACCAACAAGTGTGACTTATGAAACTCTGGTAATTTCTCGATTATGTGCAGGGTGTTTGGTTTGAATCGGTAAAAAGTGAGAAAACTAGAGCCAAATTAACTGCAATATTTAGGACAGAAAAATACGTCAGAGACGCAAATGTAAATTTTCAAAAAAATTTGCATTTCAAATGAAAATGAATTATTTATTTTTTAAATCTTGGCCGGTATTATTCAATAGAATCTCATAATGTAAGGGTATTTAATTATGTTCATTAATTACTATGAATTTATACTATACATAAATAACTAAAGATCATACAATGTTATTTTTTTTAATTTTAAAGGTTAAAAACGATACTCCTTTAGCTCAGTCGGTAAAGGCGCAGCTACAAAGCAAGTCCATGCTGGAGGCGACTGATTCCCGTCCGGTCTATTAATTTTTCGAGTTGGAAAATTTCTCTACTTTCTAGGGCATAGGATGGTACAGGCATAGGAAGCTCTCAATTAAAATGTGAAAGTACTTCAAAGTTGAGAGCAGGCAAAAATCTAATATGCTATAAGCAATAAGCTTGAAATGCCATGTAGTAGTATGCAAATGCTATTTTTAGTCAATGAAAACAGTTTTTTTTTGTCGCGGATTAGTATTTGAAGTCGCGGATTTCTTTTGAGAAATCGCGGATTTCGCGGATCATATTTAGAAAATCTTGTAACAGCCATGCATTTGACGAAGGCATGGATCATTCTCAGTTGAGAAACGCTTGATATCATTCAATTGAGTGTAACCTACGCATAAACTGAGCTCTGATCGACATTCCGGCGAAAAAGCTAAGCCAACCCGACACCAGCCTGACTTCTACCATACCTCAACCCAATTTTGACCCGACATTGACCCGAAATAAATCCAAAATTGACCCGACAACAACTCGACATTGATTCGGCATAGGGTCGACTTGTCTGTTCGGGACCATTTTAGTGGGTTGCTTCCATACTCCACTGTCATACATCAAATGATAGTGAGTGACTCAGACAGTGACAGTGACAGTGACTATGAGCTTCGAATGAAAAAGGGGCTCTTCAAATTATGGTCATGTGAGAATTCGTTTTCACAAAATTGATTGAATGGTTGTATTGGTTTATCTTCAATCGAATGAAAGCACTGGTCTGAAGTAATACCAAACACTTTGACACATTTTCTTTGAGTGAAGATAAACTTTTCAAGATGATGCGATATTCAAGTGAGTGTTGCAATACTATTCTTTGCGAGTCCATACTTTTGTGATGGGTAGTGTACGTGTGTTAAAACCTACCGAAGTTCGAGTCCGATATTTTGATTTGTGTAGGAAATACATAACTAAAGTATATTAAATTGAATATCATAGGTTAATCATCATCCACTTCCTGGTATGCCAAATTTAGTGAGTCAAGAGCATCTTCAAAATTGCACGCCATGACTCGAAAATCTACATCATAATTCCAAAACAATGACCTGATTCTAGCCATTTAAGAAAAAAACAAAACTATCTCCCGAACGAAGCTTCTCAAACCCATTAACAGCGGTTGGACGGTCTCCAAATGGCAGCAGAATGAGACGCACCGCCCGATCCGATCTCCACCCATAGCCCATTATCCACTTTGCATAAGCACCTCTTATTTTCCCACTTTTTCCCGAGGAAAACACACCACCAGCTATCAAGTTTCTTCCATCCCAACTATAAAACGATTGAGTTGCAACTGCTTCGCCCTACATCTAGACACTACACTCAAACTACAAGGCTCTTCTGCCTTCCTCTGCACGGTGGCAGCTGTAAAGCTCTTAACGAACTGCACTCGGGGAAAGTTTTGGCCATTTTGCAGCAGATTCAAAAGTGCAACAAGGAAAAAAACGCCAGGAGAATAGACTACGGAACGATGCTCATCTTCTTGCAAGTTAAAGAATACAGACGATAATGGCTTGTTTACTGGCAGATGAAGACGTTTTCCTCTTGCATATAACATAACGTAGCACACTTCCACTCTCCACTGCTGATGATGTTGGGGCAAAGTTTGATTGTTAAGGCTCGGAATGAAGATGGTGCTAGTGGCGCCTCTTTTGGCGAAGCACTAATTTCATTTCGCAAAGTTTTCACCCAAATGGCGTAACCGAATTACACACACACACCCATGAAAAGTTCAAAGTTTTGGTTGTGTCCAAAAAGCATACCATTTTCGGCTCATTTACATGATTTGTTCCCCATCGCAGCTGGTTCCCCGCAAATTGATTGAATAATTTTCTGGCTCATTTTACAACACGACACAAATGTCAAATCGAAGGTCTCTCGAAAGGGGGGCTTTATTGGATTACGGTCTAATATTGGAGGACGTATACTATATTTGCGCGCTGGCGGATTGGTCGAAGTTGTTAACGAAACCATCCCTTGTGGAATTGCCGCCGATATCACACAACTCAATCACAACTTTGATGAATCGGATCGAAGAGTGGCATCAGTGGTGAAGCTAGGGGTCTGGACTCCTTGTGGTAGTCTTGACCGCCTTCGAGTTCAATCCTTACTCCGTCCCGCAGTAGCTGTCAACCGAATGACTTTTCGCACCTTTTCCATCCCTTGGCAAACTTATAGCTACCGCGTCTTCCGAAGCCGTTTTATTTTGGGTAAAAATCTGAGCTGGGTTCCGACCCTTGATTTGAATAATTGAAATTAGGATCGGTAGCAGGGTCGGCGGTGGTGTTTAGGTTGCCGGTTGGTGACTCCTCCCAGCTGGTGCCACTCGTCGACGACAAAGGAAAAAGTTACACGTCTATCTGGCTGTTTCGGTTTCGTTGACAGATGTCGCCGTGTTGTTGATTTTGTTTTGTTTTCTTTCCAGGTAGGTGAAACTTTTCCACTTGTTTTTCATCCATCCCAACCTGGATGAAAAATTCCAGGTAATAGGGACCCTTTTCCGAGGGTGTCTCTATTTAAAAGCACATCACCGATTTACTTTATCCTGGGTCCCACTAATTACAAAATAAACTTCCGATGAACCTGGTAATTAATTTGCAAAGCTGCACCCAATTAGTAGGTCATTTTGATTTGAGAAAAAGGAAGCTCTGCTTCCGGATCCCATCGGATTGACACGAGTAACGCTTCCATTTCTCTGATGGGATCCCGACACCGACAGGGTAGCAAATCGAATTGACGGTTAATAAATTGGACAATCTGATTGCTGTTCTCAGATTACACAATCAACATAGGGCACGTTCCTCGTCCACTGCCGGACGAAACTTGGTCAATCCAGTTAACTTTACTGCCGGTGCGTGCCCTTCGAGTTCGGAGCATCTCATCCTCTTCCTCCTCCTCCCCATACAAACAGGATAATAGTTCCCGTGTAACAATTCCCTACCAATGTCAATGTCGGCACACAAGGACACACACACTCACACAATGTGCGGCAGAGAGGGCATCAAAGCGTTACCGATTCTTCTCCATGGATTTGCTCGGTTTTGTTTTACGATCCGGACACGCAAACATATTTTTACGAACGTGTCATATTTCTTCGGTTTATTCCTAGTGCTTAGCTCCACAAGCTACATACAATCCTCCCTCCCCCCTCGCTATGTAGTACCGTCTTGTTGTTGGAACGATATTGTTTTAGTGCTCGCCGTACGTACCTTTGGAGAGGATATGAGGGCAACCAACAAAAAAAGTGAAAGTCGTTTTTGATTCCGTTTTAGAGATATAGAAAATGGATCGGCAGGGCGGTTCTAGAGTCTGTGTATAAGAGTCACGTCAAGAGAAAAAAACAGTGGAACTCCCATCACGGCTTTCGAAAGATTCGCTTCCCTTTCGCTTGGCAACAGAGGACTTCTGCATCAACTTCAAATGACTCTAGCGAGAAAACATATTAGCGGCTGTGTAGTTAATCGGTATATCAGTGATTTTGTCAAATTATCTCAAGAACAAACATTACTAGTTTTTGGAAAACAACAAATACGGCTAGTTTTTGCACCTTAACGTTGGTGGGAGGGCTTAATCTCATGTCATAATGGAGTGTTGGAAACGGTGGGTTTATAGCCGGCATCTCTAGCTCATGTCGTGGCAGTGTGCCGTCATGGACGGGCGTTGTGGATTAGTGAGTCTTCCGTCTCTGATGAACCATATGGCTTAGGAGAACCAAAGTTCTAGCCGCTAAAATAACAAATTCGATAATCACTCAGAGAGTCGATGAGAGCTCACCCATACCAAAAAGACCTCTACGAAAGAGAATTTATCCTCATCGGCAGTCTCGTCACTTGCCACTAGACGTCGCCCCGATCTGAAAGTGGACTACTCTCTCCAACATTCAAACTCCCAACAAGAGGACGGGACCCGAAAACTACAACGGAGAACGCGAAGTGATGTCGAATGCATTCAATCAATTAAAGCTAGGGAGATGGTTCGTTTTAGAAAACATTTATTGTTACGAACTATTCAGACGGTATATTGACGGAATAACGGGTATTTCAACATCACTTAACCTACACAGCAAAAAAAAAAAAAAAAAGTAATATGCCTCAACGTAATGATGCTAAAGTATCAAGAAACTAGATGTAATTGTGAGAAATACATGCAAATTAACACCAATTCAAATTAACACCAATTTACATGTAATATTATATCGCTCTTCGCATCATTACGCAGAAACAAAATGACTATTTTTCATTTCGACACATGTGTGTAATATTCACATATAAACAACATAATTATTACACAGAAACACATAGGTCATTCAACAAATAGTTGTTGAAATTACACTAATATTATGCGCTATGACAGCTAATTACTACGCGATATTAAATCTCGCAACACTGCCAGGTTTTCGCTCTGATGCGGATCGAGCTGACGTTTGAGACGACAAACCGCCATTGTTATTCTAGTGCTCGGTCCAGTGCCAGTACCAGCATCGTAAGCTAACAGTTTTACACAATCAGAATCACTCAGCTGGTTTATCAACTGCCCGGAGACACTAAATGTTCCACCGGGAACCACGCCACAAACTATTTTCACAGCGTAGTCCTATTTGGAGGTTCGCATACGGTCCAACCAACCCGAGCATTCCTTCTGGGAATTGCATGGCAAGAAAAGTCTCCAAACGAAAATGTGGCACACCTGCGCCGAGTTCTGAGTGTTCAGTTCTGTGACTTCATCCTTAGCAACCATTCTCATATATGAGAACAACCGTGGCTCTAACAGTCGAGGATCAAATCCCAAATTAGACCCATTAACCCTCCGTTACTCGCGCCAGCTTTTGTAACACGAGTACTCGCGCTTTGTACTTTGTACAACAGTGTGAGTTTTCCTTTGCCATTTTGCAGCCGAGCTACCAATCAAAACCAACGGGTATTCCTTAAAAAAACTTGTTTTTAACTAAACAAGTTAAACTTTTATCACAGTTAACCCCCAAAAAATGCGGATAATAGAGAAAATGTGAATGGAAATCGCGTAAACGGTATCCGTACTACGTGGGATTTGACTTAATTGGTTACAACATGGAGATCCCGACCAGATAGAAAGATACTGTCGTGGGCAAAGTTGTTCTAGAGATCATTACACTAGCGTGCACAGGAATTTTGTTAAGGAGGGGCATTTTTTTTTCTATGGTGCATTTAATCTGGAGATGAGGAATACTCCAAAGTGCGTGGTGGATGGTGCTGTCCATCCACTACTGTTTCCCTACTGTTCAATTTAGCTGATTTTATTTTTTTTGCTCCGGTGGTGGTTCATCTTCTGCAATGCAAACTGCTTTCAGACAACCAATGGAATTGACAATTTAATCCCATCGACGATGTCGATGATGGTTGCAATAGTAGGGCTTTAACCGAAATGATACATTTGCTGCAATGTTGTTGCCTTGGTAGTTGGATTCAGCTGAAGTCACGTCAGATGGTGATGATAGCACCGACAAACCAACATGAATGACCAATAAGAATCGCATTATCCTTTCGCATGCACACTGCGTCGACAAGTACAAGGTTCAAACAGTGCGCATAGCAGTTAAAAACAGTTTATTGCTCTTGATCAATCCAATCTTGATCAGTGATGTTTAGTACTTGTCACTGATGAAGTCTGCAAGTAGTAGACGAAATACGCGCATCTGTCAAAAGATAAACAATTAAAACGGAATTAAATGGAAATAAACCAACACACTCAAAGCTCTTCATAAAAGTATATTGCTGTTTTTGTCCTTGCACTTGGCTAGTACTCCAGCAGTGCTGCCAGCCATCAACCCTGTAACTAAGCACCGCCAGTTAGGGTGACAGAAAATGATGCCGAACATTCAATATGTTTTATAGATGATATAAAGGACAAACCCGAATTTATTGCAACGCACATAAACAGCTGTAACTTTTTAACCACGGTAACAAATGACTTGAAATTTTCAGAGAAGATTCTTAGACGAATTTTTAATGAGACGACAATCGACCAAGGTTCTATGGCAAACTAATACCCACTTTTCAATTAGGGAATCCAAAAGCTGTCTTTAAACTTTGTACTGTTGCGAAAAAGTCCATCATCAGAATTCATTGAGGTTCTTTTCGAAGTTTTTAGAACTCTATGAACTCTTTTGAAATTCTTCTCAGAAGTGCTCTGGAATTACTTTTAGAACTCTTCTTGACTTTTACTCACAACACCTTGGAATTGAAATTCCCTTAGAGTTTCAGTAGAATTTCCTCAGTATTATCCAGAAATTATTCCCGGAATGAGCTAGAAATTATCGGTACACCTTTGCCATTTTCTTCAAAATACCTTTGGAATTTCACTCAAAATTTAATTTTATCGGTTTTGTTTTCGGAATTACCTTGGAACTATCTGCAGGATTCACTAGAAATTATCCGCTGAATTTTCTTGGAACAGTTCCCAGAAATCCTTTGGAACTGTCCTTGGAATTCAATATCCGATTGATAAAAGGCTAAAAATCTCTTTAATAAAAAAAAAAAAAATCAATATCCTTGAAATTCTTCTCTGATTTTTTTTTGAACTTTCCTAATAGCTCTTTTGAAATTCTTCTCATAAGTCCACTGGAATTATATTTAGAACTCCTCATGATTTTTTCTCAGAACACCTTATAACTGAAAATCCTTCAGAAATTCTTACACCCAACCGGTGGATGTAAGATTCGCTTACAATTATGTGGGATTCATCATCAGAGGATGTAAGTGGAGACCGCATGAACCGAGGATGCGATATACCTAGCTGCGGTCCGATGTAAGAAAATTGGAGACCGAAAAATGTGGAGTTGTATTAGTGAGTGAAATTAATTATGTCGAAAAAAATAGAAAAGAGGTTGCCGACTGGACTCGAACCACGGACGTTGCGACTAGCAGACCTGTGCTTTCTCCACTGCTCTCTCCATGCTTCTGAATATGGTCAGCCTAAAAGCAAACATGAAGCGCTCATTTTCTCGCATGCTCGACTTCGTATGCTTTTTCTGCTGGAGAGATTCGAGTTAAGTGTGTGCGTCGTTCTACAATGTTCTACAATGTGCGTCGTTGTTCTACAAGCTTACTGGTATAGTCGAAAGCGTAGATGGAAGACGAAATAAAAATGCTCGACTTCGTATGCTTTTTCTGCTGGAGAGATTCGAGACAAGTGTGTGCGTCGTTCTACAATGTTCTACAATGTGCGTCGTTCTACAAGCTTACTGGTATAGTCGAAAGCGTAGATGGAACACGAAATAAAAAAAGACAAAAAACCATTACATCGCCTGCATGGTCAATTGCTAACATTCGTTGCGATGTTCATGAACAGAGGATGATAGGAACTGGAACTAACATTCATTGTAATAGATTTTTGGTTTGCGTGTAGGAATTCAATATCCTTGAGGTTCTTCTCGGAATATTTAAGAACTTTTTTTTTCTCAGAATACCTTGGAACTGAAATTCCCCTAAATTTCAGAAGAATTTCCTCTGTATTCTCAAGTAATTTTTCCCAAAATAAGCTTGAAATTATCCTCGGAATTTCCTTGAAATTTTCCCCAACATCCCTTTGGAATTTAATTCAAAATTTGATTCTGTCGGTATTCTTTTCGAAATTATCTTAGAACTATCTGCAGGATTCACTAGAAATTATTCGCTGAATTTTCATGGAATCATCCCTAGAAATCTTTTCTTTTGGAACTGTCCTCAGAATTCTATACCCTTGAGGTTCTTCTCGGAAGTCAAGTTTAAGCTGTCCGTCCATTCACCAAAACGTTTTAGTTTTTCTACCAGAAATGTTCTATAAAGATTGCCCCTCCTTCACCAGAACTGTGCAATTTGTACATAAGGAATTTTCATTTCAGCTTGCCCCTCCATGCAGCAGATTGTTGCAAATCTTACACCAGAAATGGAAAACTTGGCCCCAGGTAATTCCTACACCAGAAAATTTCAATTGACCAGAACGATGCAAATTTTCCACCGTTAATGTTCAATAAAAATTGCTTCGCCAATATTCTGATTGGTGAAGATTTACTTTTTCCATTTTCCACCAAATATTTTCAATATAGCTTGCTTCTCCTATCATCAGAATGTTGCAGGTTTTTCATCAATTAAAGCTTGCCCCTATTTTCAGATTTTTCATCATAAATGTTCAGTAAAGCATATTCCTTCCAATCATCAGAATGGTGCAAATTTTACACCAGAAATTATTATTAAAGTTTGTTTCTCTATTCAGCAGAAGGATGCAAATTCAAGACCAAAAATTTTTCCGAAAAGCTTGCCCATCCGTTCACTATAACGGTGCAGATTGCCCACCAGGAATTAAAAAAAAGCGTAATTATAAATAGAGCTTATGCCTTCATTTACCAGTGCAAGTTTTCCACCATAATTTTGTTATTCATTTCATTTATTAGAGCGATGCAAATTTTGCACCAGAAATTTTCAATAAAACATGCTCCTCAATTCACCAGAACGGTGCACCAAAAACTGTCAGTGAGGTTTGTTTCACCATGCACCACAATTTTCAGGTTTTGCCTCTTGATGCACTTTTCCACCATAAATTTTCGATGAAGCTTGCATTCATCAGAACGATGCAAATTGCACCAGAAAAATTAACAAACCTTGCTTCTACATTCACCACAGTGTTGCGGACTTTCCACCAGAAATTTTCAGTTAAATTTGCATCTCCAAAGTTTTAGCGTGATTAAATTTTTCCACCAGAGTTATTATCCCACTATATCCCTCCTTGATGATATTTTTACACCTGAAATACTCAATAGAAAGCTTTTTCTTCGATTTACCATCACGAAGGTGAATTTTATCAATCTTAAATATACCCTCTTCTTTTAGCCCTCCATGAAACACCTTGAAAAAAAAATTTTACACCATAACGTTTTGTTACCAATGTTACCAAAAAATTTAATTGAAGTTTGTCCCTTCATGCACCTTTGTGAAGCAATCATCAGGCACCATCTCAAAGGAATTGATGCAATAAAAGGTTTTCAGTGCCCTTATATTATGAAATGAAGTTATTTTACCTTCAAATCAAGTTATCAATAAATCAAGCTATTTTATATCATAATTTTATAAATGTGGATATCAAAATCTTATATATAAAAGGAGGGGCAATTGCCCCACCTTGCCCAACCCTTTGCACGCCAGTGCCGCACGATGACCCAGTGAAAATATCTCTCGAAAGCGACCCAACAGCAAGAAGAAAACGAGGCGTGCAGTCCTATGATCGGGAGCCCATCAAGCCTGATCTCATCAGCCGTGCATCCAATTGATCTGATTCATTTAAACAATATGAATTGATGAATATCGTAACAATCTACCTAGTTGGAATGTCAAGTTATAGCAAACCATTGAATTCTACTTTTCGCTATCGACTCCTACAGATGTCGCAGTGCTAGTGGTGGCTAAACATATTTTTAATAGGGGGATTTTTGGGAAATCATCCCTACTCTTCAAATATTGCTTCATCCGATGAGAAAATTTCTACATATTGTTCTTTGTAGAAATAATTTATAAAACTAAGTGCACAATAATTGTTATTTAAAAAAGTGAATTTCGCCATACATCCTCAAATCGATTTTCCACCAGCCAATACATTTGAAAGCTGCTCGTTTCTCTGATGGCGAGTACTGTCAGAAGCAGTACAACGCATTCCATTAGAAACCCAATTCAAAAATCCTCTGCTTATCCACCATTCAATAGATTTTGTCCATCTGAGCAACTTTGCCGAAAACAAAAACCATCTCAGTGGCGTTTCCTTAACTTATAGATAGTGCACCAACTCTTAAAACATAAACAATTATCAAAATATTGCTTGCAATGGATAGATATCAAAGAAACTAGAAGATTAGGTATATTTTTCAACCGATGGACGACCCCATTAATTATGTCACACATATAGGGGGAAGGGGGGTTTTGAAAACTGTGACGAACCATACAAAAAAAAAATAAGGTTCATACAAAAAATGTGACAAAGGGGAGAGGGGGTTGAAAATGGGCCAAATTTGCGTGACATAATTAATGGACCATCCCTTAAAGGATGAATATGGCATTAAATTGGGTTTTGAATGTTTGTGCACAGGTAAAAAGTGAAGTTACCGGACACCACTGAACCATCTATGTAGTTGATCGAAATGTTTACGGCGTCGAACGATGTGACAACCGCCACATCCACAGACGAACTGAAACAAAACTTTTTTTTTTACTTTAAATGATCTTTATTTCTTGTGTTTGTGTGGTTTACATGTATGAATTTTTCAAGTGACACAGATGCGTCTTTTCAACTTTAGTATAGTGAGATTTTAATTATTATTTACAGTTTCTAGTCCTATCAGGCCTATTTTAAAGTATGACCACCTTGGTGGGATTGGTTTGATTTGAATTGGAAAAAGGAGTCTACTTATAACTACTATTTACAACTACAACTTACCTACAACTACTATATACACCTAACCTACTATATACAAATTGCTTATCAAAGCATGTTCTGATAAATTACATTTTTGTGCAAATTTAGTCTTAATTTCGTTAATTCTGGAATCTATTTTGGCAATGCCTGCCTCTTCGTGTAAATTTGTTATTCTAGTGTCAAAAGGACGATCAAGTACCATCCTCAGCACTCTATTCTGAGCGACCTGGATTTTGTTCCTGTGAGTCTGTGCACATGATTCCCACACCGGAGCTGCGTAGAGGATCGCAGGTGCTATGATTTGTTTGTAGACGGCCAGTTTGTTTACCCTTGAGAGGCGAGATCTGCGGCAAATCAGCGGATACAGACACCTAACCAAGGCAGAACGCTTGACTACTGTTTTCTCTACATGCGAACGGAAGAGGAGCTTTTCATCGAACAACATCCCGAGATAGGTTACTTCGGTGGACCACTCAACCCTTGTGCCATCCATGATTACAGTACAATATGGAGCCGGTTTCAGTTTGGGCGATTGCCGATGGAGGAACATGATCGCTTGTGTTTTCGAGGGATTGATTTTAATTTTCCACGTGGTGGCATAATCAGCAAAGGCGTTAAGGCATCGTTGAAGTTTGTTCGTTATTTCGCGAGGCATCCTTCCTTTGACGGCTATTGCGGTATCATCTGCGAACAGGAAGAACACGCAACCGTCACCGAGGGGAGGAATGTCGGAAGTGCAGATGCTGTATAGCAAAGGGCCCAACAGGCTACCTTGCGGAACACCTGCTGGGATGGAAAAGGTGTTTGAATTGCAACCATTCAACGATACCTTAAACGACCTTTGCTGGAGGTAGTTACGGGTGATTTTAATAAGATGTAAAGGAAAGTTGAAGTTACAAAGCTTGTACACAAGTCCATCATGCCAAACATTGTCAAACGCCTTTTCAACGTCTAACAAGGCCATGGCTGTGGACTTGGATACAGCTTTGTTACTTCGGATGTTATTCATCACCCGTACTAGCTGGTGATTGGTGGAGTGCCCCTTTCTGAACCCAAACTGTTCCGGAAGGAGAATGTTATATTCCTCGACAAACTTGATCAAACGATTGAGAATGAGTTTCTCGAACAATTTGCTCAGCGCTGAAAGGAGGCTGATTGGTCTGTAGCTTGAAGGCAATGTTGGATCCTTACCGGGTTTGCGGATTGGTATGATTTTTGCTACTTTCCAGATGCTTGGAAAGTAGTGCAGTTCCAAACATCTGTTGAAGATAGTGGTTAGAAGAGACTGCACTTTCATGCTGAGTCTCTTCAAGATCAAGTTGAATATACCGTCAAACCCGGGAGCCTTCATGTTCTTGGTGCATTTCAGCGCTGAGCTAATTTGTTGTACTGTAATCGTATCCGCCGGAGGCACGACACAAGGGGAGGCATCTAGGTTTTGAACGCATTGCGCAACCTGATCTTCGAGCGGACTTTGGATATTCGAGCCAAGCAAATGCGATGAAGCGACATGCTCGCCGATCGCATTTGCTTTCTCCTGTGGGGTGATTAAAAGCCGATCGTCATCATTTTCGACTCTGAGAGGTGGAATGGGTTTGGGATGAGTTTTCAGGACCTTGGCTACCTTCCAGAATGGTCTGAAGCGGTCGTCCAGATTCTGGACAACACGCCCGAAACTTTCATTTCGGAGTGAGTCCATTCTGGAAGCAATCTGTCTGTTCAGATCAGCCATTTCACGTTTTTTGCCCAGATCTCCAGTCCTCTGAAACTGGCGTCCACGAACAATTCTCAGGCGAATCAAAAGTTGGGTGTGGGAATCAATGGCAATAAACTTACCCCTCACAGGAACTCGTCGGACGCACGCCTCGTCAGCCACGGTTATGGCTTGGTGGAGTCCCTCCAACGCTCGATCGATGTCCTCCACGGTGTCAAGCGGCGGGTTGTCGATGATGTGCCTGTCTACCACGCGTCCAAACTGGGCCCAGTTAACGCGATGGTAGTCCTTGCGCAGACTTGAAGCAGGAGCCACGTTGCAGCCCAGTTCAGCCACCACCGGTTGGTGGTCGGAGCTGAGTTCGTTCAAGGCTACCGGCTTGGACAAGCCGATATTTGTCATGAACAGGTCTAGCGTCGATGGGTTGCCCGCCGGTGAGATGAATGTTGGTTCATCCGAAAACCAAACGGAGTACAGCCCATGCTGTGAGTGGTCGAATAGGAGACGACCGTTCTGGTTCTGCTGGTAGTTCCGCCAGGCCTCATGGCGAGCATTCAGATCTCCTCCAACGACGAAGCGGGAACCGGTACAGGTGATGGTGGACAGGTCCTTCTTGAATTTAGCCGCTAGTCCACTGCTGGCGGCACACTGTCGAGGGCAGTAGACGGCGATGAACTGGACGTATCCAGTCGACGACTCCACCTCCACACCAAGGGCCTCGATGATAGAGGTGCGGATATGGGACAGAGTGTGGTATTTTATTCCTTTCTTGACGACGACCGCAACACCACCCCTCCTGGAGCTGGTGCGATCAAGCCGGATAATGTTGTGGTCAGGCAACCAGAAGCTGTCGTCGGACTTTAGATGGGTCTCGGTTAGAAGGCCCACGTCGATGTTGTGCTTGCGGAGGAAGTCGACAAGCTCAATCTTTTTTGCTCTTACGGAGCAAGCATTCCAGGTGACGATAGTTAGCGGTTTAGACGCCATACTGGATGATGAACTTACCGAGCACTTGGATCTGTTCGGGCTTATTGTGGCACTTACGAAGAGCACCGGACATGTTGACGAAAATTTCCATCAGTTCATCCGCTGAGAACAGATCGGGGTTGTTGTTTTGTCCTGTTGGTTGTCTCCAGAATCCAGGGGGGGATGGAGAGCTTTGGCCAGCAGAATCACCGGAAGCTTCTTGAGGGGGGGGGCAGGTTGCACCCGCGAATTCGCTTGCCTTTGCTGGGGAGCACGAAAAGGCGGAAAATCCTCCGTCCTGAATGCTGGGGTTTTGTCCTTCTTGCGTTCTGGTTGATTATTGCTTGACGCCTGCTTTCGGATGCGTTTGAAGTCCTCGCGTTTGGAGCACTGTCTGTCAGAACCTTGATGTGCACCACCACAGTTAGCGCATTTTATCGCCACGGCTCCATCCGCAGGGCAGTTGGAAGTGGCGTGTTCTTGAGCGCAGTTGCTGCAGCGTGGCTTGATGTTGCAGTTGCGGGTACCGTGTCCAAAATTGAGGCACCTCTGACACTGCGTTACGTCACGATGACCGCCACGGTATGGCTCCCACCGTACGATGATGGAGTAGATCGATCGGATGGCTTGTAGCGCATTGAGCGTCACCGTCCCTTTCTGGAAGTGCACCAGGAAAAGACAATCCGGGTACGTCTTCACGTTTTCATCTCTCCTTGTCATTCGGAAGACAGAGATTGGGGCTAGCTTGTACCGGTTGATTTCGGCTTCGACCATCTTGGGGTCGAAGTTTGGTAGACCCCTGATGACTACCTTGAAGGGCTTCTCACCGGGGATGTCGTGCGTGAAGAATTCCGCCTTGGTATCCTTCAGATATTTCACGGCCACTTCGTACTCCGCTTTGGTTCGGAGCATCACCTTGGTGCCGATCCTGCCGAGCTTAAACTCAGCTGCAACGCCCAGCGATGAAAGATCGCCAATCAGCGTGTTGAGTGGGACTTGCTTCACCACCAGTGGAGGAAGCTTCATTTTTGCTGCACTCGGGGTGGCAGCAGTTTCGTTTTCGACGGCGTCGCCGAAATCACCAATGACGCTGACGTTCGTCGCGGTGGCATCGTCCCGTCCACTCGTACCATCGGACTGGCCTTGATTTTTCTTCCTCTTCTTTGACCGCTTCACCGTGGCTGAGGTGGTATTCCCTACATCGGTGGGAAGAGTAGCGTACCTATTCGAAATAGGTACACTCAAGCTACCCTCACCGCTGTTCTTCTTCCCATCACACGAAGCGACCGACACTACTGACGACGCGATTAAACTGCGAATGTTTGGAACAAACTAGAAACTTTAGAACAACTCGACAGAGCGAGCAAAGACCGAACTGTACTGCTTGACGTTCAAGCAGAGAATGTCTGAAACAAAACGTACAGGTTCACTCTTTTATAACATCACTATCAACTCGTCTCCTCTATGCTCTCTCGATAGTCATAACAAGCAATCATGCGCAGTGTTGGGAAAATATGAAAAAATCAAATCTCATCAATGCCCAGGATCACGCCTGATTTTCGTAGACAAAAATAAACAAGCATACAGCTGCGGTTGATTTTGCAAGCTGCGATATCGCAGCTCGGAATATCAAGCTAACAAAAGTCACCAACAGCAAATCTCACCAAACTGTGGTAAGATTGAGTTTAATGATTTCTGCTTTACACCTGAATGCAACTGAAACTTCCATAACGGCTGGCAGCAGTCCCTTCGTGTCTACCATCGGTGAACAGTAAAAAGGGATAGCAAACTATACTTTTTCTTTCTAAGAAAACGATGTGCAACGGAATCACGAAATCATTTTTGTGTCTAGTCAACTCTCCGCTTGATTTTTGCACGGAACTTGTCAAATCAATATCAAGCATGATATTTTGCTCCAATATCACGCGTGATATTGAGAGCGTATGAGAGCGGAAAAATATAATTTGATTGACGATTTTGCCAACACTGATCAGGCGATTGGTAGATTGGGGTAAAAAAGTTTGATAAATTTTCAATAGTTTTCTTAGGAAAATCTACTGCAATATTTATACAAAACATATTTTACATGAAATCTGAATCCAATGAGGCGATAAAAATTACAAACCATCCATAAATGGCTAAGTTATAAGCGTTTAGAACCTGACACTATTTCGTCACACATTTTTTTGATTTTCACCCCAGTATATTCCACAAAGGCAAAGACTACGTCAAAAATCAACGTTCGAAGACTTCATTAATTCCCTGATGACAACGAAACCTTTTTTTCTCGACATCATATTTTGATACTATTTTTTCCTGGAAACAGATAGGGTGGGTGAGCCAGTAGTGGAGGTACTAAGCTAATTTATCAATTAAAAAATTAATATACGATGTACACACAATTGTTATACGTCAATCTATAGCTTTCAACCTCAATTTCGATAGAAAAATATTATATTGTAATAAAATTGCATAAAATTTTAGAAAGATCGTCCTCCATTAATTGGAACACTGTTCCAGTAGTTGTGGTAGTTGCTAACTTTGGTTCCTATAATAGTGGAATGCGTTGGTTTCTTATGGGTTCCACTATCATAGGAACACTACCGTAACTATAGGTGCAAAGGAGTGAAAATCTTAAGGAAAATTAATTATTTTCCGTCACTTTTGGGCATATTTTGAGTTTGAAATATGAAAATATGCTTTATTTTAGGAGAGCTACCGATGAAAAATAATCTTATCCGGGTCCTTCTCACTATTCCGGCACAACCTCCATACCGCAACTATAGGTACATCACTATTACTGGAACACCTACCCTATCTGAGTTCAACATTTTGTGAAACATTGATCATATTTTTTGCAAAAGTTTTTCTACTCTACAGCCCGAGTAACATTGCAAGTTTTATCGAGGTTTTAAAGCATTCTTCAAGTCTAAATCATGGTCTACACCACCCTTATTGTTACTTGGGAGGCGAACCATGGTCAAACATTAAAGATTATCAAATTCCACATTCCTCCGCACAGCAGTGTATCTCATTTTTCACCCCTCTAAAAGAACCCCACATCCACCAAAACACGTCCAAAGCGAACAAGCAATCAAAGTTTTGTTACGCTTGATGACCCCCTAGAGGGGTAAAACAGCACAAAACAACCGTTTAACCCTCACTGTTTCGCAAATCGAGAGCTGATACGGGGCGATGTACAAAGCCATTTGAGTTATAGCAAGTTTCCAAATCGAGCATCGATGGAGCGCTTCGTCGTCGTCGTCGTCGTCGTCGGAGAAGATCCTTCACGAAGATAACACCCCGAAACCAAATCCGTCATAAATATAAACAGAGCGACGAGCACGAGCTGAAATCCTTACTAAACTATTTTCACTTGCCGTTCCAGTCTGGCAAGATTTAGCACCGTCGGTTTTGGGTATAGTCGTAAAAAAAAAAGTGAACGGTTGGTTAGGATAAGATCCATGTGGTCCGGCCCTTGGACGGAAGATCCACATCGCGCTCGATGCTGCGCTACATTTACTCAGTCAGTCAGTCGTTCGAGGAGGAAAAGCTCGCCCAAATTATGCCCCATCTATATTCTGGGGGAAAAAGATCTTCAGCGGCGTTTCTTCAACCGACAAGGACGACAAACTGGTTTATGGTGCGAGGACTGCGGACACAAGATTGATAGCTGCTTTTTGTGTGTGTGTGTGCATCATTCATTCATTCATATCTGCCCGGTGTTTTGTTCAGTTTTGGGGCGGTGCCTTCCAGTTGGGCTGGATAGAGCGCAAAAATGTTTGCTTTGCTAGAACGGGCAGCAAGCAACGGGGTTTGCTTATCTGCGGGCGAAGCTGTTGCAAATTCCCTCCGGGAAATTGCTAAATCGGTCGTAATCTATCTCCGTTTCGATAATGAGGCTAGAGAAGTAGGTAGTTGGCAAGGACTTGAGTGAAACGAACGAGGCACGGTTGAATTTTTAAATCCGAGCAGTCGCTGAGAATACAGCTTTTATTTGAATTAGCTACTTGTGTTGTGGGGATTTTGGGAAAGTTATGGCATTTTTAAGGTCATTGATTTGGGTTTGTCCGATGTTTATACTAAAATCAATGGTTATTTTGGTGCACCTAAATTTAATCCTCCCACCAACCAGCAGATCTTTATCGTGGCAAGCAGTGCGAATGCTTCGGCATTATAATAACCACAATCAAGTTGATATGATGATGAGGGATTCGATGGCGTGCCCCATAATTCCATCACAACAACGCAAATGAGAGATTATTCCGCTTCATCATTATCATTATGCTCATCTTCGTATATCATCATCATCATCGGTATCATCGCCGTCGGCGGCGTTGTTCGTAAAATTCTGCCTCCAAGCATGTATCCTTCTCATATAATATACACTCGATTCGTGGTAACTGCAACCCATTATCCCTAGGAAAAAAAATATACGAGCCAAAAGGGGTTACCACCCCCTTTGAGATCATGCATCAGGTTGTGGGGTGGGTTTGCTTTACGGCAAATCGAGTTTATAATTGCGGATAACGAGAGCTTGTGTTCTGTTTTTACTGCGAACCCGTGCTCATCCTTGAGCACGAATTATGAAAATTTAATTACTGCGCTGCGTTGTTGCTGTTGCTCGTACGGTATCACATGAACCCAGCGGAGAACTTTTCCTCGTAACGCTCATAGGCACATTTTTTCCCCCCGTGAAACGCCAGATCACCAGTCGATTAAAAAAAAAATCTCCTGCAAAATCTACAAAACTTGCCTTCTTTCCCCGGTTAAATTCTACTTTAGGTTGTCGCTGAACTTTTTCTCGCATTTCCGGATGAACCGGAAAACAAAAAAGCAAGATATTTCCTGCACAGCGACTGAATAACAAGCAGCCTCTTCGGCAGTACAAAATTGGGAAAATATTGTGAAAAGCAACGCAGGAAGACCGGAAAAAGCAAACTTTGCTAATCTGGCCAATAAACACTATGGCACAAGTTGGGCGGCGGCGGAGGAACAGGCGTTGCATTAAAACGAGTCCAATCGAGTCGAGGAGGCCACAATGAACAATGCAAACAAAGTTCAACAAGAGAACATTTTTTAAAAGGAAAAATTATTTCCAAACGAGAAAATTACTTTTCAGCCACCGAACGGCCAACGGTCCGTATCGATATTTTGTTTTCGAGTGTTTTGTTTCAAGCCTCGTGGGAATTGGAAAAAGGGATTGTAAGGGTAAGGATTCTTTATGGTGCCATTGTTTGGCGGGAAACTGGCTTTGAGTTCGGGTTAAATGGAGTGCAACGAAAGGGACATTTTGGGTTTCGAGACAGGAAAGGGAACTTAAGAAATCTATCAATCATGAACGTGATTCGGAGAAAAATGAGTTGAGTTAAATGCAAATATTAGTTTGACATATAGAACGCAAACAATGGTTAAATTTTTCGAGAGAACAGCAATTTGAGAGCAGGATTAAGTTCCTGGAAAAGTAATATTTAAATGAAAATTCAGAAGTTTGAATTCTCTTTTTCTAATTCTTTTTCCCTCTAGACATGATGAATCCAAACGAAGTCACTATCAACGGATGTCGCATTACGTTTGTAGTGTCCAAACTTTCGAGGGCACTTTTGGATTCTCTTCTTTGCTATCACTGGTACCCATTTCTATGTAACGATTTTTTCAGTACTTAATTATCACTTGGAACACACCTCGCGGTCTGCCGTGTAGTGTCCAAACCGTCGAGGGCTCGTGATATCTGGAGTGATGGTTACGAACAGTGTTGGGAAATATCTTAAAATCGAATCTCACCAAAGAACAAGATCACGTTTGATTTTCGTAGACAAAAATCAGCAAGTAATCAACTGTGGTTGATATTGCAAACTGTGAGATCGCATCTAACAAAACTCACCAGCTGTAAATCTCACCAAACTGTGGTGAGATTGTTTGTTTATTAATTTATTTGATAAGGCTCAACCGAATTAACTTTACAGAGCCGAGGATTCTTGGTCACTATACAATACATCTTAAAACTATAGTCAAAAGGTACAACACAATAAACACTTTATCTTCCGCTATCCAAAAAGCCTCCTCCATCAGAACTGGAGCCGCTTCCAGTGGTTTCATTGTATGGCAAATTGTTGTACGCCAACGAGGGTCAGAGTGCGTCCATTGCAGCAATGGACGCAAAACGTGGTCAGCACTCACACACTCATCACGAAACGGTTGCTTTCCAAAGTCGACGACGCATCGACCGAAAGAACTGCTGATGAAGAACAATGAGGAGGACCACACAATGGTTGCTGCCGAGAAAACAGACGATCGCGCGGCACACATCGAGAGTGGCCTGCTTTTGTCGACAGCCGAGTGAACACTGTAAACTGTGGTGAGATTGATCTTCATTATTTTTGCTTTACACCCGAACGCAACCGAAACTTTCATAACGGCTGGTAGCAGGATTTTTGCAATGCCATTGGTCAAAATGTAGGTAACATTTACGCTGAGATTCTGCATTTTAAGTGATCCATAGGAGTTTTTTAGATGTCGCAATCAGATCAAATAAACAATCGACTTTTTTTATACAGAGTGAACAAGAAACATGGCCGGATACAATCACTTCTATTCCGGTATTCGTACGAAATCGATTTTTCATATTCGTAGGAATGCAATTGAAGTTCACAGGAATTTAATCGTACAAATACGGGGATACCCGTTTTCGTATGAATACGAGAATAGAGGTCAATATTGCAATAAAGTGAATCGTAGCTTCCTTGAATTGTTCTGAATTCTCATAGTATTAAATTAAACATTTTTGTGCATTTGTTCGTTTATTCTTTCATCCATTTTTATACCGTGTTATCATTTATCTAGATGATCTTTGACATTTTTAAGTTAACAACTTTCTCTATGTATCTATTAACATTCTGTAAATCAATCAATGTTTCCTGCTCATATTCACATGGAGTGGTTAGAAATGGCTGCAATTATTTTAGCAACGACGCGCTGTTGTTGGTTTTTACGAGTTGCGGTTGATTTTGAACCAGTTACTGTCAAAATTTTCAAAAAGTATTCTTGAACAAACTCAAGAAACTTTGATGCTTACGTCAAATACATGAAATTGTGAATATAATAAACACACATCAGATCCGAAACCGCGGTAATCAAATTATCAGAACCTTCTGTTAGTCGCACCTGCTCGGCATACACGTAATGCATCAGTTGGTCATTACCAATATCTGAAAAAGTAAATAAAATATCTATCATTTCTACTCTACTATTGTTCGATGACTATTCTCGCGTAACATTAGGAATTTGCCTATACATTTTAAAATCAAAATATAGAAAGCTACCCGCCATGTGCCCACCGCAGACCGACCAAGTAATACAATGAAACTATCGGATAGGGGTAACCCTTCGCTTCTTGATGACATTATTGATTTGCGTGGACGGTCTGCGGTTGGTGAGTTAAGAGCTTGCATAAATTTGTTTACAAAAGTTTATAGGCTCTTTTCACATGCTACGCGAGAATGATTACGAGGATGTATTCTATTCTGTTTATAAAGGGTGATACGGTCAAAATTTGGTCAATATCAACTTGACGTATTTCTTTCAATTTTGCATTTAAAAAACCTGAACACCCCTCATTTTGAAGGTGTGTGTGTGTAGAATGTTGCTCCTATTTTGATTTTGGAATTCACTCTTCAGTTGTCAAAATGCCGTCCAAGCAAGAAGAGCAGCGTATCAAAATTTTGCTCGCGCATCGCGAAAATCCGAGCTACTCGCACGCAAAGTTGGCAAAATCGCTAAAAGTTGCCAAATCAACCGTTACAAATGTAATTAAAGTGTTTGGGGAACGTTTGTCGACAGCCAGGAAGTCTGGATCGGGGGGAAATCGAAAACCGGAAGCCGCTGAGACGACAAAGAGAGTTGCCGGTAGTTTCAAGCGAAACCCTAACCTCTCTCTCCGAGATGCCGCAAATAAGCTGGGTGTATCGTCTACAACCGTGCATCGAGCCAAAAACCGAGCCGGACTATCGACTTACAAGAAGGTAGTGACTCCAAATCGCGATGATAAACAAAATACGACGGCCAAAGCGCGATCCCGGAGGCTGTACACGACGATGCTGACGAAGTTTGACTGCGTGGTAATGGACGATGAAACCTACGTCAAAGCCGACTACAAGCAGCTACCGGGACAGGAGTTTTATACGGCAAAAGGAAGGGGAACGGTAGCAGATGTTTTCAAGCACATGAAACTGTCAAGGTTCGCAAAGAAATATCTGGTTTGGCAAGCCATCTGTACCTGTGGCTTGAAAAGCAGCATTTTCATAGCTTCCGGGACTGTCAACCAAGAAATTTACGTGAAAGAGTGTTTGAATAAACGTCTGCTGCCTTTCCTAAAGAAACACGGTTGTTCCGTACTGTTTTGGCCGGATTTGGCATCTTGCCATTACGGTAAAAAGGCCATGGAGTGGTACGCCGCCAACAACGTGCAGGTGGTTCCCAAGGACAAGAACCCTCTCAACACGCCAGAGCTCCGCCCAATTGAGAAATACTGGGCTATTGTCAAGCGGAACCTAAAGAAGACAAAAAAAAACTGCTAAGGGCGAGCAGCAGTTCAAGGCAAACTGGCTTTCTGCGGCGAAGAAGGTGGACAAGGTGGCTGTACAAAATCTGATGGCAGGGGTCAAGCGTAAGGCCCGGCAATTCGGATTTGGAAAAGCGGAAACCTAACTGAATATTTTTCCTGAATTTTATACTAATTGAACTTGAAAAAGAAACTTAATTTGATTTTTTAAATAAACGATTTCACCAATTTACACGCGTTTTCCCTTGACCAAATTTTGACCGTATCACCCTTTAATCCAGTTTCTGGTTGGGTCAACTACTAATCCATAATGGATATTTTGTTTATTTCGATTAGTCGTCAAACCAACACATACAAATTGTTAGCTGTTTGTTTCAAATAGAATTTAAATCGCTTTAATCTGTAAAATAAAGTTTAGTCAGTGACTCCCAGGGCAATGTTGCTGTACATCTACTAGCATCGAAATCCCGAGTGGCACCACTGAAACGCGTCGCCTTCCCCGATTGGAACGTTGTGCCGCTTACTTAGCTGCAAAACTATTCGTTGAGGTATCCGAGGCATTGTAAATCGAAATTTCAGCCTAATACTTTTGGTGCAACCCAACAGTCACGCTCATATGGCTCAAGGCTCCACCCAACAGCTGGAAAACATTTGTGGCTAACCAAGTTTCCTCAATACAGTCGGCCACTCACGCAGCATACTGGAACCACGTAGCCGGCAAACATAATCCCGCTTACCTGGTATCGAGAGGAATGGAGACCACATATTTCGTCAATTGCACCTTGTGGAAGCACGAACCCAACTGGTTGTCTCTTCCCGAACGGCAATGGCCACGTGACAACATACAGGACTATTCAGATGACGGAAAGGAGCGCCGAAAACTCGTCATAGCAGTAACCAGAGCCGAATCCATCGTAAATCCCCACTTCGGTCGCGTTTCGACACACACTGGAATAATCCGCATAACTGCATACTGCCTTCGCTTTGTCCGCCACTGTCATGAAAAGTTTCATACACAGCCCCCCAGTACTGGTCCTCTTCCGTGTAAATTGATCAGAGACGAGATCACCGCTGCCCAATCTGTACTTGTCAAGCTAGTCAAGGCCGACTGTTTCAAAGAAGAACTAAAAGATCTCCGCAGCGGTAACGCAGTATCAAAAAAATCACCAATTTGTAGTCTTATCCCCAGTGGGAGGGAGATTAAATTTGCTACAGCAGCCATACATAACTAAACAACCTGTCCTCCTGCCAAACCCTCACCCCCATACACGCCTTCTCTCTAAACTTTACCACCTACGACTAATTCACGGAGGCGGCCGATTTACTCTGGCCTCCATGCGCAAAATTTTTTGGCCAATTCGTGGGCGACAATTAGTTCGAAGCATCATACATGCTTGTTTTCGCTGCACCCGAGCAAGTCCCGTTTCAGCAGCACAGCAGCTTGGACAACTTCCAATTCCAATTCATCGCATCCGACCCAGCCGTCCATTCAGCATCACCGGTGTAGATTTCGCCGGACCTTTGTACCTGAAAGCAATCCACAAGCGAGCACTGCCAGCGAAGACCTATACATGTATATGTATCTTCGTATGCTTCAGCACAAAGGCCGTCCGCATCGAGCTGGTCGGGAACCTATCGACACCAGCCTTTCTTGCAGCATTTCACAGATTCGTGTCCCGGCGGTGTCGGCCATCTGGTGTCTATTCCGACAATGGAAACATTTTTGAGAGTGCGAAAAATGAGCTGGAGGAAATTTATCGTCTGCAACAGGACATCACCGAAAACATCCACTCCTTATGCGTGAACGAAACCATCAACTGGCACCTCTGCCAACCAAAAGCGCCTCATTTTGGTGGATTATGGGAAGTTGCAGTTAAAGTTGCCAAAGCACATCTGTATCGGCAGTTAGGAAATTCTCGCCTTACTTTCGAGGAAATGGCGACCCTACTAACCCAAATAGAAGCAGCAATGAATAGCCGACCGCTTGTGCCACTTTCGGAAGATCCAAACGACCTGGCGTGCTTACCTCCTGCCCACTTCCTAATTGGATCAAAGATGCACGCAGTTCCCGAGCCGGATCTCACGAAGTTTCCTATGAGCATGCTCGACCGTCTTCAAGCAACTCAGCAAACGTATCAACAATTTGGGCATCATTGGCGAAGCGAATTTTTGCAGGAGCTACAGCTTTGTAAAAAAAACAACAAGCCGAACAATGCATTCCTTCCTGGCCGCCTTGTGATTCCTGTCGACGAACATCAGCATCCTGTGAAGTGGCCATTAGCTCGCATCGTAGATATCCATCCCGGCCATGATCAGCTTACTCGTGTGGTGACCTTGAAGGCATCTCGTGGTATTATCAAGCGATCGATTACTAAAATTTGCTTGCTTCCTTCCTATAATGCGGAGACCTTTAAGCTGGGTTTAGACAGGGCAAGTCAAATGATCAACTCAGTTGAATTCAACTGACTTGAACGCGAATTGAACGTGTAAACCATGCCATTCAACTGACTTGATCAACTCACTTGAATTGAAAAAAGTTGAACCAGGCTCAACTTTTCAAGCCACTTGAATTCAACTGAGTTGATCAATTGACTTGCCCTGTCTAAACCCAGCTTTACTGAAGACAACCAAAAACGAACTTGCGCAGACAACGATAAAGGTGACAGTGATAGCGATCCGTCAGTCAACAGAGGAAGTTGACAGTGAAAGCTTCGAGAAGAAACATATAGCGAATTCGTTTATTATTCAGTTCCAACCTGGATCGGGTATCAAGATTGGGTCTGCTTGTTTTCTGACAAACGTCAGTTTGATCGTTTGTTTTTAAAACCCAGCTCAGGTTGAGGTTCGCACTGACAAAAAGTTCGGTTTCGCACTGGGTTGGAACTGGTTCCAACCCCGATAATAAACGAATTCGCTAATAATCAAACCAAGCTGAACATTGCATTAGGTCCTTAGTACCATTGATCGATTCTCTTCGTCGACTTTCTCTTTCGTTAATAACTTGAGCACATAACTGTTGTGTTTGTCGTATTAGATGCTAGATAATAGCTTCTTTTATCGATCTGTGTGCTGAAAATACCTGAGAATGTCTTTACATGGCCGTGGGGATACAAAGAGAAAGTCGACGAAGAGAATCTGTCAATGTTACTTAGGACCTAATGCAATGTTCAGCTTTAAACATGAACCAACAGGTCTGTGCCATAACAAGGGAGAAAAATAATAATTCTCGCGTAATATTTTAAAAGGGTCTATCCTCGTTGTTCGATTCTCTTCATCGACTTTCTCTTTGGTTTACCACGGCAACATAAACGAGTTTTTCGCTAAGCTCGCAGCACAGTTCGACAGAAGATGATGTTAGCTTGCGCCTGAAACAACACACTCAATGGGAAATTCATTTTCAGTCTATTCACGAAAGAGAAAATCGATGAAGAGAATCGATCAACAATGATAGGCCCTTTTCTCGTGTTGCGCGAGAGTTGACAGAATCTGTTATGATATCAGATGTCACTAATGGTGGTAAGCTCCAACTCGGATTAACTTTTAGAGTCGTGTTGAATAACTCTGATGTCGACATCAAATCAGCCGGACATTCTTGATCGGGATTTAATCCAAGGATAATACCGGATGGAGCTTACCACCATAAAAGGCCAATCGACTTAAGCAAACAAGTCGCTTTATACCCCGTACAGACTATGGCTTATATCATGTAATATAGGCTATCTTGCAATGAGCACTCATACATCTAGTTTTAACTGGAAATCCTATGTATGAGTGCTCATTGCAAGAAAGCCTATATTACATGATATAAGCCATAGTCTGTACGGGGTATTAGACTGTTTTCTTATCAACTAAACATCATCCAAACAATGATTAATGACTATTCTTATTCTAGCTCCTTACCTACGGATACAATTACTGGTCCTGTACTGTTTGTAGTTATGTCTCGAAGTTGGGTTCCTTCCTGAAAAGTAATAAATCAATTTAGGTTAGCGACTGAAAGTCAATTTTTATTTGTTATATGCGACAGTTAGAAGATACTGAGAGGTTAGCACATATCATCGGCAAGAGACGTGCGTGTGAGAAAATTTGCGAAAAAATCCAAGGGCACCGGTGGGATTCGAACCCACAATTCCCATTCAGTACACGGGTGCATTGCCAATTATACAACGGTGGACCTATGGTCTACGGGTGTATTTGGCTAATGACATATGAGTTTCGAATCCGTTTCCCTCCCTTAGTCTTTTTGCGCAAGCGTTCTCAATACACAACAATCGTCTATTACCGACGATATGTGCTTGTACCGCAACCACTCAGTATCGGTCGATGTGAACAAACACAACTCGTCTCTGTTCTACATCACACATGTTGGATACGGGATGTCCAATGCAGTATGAATAGAGCAATGAGCTGCTGGCCTCACCTCCGACCACCGGGCCATAGTGATGATATATCATCAAATTAATTTTCGATTTAGGTTAGCGACTGAAAGTCAATTTTTATTTGTTACGCACGCACGTCTCTTGCCGATGATATGTGCTAACCTCTCAGTATCTTCTAACTGTCGCATATAGTAATAAATCAATGTAAATACACAATATATACAAAATGATGTAAACAAAAATACCTCTCTGTGTTCAATCAAATCCGCGATATCTTCGCCCAACAGTTGAAATAAAAAGTCCAATATTTGGAAGCCCGATGCAGTTTCCTTCAATGCAAGGTTTTTGCGCACCGTCTTGGAATAACTAATTATCTTGCCACGTTTGGCCTCGAAGTAGCTCATCAAACTGCCTGGTTTGACTCCTGTGGCTTTTTCAAAATGAAAGCCCAGTATCTCACGTCGCCTTAGGACTGGAAGCTCATCTATTGTCTTCTTCAATTCCGATTGATCCAAACGGAATCTGATCTTCTTCAGTGTCTTGTACTAATACTCGACTGAAGAAAAACATCGCATTTACCGAATATATATTAACACAGGTACATTTGCATCTAGAAACTAGGTAAACTTAAATTTAATTTTCTATAGGAACAGGTACTCCGCTGCTTACTCGTTGATGTGTCCTAGGTAGTAACTTGAAAAGCCATGTGTGTCCGTTTCCTTGATCCCTGTTGAGTAAAGTTGAGTTACGTTGTTTGTTGATCTTGATGCTTTCATCCAATTTCCATGGTGTAGATACGGTTCGTAAAATCGTGATGTCCTCCGTCGATAGTTGGTGGTCCTCTGTGAAGATGTGTTCTGCAACCTTTGATTTGAAATCATATGTTAGGCCCTTTTCCTCTTGCTGTTTGGCCTTATTAACCTTCGCTATATGTTCTTTAAATCTAGTTGCTAAAGTTCTCTTGGTTTGTCCTACATATACTTTGTTACAATGATTACAGCTTATTTTATATACACCTGCCTTATCTAAAACATTAACTGGGTCTTTAGTGGATCCTAACAATGATTTCAACTGCTTATGTCTACTAGTGAAAACTAAATCTAATCCGAATTGTTTTAACTGTGGTCTTAGCTTACAAGTAATATCTTGATCAAATGGAACGGACACTCGTTTCAATGGTTCAGGTGCTGCGGTGAGGGTTGTCAATAATCTCCTTTGTAGAATTCTCGCTTTTTTTTTTTTATCGATGATTGCCTGGATTGTGGTCTCCTTGTATCCGTTGAGTCTTGCTGTTTCGAAGATGTACTGTAATTCCTTAACCTTTCCTGTATCGCTGAGTGGAAGAGTCTGCATTCGATGAATCATGTGGTGAAAGGCGGCCATTTTCTGCTGGAACGAATGGTTGGAAGTATAGGGGATAACTCTTGGTGCTTGTTGGTTTCCTGTAAATTTCGTATTTAAGCGAGGAAGATGATGACGATTCCCTGATGACTAGAAGATCGAGAAATGTGAGTTTCCCGTCTTTTTCTACCTCGGGAGTGAATTTGATATCCTTGTGAATTCTGTTGATCTCATCTAAAATTTGTGGAAGGGTTTCCCGTTTAACTACGCTGAAGATATCGTCAACAAACCTCCACCAACGGTTTGGTAATAGTCCTTTCTCCTTCAGGGTTGTCTCCAAGTTGGCCATGAAAAGTTCACACAAGAAGGGGGATAGGGGATTTCCGATTGGGGCTCCTTTCGTCTGCTTGTAGAAGTTACCTCGGAAAGAGAAGTAGTTCTCTTCCATACAAAGGCGGGTCAGCTTAAGGTACGTCCGAACCTTGTTTCTCCATGCTGCATCCTCTCGTTGTGTCAATAGCCAGTCCTCCAAATGGTTGATCGCTTCCTTGACCAATACACTGGGAAAAAGAGCAGTGACGTCGAAAGATACCATAATCTCGTCCTCGTTGATGTCTCCTGAAGATTGTAGTTGCTGGGCGAACTCCTGGGTGTTACTCTGGAACTGATTCAGCATACTCTGGAACTCTTTGACTAGCCACTTCGCTAGTTTGTGGGTGGGGGAACCAACTGCAGACACGATCTCTCGCATTTCATTTCCCGGTTTGTGGACTTTGGGGAGACCTTTGATCCTGGGTAGAATGGGATTGGGTTCCCGTAAACGACCTGCTCCATCTCCTAATATCGATTTGCACTCCTTCAGTGCTGTCTCCACGCGTTTCACTATGTTCTGTAAGGGGTCTGCTCGAAGCTGTCTATACGGTCCGTTGTTAATCTTCGTTGTGATCTGATTATCGTAATCGTCCTTGTCCATGATAACGACCGCATTTCCCTTGTCTGCCTCCACGTAGTATACTGCTTTACTTTTTAGCTCCTTTACAATCCGAATTTCTTTTTCGTTGGCGCGACTTTGTTCCTGTCCGTCCTTGATTATGTTCGATGTGATAGTCCTAACCGTATTCTGTGATGTTGTTGGAAGCATCTTGGTAATCGCTGTTTCTACGTCAATGATGATCTGCTCCACGTCTGGCTTGGTTGTAACCGCGTATCCTAGCCCCTTGTTGAGGTGTGTCAATTGTTCTTCCGTGAATGCGGTCGTCGATCGGTTGACAACCAACCCATCAATGGAGTGAACCCTCGGCCTCGTGGTGATGGTTAATGGGATCTGCTCACCCGTTCGGTGTGTCGTCCGTCTCCGTTGAGACTCCTGCCGTAGTCTGTTTAGCTTCCTAAACACTGAAGGAAAGGAATTACATGGAAAATACTAATCCTTCTCTCTCTCTCTCATTATACAGGTATTCCACTAAGACGCCCACATTTATCAGGATAGATATTTTAGCTTGTGAATGTATGAATCTCGGTTGGTCGAATTTTAGTTAAAATATCTTTAAGAGTCAGTTTCGACAGCTTCAAGGCAATCCTATTAGACGCAATAGATGTCAGAAAAATTAACTTC
Source organism: Ochlerotatus camptorhynchus (assembly GCF_037179485.1). Taxonomy (NCBI): domain Eukaryota; kingdom Metazoa; phylum Arthropoda; class Insecta; order Diptera; family Culicidae; genus Ochlerotatus; species Ochlerotatus camptorhynchus. Next base: position 139,299 of record NW_027041253.1, on the reverse strand, counting down.
AGTGAAGATCAAGCACCACTTCAGGGCAGTTCCATTAAATTCAGGAAAATCTAATGAGTAAGTAATGTGAACTTCTGGAAATTTCTGAATATGCTAGGGCAGTTCCATGAATATCATGAAAACTGTGAGAACTTTAGGGACGTTCTTTTAGGTTATTTCTACAACTTTATGGAAGTTCCATTTATTTCAGCAATAAACTTTAAAAGAATATAGAAAGCTACACAGAAGTTCCATGTTTAAAGGGAAGTGTAAAGATTTTCTGAGCAGTTCCATTAATTTCTATATATTTCCAGGAACATCATCAGAAGAACATGAGGGAAGTTCCGTAAACTTCAGGAAGCTTTAGAAGTCTTCAGGAGAGTCAGAAGCATGAAAAAAGGTACTGGGAATTTCAGGGAAGCTTCACAGGCAAACTGCGGGAACAAAAGGGAAGTTCCGAAAACTTCTGGAAATTCTTGTGAACTTCAGGTACACTTCAGGAATTTCAAAGTTAAAAGCTTCATGAACTGCAGGAACTTTTAAGAAAATCTGAGAAATTTATGGATATCTAGAGAAATTTAGGGAAGTCAAAATAATTTCAGAGATGTGGAGATGTGGAGATAAGATGAGAAAATTCATATTTCAAGTACTTAAAAGAGGTTAGACTAGAGAGCTTTAGGGAATTTACGAGATATTACCAGCACTTCCAATAACTTCATAACTTCGAGAAATTCAATAAATTCCAGACTTTCAAGGAAGTTTGAAAATTTGAAAATTTTTTTGACAGGGTAGTACCAAGAACTTCAATAGAACTGAGAGTACTTCAGGAATGCTTCGAGAGCAGAAAGAATGATCAGAGAAACTAAGAGCAGTTCAACTAATTTCAAGGAAATTGAAGAATGTTTAAGAAGCTCCAAGAAACTCAGGGAATATCCGAAACTTCATCAAATTACCAAGACCTTTATTTAAATTTCAGAAACATAAGAGATGTCATATGAGCATCAAGAAAATGTGAGATCATTTTAAGGAAGTTCCATGGTGCAGAACTGCAAAAAAAAATGCAGAAACTTCAGCAACGATCAGCTGATGTTCAAGAAAATCGCGATATCTTTTAAAATGTTCAAACATCTTCAAGAACGTCAGTCTGAGAAGTTAACAGATTTTTTGATTGTTTCATTATATTTTGGGAAGTTCTCGGAACTTCGTAGATGATTAGAGATCTTCATATCAGTTTCCTTTATTTAAGGGAAATTGCAGAATATTTCAAGGAGTTCAAAGGAATTATGGGATATTTCAAGAATTTTATGAATTTTGCGATGCTTCAAAAACAATGCGAGGTCTTCAGGAAATTTTATAAATATGATTAAAATTTCCGGATCAATAGACAAATTAGTGAACTTCAGGAAAGATTCAAACCCTCAGGGAAGTCCAAAGAAGTTCAGGAAGAATGAGAGAGGGAGAGAAAGAGAGATATTTGTGACGAAGTGCCGTGAGCTTCAATGACGTTTTAAAAACTTCATGAAAATTGTAGGAACCTAAAGGAACATCAAGGAACTTCAAGGTAATTCAATTAACTTCAGTATAATTGCGGGAAGTTTAAAAAAGATAATTAGAAACTTTAAAAAGTGAACAACGTGGAGCTCTTGAATTTTATTAACGAATTGATCAATTTTACGCATGGTCCGGACCTCCCGAAAGACCGTTTCGTGGCCAGCAGTGTGCGCATGCTGGTCCCAGATCCAAATTCATTAATGTAGCATCAAAATAAGTAATTTAAAAAAATACGGAGCTCTATGATCTTTCTACGAATTGGTCACCTTTACGGATGTTCCAGATCTTTCGAAGGACCGTTCCATGGCCACCAGAGTGCACATACTGGTTTCAAATCCAAATTCAGTCATGCAGCATAACAACAAGTTGATTTAAACAATCTAGATCCTTTTTTTTTACTAATTTTCCACATTTAAAGATGTTCCGGATCTTCCAGAGGAATGTTTTGCTGCCCCTTGTGTCCACATTTTTGTCCCAGATCCAAATTGATTCATATATCACAATTTTCAAATGAAAAACAAAACAAACATTTCGTAGATAGCAACGCTTGGGTCGGTTGCTATCGCGCTGCTATATTTGTTAAGCCGCTGTTCACCGAGAGGCAGATTGTTATTTCTCGCACTTGAATAGCAACCCCCAGTGCGGTTACTGCGTTATGGTGGAGGTTGCTAAAATAGCTTTAGCAACGCATTGGTGCGGGTGCTCTAAGAAAACGAGGTGCAACGGAATCATTTTTGAGTCGATTTAACCGAAGACTACAAATCAAGAAGACTGGCAACTCTTCCAAAAATCAGGAGACAGTAACGGCAACGACTCTTCTGAGCAAAAGTGGAACCTGTGTATGATGGTGTGTGTTCATTCACGAGTGCATTCACACACATAGGTAGAAATAAATAGCTGTCAATTATTGGTTTTGTGATGATTGTTGTAACAAGTGAAACGTTTCTTTCTTTGCTTTATGCTGACAACGAGTAAAATTCCAGCTGAAACTGAACAGATGTGCAAGTAAATTTGTTTTGAAAATTAAAATTATGGCAATGATGCAATTTGTAGTGTCTGTACCAAAGAAATGACTGTTCCGACTGATGGCCAACAATAAAGTGAAGTCCACTCCACTGTCGCAGAGTGGAGGAATTCGAATCTTGTTGTTGTGCATCTTTCTGAGATCTTTGAAATTCTTTTGTATCGATTGCAATCGCTGTCTCATTCCGTTGCGATAGAAGTCTGCACTACCGGCTTGAGGTGTGATACGTTTCGATGAAACATTTTGCCCGTCTCACTTCGGATCCGAATACGAGGCTTTCCGCTGTGACAGAAATCCGAAAAACAGTCGGAAATCTACTGGAGGTGGTGTTCTCGTGGCAGTTCGTTCCGGGTTAAAGGCGAGAGCTATTGAAAACGTCTTGTGGAACTGTGTGGAACAAGTTTGGGTGGCCGTAGAACTGAGCGATCGCACACTGTACCTATGTGCGGTGTATTTTGCACCTGACCGGGTTCGTGACAATGAACTTATCGATACCCATTGCCGGTCCGTTTTCACCATGATGGAGAGTGCGACACCAATTGATGAGATAATCGTTCTGGATGACTTCAATCTACCCGGCGTTTCCTGGAAACCATCTTACAGCGGCTTTCTCTACCCAGACCCTGTACACTCTGTATTTCATACAGGATCAGTTAGCCTTCTCGACTGCTATAGTACAGCAAACACTATCTCAAATAAACCACGTAGTCAACGAAAACAACCGTAGCCTGGACCTCTGCTTCGTTAGCGTTCAGGACACCGCTCCTTTCATCTCCACTAGTAAAGCAAGTACATCATCACCCTCCCTTGGTTGTCACTGTTGCTGACAATCACGATCGGGTCTTACGATTTCCGGAAAGCCGATCACCGTAGTATCGTCAACGTGCTATCTAGTATAGATTGGGAGAGCATCCTCGATCCTGATAATGTTGAAACCGCTGCGCAAACATTTTCACATGTCTTGGCTTATGTCATTGACAGGCACGTTCCGAAAAGAGTTCACCGTAAAATTTCTCATCCTCCCTGGCAGACGAGTGAACTGCGTAGGTTGAAGTCGACCAAGAGAGCCGCATTAAGAAAATTCACTAAGTATCGTACGCTTTCGCTGAAACGTCACTACGTTAGGCTCAATTATGAGTTCAAGCGAGTTAGCCGTCGATGCTATTCGCGATATCAACGAGGGATTCAGAGGAAACTCAAGTCGCACCCGAAGTCATGCTGGAATTACGTAAATGAGCAGCGCAAGGAATCCGGCCTACCTTCTTCAATGGTGTTGAATGGAGCAGTTGCTTCCACTCCTCAGCAGTAATGTTCCACTGTACGGTCAAACACTGGGTGCGATGGATGTCAACGTCGAGATGATTTCCACTGCCGCATCACAACTCAAGTCGTCCTTCAATGCAGGACCCGATGGCGTTCCATCCGTATTCCTGAAAAAGCATATCGCCAGCTTGCTGATGCCCATGCTTCACCTATTTCGGTTGTCCATCTCGAGTGGTACATTTCCATCTTGTTGGAAATTCGCACATATGTTTCCTATCCACAAAAAGGGCAGCAAACGGGATGTGGACAATTTTCGTGGAATTACGTCGTTGAGTGCAGTTTCGAAGTTATTCGAGTTAGTTATCATGGAGCCTCTACTCTCTCATTGTAAGCAGTATCTAAGTGGTGATCAACACGGCTTCACTTCCGGTCGTTCTACTTCCACAAATCTGCTGTGTTTGACATCGTATCTTACGGAAAGCATGACAGAGAGGACTCAAACAGACGTCATATACATCGACTTGTCAGCTGCCTTCGATAAGCTAAACCATGCCATAGCGATTGCCAAGTTGCATAGACTTGGGGTCAGCGGCAACCTCTTGCGATGGTTTCGTTCATATCTCACTGATCGGCAACTGATGGTTGCCATTGGTGACAATCGGTCCAATATCTATCTAGCTACGTCAGGAATACCTCATGGAAGTCACCTGGGACCTTTGATTTTCTTACTCTACTTCAATGACGTGAACTTGGTCATCTAAGGCCCACGACTATCGTATGCAGACGATCTTAAAATCTACCTACGAATCCGCTCGATTGATGACTGTCACTTCCTTCAACGTCAGTTCGAAGCCTTTGCCAGCTGGTGTAATTTGAACCGAATGGTGGTTAACCCCACTAAGTGTTCAGTGAGCATGAGCATGAGCATGAGCATGATTGACCGCCCACGGTTGCTACTCTGTTATTACCAGATCAGCTGCAATTACACAGAGAACCAACAGATGATGTTTGGGGCTAATATTCATCCTCAATGTGTAAGAACTGGAGATCTAATATTGAGCAATACCAGCGCCGGCCGTGTCCGAATGCAGGTCAACTAGGGAATGGGAAGGAATGTGTTGACGTGGTACTCGCTGTGAAGGAAACCGAGAAATCCTCTGCGCTTCCACGAGAAATCACTGGGATGTTGGATGTGGGGAAAGGTTGCACACGCACACGCAGGGATCGTTTTTGGTATAGCGATTATAATACACAAACACACACACACACACACACACACACACACACACACACACACGCGGCGCACTCATCCAATTTCTATTTTTAGATCAGGACCCACACTGTGGTAAGTGATGCGATCGGTGTTAAAGAAGAATTTGTTTTCATTAAAATCTAGTGGGTATAGAATAAGGCAAATTGCAAGGAAGGGGACGGGCCTGGGATTGAACTCCCGACCTTCTGCTCAGTAAGCAGAAACGGTAACCACTGAGCTACCGAGCCTCGTCATTAACCCCACTAAGTGTTCAGTGATCACTTTTACTCGGAAGAAAGAATCAATCACATTTGAATACAAACTTATCGGCACTGTAATCGACCGTGTGAACCATGTGAAAGATCTGGGCGTTATTCTGGATTCTCAACTTACGTACAAGCAGCACATCTCGTACGTTGTCGACAAGGCGTCTAGGACATTGGGATTTATCTTCAGGATAGCAAAGAATTTCTCCGATATCTACTGTTTGAAGTCACTGTACTGTTCCTTGGTGCGATCCATTCTGGAATATTGTTATGTGGTCTGGAGTCTGCCCAGCTAAATATGAAAGTCGTTGCCAGCTGATTGATCTGGAGCCTCTCCGAACTAGAAGAGACACCTCTAGGGCCCTGTTCATTGCGGACACTTTACAAGGTAGAATTGATTGCAGTGCAATCTTGGGGCAAGTCAACATTAACGTCCAACCCCGTGCGCTACGTAACAACGTTATGCTGAGATTGCCACTTCAGCGCACAAACTATGGCATGAACGGTGCAATAGGTGGGCTGTAACGAGTGTTCAATCGAGTCTCGGGCATCTTCGATTTCCATATGCCTCGACAGCTGCTACGAAGATACTTCTCATCGTTCTTTTCTGGCACAGTTAACCGTGAATGATTGTGTGTTTTATTTATGTATTCTATTCTTAGTTTTTATTTTTTGACTTACCTATATAAGTTACTTAAATCATCATTGGGGCTATACACAGCCTGTTGATGCAGGCAAATAAATATAATCACTTGATTGAAGTCAGACCCCCTTCACTCTTTGGAATTTATAGAGACAGATAACAGCGCCAAACGGTTTGTGACGAGACAACGTTGAACTGCAGCGTTGGAAGAAAACACGCACACCAATATCTATACATGGACGAACTCACACAACTTAGCGGACAGTACAGCGCAAATCAAAACACGAAGCGGTGTCATAACTCATCGTCATCTTTCAGCTTTGGCTACTTCCGTTGGCGTTTGCTTTCACCGGCGTTGACAAATACTTCCTACGTTATAAAATGGGAAAGTAATGATTATTCCATCGTAATTTTTGAATAGAATGCGTGCTGCGTTGGCCAAAGAAGGCGGCATATTTGATTACGTTTAGCAATGGTTTCGATACGTTGCATTTCCAGTGGCTGGGGGTGTTGGAATAATGCTTTAGAGAGAGTGAATGTTTTTCCCATGTTTACTTCTATGCTTATTAAGATTATTTTGCGCACCAGCTCCGCAAATCATCAATTACTATTAGAGATTTGCATCTTACTGATACCGGTGGTGTATTGGAAACTCTTTCGCTCGAAAGCATGATGCGCGCTTGGATGTGTGATTGTTTACTCAAGTCAGTGTTTCTGTTGCGTACAGAGTGGTAATGATTGACAATCGGAGCAATCACAAACAAGTAAGAATCTTGCTATCGCAATATAATCATGATAACTTCGAGGATGATATCGTCCTCTTTCCTCGTCCGCGTTGACATCATGCTGACACCTGTCAGTTATTGAGCCCTGATGGTGAAGTTGGTGGGGAACTCCCAATAGTCTCAATGTGCACTCAACAGATGGCACTGCGATCACATAAGAGTACACGCAAACCAAAAATCTATTACAATGAATGTTAGTTCCGTTTCCTATCATCCTCTGTTCATGAACATCGCAACGAATGTTAGAAATTTACCATGCAGGCGATGTAATGGTTTTTTCTCTTTTTTTATTTCGTGTTCCATCTACACTTTCGACTATACCAGTAAGCTTGTAGAACGACGTACATTGTAGAACATTGTAGAACGACGCACACACTTATCTCGAATCTCTCCTGCAGAAAAAGCATACAAAGTCGAGCATGCGAGAAAATGAGCGCTTCATCTTTGCTTTTAGGCTAACCATATTCAGAAGCATAGAAAGAGCAGTGGAGAAAGCACAGGTCTGATAGTCGCAAGGTCCGTGGTTCGAGTCCAGTCGGCAACCTTTTTTTATTTTTTTCGACATAATTAATTTCACTCACTAATAAACTCCACATTTTTCGGTCTCCAATTTTCTTACATCGGACCGCAGCTAGGTATATCGCATCCTCGGTTCATGCGGTCTCCACTTACATCCTCTGATGATGAATTCCACATAATTGTAAGGGAATCTTACATCCACCGGTTGGGTGTAGTCATTATCTGGGTACTGCGGAGTCGACCAATTTTATTTTGCAAGCCAATGGAAAACTGCTTGAAAATTTTATCAAGTTTAAAACTGGTTTGCTCTTTCTCAGTCGATTCCGGCCAAAAGCTCTGAGCCAGGAGTGCTCGAGCCCCCATGACTCTAACAAAGTTTGTTTACATACATGTTTCACCAAAGTATGTTTTACTGTAATTGAAAACTCAGCTGCCTCATAAAAACTATGCTGGTGTTTATACTTTCATCACTGAGCCTGTTGGTTTTTATCTTTGAGCTTAACATTAAGAATGTGTTATGAAAAAGTATAGATCATTTTTATGAGATTACAATGCTTGACGGTAGATATGAACATATGAACTGCATTTGCTGCAAGCACCTTGAGTGAGTCCGCAGTACTTAGGTCATTATATGCCTTGTATGAAAAATTGATTAGTGGGATATCTTATTAATTAGACATCTTTGGTTAAAGTCTCGTAATATCGGAGCTTGTAAAATCAATATCAAGCATTATATTTTGCTACAATATCACGCATATTGAAAGCGTATGGGAGCAATTAGCTAATGATTATGCCAACACTGGTTACAAATAATCTTTATTTCAATATCCTAATTCTAGGAACCTTTACTCAAGCCTAACTCTACACTTGTTATTTTTTCTATGGAAGGTAGCCTTACTGGTCTCCAAACAAAGTCAATCAAGTGCATCAATAGGTCACGTTTGTTGATGACTAGTTATGGCGTTCCATTCGTCATAGTACATAGACGAATGCTGCCGAATAGAATGAATTTAAGTCTGTTGTTTTTCGTTTATTTTGTGAACGCATTTGAACAGTGTTTGCCCTTTTGAAGTGACTGTCGTATATAAACTTGGTCTCTGTGTGAGATTGTGCATCATGTGTCAATCGATTTGTAGTCCTGCATGTTGCAAATGTGTAAGGTGAGTTATGTTACATATTATGTTACAAGTTCAACAAAACTGGCGGTTGTGCTGCGGCAAACAAATCAAAATGCAAAAGTAGTTCCACGCCAAATGAAGAATCGGAAAAATTCGGCCATCACCGATTTGCATAAAATACTTGATTCACTTTTAAGTCTACTACTATTGTATCACTTTCACTATTCAATTCAACTATTAGTGAAAGTGAATAGTGAAAGTGAATAATGAAAGTGAATAGCGAAAGTGAATAGTGAAAGTGATAGTGAAAGTGAAAGTGAATAGTGAAAGTGGATAGTGAAAATCAATAGTGAAAGTCAATAGTAAAAGTGAATAGTAGAAGTGAATAGTGTAAGTGAATAGTGAAAGTCAATGTGAAAGTCGGAAACGTTTGGAATCACCGTCGGGAACATCCGGAACTGTCGTTGGGAACGTCTGAAATCATCGTTGGAAACTTTGACTGCTTTCCTTCGAGTCTAGGATGGTTCACATTGCTTCCAGACCTCAACATTGAGAATTTACGTAAGTCAAAGGTATCCTGAAAACATCAAATGCCACCTGACTATCTGTGAATTATCAGTCATCTATCCAAAAACAGGTAACAAATTGCTCCATCGCTAGAAGAAAACAACAGCACCATGCAACAAAAAAGAAGCCTCTCATCCTTGGCAAATCCTAGGCCAACAAGTACCAGCCTCCTTCCCGTACTTGAACAATCATCATCCATCAGTGTCGATGCCGCTGACTCTGTCTACCATCATCCATCTGCTCTGTTCTGATCCGTACCGTCGTCGTCGTCGTCGTCGATGAAGGTGAGACCCCGCATAAAAATTCGAATTCCATATTTCTCCGAGAGTAATCAAAAGTACTTATAATCATATTACGTTAAAGCGATGTTGGCGAAGCCACCCAAGTCGAACATCCAACGATCGTAAGTTTTACTCGGGCTGCCAAAGACTGAACCTTCCTTCACCGTCATGTAATTCGTTCTATGATGGCTGGTTTTTCTATTTTGCCACTTCCCGGCGCGCAGTATGGAACCATAACTAATGACTTTGTGCCTCCAACGACTCCAACGACGACGACGACGACAATGATTGCTGCCAACAGTGGAAAGTGTGCGGTTGGCATGTCTCTACTCCAGTGTATGGGTGAACGAACCGAGTAAGCCAACCATCAGCCCAACGTCACTATGAACCGTGTATGTTCTAGGATCCTCTCCTGTAGTCCTATATAGGCTCGTTCCGGCGTGTTGTACACGAATGGTAAGAGCGGCTCCGACGAGAGTTGTGGTGAACAAAAACAATATTTGTACTTGTCTGTTGCATGGATGTTTTTTTTTCGGTAGGAAGTTGAGATGACGACCAACCGAACGAAGAACTGGAGTCTGAAAGTTGAAACGAGATGATGGACGAGGATGGAATTTCGAACTGCTAGAAATCCACCCCACCCCAAGAGAAAGAACAAAGCAGGTGGTGGACGGCCATACATTCCAGTGACTGGATGATTTATCGCTTTCTCTGATGGATGCTGGAGAACAGGTAAGAGAAGATTCAATATCTGCAATCAATGTCCTACCTGTCAATCTGGGTATTTCTTTCCCGGAGCTCTTTCACTTCCACTCAATCAGTGTCCCCCGATGTATGAGAAGATGGGCCCCCTTCTAGATGGATGACAAAATGGATTCAAATAGGTTTATTACATTGCAAAACGGTTGCTCCGGGGTGTGTAGGCCAAAAGCTTCTGCTGTCGGAAGAGGATCAATGTCAATTTAGTGGAAATGGCTTCGGTGAAATGCTTTTAGTGCTTGCACTAAGACACTTTTTGTCGGTTTCTTCTTAGTTTATGTATCACAACAAAACAATAGTGAGAGCTCCTATCGCTGCTGCTGCTGATGTTGCTAATCAGACAAAGCTTTAGCTTCATTACAACAAATAGGTATTCTCAATCAACACTAGCATCACTGGAAAACGAAGCAACGTTATGACGAAACATTGATACTTATGGTATAAAACACAATTAAATGCTTCCAGAAATTAGTTAGTCAAAAAAATTAATGTTGCATTGAAATACTTGAAATCGTGTTAAATTTAAATGTTCCCTCATTTCACATCAATTGAACCATTCTGAACGCCAAAGTAACAAATCTAGAGCTGCTTGGCTATATTCAAAATTTATAAAGGTTTTATTGCAGCTGCAACCATAACCTACAGCTTTATGACGGTCATATACAATGCAAGTTATGGAACATTTTATAGCTATCTACAAAACCCCTATAAAGCTTATAAAAAAACCAGCTGATGGTTATGCTATTTTCACTTATTAAAGGTTTTATGATTGTCTTGAAGTATAAAAAAAGCAATATGAATTGCCCTTATAAAACCCAAAAATAAATCCTTATATTGCTATATAAGTAATCGCAATAAAACTAGTTGGCCATGAAACAGTTATTTTAAAACAATTATAAGCCTTCAGTTGCAACTTGTCAGAAGTGTAAATAGACGGTTTATTTTTACAACATAGAAAAGAATCAAAACTTTCCAGTACTTCCAAGCGGAGCGCAAAGAAAATCAACAAAATTGTTAGAATGAGCATGAAAACATTTCGTGTATACGTATTCGCGGCGTAGTGTGCGTAATAAAAACGTCAGCAATCTTCATAAAGGCCCAAAAGCAATGTGGGCTGAAGCGGAACGGAAACGGAAAGTTTGACAGTTGTCACAAATGACATCAAGATGTCTAACTGAAGGCAATTTGATCGGGCTTTTCCGCTTCCGCTGTCATTGCGCTTGGGCCTTAATTCTTCCGTTCTCGTTCGCATATACATGGGGTGACACTGTAGAATCTAGGAAGTCCACCGGCTGATATATAAAGGATTTTGGAATATTTTATACTGGGAAATTTGAGTATGAAAATTTCGAGCATCTGAACACCCCCCAAATCGCGATTAGAGCCTTAATTAAGGAGATAAATCGATTTAAAGGTTTGGGAAGTCCACCGGCAGATACATAAAGGATTTTGGAATATTTTATACTGGGAAATTTGGGTATGAAAATTTCGAGCATCTCAACACCCCCCAAATCGCGATTAGAGCCTTAATTAAGGAGATAAATCGATTTAAAGGTTTGGGAAGTCCACCGGCAGATATATAAAGGATTTTGGAATATTTTATAGTGGGAAATTTGGGTATGAAAATTTCGAGCATCTCAACACCCCCCAAATCGCGATTAGAGCCTTAATTAAGGAGATAAATCGATTTAAAGGTTTGGGAAGTCCACCGGCAGATATATAAAGGATTTTGGAATAATTTATACTGGGAAATTTGGGTATGAAAATTTCGAGCATCTGAACACCCCCCAAATCGCGATTAGAGCCTTGATTCAGGAGATAAATCGATTTAAAGGCTTACGAAGTCCACCGGCAGATATATAAAGGATTTTGGAATATTCTATACTGGGAAATTTGGGTATGAAAATTTCGAGCATCTGAACACCCCCCAAATCGCGATTAGAGCCTTAATTAAGGAGATAAATCGATTTAAAGGTTTGGGAAGTCCACCGGCAGATATATAAAGGATTTTGGAATATTTTATAGTGGGAAATTTGGGTATGAAAATTTCGAGCATCTCAACACCCCCCAAATCGCGATTAGAGCCTTAATTAAGGAGATAAATCGATTTAAAGGTTTGGGAAGTCCACCGGCAGATATATAAAGGATTTTGGAATATTTTATAGTGGGAAATTTGGGTATGAAAATTTCGAGCATCTCAACACCCCCCAAATCGCGATTAGAGCCTTAATTAAGGAGATAAATCGATTTAAAGGTTTGGGAAGTCCACCGGCAGATATATAAAGGATTTTGGAATAATTTATACTGGGAAATTTGGGTATGAAAATTTCGAGCATCTGAACACCTCCCAAATCGCGATTAGAGCCTTAATTAAGGAGATAAATCGATTTAAAGGTTTGGGAAGTCCACCGGCAGATATACAAAGGATTTTGGAATATTTTATACTGGGAAATTTGGGTATGAAAATTTCGAGCATCTGAACACCCCCCAAATCGCGATTAGAGCCTTAATTAAGGAGATAAATCGATTTAAAGGTTTGGGAAGTCCACCGGCAGATATATAAAGGATTTTGGAATAATTTATACTGGGAAATTTGGGTATGAAAATTTCGAGCATCTGAACACCCCCCAAATCGCGATTAGAGCCTTGATTCAGGAGATAAATCGATTTAAAGGCTTACGAAGTCCACCGGCAGATATATAAAGGATTTTGGAATATTCTATACTGGGAAATTTGGGTATGAAAATTTCGAGCATCTGAACACCCCCCAAATCGCGATTAGAGCCTTAATTAAGGAGATAAATCGATTTAAAGGTTTGGGAAGTCCACCGGCAGATATATAAAGGATTTTGGAATATTTTATACTGGGAAATTTGGGTATGAAAATTTCGAGCATCTGAACACCCCCCAAATCGCGATTAGAGCCTTAATTAAGGAGATAAATCGATTTAAAGGTTTGGGAAGTCCACCGGCAGATATATAAAGGATTTTGGAATATTTTATAGTGGGAAATTTGGGTATGAAAATTTCGAGCATCTCAACACCCCCCAAATCGCGATTAGAGCCTTAATTAAGGAGATAAATCGATTTAAAGGTTTGGGAAGTCCACCGGCAGATATATAAAGGATTTTGGAATATTTTATAGTGGGAAATTTGGGTATGAAAATTTCGAGCATCTCAACACCCCCCAAATCGCGATTAGAGCCTTAATTAAGGAGATAAATCGATTTAAAGGTTTGGGAAGTCCACCGGCAGATATATAAAGGATTTTGGAATATTTTATACTGGGAAATTTGGGTATGAAAATTTCGAGCATCTGAACACCCCCCAAATCGCGATTAGAGCCTTAATTAAGGAGATAAATCGATTTAAAGGTTTGGAAAGTCCACCGGCAGATATATAAAGGATTTTGGAATATTTTATACTGGGAAATTTGGGTATGAAAATTTCGAGCATCTGAACACCCCCCAAATCGCGATTAGAGCCTTAATTAAGGAGATAAATCGATTTAAAGGTTTGGAAAGTCCACCGGCAGATATATAAAGGATTTTGGAATATTTTATACTGGGAAATTTGGGTATGAAAATTTCGAGCATCTGAACACCCCCCAAATCGCGATTAGAGCCTTAATTAAGGAGATAAATCGATTTAAAGGTTTGGGAAGTCCACCGGCAGATATATAAAGGATTTTAGAATATTTTATACTGGGAAATTTGGGTATGAAAATTTCGAGCATCTGAACACCCCCCAAATCGCGATTAGAGCCTTAATTAAGGAGATAAATCGATTTAAAGGTTTGGGAAGTCCACCGGCAGATATATAAAGGATTTTGGAATATTTTATACTGGGAAATTTGGGTATGAAAATTTCGAGCATCTGAACACCCCCCAAATCGCGATTAGAGCCTTAATTAAGGAGATAAATCGATTTAAAGGTTTGGGAAGTCCACCGGCAGATATATAAAGGATTTTGGAATATTTTATACTGGGAAATTTGGGTATGAAAATTTCGAGCATCTGAACACCCCCCAAATCGCGATTAGAGCCTTAATTAAGGAGATAAATCGATTTAAAGGTTTGGAAAGTCCACCGGCAGATATATAAAGGATTTTGGAATATTTTATACTGGGAAATTTGGGTATGAAAATTTCGAGCATCTGAACACCCCCCAAATCGCGATTAGAGCCGAATTAAGGAGATAAATCGATTTAAAGGTTTGGGAAGTCCACCGGCAGATATATAAAGGATTTTGGAATATTTTATAGTGGGAAATTTGGGTATGAAAATTTCGAGCATCTGAACACCCCCCAAATCGCGATTAGAGCCTTAATTAAGGAGATAAATCGATTTAAAGGTTTGGGAAGTCCACCGGCAGATATATAAAGGATTTTAGAATATTTTATACTGGGAAATTTGGGTATGAAAATTTCGAGCATCTGAACACCCCCCAAATCGCGATTAGAGCCTTAATTAAGGAGATAAATCGATTTAAAGGTTTGGGAAGTCCACCGGCAGATATATAAAGGATTTTGGAATATTTTATACTGGGAAATTTAGGTATGAAAATTTCGAGCATCTGAACACCCCCCAAATCGCGATTAGAGCCTTAATTAAGGAGATAAATCGATTTAAAGGTTTGGGAAGTCCACCGGCAGATATATAAAGGATTTTGGAATATTTTATACTGGGAAATTTGGGTATGAAAATTTCGAGCATCTGAACACCCCCCAAATCGCGATTAGAGCCTTAATTAAGGAGATAAATCGATTTAAAGGTTTGGGAAGTCCACCGGCAGATATATAAAGGATTTTGGAATATTTTATACTGGGAAATTTGGGTATGAAAATTTCGAGCATCTGAACACCCCCCAAATCGCGATTAGAGCCTTAATTAAGGAGATAAATCGATTTAAAGGTTTGGAAAGTCCACCGGCAGATATATAAAGGATTTTGGAATATTTTATACTGGGAAATTTGGGTATGAAAATTTCGAGCATCTGAACACCCCCCAAATCGCGATTAGAGCCGAATTAAGGAGATAAATCGATTTAAAGGTTTGGGAAGTCCACCGGCAGATATATAAAGGATTTTGGAATATTTTATAGTGGGAAATTTGGGTATGAAAATTTCGAGCATCTGAACACCCCCCAAATCGCGATTAGAGCCTTAATTAAGGAGATAAATCGATTTAAAGGTTTGGGAAGTCCACCGGCAGATATATAAAGGATTTTAGAATATTTTATACTGGGAAATTTGGGTATGAAAATTTCGAGCATCTGAACACCCCCCAAATCGCGATTAGAGCCTTAATTAAGGAGATAAATCGATTTAAAGGTTTGGGAAGTCCACCGGCAGATATATAAAGGATTTTGGAATATTTTATACTGGGAAATTTAGGTATGAAAATTTCGAGCATCTGAACACCCCCCAAATCGCGATTAGAGCCTTAATTAAGGAGATAAATCGATTTAAAGGTTTGGGAAGTCCACCGGCAGATATATAAAGGATTTTGGAATAATTTATACTGGGAAATTTGGGTATGAAAATTTCGAGCATCTGAACACCTCCCAAATCGCGATTAGAGCCTTAATTAAGGAGATAAATCGATTTAAAGGTTTGGGAAGTCCACCGGCAGATATATAAAGGATTTTGGAATATTTTATACTGGGAAATTTGGGTATGAAAATTTCGAGCATCTGAACACCCCCCAAATCGCGATTAGAGCCTTAATTAAGGAGATAAATCGATTTAAAGGTTTGGGAAGTCCACCGGCAGATATATAAAGGATTTTGGAATATTTTATACTGGGAAATTTAGGTATGAAAATTTCGAGCATCTGAACACCCCCCAAATCGCGATTAGAGCCTTAATTAAGGAGATAAATCGATTTAAAGGTTTGGGAAGTCCACCGGCAGATATATAAAGGATTTTGGAATAATTTATACTGGGAAATTTGGGTATGAAAATTTCGAGCATCTGAACACCTCCCAAATCGCGATTAGAGCCTTAATTAAGGAGATAAATCGATTTAAAGGTTTGGGAAGTCCACCGGCAGATATATAAAGGATTTTGGAATATTTTATACTGGGAAATTTGGGTATGAAAATTTCGAGCATCTGAACACCCCCCAAATCGCGATTAGAGCCTTAATTAAGGAGATAAATCGATTTAAAGGTTTGGGAAGTCCACCGGCAGATATATAAAGGATTTTGGAATATTTTATACTGGGAAACTTAGGTATGAAAATTTCGAGCATCTGAACACCCCCCAAATCGCGATTAGAGCCTTAATTAAGGAGATAAATCGATTTAAAGGTTTGGGAAGTCCACCGGCAGATATATAAAGGATTTTGGAATATTTTATACTGGGAAATTTGGGTATGAAAATTTCGAGCATCTGAACACCCCCCAAATCGCGATTAGAGCCTTAATTAAGGAGATAAATCGATTTAAAGGTTTGGGAAGTCCACCGGCAGATATATAAAGGATTTTGGAATATTTTATACTGGGAAATTTAGGTATGAAAATTTCGAGCATCTGAACACCCCCCAAATCGCGATTAGAGCCTTAATTAAGGAGATAAATCGATTTAAAGGTTTGGGAAGTCCACCGGCAGATATATAAAGGATTTTGGAATAATTTATACTGGGAAATTTGGGTATGAAAATTTCGAGCATCTGAACACCTCCCAAATCGCGATTAGAGCCTTAATTAAGGAGATAAATCGATTTAAAGGTTTGGGAAGTCCACCGGCAGATATATAAAGGATTTTGGAATATTTTATACTGGGAAATTTGGGTATGAAAATTTCGAGCATCTGAACACCCCCCAAATCGCGATTAGAGCCTTAATTAAGGAGATAAATCGATTTAAAGGTTTGGGAAGTCCACCGGCAGATATATAAAGGATTTTGGAATATTTTATACTGGGAAATTTAGGTATGAAAATTTCGAGCATCTGAACACCCCCCAAATCGCGATTAGAGCCTTAATTAAGGAGATAAATCGATTTAAAGGTTTGGGAAGTCCACCGGCAGATATATAAAGGATTTTGGAATATTTTATACTGGGAAATTTGGGTATGAAAATTTCGAGCATCTGAACACCCCCCCAAATCGCGATTAGAGCCTTAATTAAGGAGATAAATCGATTTAAAGGTTTGGGAAGTCCACTGGCAAATATATAAAGGATTTTGGAATATTTTATACTGGGAAATTTGGGTATGAAAATTTCGAGCATCTGAACACCCCCCAAATCGCGATTAGAGCCTTAATTAAGGAGATAAATCGATTTAAAGGTTTGGGAAGTCCACCGGCAGATATATAAAGGATTTTGGAATATTTTATACTGGGAAATTTAGGTATGAAAATTTCGAGCATCTGAACACCCCCCAAATCGCGATTAGAGCCTTAATTAAGGAGATAAATCGATTTAAAGGTTTGGGAAGTCCACCGGCAGATATATAAAGGATTTTGGAATAATTTATACTGGGAAATTTGGGTATGAAAATTTCGAGCATCTGAACACCTCCCAAATCGCGATTAGAGCCTTAATTAAGGAGATAAATCGATTTAAAGGTTTGGGAAGTCCACCGGCAGATATATAAAGGATTTTGGAATATTTTATACTGGGAAATTTAGGTATGAAAATTTCGAGCATCTGAACACCCCCCAAATCGCGATTAGAGCCTTAATTAAGGAGATAAATCGATTTAAAGGTTTGGGAAGTCCACCGGCAGATATATAAAGGATTTTGGAATATTTTATACTGGGAAATTTGGGTATGAAAATTTCGAGCATCTGAACACCCCCCAAATCGCGATTAGAGCCTTAATTAAGGAGATAAATCGATTTAAAGGTTTGGGAAGTCCACCGGCAGATATATAAAGGATTTTGGAATATTTTATAGTGGGAAATTTGGGTATGAAAATTTCGAGCATCTCAACACCCCCCAAATCGCGATTAGAGCCTTAATTAAGGAGATAAATCGATTTAAAGGTTTGGGAAGTCCACCGGCAGATATATAAAGGATTTTGGAATATTTTATAGTGGGAAATTTGGGTATGAAAATTTCGAGCATCTCAACACCCCCCAAATCGCGATTAGAGCCTTAATTAAGGAGATAAATCGATTTAAAGGTTTGGGAAGTCCACCGGCAGATATATAAAGGATTTTGGAATATTTTATACTGGGAAATTTGGGTATGAAAATTTCGAGCATCTGAACACCCCCCAAATCGCGATTAGAGCCTTAATTAAGGAGATAAATCGATTTAAAGGTTTGGAAAGTCCACCGGCAGATATATAAAGGATTTTGGAATATTTTATACTGGGAAATTTGGGTATGAAAATTTCGAGCATCTGAACACCCCCCAAATCGCGATTAGAGCCTTAATTAAGGAGATAAATCGATTTAAAGGTTTGGAAAGTCCACCGGCAGATATATAAAGGATTTTGGAATATTTTATACTGGGAAATTTGGGTATGAAAATTTCGAGCATCTGAACACCCCCCAAATCGCGATTAGAGCCTTAATTAAGGAGATAAATCGATTTAAAGGTTTGGGAAGTCCACCGGCAGATATATAAAGGATTTTAGAATATTTTATACTGGGAAATTTGGGTATGAAAATTTCGAGCATCTGAACACCCCCCAAATCGCGATTAGAGCCTTTTAAGGAGATAAATCGATTTAAAGGTTTGGAAAGTCCACCGGCAGATATATAAAGGATTTTGGAATATTTTATAGTGGGAAATTTGGGTATGAAAATTTCGAGCATCTCAACACCCCCCAAATCGCGATTAGAGCCTTAATTAAGGAGATAAATCGATTTAAAGGTTTGGGAAGTCCACCGGCAGATATATAAAGGATTTTGGAATATTTTATACTGGGAAATTTGGGTATGAAAATTTCGAGCATCTGAACACCCCCCAAATCGCGATTAGAGCCTTAATTAAGGAGATAAATCGATTTAAAGGTTTGGGAAGTCCACCGGCAGATATATAAAGGATTTTGGAATATTTTATACTGGGAAATTTGGGTATGAAAATTTCGAGCATCTGAACACCCCCCAAATCGCGATTAGAGCCTTAATTAAGGAGATAAATCGATTTAAAGGTTTGGAAAGTCCACCGGCAGATATATAAAGGATTTTGGAATATTTTATACTGGGAAATTTGGGTATGAAAATTTCGAGCATCTGAACACCCCCCAAATCGCGATTAGAGCCGAATTAAGGAGATAAATCGATTTAAAGGTTTGGGAAGTCCACCGGCAGATATATAAAGGATTTTGGAATATTTTATAGTGGGAAATTTGGGTATGAAAATTTCGAGCATCTGAACACCCCCCAAATCGCGATTAGAGCCTTAATTAAGGAGATAAATCGATTTAAAGGTTTGGGAAGTCCACCGGCAGATATATAAAGGATTTTAGAATATTTTATACTGGGAAATTTGGGTATGAAAATTTCGAGCATCTGAACACCCCCCAAATCGCGATTAGAGCCTTAATTAAGGAGATAAATCGATTTAAAGGTTTGGAAAGTCCACCGGCAGATATATAAAGGATTTTGGAATATTTTATACTGGGAAATTTGGGTATGAAAATTTCGAGCATCTGAACACCCCCCAAATCGCGATTAGAGCCTTAATTAAGGAGATAAATCGATTTAAAGGTTTGGAAAGTCCACCGGCAGATATATAAAGGATTTTGGAATATTTTATACTGGGAAATTTGGGTATGAAAATTTCGAGCATCTGAACACCCCCCAAATCGCGATTAGAGCCTTAATTAAGGAGATAAATCGATTTAAAGGTTTGGGAAGTCCACCGGCAGATATATAAAGGATTTTAGAATATTTTATACTGGGAAATTTGGGTATGAAAATTTCGAGCATCTGAACACCCCCCAAATCGCGATTAGAGCCTTTTAAGGAGATAAATCGATTTAAAGGTTTGGAAAGTCCACCGGCAGATATATAAAGGATTTTGGAATATTTTATAGTGGGAAATTTGGGTATGAAAATTTCGAGCATCTCAACACCCCCCAAATCGCGATTAGAGCCTTAATTAAGGAGATAAATCGATTTAAAGGTTTGGGAAGTCCACCGGCAGATATATAAAGGATTTTGGAATATTTTATACTGGGAAATTTGGGTATGAAAATTTCGAGCATCTGAACACCCCCCAAATCGCGATTAGAGCCTTAATTAAGGAGATAAATCGATTTAAAGGTTTGGGAAGTCCACCGGCAGATATATAAAGGATTTTGGAATATTTTATACTGGGAAATTTGGGTATGAAAATTTCGAGCATCTGAACACCCCCCAAATCGCGATTAGAGCCTTAATTAAGGAGATAAATCGATTTAAAGGTTTGGAAAGTCCACCGGCAGATATATAAAGGATTTTGGAATATTTTATACTGGGAAATTTGGGTATGAAAATTTCGAGCATCTGAACACCCCCCAAATCGCGATTAGAGCCTTAATTAAGGAGATAAATCGATTTAAAGGTTTGGGAAGTCCACCGGCAGATATATAAAGGATTTTAGAATATTTTATACTGGGAAATTTGGGTATGAAAATTTCGAGCATCTGAACACCCCCCAAATCGCGATTAGAGCCTTTCAAGGAGATAAATCGATTTAAAGGTTTGGAAAGTCCACCGGCAGATATATAAAGGATTTTGGAATATTTTATAGTGGGAAATTTGGGTATGAAAATTTCGAGCATCTCAACACCCCCCAAATCGCGATTAGAGCCTTAATTAAGGAGATAAATCGATTTAAAGGTTTGGGAAGTCCACCGGCAGATATATAAAGGATTTTGGAATATTTTATACTGGGAAATTTGGGTATGAAAATTTCGAGCATCTGAACACCCCCCAAATCGCGATTAGAGCCTTAATTAAGGAGATAAATCGATTTAAAGGTTTGGGAAGTCCACCGGCAGATATATAAAGGATTTTGGAATATTTTATACTGGGAAATTTAGGTATGAAAATTTCGAGCATCTGAACACCCCCCAAATCGCGATTAGAGCCTTAATTAAGGAGATAAATCGATTTAAAGGTTTGGGAAGTCCACCGGCAGATATATAAAGGATTTTGGAATATTTTATACTGGGAAATTTAGGTATGAAAATTTCGAGCATCTGAACACCCCCCAAATCGCGATTAGAGCCTTAATTAAGGAGATAAATCGATTTAAAGGTTTGGGAAGTCCACCGGCAGATATATAAAGGATTTTGGAATATTTTATACTGGGAAATTTGGGTATGAAAATTTCGAGCATCTCAACACCCCCCAAATCGCGATTAGAGCCTTAATTAAGGAGATAAATCGATTTAAAGGTTTGGGAAGTCCACCGGCAGATATATAAAGGATTTTGGAATATTTTATACTGGAAAATTTAGGTATGAAAATTTCGAGCATCTGAACACCCCCCAAATCGCGATTAGAGCCTTAATTAAGGAGATAAATCGATTTAAAGGTTTGGGAAGTCCACCGGCAGATATATAAAGGATTTTGGAATAATTTATACTGGGAAATTTGGGTATGAAAATTTCGAGCATCTGAACACCTCCCAAATCGCGATTAGAGCCTTAATTAAGGAGATAAATCGATTTAAAGGTTTGGGAAGTCCACCGGCAGATATATAAAGGATTTTGGAATATTTTATACTGGGAAATTTGGGTATGAAAATTTCGAGCATCTGAACACCCCCCAAATCGCGATTAGAGCCTTAATTAAGGAGATAAATCGATTTAAAGGTTTGGGAAGTCCACCGGCAGATATATAAAGGATTTTGGAATATTTTATACTGGAAAATTTAGGTATGAAAATTTCGAGCATCTGAACACCCCCCAAATCGCGATTAGAGCCTTAATTAAGGAGATAAATCGATTTAAAGGTTTGGGAAGTCCACCGGCAGATATATAAAGGATTTTGGAATAATTTATACTGGGAAATTTGGGTATGAAAATTTCGAGCATCTGAACACCTCCCAAATCGCGATTAGAGCCTTAATTAAGGAGATAAATCGATTTAAAGGTTTGGGAAGTCCACCGGCAGATATATAAAGGATTTTAGAATATTTTATACTGGGAAATTTGGGTATGAAAATTTCGAGCATCTGAACACCCCCCAAATCGCGATTAGAGCCTTTTAAGGAGATAAATCGATTTAAAGGTTTGGAAAGTCCACCGGCAGATATATAAAGGATTTTGGAATATTTTATAGTGGGAAATTTGGGTATGAAAATTTCGAGCATCTGAACACCCCCCAAATCGCGATTAGAGCCTTAATTAAGGAGATAAATCGATTTAAAGGTTTGGGAAGTCCACCGGCAGATATATAAAGGATTTTGGAATATTTTATACTGGAAAATTTAGGTATGAAAATTTCGAGCATCTGAACACCCCCCAAATCGCGATTAGAGCCTTAATTAAGGAGATAAATCGATTTAAAGGTTTGGGAAGTCCACCGGCAGATATATAAAGGATTTTAGAATATTTTATACTGGGAAATTTGGGTATGAAAATTTCGAGCATCTGAACACCCCCCAAATCGCGATTAGAGCCTTTTAAGGAGATAAATCGATTTAAAGGTTTGGAAAGTCCACCGGCAGATATATAAAGGATTTTGGAATATTTTATAGTGGGAAATTTGGGTATGAAAATTTCGAGCATCTCAACACCCCCCAAATCGCGATTAGAGCCTTAATTAAGGAGATAAATCGATTTAAAGGTTTGGGAAGTCCACCGGCAGATATATAAAGGATTTTGGAATATTTTATACTGGGAAATTTGGGTATGAAAATTTCGAGCATCTGAACACCCCCCAAATCGCGATTAGAGCCGAATTAAGGAGATAAATCGATTTAAAGGTTTGGGAAGTCCACCGGCAGATATATAAAGGATTTTGGAATATTTTATACTGGGAAATTTGGGTATGAAAATTTCGAGCATCTGAACACCCCCCAAATCGCGATTAGAGCCTTAATTAAGGAGATAAATCGATTTAAAGGTTTGGAAAGTCCACCGGCAGATATATAAAGGATTTTGGAATATTTTATACTGGGAAATTTGGGTATGAAAATTTCGAGCATCTGAACACCCCCCAAATCGCGATTAGAGCCGAATTAAGGAGATAAATCGATTTAAAGGTTTGGGAAGTCCACCGGCAGATATATAAAGGATTTTGGAATATTTTATAGTGGGAAATTTGGGTATGAAAATTTCGAGCATCTGAACACCCCCCAAATCGCGATTAGAGCCTTAATTAAGGAGATAAATCGATTTAAAGGTTTGGGAAGTCCACCGGCAGATATATAAAGGATTTTAGAATATTTTATACTGGGAAATTTGGGTATGAAAATTTCGAGCATCTGAACACCCCCCAAATCGCGATTAGAGCCTTAATTAAGGAGATAAATCGATTTAAAGGTTTGGAAAGTCCACCGGCAGATATATAAAGGATTTTGGAATATTTTATACTGGGAAATTTGGGTATGAAAATTTCGAGCATCTGAACACCCCCCAAATCGCGATTAGAGCCTTAATTAAGGAGATAAATCGATTTAAAGGTTTGGAAAGTCCACCGGCAGATATATAAAGGATTTTGGAATATTTTATACTGGGAAATTTGGGTATGAAAATTTCGAGCATCTGAACACCCCCCAAATCGCGATTAGAGCCTTAATTAAGGAGATAAATCGATTTAAAGGTTTGGGAAGTCCACCGGCAGATATATAAAGGATTTTAGAATATTTTATACTGGGAAATTTGGGTATGAAAATTTCGAGCATCTGAACACCCCCCAAATCGCGATTAGAGCCTTTTAAGGAGATAAATCGATTTAAAGGTTTGGAAAGTCCACCGGCAGATATATAAAGGATTTTGGAATATTTTATAGTGGGAAATTTGGGTATGAAAATTTCGAGCATCTCAACACCCCCCAAATCGCGATTAGAGCCTTAATTAAGGAGATAAATCGATTTAAAGGTTTGGGAAGTCCACCGGCAGATATATAAAGGATTTTGGAATATTTTATACTGGGAAATTTGGGTATGAAAATTTCGAGCATCTGAACACCCCCCAAATCGCGATTAGAGCCTTAATTAAGGAGATAAATCGATTTAAAGGTTTGGGAAGTCCACCGGCAGATATATAAAGGATTTTGGAATATTTTATACTGGGAAATTTGGGTATGAAAATTTCGAGCATCTGAACACCCCCCAAATCGCGATTAGAGCCTTAATTAAGGAGATAAATCGATTTAAAGGTTTGGAAAGTCCACCGGCAGATATATAAAGGATTTTGGAATATTTTATACTGGGAAATTTGGGTATGAAAATTTCGAGCATCTGAACACCCCCCAAATCGCGATTAGAGCCTTAATTAAGGAGATAAATCGATTTAAAGGTTTGGGAAGTCCACCGGCAGATATATAAAGGATTTTAGAATATTTTATACTGGGAAATTTGGGTATGAAAATTTCGAGCATCTGAACACCCCCCAAATCGCGATTAGAGCCTTTCAAGGAGATAAATCGATTTAAAGGTTTGGAAAGTCCACCGGCAGATATATAAAGGATTTTGGAATATTTTATAGTGGGAAATTTGGGTATGAAAATTTCGAGCATCTCAACACCCCCCAAATCGCGATTAGAGCCTTAATTAAGGAGATAAATCGATTTAAAGGTTTGGGAAGTCCACCGGCAGATATATAAAGGATTTTGGAATATTTTATACTGGGAAACTTAGGTATGAAAATTTCGAGCATCTGAACACCCCCCAAATCGCGATTAGAGCCTTAATTAAGGAGATAAATCGATTTAAAGGTTTGGGAAGTCCACCGGCAGATATATAAAGGATTTTGGAATATTTTATACTGGGAAATTTGGGTATGAAAATTTCGAGCATCTGAACACCCCCCAAATCGCGATTAGAGCCTTAATTAAGGAGATAAATCGATTTAAAGGTTTGGGAAGTCCACCGGCAGATATATAAAGGATTTTGGAATATTTTATACTGGGAAATTTAGGTATGAAAATTTCGAGCATCTGAACACCCCCCAAATCGCGATTAGAGCCTTAATTAAGGAGATAAATCGATTTAAAGGTTTGGGAAGTCCACCGGCAGATATATAAAGGATTTTGGAATAATTTATACTGGGAAATTTGGGTATGAAAATTTCGAGCATCTGAACACCTCCCAAATCGCGATTAGAGCCTTAATTAAGGAGATAAATCGATTTAAAGGTTTGGGAAGTCCACCGGCAGATATATAAAGGATTTTGGAATATTTTATACTGGGAAATTTGGGTATGAAAATTTCGAGCATCTGAACACCCCCCAAATCGCGATTAGAGCCTTTTAAGGAGATAAATCGATTTAAAGGTTTGGAAAGTCCACCGGCAGATATATAAAGGATTTTGGAATATTTTATAGTGGGAAATTTGGGTATGAAAATTTCGAGCATCTCAACACCCCCCAAATCGCGATTAGAGCCTTAATTAAGGAGATAAATCGATTTAAAGGTTTGGGAAGTCCACCGGCAGATATATAAAGGATTTTGGAATATTTTATACTGGGAAATTTGGGTATGAAAATTTCGAGCATCTGAACACCCCCCAAATCGCGATTAGAGCCTTAATTAAGGAGATAAATCGATTTAAAGGTTTGGGAAGTCCACCGGCAGATATATAAAGGATTTTGGAATATTTTATACTGGGAAATTTGGGTATGAAAATTTCGAGCATCTGAACACCCCCCAAATCGCGATTAGAGCCTTAATTAAGGAGATAAATCGATTTAAAGGTTTGGAAAGTCCACCGGCAGATATATAAAGGATTTTGGAATATTTTATACTGGGAAATTTGGGTATGAAAATTTCGAGCATCTGAACACCCCCCAAATCGCGATTAGAGCCGAATTAAGGAGATAAATCGATTTAAAGGTTTGGGAAGTCCACCGGCAGATATATAAAGGATTTTGGAATATTTTATAGTGGGAAATTTGGGTATGAAAATTTCGAGCATCTGAACACCCCCCAAATCGCGATTAGAGCCTTAATTAAGGAGATAAATCGATTTAAAGGTTTGGGAAGTCCACCGGCAGATATATAAAGGATTTTAGAATATTTTATACTGGGAAATTTGGGTATGAAAATTTCGAGCATCTGAACACCCCCCAAATCGCGATTAGAGCCTTAATTAAGGAGATAAATCGATTTAAAGGTTTGGAAAGTCCACCGGCAGATATATAAAGGATTTTGGAATATTTTATACTGGGAAATTTGGGTATGAAAATTTCGAGCATCTGAACACCCCCCAAATCGCGATTAGAGCCTTAATTAAGGAGATAAATCGATTTAAAGGTTTGGAAAGTCCACCGGCAGATATATAAAGGATTTTGGAATATTTTATACTGGGAAATTTGGGTATGAAAATTTCGAGCATCTGAACACCCCCCAAATCGCGATTAGAGCCTTAATTAAGGAGATAAATCGATTTAAAGGTTTGGGAAGTCCACCGGCAGATATATAAAGGATTTTAGAATATTTTATACTGGGAAATTTGGGTATGAAAATTTCGAGCATCTGAACACCCCCCAAATCGCGATTAGAGCCTTTTAAGGAGATAAATCGATTTAAAGGTTTGGAAAGTCCACCGGCAGATATATAAAGGATTTTGGAATATTTTATAGTGGGAAATTTGGGTATGAAAATTTCGAGCATCTCAACACCCCCCAAATCGCGATTAGAGCCTTAATTAAGGAGATAAATCGATTTAAAGGTTTGGGAAGTCCACCGGCAGATATATAAAGGATTTTGGAATATTTTATACTGGGAAATTTGGGTATGAAAATTTCGAGCATCTGAACACCCCCCAAATCGCGATTAGAGCCTTAATTAAGGAGATAAATCGATTTAAAGGTTTGGGAAGTCCACCGGCAGATATATAAAGGATTTTGGAATATTTTATACTGGGAAATTTGGGTATGAAAATTTCGAGCATCTGAACACCCCCCAAATCGCGATTAGAGCCTTAATTAAGGAGATAAATCGATTTAAAGGTTTGGAAAGTCCACCGGCAGATATATAAAGGATTTTGGAATATTTTATACTGGGAAATTTGGGTATGAAAATTTCGAGCATCTGAACACCCCCCAAATCGCGATTAGAGCCTTAATTAAGGAGATAAATCGATTTAAAGGTTTGGGAAGTCCACCGGCAGATATATAAAGGATTTTAGAATATTTTATACTGGGAAATTTGGGTATGAAAATTTCGAGCATCTGAACACCCCCCAAATCGCGATTAGAGCCTTTCAAGGAGATAAATCGATTTAAAGGTTTGGAAAGTCCACCGGCAGATATATAAAGGATTTTGGAATATTTTATAGTGGGAAATTTGGGTATGAAAATTTCGAGCATCTCAACACCCCCCAAATCGCGATTAGAGCCTTAATTAAGGAGATAAATCGATTTAAAGGTTTGGGAAGTCCACCGGCAGATATATAAAGGATTTTGGAATATTTTATACTGGGAAATTTGGGTATGAAAATTTCGAGCATCTCAACACCCCCCAAATCGCGATTAGAGCCTTAATTAAGGAGATAAATCGATTTAAAGGTTTGGGAAGTCCACCGGCAGATATATAAAGGATTTTGGAATATTTTATACTGGAAAATTTAGGTATGAAAATTTCGAGCATCTGAACACCCCCCAAATCGCGATTAGAGCCTTAATTAAGGAGATAAATCGATTTAAAGGTTTGGGAAGTCCACCGGCAGATATATAAAGGATTTTAGAATATTTTATACTGGGAAATTTGGGTATGAAAATTTCGAGCATCTGAACACCCCCCAAATCGCGATTAGAGCCTTTCAAGGAGATAAATCGATTTAAAGGTTTGGAAAGTCCACCGGCAGATATATAAAGGATTTTGGAATATTTTATAGTGGGAAATTTGGGTATGAAAATTTCGAGCATCTCAACACCCCCCAAATCGCGATTAGAGCCTTAATTAAGGAGATAAATCGATTTAAAGGTTTGGGAAGTCCACCGGCAGATATATAAAGGATTTTGGAATATTTTATACTGGGAAATTTGGGTATGAAAATTTCGAGCATCTGAACACCCCCCAAATCGCGATTAGAGCCTTAATTAAGGAGATAAATCGATTTAAAGGTTTGGGAAGTCCACCGGCAGATATATAAAGGATTTTGGAATATTTTATACTGGGAAATTTAGGTATGAAAATTTCGAGCATCTGAACACCCCCCAAATCGCGATTAGAGCCTTAATTAAGGAGATAAATCGATTTAAAGGTTTGGGAAGTCCACCGGCAGATATATAAAGGATTTTGGAATATTTTATACTGGGAAATTTAGGTATGAAAATTTCGAGCATCTGAACACCCCCCAAATCGCGATTAGAGCCTTAATTAAGGAGATAAATCGATTTAAAGGTTTGGGAAGTCCACCGGCAGATATATAAAGGATTTTGGAATATTTTATACTGGGAAATTTGGGTATGAAAATTTCGAGCATCTCAACACCCCCCAAATCGCGATTAGAGCCTTAATTAAGGAGATAAATCGATTTAAAGGTTTGGGAAGTCCACCGGCAGATATATAAAGGATTTTGGAATATTTTATACTGGAAAATTTAGGTATGAAAATTTCGAGCATCTGAACACCCCCCAAATCGCGATTAGAGCCTTAATTAAGGAGATAAATCGATTTAAAGGTTTGGGAAGTCCACCGGCAGATATATAAAGGATTTTGGAATAATTTATACTGGGAAATTTGGGTATGAAAATTTCGAGCATCTGAACACCTCCCAAATCGCGATTAGAGCCTTAATTAAGGAGATAAATCGATTTAAAGGTTTGGGAAGTCCACCGGCAGATATATAAAGGATTTTGGAATATTTTATACTGGGAAATTTGGGTATGAAAATTTCGAGCATCTGAACACCCCCCAAATCGCGATTAGAGCCTTAATTAAGGAGATAAATCGATTTAAAGGTTTGGGAAGTCCACCGGCAGATATATAAAGGATTTTGGAATATTTTATACTGGAAAATTTAGGTATGAAAATTTCGAGCATCTGAACACCCCCCAAATCGCGATTAGAGCCTTAATTAAGGAGATAAATCGATTTAAAGGTTTGGGAAGTCCACCGGCAGATATATAAAGGATTTTGGAATAATTTATACTGGGAAATTTGGGTATGAAAATTTCGAGCATCTGAACACCTCCCAAATCGCGATTAGAGCCTTAATTAAGGAGATAAATCGATTTAAAGGTTTGGGAAGTCCACCGGCAGATATATAAAGGATTTTGGAATATTTTATACTGGGAAATTTGGGTATGAAAATTTCGAGCATCTGAACACCCCCCAAATCGCGATTAGAGCCTTAATTAAGGAGATAAATCGATTTAAAGGTTTGGGAAGTCCACCGGCAGATATATAAAGGATTTTGGAATATTTTATACTGGGAAATTTAGGTATGAAAATTTCGAGCATCTGAACACCCCCCAAATCGCGATTAGAGCCTTAATTAAGGAGATAAATCGATTTAAAGGTTTGGGAAGTCCACCGGCAGATATATAAAGGATTTTGGAATATTTTATACTGGGAAATTTGGGTATGAAAATTTCGAGCATCTGAACACCCCCCCAAATCGCGATTAGAGCCTTAATTAAGGAGATAAATCGATTTAAAGGTTTGGGAAGTCCACTGGCAAATATATAAAGGATTTTGGAATATTTTATACTGGGAAATTTGGGTATGAAAATTTCGAGCATCTGAACACCCCCCAAATCGCGATTAGAGCCTTAATTAAGGAGATAAATCGATTTAAAGGTTTGGAAAGTCCACCGGCAGATATATAAAGGATTTTGGAATATTTTATACTGGGAAATTTGGGTATGAAAATTTCGAGCATCTGAACACCCCCCAAATCGCGATTAGAGCCTTAATTAAGGAGATAAATCGATTTAAAGGTTTGGAAAGTCCACCGGCAGATATATAAAGGATTTTGGAATATTTTATACTGGGAAATTTGGGTATGAAAATTTCGAGCATCTGAACACCCCCCAAATCGCGATTAGAGCCTTAATTAAGGAGATAAATCGATTTAAAGGTTTGGGAAGTCCACCGGCAGATATATAAAGGATTTTAGAATATTTTATACTGGGAAATTTGGGTATGAAAATTTCGAGCATCTGAACACCCCCCAAATCGCGATTAGAGCCTTTTAAGGAGATAAATCGATTTAAAGGTTTGGAAAGTCCACCGGCAGATATATAAAGGATTTTGGAATATTTTATAGTGGGAAATTTGGGTATGAAAATTTCGAGCATCTCAACACCCCCCAAATCGCGATTAGAGCCTTAATTAAGGAGATAAATCGATTTAAAGGTTTGGGAAGTCCACCGGCAGATATATAAAGGATTTTGGAATATTTTATACTGGGAAATTTGGGTATGAAAATTTCGAGCATCTGAACACCCCCCAAATCGCGATTAGAGCCTTAATTAAGGAGATAAATCGATTTAAAGGTTTGGGAAGTCCACCGGCAGATATATAAAGGATTTTGGAATATTTTATACTGGGAAATTTGGGTATGAAAATTTCGAGCATCTGAACACCCCCCAAATCGCGATTAGAGCCTTAATTAAGGAGATAAATCGATTTAAAGGTTTGGAAAGTCCACCGGCAGATATATAAAGGATTTTGGAATATTTTATACTGGGAAATTTGGGTATGAAAATTTCGAGCATCTGAACACCCCCCAAATCGCGATTAGAGCCTTAATTAAGGAGATAAATCGATTTAAAGGTTTGGGAAGTCCACCGGCAGATATATAAAGGATTTTAGAATATTTTATACTGGGAAATTTGGGTATGAAAATTTCGAGCATCTGAACACCCCCCAAATCGCGATTAGAGCCTTTCAAGGAGATAAATCGATTTAAAGGTTTGGAAAGTCCACCGGCAGATATATAAAGGATTTTGGAATATTTTATAGTGGGAAATTTGGGTATGAAAATTTCGAGCATCTCAACACCCCCCAAATCGCGATTAGAGCCTTAATTAAGGAGATAAATCGATTTAAAGGTTTGGGAAGTCCACCGGCAGATATATAAAGGATTTTGGAATATTTTATACTGGGAAATTTGGGTATGAAAATTTCGAGCATCTGAACACCCCCCAAATCGCGATTAGAGCCTTAATTAAGGAGATAAATCGATTTAAAGGTTTGGGAAGTCCACCGGCAGATATATAAAGGATTTTGGAATATTTTATACTGGGAAATTTAGGTATGAAAATTTCGAGCATCTGAACACCCCCCAAATCGCGATTAGAGCCTTAATTAAGGAGATAAATCGATTTAAAGGTTTGGGAAGTCCACCGGCAGATATATAAAGGATTTTGGAATATTTTATACTGGGAAATTTAGGTATGAAAATTTCGAGCATCTGAACACCCCCCAAATCGCGATTAGAGCCTTAATTAAGGAGATAAATCGATTTAAAGGTTTGGGAAGTCCACCGGCAGATATATAAAGGATTTTGGAATATTTTATACTGGGAAATTTGGGTATGAAAATTTCGAGCATCTCAACACCCCCCAAATCGCGATTAGAGCCTTAATTAAGGAGATAAATCGATTTAAAGGTTTGGGAAGTCCACCGGCAGATATATAAAGGATTTTGGAATATTTTATACTGGAAAATTTAGGTATGAAAATTTCGAGCATCTGAACACCCCCCAAATCGCGATTAGAGCCTTAATTAAGGAGATAAATCGATTTAAAGGTTTGGGAAGTCCACCGGCAGATATATAAAGGATTTTGGAATAATTTATACTGGGAAATTTGGGTATGAAAATTTCGAGCATCTGAACACCTCCCAAATCGCGATTAGAGCCTTAATTAAGGAGATAAATCGATTTAAAGGTTTGGGAAGTCCACCGGCAGATATATAAAGGATTTTGGAATATTTTATACTGGGAAATTTGGGTATGAAAATTTCGAGCATCTGAACACCCCCCAAATCGCGATTAGAGCCTTAATTAAGGAGATAAATCGATTTAAAGGTTTGGGAAGTCCACCGGCAGATATATAAAGGATTTTGGAATATTTTATACTGGGAAATTTAGGTATGAAAATTTCGAGCATCTGAACACCCCCCAAATCGCGATTAGAGCCTTAATTAAGGAGATAAATCGATTTAAAGGTTTGGGAAGTCCACCGGCAGATATATAAAGGATTTTGGAATATTTTATACTGGGAAATTTGGGTATGAAAATTTCGAGCATCTGAACACCCCCCCAAATCGCGATTAGAGCCTTAATTAAGGAGATAAATCGATTTAAAGGTTTGGGAAGTCCACTGGCAAATATATAAAGGATTTTGGAATATTTTATACTGGGAAATTTGGGTATGAAAATTTCGAGCATCTGAACACCCCCCAAATCGCGATTAGAGCCTTAATTAAGGAGATAAATCGATTTAAAGGTTTGGGAAGTCCACCGGCAGATATATAAAGGATTTTGGAATATTTTATACTGGGAAATTTGGGTATGAAAATTTCGAGCATCTGAACACCCCCCAAATCGCGATTAGAGCCTTAATTAAGGAGATAAATCGATTTAAAGGTTTGGAAAGTCCACCGGCAGATATATAAAGGATTTTGGAATATTTTATACTGGGAAATTTGGGTATGAAAATTTCGAGCATCTGAACACCCCCCAAATCGCGATTAGAGCCTTAATTAAGGAGATAAATCGATTTAAAGGTTTGGGAAGTCCACCGGCAGATATATAAAGGATTTTAGAATATTTTATACTGGGAAATTTGGGTATGAAAATTTCGAGCATCTGAACACCCCCCAAATCGCGATTAGAGCCTTTCAAGGAGATAAATCGATTTAAAGGTTTGGAAAGTCCACCGGCAGATATATAAAGGATTTTGGAATATTTTATAGTGGGAAATTTGGGTATGAAAATTTCGAGCATCTCAACACCCCCCAAATCGCGATTAGAGCCTTAATTAAGGAGATAAATCGATTTAAAGGTTTGGGAAGTCCACCGGCAGATATATAAAGGATTTTGGAATATTTTATACTGGGAAATTTGGGTATGAAAATTTCGAGCATCTGAACACCCCCCAAATCGCGATTAGAGCCTTAATTAAGGAGATAAATCGATTTAAAGGTTTGGGAAGTCCACCGGCAGATATATAAAGGATTTTGGAATATTTTATACTGGGAAATTTAGGTATGAAAATTTCGAGCATCTGAACACCCCCCAAATCGCGATTAGAGCCTTAATTAAGGAGATAAATCGATTTAAAGGTTTGGGAAGTCCACCGGCAGATATATAAAGGATTTTGGAATATTTTATACTGGGAAATTTAGGTATGAAAATTTCGAGCATCTGAACACCCCCCAAATCGCGATTAGAGCCTTAATTAAGGAGATAAATCGATTTAAAGGTTTGGGAAGTCCACCGGCAGATATATAAAGGATTTTGGAATATTTTATACTGGGAAATTTGGGTATGAAAATTTCGAGCATCTCAACACCCCCCAAATCGCGATTAGAGCCTTTTAAGGAGATAAATCGATTTAAAGGTTTGGAAAGTCCACCGGCAGATATATAAAGGATTTTGGAATATTTTATAGTGGGAAATTTGGGTATGAAAATTTCGAGCATCTGAACACCCCCCAAATCGCGATTAGAGCCTTAATTAAGGAGATAAATCGATTTAAAGGTTTGGAAAGTCCACCGGCAGATATATAAAGGATTTTGGAATATTTTATACTGGGAAATTTGGGTATGAAAATTTCGAGCATCTGAACACCCCCCAAATCGCGATTAGAGCCTTAATTAAGGAGATAAATCGATTTAAAGGTTTGGGAAGTCCACCGGCAGATATATAAAGGATTTTGGAATATTTTATACTGGGAAATTTGGGTATGAAAATTTCGAGCATCTGAACACCCCCCAAATCGCGATTAGAGCCTTAATTAAGGAGATAAATCGATTTAAAGGTTTGGAAAGTCCACCGGCAGATATATAAAGGATTTTGGAATATTTTATACTGGGAAATTTGGGTATGAAAATTTCGAGCATCTGAACACCCCCCAAATCGCGATTAGAGCCTTAATTAAGGAGATAAATCGATTTAAAGGTTTGGGAAGTCCACCGGCAGATATATAAAGGATTTTGGAATATTTTATACTGGGAAATTTGGGTATGAAAATTTCGAGCATCTCAACACCCCCCAAATCGCGATTAGAGCCTTTTAAGGAGATAAATCGATTTAAAGGTTTGGAAAGTCCACCGGCAGATATATAAAGGATTTTGGAATATTTTATAGTGGGAAATTTGGGTATGAAAATTTCGAGCATCTGAACACCCCCCAAATCGCGATTAGAGCCTTAATTAAGGAGATAAATCGATTTAAAGGTTTGGAAAGTCCACCGGCAGATATATAAAGGATTTTGGAATATTTTATACTGGGAAATTTGGGTATGAAAATTTCGAGCATCTGAACACCCCCCAAATCGCGATTAGAGCCTTAATTAAGGAGATAAATCGATTTAAAGGTTTGGGAAGTCCACCGGCAGATATATAAAGGATTTTGGAATATTTTATACTGGGAAATTTGGGTATGAAAATTTCGAGCATCTCAACACCCCCCAAATCGCGATTAGAGCCTTTTAAGGAGATAAATCGATTTAAAGGTTTGGAAAGTCCACCGGCAGATATATAAAGGATTTTGGAATATTTTATAGTGGGAAATTTGGGTATGAAAATTTCGAGCATCTGAACACCCCCCAAATCGCGATTAGAGCCTTAATTAAGGAGATAAATCGATTTAAAGGTTTGGAAAGTCCACCGGCAGATATATAAAGGATTTTGGAATATTTTATACTGGGAAATTTGGGTATGAAAATTTCGAGCATCTGAACACCCCCCAAATCGCGATTAGAGCCTTAATTAAGGAGATAAATCGATTTAAAGGTTTGGGAAGTCCACCGGCAGATATATAAAGGATTTTGGAATATTTTATACTGGGAAATTTGGGTATGAAAATTTCGAGCATCTGAACACCCCCCAAATCGCGATTAGAGCCTTAATTAAGGAGATAAATCGATTTAAAGGTTTGGAAAGTCCACCGGCAGATATATAAAGGATTTTGGAATATTTTATACTGGGAAATTTGGGTATGAAAATTTCGAGCATCTGAACACCCCCCAAATCGCGATTAGAGCCTTAATTAAGGAGATAAATCGATTTAAAGGTTTGGGAAGTCCACCGGCAGATATATAAAGGATTTTAGAATATTTTATACTGGGAAATTTGGGTATGAAAATTTCGAGCATCTGAACACCCCCCAAATCGCGATTAGAGCCTTTCAAGGAGATAAATCGATTTAAAGGTTTGGAAAGTCCACCGGCAGATATATAAAGGATTTTGGAATATTTTATAGTGGGAAATTTGGGTATGAAAATTTCGAGCATCTCAACACCCCCCAAATCGCGATTAGAGCCTTAATTAAGGAGATAAATCGATTTAAAGGTTTGGGAAGTCCACCGGCAGATATATAAAGGATTTTGGAATATTTTATACTGGGAAATTTGGGTATGAAAATTTCGAGCATCTGAACACCCCCCAAATCGCGATTAGAGCCTTAATTAAGGAGATAAATCGATTTAAAGGTTTGGGAAGTCCACCGGCAGATATATAAAGGATTTTGGAATATTTTATACTGGGAAATTTAGGTATGAAAATTTCGAGCATCTGAACACCCCCCAAATCGCGATTAGAGCCTTAATTAAGGAGATAAATCGATTTAAAGGTTTGGGAAGTCCACCGGCAGATATATAAAGGATTTTGGAATATTTTATACTGGGAAATTTAGGTATGAAAATTTCGAGCATCTGAACACCCCCCAAATCGCGATTAGAGCCTTAATTAAGGAGATAAATCGATTTAAAGGTTTGGGAAGTCCACCGGCAGATATATAAAGGATTTTGGAATATTTTATACTGGGAAATTTGGGTATGAAAATTTCGAGCATCTCAACACCCCCCAAATCGCGATTAGAGCCTTAATTAAGGAGATAAATCGATTTAAAGGTTTGGGAAGTCCACCGGCAGATATATAAAGGATTTTGGAATATTTTATACTGGAAAATTTAGGTATGAAAATTTCGAGCATCTGAACACCCCCCAAATCGCGATTAGAGCCTTAATTAAGGAGATAAATCGATTTAAAGGTTTGGGAAGTCCACCGGCAGATATATAAAGGATTTTGGAATAATTTATACTGGGAAATTTGGGTATGAAAATTTCGAGCATCTGAACACCTCCCAAATCGCGATTAGAGCCTTAATTAAGGAGATAAATCGATTTAAAGGTTTGGGAAGTCCACCGGCAGATATATAAAGGATTTTGGAATATTTTATACTGGGAAATTTGGGTATGAAAATTTCGAGCATCTGAACACCCCCCAAATCGCGATTAGAGCCTTAATTAAGGAGATAAATCGATTTAAAGGTTTGGGAAGTCCACCGGCAGATATATAAAGGATTTTGGAATATTTTATACTGGAAAATTTAGGTATGAAAATTTCGAGCATCTGAACACCCCCCAAATCGCGATTAGAGCCTTAATTAAGGAGATAAATCGATTTAAAGGTTTGGGAAGTCCACCGGCAGATATATAAAGGATTTTGGAATAATTTATACTGGGAAATTTGGGTATGAAAATTTCGAGCATCTGAACACCTCCCAAATCGCGATTAGAGCCTTAATTAAGGAGATAAATCGATTTAAAGGTTTGGGAAGTCCACCGGCAGATATATAAAGGATTTTGGAATATTTTATACTGGGA
The DNA here is from genome assembly GCF_037179485.1 of Ochlerotatus camptorhynchus. NCBI lineage: Eukaryota > Metazoa > Arthropoda > Insecta > Diptera > Culicidae > Ochlerotatus > Ochlerotatus camptorhynchus. The sequence goes on along the minus strand of NW_027041253.1, from coordinate 102,381 downwards.
AATTTGGGTATGAAAATTTCGAGCATCTGAACACCCCCCAAATCGCGATTAGAGCCTTAATTAAGGAGATAAATCGATTTAAAGGTTTGGGAAGTCCACCGGCAGATATATAAAGGATTTTGGAATATTTTATACTGGGAAATTTAGGTATGAAAATTTCGAGCATCTGAACACCCCCCAAATCGCGATTAGAGCCTTAATTAAGGAGATAAATCGATTTAAAGGTTTGGGAAGTCCACCGGCAGATATATAAAGGATTTTGGAATATTTTATACTGGGAAATTTGGGTATGAAAATTTCGAGCATCTGAACACCCCCCCAAATCGCGATTAGAGCCTTAATTAAGGAGATAAATCGATTTAAAGGTTTGGGAAGTCCACTGGCAAATATATAAAGGATTTTGGAATATTTTATACTGGGAAATTTGGGTATGAAAATTTCGAGCATCTGAACACCCCCCAAATCGCGATTAGAGCCTTAATTAAGGAGATAAATCGATTTAAAGGTTTGGAAAGTCCACCGGCAGATATATAAAGGATTTTGGAATATTTTATACTGGGAAATTTGGGTATGAAAATTTCGAGCATCTGAACACCCCCCAAATCGCGATTAGAGCCTTAATTAAGGAGATAAATCGATTTAAAGGTTTGGAAAGTCCACCGGCAGATATATAAAGGATTTTGGAATATTTTATACTGGGAAATTTGGGTATGAAAATTTCGAGCATCTGAACACCCCCCAAATCGCGATTAGAGCCTTAATTAAGGAGATAAATCGATTTAAAGGTTTGGGAAGTCCACCGGCAGATATATAAAGGATTTTAGAATATTTTATACTGGGAAATTTGGGTATGAAAATTTCGAGCATCTGAACACCCCCCAAATCGCGATTAGAGCCTTTTAAGGAGATAAATCGATTTAAAGGTTTGGAAAGTCCACCGGCAGATATATAAAGGATTTTGGAATATTTTATAGTGGGAAATTTGGGTATGAAAATTTCGAGCATCTCAACACCCCCCAAATCGCGATTAGAGCCTTAATTAAGGAGATAAATCGATTTAAAGGTTTGGGAAGTCCACCGGCAGATATATAAAGGATTTTGGAATATTTTATACTGGGAAATTTGGGTATGAAAATTTCGAGCATCTGAACACCCCCCAAATCGCGATTAGAGCCTTAATTAAGGAGATAAATCGATTTAAAGGTTTGGGAAGTCCACCGGCAGATATATAAAGGATTTTGGAATATTTTATACTGGGAAATTTGGGTATGAAAATTTCGAGCATCTGAACACCCCCCAAATCGCGATTAGAGCCTTAATTAAGGAGATAAATCGATTTAAAGGTTTGGAAAGTCCACCGGCAGATATATAAAGGATTTTGGAATATTTTATACTGGGAAATTTGGGTATGAAAATTTCGAGCATCTGAACACCCCCCAAATCGCGATTAGAGCCTTAATTAAGGAGATAAATCGATTTAAAGGTTTGGGAAGTCCACCGGCAGATATATAAAGGATTTTAGAATATTTTATACTGGGAAATTTGGGTATGAAAATTTCGAGCATCTGAACACCCCCCAAATCGCGATTAGAGCCTTTCAAGGAGATAAATCGATTTAAAGGTTTGGAAAGTCCACCGGCAGATATATAAAGGATTTTGGAATATTTTATAGTGGGAAATTTGGGTATGAAAATTTCGAGCATCTCAACACCCCCCAAATCGCGATTAGAGCCTTAATTAAGGAGATAAATCGATTTAAAGGTTTGGGAAGTCCACCGGCAGATATATAAAGGATTTTGGAATATTTTATACTGGGAAATTTGGGTATGAAAATTTCGAGCATCTGAACACCCCCCAAATCGCGATTAGAGCCTTAATTAAGGAGATAAATCGATTTAAAGGTTTGGGAAGTCCACCGGCAGATATATAAAGGATTTTGGAATATTTTATACTGGGAAATTTAGGTATGAAAATTTCGAGCATCTGAACACCCCCCAAATCGCGATTAGAGCCTTAATTAAGGAGATAAATCGATTTAAAGGTTTGGGAAGTCCACCGGCAGATATATAAAGGATTTTGGAATATTTTATACTGGGAAATTTAGGTATGAAAATTTCGAGCATCTGAACACCCCCCAAATCGCGATTAGAGCCTTAATTAAGGAGATAAATCGATTTAAAGGTTTGGGAAGTCCACCGGCAGATATATAAAGGATTTTGGAATATTTTATACTGGGAAATTTGGGTATGAAAATTTCGAGCATCTCAACACCCCCCAAATCGCGATTAGAGCCTTAATTAAGGAGATAAATCGATTTAAAGGTTTGGGAAGTCCACCGGCAGATATATAAAGGATTTTGGAATATTTTATACTGGAAAATTTAGGTATGAAAATTTCGAGCATCTGAACACCCCCCAAATCGCGATTAGAGCCTTAATTAAGGAGATAAATCGATTTAAAGGTTTGGGAAGTCCACCGGCAGATATATAAAGGATTTTGGAATAATTTATACTGGGAAATTTGGGTATGAAAATTTCGAGCATCTGAACACCTCCCAAATCGCGATTAGAGCCTTAATTAAGGAGATAAATCGATTTAAAGGTTTGGGAAGTCCACCGGCAGATATATAAAGGATTTTGGAATATTTTATACTGGGAAATTTGGGTATGAAAATTTCGAGCATCTGAACACCCCCCAAATCGCGATTAGAGCCTTAATTAAGGAGATAAATCGATTTAAAGGTTTGGGAAGTCCACCGGCAGATATATAAAGGATTTTGGAATATTTTATACTGGGAAATTTAGGTATGAAAATTTCGAGCATCTGAACACCCCCCAAATCGCGATTAGAGCCTTAATTAAGGAGATAAATCGATTTAAAGGTTTGGGAAGTCCACCGGCAGATATATAAAGGATTTTGGAATATTTTATACTGGGAAATTTGGGTATGAAAATTTCGAGCATCTGAACACCCCCCCAAATCGCGATTAGAGCCTTAATTAAGGAGATAAATCGATTTAAAGGTTTGGGAAGTCCACTGGCAAATATATAAAGGATTTTGGAATATTTTATACTGGGAAATTTGGGTATGAAAATTTCGAGCATCTGAACACCCCCCAAATCGCGATTAGAGCCTTAATTAAGGAGATAAATCGATTTAAAGGTTTGGGAAGTCCACCGGCAGATATATAAAGGATTTTGGAATATTTTATACTGGGAAATTTGGGTATGAAAATTTCGAGCATCTGAACACCCCCCAAATCGCGATTAGAGCCTTAATTAAGGAGATAAATCGATTTAAAGGTTTGGAAAGTCCACCGGCAGATATATAAAGGATTTTGGAATATTTTATACTGGGAAATTTGGGTATGAAAATTTCGAGCATCTGAACACCCCCCAAATCGCGATTAGAGCCTTAATTAAGGAGATAAATCGATTTAAAGGTTTGGGAAGTCCACCGGCAGATATATAAAGGATTTTAGAATATTTTATACTGGGAAATTTGGGTATGAAAATTTCGAGCATCTGAACACCCCCCAAATCGCGATTAGAGCCTTTCAAGGAGATAAATCGATTTAAAGGTTTGGAAAGTCCACCGGCAGATATATAAAGGATTTTGGAATATTTTATAGTGGGAAATTTGGGTATGAAAATTTCGAGCATCTCAACACCCCCCAAATCGCGATTAGAGCCTTAATTAAGGAGATAAATCGATTTAAAGGTTTGGGAAGTCCACCGGCAGATATATAAAGGATTTTGGAATATTTTATACTGGGAAATTTGGGTATGAAAATTTCGAGCATCTGAACACCCCCCAAATCGCGATTAGAGCCTTAATTAAGGAGATAAATCGATTTAAAGGTTTGGGAAGTCCACCGGCAGATATATAAAGGATTTTGGAATATTTTATACTGGGAAATTTAGGTATGAAAATTTCGAGCATCTGAACACCCCCCAAATCGCGATTAGAGCCTTAATTAAGGAGATAAATCGATTTAAAGGTTTGGGAAGTCCACCGGCAGATATATAAAGGATTTTGGAATATTTTATACTGGGAAATTTAGGTATGAAAATTTCGAGCATCTGAACACCCCCCAAATCGCGATTAGAGCCTTAATTAAGGAGATAAATCGATTTAAAGGTTTGGGAAGTCCACCGGCAGATATATAAAGGATTTTGGAATATTTTATACTGGGAAATTTGGGTATGAAAATTTCGAGCATCTCAACACCCCCCAAATCGCGATTAGAGCCTTTTAAGGAGATAAATCGATTTAAAGGTTTGGAAAGTCCACCGGCAGATATATAAAGGATTTTGGAATATTTTATAGTGGGAAATTTGGGTATGAAAATTTCGAGCATCTCAACACCCCCCAAATCGCGATTAGAGCCTTAATTAAGGAGATAAATCGATTTAAAGGTTTGGGAAGTCCACCGGCAGATATATAAAGGATTTTGGAATATTTTATACTGGGAAATTTGGGTATGAAAATTTCGAGCATCTGAACACCTCCCAAATCGCGATTAGAGCCTTAATTAAGGAGATAAATCGATTTAAAGGTTTGGGAAGTCCACCGGCAGATATATAAAGGATTTTGGAATATTTTATAGTGGGAAATTTGGGTATGAAAATTTCGAGCATCTCAACACCCCCCAAATCGCGATTAGAGCCTTAATTAAGGAGATAAATCGATTTAAAGGTTTGGGTAGTCCACCGGCAGATATATAAAGGATTTTGGAATATTTTATACTGGGAAATTTGGGTATGAAAATTTCGAGCATCTGAACACCCCCCAAATCGCGATTAGAGCCTTAATTAAGGAGATAAATCGATTTAAAGGTTTGGGAAGTCCACCGGCAGATATATAAAGGATTTTGGAATATTTTATACTGGGAAATTTGGGTATGAAAATTTTGAGCATCTGAACACCCCCCAAATCGCGATTAGAGCCTTTTAAGGAGATAAATCGATTTAAAGGTTTGGAAAGTCCACCGGCAGATATATAAAGGATTTTGGAATATTTTATACTGGGAAATTTGGGTATGAAAATTTCGAGCATCTCAACACCCCCCAAATCGTGATTAGAGCCTAAATTAAGGAGATAAATCGATTTAAAGGTTTGGAAAGTCCACCGGCAGATATATAAAGGATTTTAGAATATTTTATACTGGGAAATTTGGGTATGAAAATTTCGAGCATCTGAACACCCCCCAAATCGCGATTAGAGCCTTTTAAGGAGATAAATCGATTTAAAGGTTTGGAAAGTCCACCGGCAGATATATAAAGGATTTTGGAATATTTTATACTGGGAAATTTGGGTATGAAAATTTCGAGCATCTCAACACCCCCCAAATCGTGATTAGAGCCTTAATTAAGGAGATAAATCGATTTAAAGGTTTGGGAAGTCCACCGGCAGATATATAAAGGATTTTAGAATATTTTATAGTGGGAAATTTGGGTATGAAAATTTCGAGCATCTGAACACCCCCCAAATCGCGATTAGAGCCTTTTAAGGAGATAAATCGATTTAAAGGTTTGGAAAGTCCACCGGCAGATATATAAAGGATTTTGGAATATTTTATAGTGGGAAATTTGGGTATGAAAATTTCGAGCATCTCAACACCCCCCAAATCGCGATTAGAGCCTTAATTAAGGAGATAAATCGATTTAAAGGTTTGGGAAGTCCACCGGCAGATATATAAAGGATTTTGGAATATTTTATACTGGGAAATTTGGGTATGAAAATTTCGAGCATCTGAACACCCCCCAAATCGCGATTAGAGCCTTAATTAAGGAGATAAATCGATTTAAAGGTTTGGGAAGTCCACCGGCAGATATATAAAGGATTTTGGAATATTTTATAGTGGGAAATTTGGGTATGAAAATTTCGAGCATCTCAACACCCCCAAATCGCGATTAGAGCCTTAATTAAGGAGATAAATCGATTTAAAGGTTTGGGAAGTCCACCGGCAGATATATAAAGGATTTTGGAATATTTTATACTGGGAAATTTGGGTATGAAAATTTCGAGCATCTGAACACCCCCCAAATCGCGATTAGAGCCTTTTAAGGAGATAAATCGATTTAAAGGTTTGGAAAGTCCACCGGCAGATATATAAAGGATTTTGGAATATTTTATACTGGGAAATTTGGGTATGAAAATTTCGAGCATCTCAACACCCCCCAAATCGTGATTAGAGCCTAAATTAAGGAGATAAATCGATTTAAAGGTTTGGAAAGTCCACCGGCAGATATATAAAGGATTTTGGAATATTTTATAGTGGGAAATTTGGGTATGAAAATTTCGAGCATCTCAACACCCCCCAAATCGCGATTAGAGCCTTAATTAAGGAGATAAATCGATTTAAAGGTTTGGGAAGTCCACCGGCAGATATATAAAGGATTTTGGAATATTTTATACTGGGAAATTTGGGTATGAAAATTTCGAGCATCTGAACACCCCCCAAATCGCGATTAGAGCCTTTTAAGGAGATAAATCGATTTAAAGGTTTGGAAAGTCCACCGGCAGATATATAAAGGATTTTGGAATATTTTATACTGGGAAATTTGGGTATGAAAATTTCGAGCATCTCAACACCCCCCAAATCGTGATTAGAGCCTAAATTAAGGAGATAAATCGATTTAAAGGTTTGGAAAGTCCACCGGCAGATATATAAAGGATTTTGGAATATTTTATACTGGGAAATTTGGGTATGAAAATTTCGAGCATCTGAACACCCCCCAAATCGTGATTAGAGCCTTAATTAAGGAGATAAATCGATTTAAAGGTTTGGGAAGTCCACCGGCAGATATATAAAGGATTTTGGAATATTTTATACTGGGAAATTTGGGTATGAAAATTTCGAGCATCTGAACACCCCCCAAATCGCGATTAGAGCCTTTTAAGGAGATAAATCGATTTAAAGGTTTGGAAAGTCCACCGGCAGATATATAAAGGATTTTGGAATATTTTATAGTGGGAAATTTTGGTATGAAAATTTCGAGCATCTCAACACCCCCCAAATCGTGATTAGAGCCTTAATTAAGGAGATAAATCGATTTAAAGGTTTGGGAAGTCCACCGGCAGATATATAAAGGATTTTGGAATATTTTATACTGGGAAATTTGGGTATGAAAATTTCGAGCATTTGTACACCCCCCAAATCGCGATTAGAGCCTTAATTAAGGAGATAAATCGATTTAAAGGTTTGGGAAGTCCACCGGCAGATATATAAAGGATTTTGGAATATTTTATACTGGGAAATTTAGGTATGAAAATTTCGAGCATCTGAACACCCCCCAAATCGCGATTAGAGCCTTAATTAAGGAGATAAATCGATTTAAAGGTTTGGGAAGTCCACCGGCAGATATATAAAAGATTTTGGAATATTTCATACTGGGAAATTTGGGTATGAAAATTTCGAGCATCTGAACACCCCCCAAATCACGATTAGAGCCTTAATTAAGGAGATAAATCGATTTAAAGGTTTGGGAAGTCCACCGGCAGATATATAAAGGATTTTGGAATATTTTATACTGGGAAATTTGGGTATGAAAATTTCGAGCATCTGAACACCCCCCAAATCGCGATTAGAGCCTTTTAAGGAGATAAATCGATTTAAAGGTTTGGAAAGTCCACCGGCAGATATATAAAGGATTTTGGAATATTTTATACTGGGAAATTTGGGTATGAAAATTTCGAGCATCTGAACACCCCCCAAATCGTGATTAGAGCCTTAATTAAGGAGATAAATCGATTTAAAGGTTTGGGAAGTCCACCGGCAGATATATAAAGGATTTTAGAATATTTTATACTGGGAAATTTGGGTATGAAAATTTCGAGCATCTGAACACCCCCCAAATCGCGATTAGAGCCTTAATTAAGGAGATAAATCGATTTAAAGGTTTGGGAAGTCCACCGGCAGATATATAAAGGATTTTGGAATATTTTATACTGGGAAATTTGGGTATGAAAATTTCGAGCATCTGAACACCCCCCAAATCGCGATTAGAGCCTTTTAAGGAGATAAATCGATTTAAAGGTTTGGAAAGTCCACCGGCAGATATATAAAGGATTTTGGAATATTTTATACTGGGAAATTTGGGTATGAAAATTTCGAGCATCTCAACACCCCCCAAATCGTGATTAGAGCCTAAATTAAGGAGATAAATCGATTTAAAGGTTTGGAAAGTCCACCGGCAGATATATAAAGGATTTTGGAATATTTTATACTGGGAAATTTGGGTATGAAAATTTCGAGCATCTGAACACCCCCCAAATCGCGATTAGAGCCTTTTAAGGAGATAAATCGATTTAAAGGTTTGGAAAGTCCACCGGCAGATATATAAAGGATTTTGGAATATTTTATACTGGGAAATTTGGGTATGAAAATTTCGAGCATCTCAACACCCCCCAAATCGTGATTAGAGCCTAAATTAAGGAGATAAATCGATTTAAAGGTTTGGAAAGTCCACCGGCAGATATATAAAGGATTTTGGAATATTTTATACTGGGAAATTTGGGTATGAAAATTTCGAGCATCTGAACACCCCCCAAATCGTGATTAGAGCCTTAATTAAGGAGATAAATCGATTTAAAGGTTTGGGAAGTCCACTGGCAAATATATAAAGGATTTTGGAATATTTTATACTGGGAAATTTGGGTATGAAAATTTCGAGCATCTCAACACCCCCCAAATCGTGATTAGAGCCTAAATTAAGGAGATAAATCGATTTAAAGGTTTGGAAAGTCCACCGGCAGATATATAAAGGATTTTGGAATATTTTATACTGGGAAATTTGGGTATGAAAATTTCGAGCATCTGAACACCCCCCAAATCGTGATTAGAGCCTTAATTAAGGAGATAAATCGATTTAAAGGTTTGGGAAGTCCACCGGCAGATATATAAAGGATTTTAGAATATTTTATACTGGGAAATTTGGGTATGAAAATTTCGAGCATCTGAACACCCCCCAAATCGCGATTAGAGCCTTTTAAGGAGATAAATCGATTTAAAGGTTTGGAAAGTCCACCGGCAGATATATAAAGGATTTTGGAATATTTTATAGTGGGAAATTTTGGTATGAAAATTTCGAGCATCTCAACACCCCCCAAATCGCGATTAGAGCCTTAATTAAGGAGATAAATCGATTTAAAGGTTTGGGAAGTCCACCGGCAGATATATAAAGGATTTTGGAATATTTTATACTGGGAAATTTGGGTATGAAAATTTCGAGCATTTGTACACCCCCCAAATCGCGATTAGAGCCTTAATTAAGGAGATAAATCGATTTAAAGGTTTGGGAAGTCCACCGGCAGATATATAAAGGATTTTGGAATATTTCATACTGGGAAATTTGGGTATGAAAATTTCGAGAATCTGAACACCCCCCAAATCGCGATTAGAGCCTTAATTAAGGAGATAAATCGATTTAAAGGTTTGGGAAGTCCACCGGCAGATATATAAAGGATTTTAGAATATTTTATACTGGGAAATTTGGGTATGAAAATTTCGAGCATCTGAACACCCCCCAAATCGCGATTAGAGCCTTTTAAGGAGATAAATCGATTTAAAGGTTTGGAAAGTCCACCGGCAGATATATAAAGGATTTTGGAATATTTTATAGTGGGAAATTTTGGTATGAAAATTTCGAGCATCTCAACACCCCCCAAATCGCGATTAGAGCCTTAATTAAGGAGATAAATCGATTTAAAGGTTTGGGAAGTCCACCGGCAGATATATAAAGGATTTTGGAATATTTTATACTGGGAAATTTGGGTATGAAAATTTCGAGCATTTGTACACCCCCCAAATCGCGATTAGAGCCTTAATTAAGGAGATAAATCGATTTAAAGGTTTGGGAAGTCCACCGGCAGATATATAAAGGATTTTGGAATATTTCATACTGGGAAATTTGGGTATGAAAATTTCGAGCATCTGAACACCCCCCAAATCTTGATTAGAGCCTTAATTAAGGAGATAAATCGATTTAAAGGTTTGGGAAGTCCACCGGCAGATATATAAAGGATTTTGGAATATTTTATACTGGGAAATTTGGGTATGAAAATTTCGAGCATCTGAACACCCCCCAAATCGCGATTAGAGCCTTAATTAAGGAGATAAATCGATTTAAAGGTTTGGGAAGTCCACCGGCAGATATATAAAGGATTTTGGAATATTTTATACTGGGAAATTTAGGTATGAAAATTTCGAGCATCTGAACACCCCCCAAATCGCGATTAGAGCCTTAATTAAGGAGATAAATCGATTTAAAGGTTTGGGAAGTCCACCGGCAGATATATAAAGGATTTTGGAATATTTTATACTGGGAAATTTGGGTATGAAAATTTCGAGCATCTGAACACCCCCCAAATCGCGATTAGAGCCTTAATTAAGGAGATAAATCGATTTAAAGGTTTGGGAAGTCCACCGGCAGATATATAAAGGATTTTGGAATATTTTATACTGGGAAATTTAGGTATGAAAATTTCGAGCATCTGAACACCCCCCAAATCGCGATTAGAGCCTTAATTAAGGAGATAAATCGATTTAAAGGTTTGGGAAGTCCACCGGCAGATATATAAAGGATTTTGGAATAATTTATACTGGGAAATTTGGGTATGAAAATTTCGAGCATCTGAACACCCCCCAAATCGCGATTAGAGCCTTAATTAAGGAGATAAATCGATTTAAAGGTTTGGGAAGTCCACCGGCAGATATATAAAGGATTTTGGAATATTTTATACTGGGAAATTTAGGTATGAAAATTTCGAGCATCTGAACACCCCCCAAATCGCGATTAGAGCCTTAATTAAGGAGATAAATCGATTTAAAGGTTTGGGAAGTCCACCGGCAGATATATAAAAGATTTTGGAATTTTTTATACTGGGAAATTTGGGTATGAAAATTTCGAGAATCTGAACACCCCCCAAATCGCGATTAGAGCCTTAATTAAGGAGATAAATCGATTTAAAGGTTTAGGAAGTCCACCGGCATTCATATAAAGGATTTTGGAATATTTTATACTGGGAAATTTAGGTATGAAAATTTCGAGCATCTGAACACCCCCCAAATCGCGATTAGAGCCTTAATTAAGGAGATGAATCGATTTAAAGGTTTGGGAAGTCCACCGGCAGATATATAAAGGATTTTGGAATATTTTATACTGGGAAATTTGGGTATGAAAATTTCGAGCATCTGAACACCCCCCAAATCGCGATTAGAGCCTTAATTAAGGAGATAAATCGATTTAAAGGTTTGGGAAGTCCACCGGCAGATATATAAAGGATTTTGGAATATTTTATAGTGGGAAATTTTGGTATGAAAATTTCGAGCATCTGAACACCCCCCAAATCGCGATTAGAGCCTTAATTAAGGAGATAAATCGATTTAAAGGTTTGGGAAGTCCACCGGCAGATATATAAAGGATTTTGGAATAATTTATACTGGGAAATTTGGGTATGAAAATTTCGAGCATCTGAACACCCCTCAAATCGCGATTCGAGCCTTAATTAAGGAGATAAATCGATTTAAAGGTTTGGGAAGTCCACCGGCAGATATATAAAGGATTTTGGATTTTTTTTATAGTGGGAAATTTGGGTATGAAAATTTCGAGCATCTGGACACCCCCCAAATCGCGATTAGAGCCTTAATTAAGGAGATAAATCGATTTAAAGGTTTGGGAAGTCCACCGGCAGATATATAAAAGATTTTGGAATTTTTTATACTGGGAAATTTGGGTATGAAAATTTCGAGCATCTGAACACCCCCCAAATCGCGATTAGAGCCTTAATTAAGGAGATAAATCGATTTAAAGGTTTGGGAAGTCCACCGGCAGATATATAAAGGATTTTGGAATATTTTATACTGGGAAATTTAGGTATGAAAATTTCGAGCATCTGAACACCCCCCAAATCGCGATTAGAGCCTTAATTAAGGAGATAAATCGATTTAAAGGTTTGGGAAGTCCACCGGCAGATATATAAAGGATTTTGGAATATTTTATACTGGGAAATTTGGGTATGAAAATTTCGAGCATCTGAACACCCCCCAAATCGCGATTAGAGCCTTAATTAAGGAGATAAATCGATTTAAAGGTTTGGGAAGTCCACCGGCAGATATATAAAGGATTTTGGATTTTTTTTATACTGGGAAATTTGGGTATGAAAATTTCGAGCATCTGGACACCCCCCAAATCGCGATTAGAGCCTTAATTAAGGAGATAAATCGATTTAAAGGTTTGGGAAGTCCACCGGCAGATATATAAAAGATTTTGGAATTTTTTATACTGGGAAATTTGGGTATGAAAATTTCGAGCATCTGAACACCCCCCAAATCGCGATTAGAGCCTTAATTAAGGAGATAAATCGATTTAAAGGTTTGGGAAGTCCACCGGCAGATATATAAAGGATTTTGGATTTTTTTTATACTGGGAAATTTGGGTATGAAAATTTCGAGCATCTGGACACCCCCCAAATCGCGATTAGAGCCTTAATTAAGGAGATAAATCGATTTAAAGGTTTGGGAAGTCCACCGGCAGATATATAAAGGATTTTGGAATATTTTATACTGGGAAATTTGGGTATGAAAATTTCGAGCATCTGAACACCCCCCAAATCGCGATTAGAGCCTTAATTAAGGAGATAAATCGATTTAAAGGTTTGGGAAGTCCACCGGCAGATATATAAAGGATTTTGGAATATTTTATACTGGGAAATTTAGGTATGAAAATTTCGAGCATCTGAACACCCCCCAAATCGCGATTAGAGCCTTAATTAAGGAGATAAATCGATTTAAAGGTTTGGGAAGTCCACCGGCAGATATATAAAGGATTTTGGAATAATTTATACTGGGAAATTTGGGTATGAAAATTTCGAGCATCTGAACACCCCCCAAATCGCGATTAGAGCCTTAATTAAGGAGATAAATCGATTTAAAGGTTTGGGAAGTCCACCGGCAGATATATAAAGGATTTTGGAATATTTTATACTGGGAAATTTAGGTATGAAAATTTCGAGCATCTGAACACCCCCCAAATCGCGATTAGAGCCTTAATTAAGGAGATAAATCGATTTAAAGGTTTGGGAAGTCCACCGGCAGATATATAAAAGATTTTGGAATTTTTTATACTGGGAAATTTGGGTATGAAAATTTCGAGAATCTGAACACCCCCCAAATCGCGATTAGAGCCTTAATTAAGGAGATAAATCGATTTAAAGGTTTAGGAAGTCCACCGGCATTCATATAAAGGATTTTGGAATATTTTATACTGGGAAATTTAGGTATGAAAATTTCGAGCATCTGAACACCCCCCAAATCGCGATTAGAGCCTTAATTAAGGAGATGAATCGATTTAAAGGTTTGGGAAGTCCACCGGCAGATATATAAAGGATTTTGGAATATTTTATACTGGGAAATTTGGGTATGAAAATTTCGAGCATCTGAACACCCCCCAAATCGCGATTAGAGCCTTAATTAAGGAGATAAATCGATTTAAAGGTTTGGGAAGTCCACCGGCAGATATATAAAGGATTTTGGAATATTTTATAGTGGGAAATTTTGGTATGAAAATTTCGAGCATCTGAACACCCCCCAAATCGCGATTAGAGCCTTAATTAAGGAGATAAATCGATTTAAAGGTTTGGGAAGTCCACCGGCAGATATATAAAGGATTTTGGAATAATTTATACTGGGAAATTTGGGTATGAAAATTTCGAGCATCTGAACACCCCTCAAATCGCGATTCGAGCCTTAATTAAGGAGATAAATCGATTTAAAGGTTTGGGAAGTCCACCGGCAGATATATAAAGGATTTTGGATTTTTTTTATAGTGGGAAATTTGGGTATGAAAATTTCGAGCATCTGGACACCCCCCAAATCGCGATTAGAGCCTTAATTAAGGAGATAAATCGATTTAAAGGTTTGGGAAGTCCACCGGCAGATATATAAAAGATTTTGGAATTTTTTATACTGGGAAATTTGGGTATGAAAATTTCGAGCATCTGAACACCCCCCAAATCGCGATTAGAGCCTTAATTAAGGAGATAAATCGATTTAAAGGTTTGGGAAGTCCACCGGCAGATATATAAAGGATTTTGGAATATTTTATACTGGGAAATTTAGGTATGAAAATTTCGAGCATCTGAACACCCCCCAAATCGCGATTAGAGCCTTAATTAAGGAGATAAATCGATTTAAAGGTTTGGGAAGTCCACCGGCAGATATATAAAGGATTTTGGAATATTTTATACTGGGAAATTTGGGTATGAAAATTTCGAGCATCTGAACACCCCCCAAATCGCGATTAGAGCCTTAATTAAGGAGATAAATCGATTTAAAGGTTTGGGAAGTCCACCGGCAGATATATAAAGGATTTTGGATTTTTTTTATACTGGGAAATTTGGGTATGAAAATTTCGAGCATCTGGACACCCCCCAAATCGCGATTAGAGCCTTAATTAAGGAGATAAATCGATTTAAAGGTTTGGGAAGTCCACCGGCAGATATATAAAAGATTTTGGAATTTTTTATACTGGGAAATTTGGGTATGAAAATTTCGAGCATCTGAACACCCCCCAAATCGCGATTAGAGCCTTAATTAAGGAGATAAATCGATTTAAAGGTTTGGGAAGTCCACCGGCAGATATATAAAGGATTTTGGAATATTTTATACTGGGAAATTTAGGTATGAAAATTTCGAGCATCTGAACACCCCCCAAATCGCGATTAGAGCCTTAATTAAGGAGATAAATCGATTTAAAGGTTTGGGAAGTCCACCGGCAGATATATAAAGGATTTTGGAATATTTTATACTGGGAAATTTAGGTATGAAAATTTCGAGCATCTGAACACCCCCCAAATCGCGATTAGAGCCTTAATTAAGGAGATAAATCGATTTAAAGGTTTGGGAAGTCCACCGGCAGATATATAAAGGATTTTGGAATAATTTATACTGGGAAATTTGGGTATGAAAATTTCGAGCATCTGAACACCCCCCAAATCGCGATTAGAGCCTTAATTAAGGAGATAAATCGATTTAAAGGTTTGGGAAGTCCACCGGCAGATATATAAAGGATTTTGGAATATTTTATACTGGGAAATTTAGGTATGAAAATTTCGAGCATCTGAACACCCCCCAAATCGCGATTAGAGCCTTAATTAAGGAGATAAATCGATTTAAAGGTTTGGGAAGTCCACCGGCAGATATATAAAGGATTTTGGAATATTTTATACTGGGAAATTTAGGTATGAAAATTTCGAGCATCTGAACACCCCCCAAATCGCGATTAGAGCCTTAATTAAGGAGATAAATCGATTTAAAGGTTTGGGAAGTCCACCGGCAGATATATAAAGGATTTTGGAATATTTTATACTGGGAAATTTAGGTATGAAAATTTCGAGCATCTGAACACCCCCCAAATCGCGATTAGAGCCTTAATTAAGGAGATAAATCGATTTAAAGGTTTGGGAAGTCCACCGGCAGATATATAAAGGATTTTGGAATATTTTATACTGGGAAATTTAGGTATGAAAATTTCGAGCATCTGAACACCCCCCAAATCGCGATTAGAGCCTTAATTAAGGAGATAAATCGATTTAAAGGTTTGGGAAGTCCACCAGCAGATATATAAAAGATTTTGGAATTTTTTATACTGGGAAATTTGGGTATGAAAATTTCGAGCATCTGAACACCCCCCAAATCGCGATTAGAGCCTTAATTAAGGAGATAAATCGATTTAAAGGTTTGGGAAGTCCACCGGCAGATATATAAAGGATTTTGGAATATTTTATACTGGGAAATTTAGGTATGAAAATTTCGAGCATCTGAACACCCCCCAAATCGCGATTAGAGCCTTAATTAAGGAGATAAATCGATTTAAAGGTTTGGGAAGTCCACCGGCAGATATATAAAGGATTTTGGAATATTTTATACTGGGAAATTTAGGTATGAAAATTTCGAGCATCTGAACACCCCCCAAATCGCGATTAGAGCCTTAATTAAGGAGATAAATCGATTTAAAGGTTTGGGAAGTCCACCGGCAGATATATAAAGGATTTTGGAATATTTTATACTGGGAAATTTAGGTATGAAAATTTCGAGCATCTGAACACCCCCCAAATCGCGATTAGAGCCTTAATTAAGGAGATAAATCGATTTAAAGGTTTGGGAAGTCCACCGGCAGATATATAAAAGATTTTGGAATTTTTTATACTGGGAAATTTGGGTATGAAAATTTCGAGCATCTGAACACCCCCCAAATCGCGATTAGAGCCTTAATTAAGGAGATAAATCGATTTAAAGGTTTGGGAAGTCCACCGGCAGATATATAAAGGATTTTGGAATAATTTATACTGGGAAATTTGGGTATGAAAATTTCGAGCATCTGAACACCCCCCAAATCGCGATTAGAGCCTTAATTAAGGAGATAAATCGATTTAAAGGTTTGGGAAGTCCACCGAAAGATGTATAAAGGATTTTGGAATATTTTATACTGGGAAATTTGGGTATGAAAATTTTGAGCATCTGAACACCCCCCAAATCGCGATTAGAGCCTTAATTAAGGAGATAAATCGATTTAAAGGTTTGGGAAGTCCACCGGCAGATATATAAAGGATTTTGGAATATTTTATACTGGGAAATTTAGGTATGAAAATTTCGAGCATCTGAACACCCCCCAAATCGCGATTAGAGCCTTAATTAAGGAGATAAATCGATTTAAAGGTTTGGGAAGTCCACCGGCAGATATATAAAGGATTTTGGAATATTTTATACTGGGAAATTTAGGTATGAAAATTTCGAGCATCTGAACACCCCCCAAATCGCGATTAGAGCCTTAATTAAGGAGATAAATCGATTTAAAGGTTTGGGAAGTCCACCGGCAGATATATAAAAGATTTTGGAATTTTTTATACTGGGAAATTTGGGTATGAAAATTTCGAGCATCTGAACACCCCCCAAATCGCGATTAGAGCCTTAATTAAGGAGATAAATCGATTTAAAGGTTTGGGAAGTCCACCGGCAGATATATAAAGGATTTTGGAATAATTTATACTGGGAAATTTGGGTATGAAAATTTCGAGCATCTGAACACCCCCCAAATCGCGATTAGAGCCTTAATTAAGGAGATAAATCGATTTAAAGGTTTGGGAAGTCCACCGGCAGATATATAAAAGATTTTGGAATTTTTTATACTGGGAAATTTGGGTATGAAAATTTCGAGCATCTGAACACCCCCCAAATCGCGATTAGAGCCTTAATTAAGGAGATAAATCGATTTAAAGGTTTGGGAAGTCCACCGGCAGATATATAAAGGATTTTGGAATAATTTATACTGGGAAATTTGGGTATGAAAATTTCGAGCATCTGAACACCCCCCAAATCGCGATTAGAGCCTTAATTAAGGAGATAAATCGATTTAAAGGTTTGGGAAGTCCACCGGCAGATATATAAAAGATTTTGGAATTTTTTATACTGGGAAATTTGGGTATGAAAATTTCGAGCATCTGAACACCCCCCAAATCGCGATTAGAGCCTTAATTAAGGAGATAAATCGATTTAAAGGTTTGGGAAGTCCACCGGCAGATATATAAAGGATTTTGGAATATTTTATACTGGGAAATTTAGGTATGAAAATTTCGAGCATCTGAACACCCCCCAAATCGCGATTAGAGCCTTAATTAAGGAGATAAATCGATTTAAAGGTTTGGGAAGTCCACCGGCAGATATATAAAGGATTTTGGAATATTTTATACTGGGAAATTTAGGTATGAAAATTTCGAGCATCTGAACACCCCCCAAATCGCGATTAGAGCCTTAATTAAGGAGATAAATCGATTTAAAGGTTTGGGAAGTCCACCGGCAGATATATAAAGGATTTTGGAATAATTTATACTGGGAAATTTGGGTATGAAAATTTCGAGCATCTGAACACCCCCCAAATCGCGATTAGAGCCTTAATGAAGGAGATAAATCGATTTAAAGGTTTGGGAAGTCCACCGGCAGATATATAAAAGATTTTGGAATTTTTTATACTGGGAAATTTGGGTATGAAAATTTCGAGCATCTGAACACCCCCCAAATCGCGATTAGAGCCTTAATTAAGGAGATAAATCGATTTAAAGGTTTGGGAAGTCCACCGGCAGATATATAAAGGATTTTGGAATAATTTATACTGGGAAATTCGGGTATGAAAATTTCGAGCATCTGAACACCCCCCAAATCGCGATTAGAGCCTTAATTAAGGAGATAAATCGATTTAAAGGTTTGGGAAGTCCACCGGCAGATATATAAAGGATTTTGGAATATTTTATACTGGGAAATTTAGGTATGAAAATTTCGAGCATCTGAACACCCCCCAAATCGCGATTAGAGCCTTAATTAAGGAGATAAATCGATTTAAAGGTTTGGGAAGTCCACCGGCAGATATATAAAGGATTTTGGAATATTTTATACTGGGAAATTTAGGTATGAAAATTTCGAGCATCTGAACACCCCCCAAATCGCGATTAGAGCCTTAATTAAGGAGATAAATCGATTTAAAGGTTTGGGAAGTCCACCGGCAGATATATAAAGGATTTTGGAATATTTTATACTGGGAAATTTAGGTATGAAAATTTCGAGCATCTGAACACCCCCCAAATCGCGATTAGAGCCTTAATTAAGGAGATAAATCGATTTAAAGGTTTGGGAAGTCCACCGGCAGATATATAAAGGATTTTGGAATAATTTATACTGGGAAATTTGGGTATGAAAATTTCGAGCATCTGAACACCCCCCAAATCGCGATTAGAGCCTTAATTAAGGAGATAAATCGATTTAAAGGTTTGGGAAGTCCACCGAAAGATGTATAAAGGATTTTGGAATATTTTATACTGGGAAATTTGCCAAATCGCGATTAGAGCCTTAATTAAGGAGATAGATCGATTTAAAGGTTTGGGAAGTCCACCGGCAGATATATAAAGGATTTTGGAATATTTTATACTGGGAAATTTGGGTATGAAAATTTCGAGCATCTGAACACCCCCCAAATCGCGATTAGAGCCTTAATTAAGGAGATAAATCGATTTAAAGGTTTGGGAAGTCCACCGGCAGATATATAAAGGATTTTGGAATAATTTATACTGGGAAATTTGGGTATGAAAATTTCGAGCATCTGAACACCTCCCAAATCGCGATTAGAGCCTTAATTAAGGAGATAAATCGATTTAAAGGTTTGGGAAGTCCACCGGCAGATATATAAAGGATTTTGGAATATTTTATACTGGGAAATTTGGGTATGAAAATTTCGAGCATCTGAACACCCCCCAAATCGCGATTAGAGCCTTAATTAAGGAGATAAATCGATTTAAAGGTTTGGGAAGTCCACCGGCAGATATATAAAGGATTTTGGAATAATTTATACTGGGAAATTTGGGTATGAAAATTTCGAGCATCTGAACACCCCCCAAATCGCGATTAGAGCCTTAATTAAGGAGATAGATCGATTTAAAGGTTTGGGAAGTCCACCGGCAGATATATAAAGGATTTTGGAATATTTTATACCGGGAAATTTGGGTATGAAAATTTCGAGCATCTGAACACCCCCCAAATCGCGATTAGAGCCTTAATTAAGGAGATAAATCGATTTAAAGGTTTGGGAAGTCCACCGGCAGATATATAAAGGATTTTGGAATAATTTATACTGGGAAATTTGGGTATGAAAATTTCGAGCATCTGAACACCCCCCAAATCGCGATTAGAGCCTTAATTAAGGAGATAGATCGATTTAAAGGTTTGGGAAGTCCACCGGCAGATATATAAAGGATTTTGGAATATTTTATACCGGGAAATTTGGGTATGAAAATTTCGAGCATCTGAACACCCCCCAAATCGCGATTAGAGCCTTAATTAAGGAGATAAATCGATTTAAAGGTTTGGGAAGTCCACCGGCAGATATATAAAGGATTTTGGAATAATTTATACTGGGAAATTTGGGTATGAAAATTTCGAGCATCTGAACACCCCCCAAATCGCGATTAGAGCCTTAATTAAGGAGATAGATCGATTTAAAGGTTTGGGAAGTCCACCGGCAGATATATAAAGGATTTTGGAATATTTTACACTGGGAAATTTAGGTATGAAAATTTCGAGCAGCTGAACACCCCCCAAATCGCGATTAGAGCCTTAATTAAGGAGATAAATCGATTTAAAGGTTTGGGAAGTCCACCGAAAGATGTATAAAGGATTTTGGAATATTTTATACTGGGAAATTTGGGTATGAAAATTTTGAGCATCTGAACACCCCCCAAATCGCGATTAGAGCCTTAATTAAGGAGATAAATCGATTTAAAGGTTTGGGAAGTCCACCGAAAGATGTATAAAAGATTTTGGAATTTTTTATACTGGGAAATTTGGGTATGAAAATTTCGAGCATCTGAACACCCCCCAAATCGCGATTAGAGCCTTAATTAAGGAGATAAATCGATTTAAAGGTTTGGGAAGTCCACCGGCAGATATATAAAAGATTTTGGAATTTTTTATACTGGGAAATTTGGGTATCAAAATTTCGAGCATCTGAACACCCCCCAAATCGCGATTAGAGCCTTAATTAAGGAGATAAATCGATTTAAAGGTTTGGGAAGTCCACCGGCAGATATATAAAGGATTTTGGAATATTTTATACTGGGAAATTTGGGTATGAAAATTTCGACCATCTGAACACCCCCCAAATCGCGATTAGAGCCTTAATTAAGGAGATAAATCGATTTAAAGGTTTGGGAAGTCCACCGGCAGATATATAAAAGATTTTGGAATTTTTTATACTGGGAAATTTGGGTATGAAAATTTCGAGCATCTGAACACCCCCCAAATCGCGATTAGAGCCTTAATTAAGGAGATAGATCGATTTAAAGGTTTGGGAAGTCCACCGGCAGATATATAAAGGATTTTGGAATAATTTATACTGGGAAATTTGGGTATGAAAATTTCGAGCATCTGAACACCCCCCAAATCGCGATTAGAGCCTTAATTAAGGAGATAAATCGATTTAAAGGTTTGGGAAGTCCACCGGCAGATATATAAAGGCTTTTGGAATAATTTATACTGGGAAATTTGGGTATGAAAATTTCGAGCATCTGAACACCCCCCAAATCACGATTAGAGGCTTAATTAAGGAGATAGATCGATTTAAAGGTTTGGGAAGTCCACCGGCAGATATATAAAGGATTTTGGAATATTTTATACTGGGAAATTTAGGTATGAAAATTTCGAGCATCTGAACACCCCCCAAATCGCGATTAGAGCCTTAATTAAGGAGATAAATCGATTTAAAGGTTTGGGAAGTCCACCGAAAGATGTATAAAGGATTTTGGAATATTTTATACTGGGAAATTTGGGTATGAAAATTTTGAGCATCTGAACACCCCCCAAATCGCGATTAGAGCCTTAATTAAGGAGATAAATCGATTTAAAGGTTTGGGAAGTCCACCGGCAGATATATAAAGGATTTTGGAATATTTTATACTGGGAAATTTAGGTATGAAAATTTCGAGCATCTGAACACCCCCCAAATCGCGATTAGAGCCTTAATTAAGGAGATAAATCGATTTAAAGGTTTGGGAAGTCCACCGGCAGATATATAAAAGATTTTGGAATTTTTTATACTGGGAAATTTGGGTATGAAAATTTCGAGCATCTGAACACCCCCCAAATCGCGATTAGAGCCTTAATTAAGGAGATAAATCGATTTAAAGGTTTGGGAAGTCCACCGGCAGACATATAAAAGATTTTGGAATTTTTTATACTGGGAAATTTGGGTATCAAAATTTCGAGCATCTGAACACCCCCAAATCGCGATTAGAGCCTTAATTAAGGAGATAAATCGATTTAAAGGTTTTGGAAGTCCACCGGCAGATGTATAAAGGATTTTGGAATATTTTATACTGGGAAATTTGGGTATCAAAATTTCGAGCATCTGAACACCCCCCAAATCACGATTAGAGCCTTAATTAAGGAGATAAATCGATTTAAAGGTTTGGGAAGTCCACCGGCAGATATAT
The DNA here is from genome assembly GCF_037179485.1 of Ochlerotatus camptorhynchus. NCBI lineage: Eukaryota > Metazoa > Arthropoda > Insecta > Diptera > Culicidae > Ochlerotatus > Ochlerotatus camptorhynchus. The sequence continues at coordinate 80,346 of NW_027041253.1, read as the reverse complement.
AAAGGATTTTGGAATATTTTATACTGGGAAATTTGGGTATGAAAATTTCGACCATCTGAACACCCCCCAAATCGCGATTAGAGCCTTAATTAAGGAGATAAATCGATTTAAAGGTTTGGGAAGTCCACCGGCAGATATATAAAGGATTTTGGAATATTTTATACTGGGAAATTTGGGTATGAAAATTTCGACCATCTGAACACCCCCCAAATCGCGATTAGAGCCTTAATTAAGGAGATAAATCGATTTAAAGGTTTGGGAAGTCCACCGGCAGATGTATAAAGGATTTTGGAATATTGTATACTGGGAAATTTGGGTATCAAAATTTCGAGCATCTGAACACCCCCCAAATCGCGATTAGAGCCTTAATTAAGGAGATAAATCGATTTAAAGGTTTGGGAAGTCCACCGAAAGATGTATAAAGGATTTTGGAATATTTTATACTGGGAAATTTGGGTATGAAAATTTTGAGCATCTGAACACCCCCCAAATCGCGATTAGAGCCTTAATTAAGGAGATAAATCGATTTAAAGGTTTGGGAAGTCCACCGGCAGATATATAAAGGATTTTGGAATATTTTATACTGGGAAATTTAGGTATGAAAATTTCGAGCATCTGAACACCCCCCAAATCGCGATTAGAGCCTTAATTAAGGAGATAAATCGATTTAAAGGTTTGGGAAGTCCACCGGCAGATATATAAAGGATTTTGGAATATGTTATACTGGGAAATTTGGGTATGAACATTTCGAGCATCTGAAAACCCCCCAAATCGCGATTAGAGCCTTAATTAAGGAGATAAATCGATTTAAAGGTTTGGGAAGTCCACCGGCAGATATGTTAAGGATTTTGGAATATTTAAGATCAGCAGAATCGGCACCAAGGTGATGCTCCGAACGAAAGCGGAGTACGAAGTGGCAGTGAAATATCTGAAGGATTCCAAGGCGGAATTCTTCACGCATGACATCCCCGGTGAGAAGCCCTTCAAGGTAGTCATCAGGGGTCTACCAAACTTCGACCCCAAGATGGTCGAAGCTGAAATCAACCAGTACAAGCTAGCCCCAATCGCTGTCTTCCGAATGACGAGGAGAGACGACCCGGATTGTCTTTTCCTGGTACACTTTTAGAAAGGGATGATAACGTTCAATGCGCTGCAAGCCATCCGATCGATCTACTCCATCATCGTACGGTGGGAGCCATACCGTGGTGGCCACCGTGACGTAACTCAGTGCCTGAGGTGCCTCAATTTTGGACACGGTACCCACAACTGCAACATCAAACCACGCTGCAGCAACTGCGCTCACGAGCACGCCATTTCTGACTGCCCTGCGGATGGAGCCATGGCGTTAAAATGCGCCAACTGTGGTGGTGCACATCAAGGTTCCGACAGACAGTGCTCCAAACGCGAGGACTTCAAATGCATCCGAAAGCAGGCGTAAAGCAACAATCAACCAGGACGCAAGAAGGACAAAATCCCAGCATTCAGGACGGAGGATTTCCCGCCTCTTCGAGCTCCCCAGCAAAGGCAAGCAAATTCGCGGGTGCAACCCACCGCCCCTCAAGCTTCCGGTGATTCTGCTGGACATAGATATCCACCCCCCTTGTTTCTGGAGACAACCACCAACGCTAAACAACAACCCCGATCTGTTCTCAGCTGACGAACTGATGGAAATTTTCGTCAACATGTCCGGTGCTCTTCGTAAGTGCCGCAATAAGCCCGAACAGATCCAAGTGCTCGGTAAGTTCATCATCCAGTATGGCGTATAAACCGCTAACTATCGTCACCTGGAATGATTGCTCTGTAAGAGCAACAGAGATTGAGCTTGCCGACTTCCTCCGCAAGCACAACATCGACGTGGGCCTTCTAACCGAAACCCATCTAAAGTCCGGCGGCAGCTTCTGGTTGCCTGACCACAAAATTATTCGGCTTGATCGCACCAGCTCCAGGGGGGGGGGGGGTGTTGCGGTCGTCGTCAAGAAAGGGATAAAATACCACACTCTGTCCCATATCCGCACCTCTATCATCGACGCCCTTGGTGTGGAGGTGGAGTCGTTGACTAGATACGTCCAGTTTATCGCCGTCTACTGCCCTCGACAGTGTGCCGCCAGCAGTGGACTAGCGGCTAAATTCAAGAACGACCTGTCCACCATCACCCGTACCGGTTCTCGCTTCGTAGTTGAAGGAGATCTAAATGCTCGCCATGAGGCCTGGCGGAATTACCAGCAGAACCAGAACGATTGTCTGCTGTTCGATCACTCGCAGCATGGGCTGTACTCCGTTTGGTTTTCGAATGAACCAACATTCATCTCACCGGCGGGCAACCCATCGACGCTAGACCTGTTCCTGACAAATACCGGCTTGTCCAAGCCGGTAGCCTTGAACGAACTCAGCTCCAACCACCAACCGGTGGTGGCTGAACTGGGCTACAACGTGGCCCTTGATCCAAGTCTGCACAAGAACTACCACCGCGTAAACTGGGCCCAGTTTGGACGCGTGGTAGATAGGCACATCATCGACAACCCGCCACTTAACACCGTGGAGGACATCGACCCGAGCGTTTGAGGGACTCCACCAAGCCATAACCGTAACTGACGAGGCGTGCGTCCGACGAGTTCCTGTGAGGGATAAGTTTATTGCCATTGATTCTCACACCCAACTTTTGATTCGCCTGGGAAATGTTCGTAGACGCCAGTTTCAGAGGAATGGAGATCTGGCCAAAAAACGTGAAATAGCCTGATCTGAACAGGTAGATTGCTTCCAGAATGGACTCACTCCGAAATGAAAGTTTCGGGCGTGTTGTCCAGAATCTGGACGACCGCTCCAGACCATTCTGGAAGGTAGCCAAGGTCCTGAAAACTCATCCCAAACCCATTCCACCTTTCAGAGTCGAAAATGATGACGATCGGCTTTTAATCACATCGCATTTGCTTAGCTCGACTATCCAAAGTCCGCTCGATGATCAGGTTGCGCAATGCGTTCAAAACCTAGATGCCTCCCCTTGTGTCGTGCCTCCGGCGGATATGATTACAGTACAACAAATTTGCTCAGCGCTGAAATGCATCAAGAACATGAAGGCTCCCGGGTTTGACGGTATATTCAACTTGATCTTGAAGAGACTCAGCATGAAAGTGCAGTCTCTTCTAACCGCTATCTTCAACAGATGTTTGGAACTGCACTATTTTCCAAGCATCTGGAAAGTAGCAAAAATCATACCAATCCGGAAACCCGGTAAGGATCCAACATTGCCTACAGACCAATCAGCCTCCTTTCAGCACTGAGCAAATTGTTCGAGAAACTCATTCTTAATCATTTGCTCAAGTTTGTCGAGGAAAATAACATTCTCCTTCCGGAACAGTTTGGATTCAGAAAGGGGCACTCCACCAGTCACCAGCTAGTACAGGTGATGCATAACATCCAAAATCAAAGCTGTATCCAAGTCCACAGCCATGGCCTTGTTAGACGTTGAAAAGGCGTTCGACAATGTTTGGCATGACGGACTTGTGTACAACTTTGCTTTACATCTGGTTAAAATCACTCGTAACTACCTCCAGCAAAGGTCGTTTAAGGTATCGTTGAATGGTTGTCTTCCAGACACGTTTTCCATCCCAGCAGGAGTCCCGCAAGGCAGTCTGCTGAGCCCCTTGTTTTACAGCATTTACACTTCCGACATTCCTCCCCTTGGAGACGGTTGCGTGTTTTTCCTGTTCGCAGATGATACCGCAATAGCCGTCAAAGGAAGGATGCCTCGAGAAATAACGAACAAACTTCAACGATGCCTTAACGCCTTTGCTGATTATGCCACCACGTGGAAAATCAAAATCAATGCCTCCAAAACACAAACAATCATGTTCCTCCATCGGCAATCGCCCAAACTAAAACCGGCTCCCTCTTGTACTGTAATCATGGATGGCACAAGGGTTGAGTGGTCTGCCGAAGTAACCTATCTCGGGATGTTGTTCGATGAAAAGCTCCTCTTATGTTCACATGTAGAGAAAACTGTAGTCAAGTGTTCTGCCTTGGTTAGGTGTCTGTATCCGCTGATTTGCCGCAGATTCCGCCTCTCAAGGGTGAACAAACTGGCTGTTTACAAACAAATCATAGCACCTGCGATCCTCTACGCAGCTCCGGTGTGGGAATCATGTGCAAAGACTCACAGCAACAAATCCAGATCGCTCAGAATAGAGTGTTGAGGATGGTCCTAGATCGTCCTTTCGATACAAGAATTTCCGATCTCCATCTAGAGGCGAACGTAAATTAGATTTCAAAATTGCCGACATTAAGGCTACAAAAATGTATGGAAATGTAATTAATAATAATTGAAACTTCAAAAGAACTAAAGTTGAAAAGACGCATCTGTGTCACTTGATAAGTTAAATGTAAACCACATAAACTCAAAGAAATATAGATCATTTCAAATCAAGTTTATAGTTAGTTCGATGCGAAGGATCGCCAGGCAGACGGTTCTCCGAAACGACCCATGACCGCTGCGGAGAGAGTTCGGTGTTATCAAACCAACATGAAAGCAGTCAGTTGTAATGCCACTGACATACATATGTATGTATGTATGTAAGTAGCCACCATCCTAGCTTGGGTCTTGCCGAGCATGCGACTCCACTCAACAGCAAGATCAAATTTCGTCATCATTCTGAATTCAACATACCGAAGGACCAAAAAGGGTTGGCCGGGCCCGTAAGCAGCGAAACTTACGTGAAACCCGCGGGAATAAGAGAATATCCTTCCAACAATATGATTCAACAAAACTAGTGGACTTTTGATCTCACGCTACTCATTAGATTCAGCATAGATGCCTTTCCAACAGTTTTGGATACTTTTTCCCAGTCTTTCGCAAGCTTTGTAACATAATCGACTGCCTTTACATGTTTCCATTTGTAACCGTTTAGTTACAATTTCCTAGGTTTTAATTTGTGCATGTTGTTTTAGGAAACTGTAGTGTTTTTTTTTAGTGTCAGTGTTGGGTTAGAAGGATTAGTAGGATTGTTGGTAAAATTGCTGTAATTGAAAAATGTATAAATTTGTGTTAGTAGGTTGTTTGAAATTGATATTAGTTTATAAACTTAATTGGGTGTGACAGGATCGAAAGGGTGTTATGATCAACTGTGCTAGAAAAACTCAATAGGCGAAGGAGATGATACGGAAGGGTGGTGATAAGCTACAAGGAAAGAAAATGGAGGAAATAAGGAACGAATTGAAAACTGGATGGGAAAAGGAGGGCTTTTGAAAGCTGGGATGGTCAACCATTCCACGGCGAGTGGTCCCATTATTCCTCGGATATCCTTACGATCGGCGCTTTTCGACCAAGTCAGTCTCGACTGTCGTGGTCTAAATGTCAAGGACCTTCCACTATCCGGCTTAATAATTGCCAGAAAGGAGAGCATCCTCGGACTCGGTAGTCCTAATTGTTAAGGAGGAAGACCCTTCTCGGCTCGACCAAGGTGGCCTTGTCACGGTCAGCTGATATTCGCCAACAAAGGGAGACGCTACTTCGGTAGCAGCACAGGGATTGCTACATTCCCTGGTTGCGAACCGCCATCGCAACGCGCAAACCCAAGCCTCAAATCCGCCATTGTAGTGACCACAGCTCCAGTCACCAGGCGCCATCTTCCAGACCAGTTGAAGACACCGATCCGCCATTGTCGACGGAGTGAACAAGCCACGGACCGCCATCGCGGTCAAACAACAGCTGCCCAATACAATCACCACCAGCGAGCGCTCGCCATCGTCCAGCAAACACCACCGGTACGTACCAAGGAAGCAAAAACCCATAGAACACACCCCATAATAGTCCAATAAAACCATCCGCACCATAATTCCATTTGAATAAACCTCTAGACTTTTTCCACCCACACTTTAGCTTCCAATTAATTTCACCATCACTTAAGAAATCCCACAGTTTCTGCACAGTTTGTACCGCGTACCCCTCCGAATTACCCAGTAGCATGCCGGCCCTGTGACACAGTTCAGCGGTCTCATGCTACTGAGCTAGATATCCGGGAGTCTTGGTTGAGCCACTAGGGTGAGTCTCATCTAGTCTCATATCAAAGCCAAAGCTTGTAGATCTGTGTATTTTAGGGTTGCTCAAGGACTTCTTCAAAGAATGAACCAACTTATTTTCATCTGCAGGTCTTGCGTGAGAAGCGTTTTTCAGGATATCCGCTACCTCTTTCTCACCTGATTCTCTTATCTTCATTTGTGTTGCAAATGCTAGCTCATTATTTAGGCTGGTAGCTATTCCGACCCTCTACAGTTTTCTTCCTCTACGTTGTTTCACAACATTCTTCGAAAGGAACAACCTTCCGTCCTGCCACACTTTTCGCATTTTCAGAAGTAGACGGGAGCAAGTTTAAAACGTTTTCCGGAAGCGTGAATGGCTTACTGAAATACTCGGCGTGACACTTGACAACCATGCACGAGCATGTTTGGTCCTAAGCTTTTGAAAAAAGTCGCACATCGTTTTCACAGGTTCTCCGACATTTTTTTTTTTTTTTTTTATACAGGGTGGAATTTGCTCCCAGACACCTGAGAAGATAACTCAGGGTGTGTGGATGGGAGAAGTAGCACTCCCGACCCACTAAACCTTACCCTGTGCTCTAGGCCCTTGTCCTCCCCGGAACCGCCCGAAAGCATTACGTCATGGGAGGGGGCCGGTTGCGCTATGGCGCATCACTAGGTGTTGTGTCAGACGTGACACTCGCTACTGCACAGTGAGCAGCTGTGAAGGGCCTTCCTCTTGTTGTTTTCGCAGTTAGTTGTTCGCCTGAGTTCTAGAGCAGACGTGATAGCCAGCCAACTGTCCAGGGCCCACACAGGACATATGTGACCGCTTACCAGCTGTGTGTGCTAAGCACTCTAAGAACCCGGTGACACTCCTGCCTTTGCACAACGAGGGTTTGTGCAGGGCTTCTCAACCTCCTGGGACGAGCTGGATGGGGTTCCAGCGTCCTTACTCTGCGGTAGTTCGTTTAGCCGCAATATCTCCCCCTTGGGTTCGATAATTAACGTTTCCAGGGCACACCACGAGGAGGCGAACTACTTCATGCCCCTAGGTTTTCCGACATGTGCAGCTACATCCGGCATAACATTGTAACCAGTGGTGTGTCTATCTATCTAAGATTGTTGAGATTGTCGCGAATTTAGTGTTTCGATTTAAATGTTATGAATGCCAGGAAAGGATTCAAATATTAGTGCCAACACCGCCCACCACCCACTGGACAGCACGCAACCACTCCACGAAGTTCCGCTACTCACAGCCAGATGCCGCTGACAGCAGGATTGGGAGGCCATCGGGAGGTGGTGTAAAGGGGGCCATGATGGGGCGAAATTGGGCTGAAGGAAAATGGATCAACGATCGAGAGCGCAAGGAAATCACCCGCCATCGTTGCTAGCGAATTGAATGGCAAAAGTCAAAAGTGGTAGTCGAAAACCAAGCTAGACAAACCCAAAACGAATGTGATATACATCATAGTGAAAGATCGTTATTCGAGATAAAGTTATTAGTCTGCACGAGTCTTGAGGCGCGAAACTCGATCAATAGTGGAGGAGGAGCCAACCTACTGAAATATTCAGGACCGCGTAGTTTACCGTCAACATTTATCTACGGCGCGAACCAGCCGCATTTACTAGTCCGTGTTCATCGCCATTGTGGATCTGCCTTGAGCGTCGTGGACACGTTATACCGTTCTCGAACGGCTCGGCAAACGGTACCGCGGGAGCACCCGTAGGAGGAGAGGAGAGTGAAGTAATAAGAGGTGAATCGACTGGGCAACCCACAGTCGAAACCGAGGGACGAAGAACAGAAGCAAAGGAAAGGAGAAAGTGAAGGTGAAGCTGTAGCGGAACGGAGGAGAAGGGGGCCCCCATCGACAACGGAAGACGAAGGAAGAACTAGTGAAGGCTAAGGAAGGAGATAACCGATAAGAAAGTGGGAAAGTTAGGGAAATAAACGAGACCTGTGTGAAAGTTCATCGGGGTGTGTTAAGAGTATTTGAGTGTTTCCTTGGCCGCAATAGTGCGTGTATGCCGACCCTAAGACAGTGTAGAGATGTCTCATTAATGCTGGGCAGGGAGTACCCCAACTGTTACAACATTCACATTTATGGCATAACACTGGGGTACCTTCTCATAAACGCAGTTGCATTTTGATGATCGGCCTCCACTCGTTTTTTACTAGAGTGATAAGAGATCACGCTTATCAATTTCAACTTAAATTAAATCAAGAAAAAAAAAGATCATTAGCACTTGTTGTGATCTAACGATGAATTGAAAAATTTAAAAGAAATTAAGCCATATCAGATAATGCCATTTTACTTCAAAGTCCTGCTCTCGTAGCTTCCTCTGCTGTCCGGTTTCTTTGGCAGAATTAGTCTCTCCCTCCTTCTCTTGGCTTCCGCAGTTCTTCTATCTTACATTCTTTCAAATACTTTCACAATTGCTTCACGCTTGATGAAAACAGTGATGCGCACTATGGAAAAACACCTATCGACTCACAAGTTTAACTGAATTTGACAGATTTTTTCGTTCTTGATGCTTCAGTTTTGCCTTCTGGGAAACGTTTGAAAAGAAAATGTACAGTTCATGAATTTTATGAGCTCTGAGAAGTGGGAAGTTTGTTTATGGAGCCGGTTACTATGGAAACGAATTTATTACGCGGTATAAAATACAGTATCCCCTCGTTGTTGACATGACTTTTATAAAGCCTATCAACGGGTGTTTGTTTTGATCACAACTCTCCAGCAGACGGTGGTGGACGGATAAATTTACCTCCATTTGAAAGCTCTTTTAATTTAGTTTTAGATGCATTTAATTTCATCTGCACCTTCTTGCATCTAAGAACGATACGCAAGTCTAAAATATGTGGAATATAGAAGAAAATTTATCAATAACTCATCCTATTTAAATGATGCTGGCATAGTATGTTGTAAAAATATGAGTATTTTAGTATACCAGTCAACTTTGTTGAACAAAGTGAAGACCTAAAATTAGAGAAAATATTTGTTTTGATGAAAAACGTGTTTTTTGGGGTCCGTCTTCAAACAACGCTCTCTATCTCGATTTGAGTGAAATTTACGACTTTTATGTCTTCAGCAAAGTTATTTGTAACTATTTTTGCTGCAACTTTGCTCAAGACGGCAACCATCTATCTCGACATTGTGAAAAAGTAGAAGGGTCTGTGCCTAGGGGCACGAACGGAAGCTTGACGTAGGACCGCTAGTGGACGGAACAAATGTGAACATTTAGTTCTTTTAATTGATCAATCATCAAATTTTGGTATTAAAGCGTATTCAATTCACCCCTCACAGGATTTCCTTCCGAATTATATGAATGGGGCGGGCGGAAAGTATCGTTTGTGCAGAATATGTAAAAAAGGAGGGACTTCGAGAGATTGAACTCGTGAGTGCTTGTTTTCTCACAAATTTGATTGTATTGGCTTTATGGGACTGAATATACACCCAAAGCGAATTATTCCCACTTCTCTCAAACTCTATATGGATTTTTAACACTTCCTACCAGCGTGTTCTGGAAAATGGTCGGACGATGATTAATCTCACCAATACATTCAGGCCTACAATTCCACACCTTCTATAGAGACCAGGTTGAGCCTTGATAGCTAGCTGCTTGCGGGAACTGATGACCTTGACAAATGTCCAAATAATGCTATTAACAAAGTTATGGTGGTCCTGAAAAGGACCGTTTTGTAGTGATGGTTGAGTAATGCTGAGCTGAGCACGACGAGCTACTGATTCCGATCCTAGCCTAGCGGTGGGACTTTTTCCTCCTCTATGGTTTCTCATATGAGCTCTGCAGCTCGCTGCTTGCAGACAGCCTTTCGTTGTTGTTGTTGTTGTTGAAAGCACTCCTGCTGTTACTGCTACTGCTAATACTGCTGCTGCTGGACTGGACACCCCCACTTACGGTGATTGAATGAGCACCGTTCAGTGGGACCGCATCGAATTCGATTTTTAAGTCTGTGTTAGGGAATGCGCTGTTTTCAGACATTCGGTGTTAATTTTGATCACCATTGCAACAGTTTGACATTTGGTATTTTTCAATAGTTACCTATTGAAAATTAACTAAGTGTTCATTTAAGCAGATTGGTAGATACTTTTCCAATCGTTTGGCTCGTTTAGAATTAAAATATATCTGCTATTGGTCGAAACCTGACCTCTTTTCGTAATGCTGTGCATTTTGGTTTTTTGAAATTGCGTGGATTCTATAGATCCTGTGGAGATCTATCTAGCCCTGATGTATCTGTTGGTAGAGGGAAAAATGTAAACTTTGCGGGAGACGATGTCTTAACACTCGAAAGCAATTTTGTGAAATATGAAGTAAAGCAAATCCTAGCTAGTTCTGCATGATGATTTTGTTTGATTTTATTTATTTGTAAAGTCGCCGGAAAATACCAGCTGGCGATTTATTTTTTATGATAACTCCTTACTTGAAAACAGGCAAAAACTCACAAACAGGCTGCTTTTTCAATACAGTGTGACAATTCAATAATCAATAAATTATCTCAACATTTAGTGGCAAACCATTTATAAATTTTGGCAACATTCAAAAAATTCTATAATCCACATTAAATTTCATATATAAGCGCCGATTGAAACAACAGACGTCACTACAAGGGTGATTGATTAAACGAAAGAAACGAATCGTGCGGAATGAAAGCCGAGGAAAAACTAATTGCACCAATATATTCAGGCCTACAATTCCACACCTTCTATAGACAGGTTGCGCCTTGATAGCTAGCTGCTTGCGGGAACTGATGACCTTGACCAATGTCCAAATAATACTCTTTAACAAATCATTGGTGGCCCTGAAAAGGACCGTTTTGTAGTGATGGTTGAGTAATTCTGAGCTGGGTGTTCAACACGGATGCGGCTGTTGAGCTGTATGTCGTTTGGAGCGAGGGTGACACGCATGGCATAGATGACCGACCCGCAGCGACTCACGAAGAGCTACTCATTCCGATCCATAGCATAGCGGTGCAGCTTCTTCCTCCTTTGATGGTTGCTTATGTGGGCTCTGCAGCTCGCTGCTTGCAGGCAGCCTTTCGTTGTTACTGGAGAACAATTTTCACACGCCGAAAGCACTGCTATTGCTGCTACTGCTGCTACTAGTTTCGACGACCGAACACCACCACACAGTGGTGTGGTTCTGAGTATGGCGATGAGTGTGCAAAATATTACGCAATTCCATCCTCCCTATTCGCACGCGCCTGAGGATCGGAGGCGAATGCCACTTCGACTTGTTTCGTCTACTTACTACTCTCTGACGACTGTGCTGGGGAAGCAGCATATGCATGAAGGTAATTGGTAGATTTGTTAGTTAATTCGACGCTTTTGGACAATGCTGGACATTTACCAGTTTTTCAATAGTTTATTGTTGAAAATCAGCATTCGAAAGCAATGTTATCGATGCGTAGCCATATTTCTGATCGATTGGTGATAAAAGTATTTAAATTAGCTGAGTTATTAACGTTCAAAATCTTTCTTAATTTGTTACATGTTCCATTTTCGGTTTTCACAATGTGTACGGTAGACAGTGGGAAGAAAACGGAGAAGAAGAACAGCGGTGAGGGTAGCTTGAGTGTACCTATTTCGAATAGGTACGCTACTCTTCCCACCGATGTAGGGAATCCCATCTCAGCCACGGTGAAGCGGTCTAAGAAGAGGAAGAAAAATCAGGGCCAGTCCGATGGTGCGAGTGGACGGGACGATGCCACCGCGACGAATGTCAGCGTCATTGGTGATTTCGGCGACGCCGTCGACAACGAAACTGCTGCCAGCCCGAGTGTGTGTGTGTGTGTGTGTGTGTGTGTGTGTATAATCTAACCTCCACTGTCCGGCAGTGTTATTATGGAAGAAAACTGCTTTTTATTACCCTTAAATTAAAGCAGGTTTAGTCCGGGAGTTAGAAGGTGTTAGCTCTATTGCAGCTCCAGTGACCCATTTCAGAATGCCTGGTAATTCACGACCACTCCGAGGTCACTTTTACTTACAATAAGCCCCGCATGTTCACTCTACCTTTATCAAATGGATAATGATATCATAAACACACTTCCAGATTAAAAAATATTATTTCCTAATCTGGCACGTATATAGTTTTGAAATTTGTTCAACTGTATTAAATCGATTTGAATGGACATTTCTTACCAATTTTGTTTCGAATACCTAATTCATCTGCTGGCAGCACTTACTGGCCCTTACCGGCGACCAACTCGCTTGATTCACTCCATCTTGATGACCTTCTGTTTGCCTATCAGCCTCTTCCAATTTTCGTCCTTCAGATACAAACCCGGAATAAGATCTTTTTTTTTACACAATCAATTTTAGAGTTTTTTTTAATCGTTCAAATTTGATAAAATCCATAAAAACACAGAGACTTTTTTTTAGCAAAATCAAAACACGTCATTTTAATCGCGCGGCCTACTTCCTTCCCGAAACTGCTGCCAGCCCGAGTGAAGCAAAAATGCCTCCTCCACTGGTGGTGAAGCAAGTGCCACTCAACACGCTGATTGGCGATCTCTCATCGCTGGACGTCGTAGCTGAGTTTAAGATCAGCAGGATCGGCATCAAGGTGATGCTCCGAATGAAAGCGAAGTACGAGGTGGCCGTGAAATATCTAAAAGATTCCAAGGCGTAATTCTTCACGCATGACATCTCCGGTGAGAAGCCCTTCAAGATAGTCATTCGGGTTCTACCAAACTTCGACCCCAAGATGGTCGAAGCTGAAATCAAAAACTGGTACAAGCTAGCCCCAATCGCTGTCTCCCGAATGACGAGGAGAGACGAAAACGTGAAGACGTACCCGGATTGTCTTTTACTGGTACACTTTCAGAAAGGGATGATGACGTTCAATGCGCTGCAAGCCATCCGATCGATCTACTCCATCATCGTACGGTGGGAGCCATACCGTGGTGGCCACCGTGACGTAACTCAGTGCCACAGGTGCCTCAATTTTGGACATGGTACCCGCAACTGCAACATAAAGTCACGCTGCAGCAACTGCGCTCACGAACACGCCACTTCTGACTGCCCTGCGGATGGAGCCGTGGCGTTAAAAGGGCGCCAACTATAGTGGTGCACATCAAGGTTCCGACAGACAGTGCTCCAAACGCGAGGACTTCAAATGCATCCGAAAGCAGCCGTCTCTTCGAGCTCCCCAGCAAAGGCAAGCAAATTCGCGGGTGCAACCCGCCGCCCCTCAAGAAGCTTCCGGTGATTCTGCTGGCCAAAGCTCTCCATCCCTCCTGGATTCTGGAGCTATATTCAAGAAGGACCTGTCCACCATCACCCGTAAATTGTATTTTTATATATATGTTGGAAATCAAACGTCCAAATGGAGCTTGCAAACCTTCGCTGAACTGTCACCGTTAATTGCTCATCGGAACTCCAAATCAAAACAACTCGCAATCTGTGTCTGCACAGTACAGAAACAGCAATTCATGGAAAAAAGAATCCGGCTTTGATCAAATTAAAATAAATTAGATTGTCCCCTCATTTCCCGGAACGCATAAGAGAAAGTGAACTGTTTATTCCAGATATTTATTGTGTTTCGAATTACATTGTTCTTTGAAGACGAAACTTCAAAGTTAGAGCGTTCCACGAAAATCCCACACATGGGAAAGTTGATATCAATTTCCATTCAGCCGGCTCTGCTGTCGTGTTACAGTAACGGTAAAAGCAAGAGCAATGTGAATGTGACAAAACACGAGCATCCGACAAATATGCAAGATCGAGTCGAGCTTAGGCTTTCATTCCATTCGGAGAACTCCGAATCCCCTCATAGCTTCTTGTTGTTCTCCTTCTCGGAAATCCTCCTGCCGTAAAATATAATATTATGTGTGCACGGAGAGCCGGGTCCAATTTATTTGTGCAAGTGTTCCTTTTTTATATCCTCTCTGCCCTACCTTGGAGCTTTGTAATAATTTGGAACAAGTTTGGAATGATGGGGAGGGGGCAGAAGGCGGCGCAAAAGCAAAAGTTACTTTTGTGAAAATGTATTATCCGCCCACCGACCGACGGACCGAAGCAGAGGAGCATACTTTCACAATAATTATGATTACGAATGGTTTTTATTGTCGTTCCCTTGCATCTAGGCAAATCGCAACCAACCACGGGAGGACGTAGAGCGGTGCGGGTTTAAATTTATGAACCATTATCACCAGGTTCGCCGCTATGTGCGAATCCCGACGACGGAAGATGAGTTAGATCCACTGCAGCCAGAGAATGGAGAACGAGACTTAATTATGCACGGAGTGTAACAGTGTAAGTGCCTGCGTCGTTGAACTGGGAGGATGGAGGATGGCGTTGTGGATTCTGGAGTAGTCCGAGAAGTAGGTAGATAACAACCTAAATTATGATGAGCGAAGCGAGAGCAAGCACGCGATCCGAATACGAAGGATTATCGAGTGATTATGGGGGAGCGACCTTGGCTATGCATAAATGTGGCTCAAGGTCGAGCTGCGAGAAAGGTTGAGGTTGGAAAAGAACCCAGCGCAGTCAGGCTTGTTGTCTCTTTTATTCTCGTACTCTTAAAATGCAAAATGTTTTACGTCATCATCATTGTCAAACAACGGTGAGAAAGGTGGAAAGAGAAACAAAAGGTTGTGTCCTAGACACGACCGCAGTATGACGTAGAACTACGCATAAATGATGTATGTCATGCCTTTTTGACTATTATACTTTATCTTAATTTTTTCAAATATTTCAATTTCGATTATGGTTCAAAACTCGCGACAATTCATGTCAGCATAATCAGACCACCGTTCATCTTACGCATGAGATATTTAATGGTTAAGAACTGACAGAATTTTCCCTTCATAACTGCATTGGGTCGATCAATGTTTAGCTATTTTGTTGTGATGTGCACTAAATTCGACATCGACATCGACATCGACTACAATAGGAACTGACACTATTTCTTCTCACATTTTTTGTTGATTACACAAAAACGCCATCATCTCACTGCGTCCTAGCAAGAAGAACGGTCGACTTGTTTCGCGCTCCGTTAATTTGGAAGTTTTCTCGCTATTATCTGACGTAAATAATCAATTTTTTCTCGCTTAGTGATTCCTGGCATAATTCCCGATACATTTATCAAAAAGTGAGTTTTTTCTGAGAAGAAAGTGTGTTTTCGGCATCATCGGAAGGAAAATTGTTTTTGCGATTGCCAATTCGCCAACCATTTTGCGCACCATCGGTGCGTGGTCACGCATACCTGTGCACACGGATCATCGTCATCGAGTGTCAGCATCTGCCTCCACATTCAAACCGCTCATCCATCTCGTGTGTTCAGCTGAGTGCCGAGCTTCATACAAGCACACACCAACGAAGCCCGCACACGCGGATCGAAGATCATCAAAGCTGCGCGTCGCTCCGCTGCTGCTGTGTAAACGCTCGGTGGTAGTAGTATAGGATTATCAGATAAGTTTTTGTTCTTGTTTCTTTCTTTCTCCCATCAGTTAAATTTTAAGTTTGTGTTTCTGTGTTTGTATTTTTTTTTTCTCGTGTATTGTGTCCGAGTAATTTTGATTATCGTTGCAGTGGTAGAGCGTTTTTCGCTCCCACTAGTACGGCAAAATGGACATTTTGTCGGAAGACGAAATGGACGTTTTGTCGGAAGATGACACCACTTTGCCACGCGATAGCAAGAAGGGTCGAAAACGTCTGTCATCCCAGAAATCAGATGATGTCATCCCTGGTTCGTCATCTCAGTCTGGTAATGGGCAGGGACAGATAAGCCCCCGATCGCGAGCCTACCCAGAAGACTCGATTGGCCCATGGGTTGTTTACTTTCAGCCCAAAAAGAAACCTTTGAATGTAATGCAAATTACTAATGATCTGACGAAGCGGTACTCGGCCGTGACCGAAATCTCGAAGGTGAGGTACAATAAACTTCGCGTTGTCGTCTCTAACCTGAAACAAGCTAACGAGATTGCTGCCTCCCAGCTCTTTACACTCGAGTATAGAGTGTACATCCCAGCTCGTAATGTGGAGATCGAAGGTGTGGTCACCGAAGCGAGTCTGACCCCCGAGATCTTGGCGAAGCAAGCGGTTGGCCGTTTCAAAAACCCCTTGCTTCCCACGGTTGAGATACTGGAAGTCCAGAAGCTGAACTCAGTATCTTTCAGCGAGGGTAAAAAGAGCTTTACCCCCACAGACTCGTTTCGAGTGACCTTTTCTGGTTCAGCCCTTCCTCACTACATCGAGTTGGGAAAACTTCGGCTACCTGTGCGTTTGTTTGTTCCTCGGGTCATGAACTGCCAAAACTGCAAACAGTTGGGACATACGGCCTCTCACTGTGGCAGCAAGGCACGCTGTTCTAAATGCGGGGAGAAGCACGAGGATGGCGCCTGCACAGTCACTGCACCAAAATGCGTGTACTGTAAGGGAACTCCTCATGGTCTCTCATCGTGCCCGGCGTACAAACAACGCGGGGAGAAACTAGAACGCTCTCTTAAGGAGCGTTCCAGGCAGTCTTTTGCAGCAATGCTAAAAACAGCCACACCATCAACCAACGACAAAAATCCCTTTGCTGTTTTGTCTGATGACGAGTCTGACTCTGACTTGGCTGAGGAGGGAGTTTCTTTCAGTTTTCCGGAAGGTTCTGCACGGAAACGAAAACGCATCCGTTCGCGGAAAGTTGCAGATAAGGAACCCCAAATCAGCTTGCCCAAATCAAGGAGTGATGGAAAAAAGGAAGTTTCAACTCCTCCTGGTTTCCGCAGAACTGACTATAACCAGAACTTTCCATCTCTCCCGGGGACATCAAAAACCCCTGATGGCCCATTTTTAAGAACAGAAGCCCCTGCTTCATCCGGGTTGTTCTCATTTGATAAAATTGTGGACGATATTCTCAAGTACCTCAATATTTCTGATCCTCTCAAAAGCATTGTTCTGGCAATGCTTCCTTCTGTGAAGACCCTCTTGAAGCAATTGACATTGAAGTGGTCCCTCATTGCAGCAATCATTTCCTTCGATGGATAATTTTCCAAACGAGGTCGGGGATTTGATCACTGTTCTACAGTGGAATTGTCGAAGTCTCATTCCTAAATTAGAATCTTTTAAGTTTTTAATTCACAATAATGATTGTGATGCATTTGCTGTTAGTGAAACTTGGCTCTCTTCAGTTATCGATCTTCCTTTTTATGATTTTAACATTATTCGACTGGATCGTGAGGATTCGCGTAGAGGAGGGGTACTTTTGGGGATCAAAAGTGCCATTCCTTCTATAGAGTGAATCTTCCACAATTTCCAGGTATTGAAGTTGTTGCATGTCAGGCTATTATTAAAGGTAAGAGCCTTTGTATTGCTTCTGTTTATATTCCTCCTAGAGCCGTTGTTAATCGCAAACAACTTTCAGATATCTGTTCGGTACTTCCTGCTCCACGGTTGATTATGGGAGATTTGAATTCCCACGGTACAGGCTGGGGGGAACTGCAAGATGACAACCGTTCTACTTTGATATATGACCTCTGCGACAGCTTTAATATGACAATTCTTAACAATGGAGAAGTAACACGTTTGGCTGGCCCATCCTCGAATGGAAGCAGATTAGACCTCACACTTTGCTCTAACTCATTATCGTTGGATTGCACCTGGAATGTGATCCAAGATCCCCACGGTAGTGATCACTTACCGATCAAAGTTTCAGTTGCCAGTGGGTTCAATCCGTCGGAACCCGTTAACGTCGCGTACGATCTTA
The DNA here is from genome assembly GCF_037179485.1 of Ochlerotatus camptorhynchus. Classification (NCBI taxonomy): domain Eukaryota; kingdom Metazoa; phylum Arthropoda; class Insecta; order Diptera; family Culicidae; genus Ochlerotatus; species Ochlerotatus camptorhynchus. The sequence continues at coordinate 62,622 of NW_027041253.1, read as the reverse complement.
CCCGTAATATCGATTGGACAAAGTTCAAGAATGTGATAGAAGATGCCCTAGCGTCGGTAGAAGGGCTTCCACCGTTGGAGGAATATAACTTCCTCTCCAATCTGATCTTGGACAGCGCGCTTCAAGCTCAAACTCGGCCGGTTCCAGGAACGTCTTTCCGTAGGAAACCTCCTTCCCCTTGGTGGGACCAGCAATGCACTGAGGTTTATCGTAAAAAGTCCGACGCGTTTAAGCTTTTCCGGAAACGTGGAACACCCGTACATTTCGAAGCGTACTCGGCTCTTGAACGCGAACTCAAGAGCCTCATCAAAGCCAAGAAACGCGGATACTGGCGGCAATTCGTGGACGGATTATCGCGCGAAACGTCGATGAATACGCTTTGGAATGCGGCGCGAAGGATGCGTAACCGGTCTTCAAACAACGAGAGCGAGGAGTACTCCGATAGTTGGATTCTCAAGTTCGCGCGAAAAGTATGTCCTGATTCTGTGCCGGCACAGATGGTTCCTCGCGAAACGACGAATTCGGTAGACGAGATCAGCCAGCCTTTTTCAATGCTGGAGCTCTCACTCGCGCTCCTTTCGTGTGGCAATTCGGCTCCGGGGGCTGATAGAATCAAGTTCAACTTGTTGAAGAACCTCCCAGACGTCGCTAAGAGGCGCATGTTGAACTTGTTTGGTCAGTTCCTGGAGCTTAATATTGTTCCGGATGATTGGAGGCGGGTGAGAGTTATAGCCATTAAAAAGCCTGGAAAACCCGCGTCAGACCACAACTCGTATCGTCCCATTGCGATGCTATCGTGTATTCGAAAATTGTTGGAGAAAATGATCCTTTTTCGCCTGGACAAATGGGTTGAGTTGAACCACCTACTCTCAGATACTCAATTTGGTTTCCGTAGGGGCAAGGGAACGAACGACTGTCTCGCGTTGCTTTCCACTGAAATTCAGTTGGCTTTTGCTAAAAAAGAGCAAATGGCTTCTGTCTTCTTGAATATTAAGGGGGCTTTTGATTCAGTATCGGTTGAAGTCCTTTCAGACAAACTCCACGCTTGTGGCCTTTCTCCATTAATTAATAACTTTTTGTACAATTTGCTGTCAGAGAAACATATGAGCTTTTCTCATGGAAACTCTACAGCTTCACGATTTAGCTACATGGGTCTCCCCCAGGGCTCATGTTTAAGCCCCCTTCTGTATAATTTCTACGTCAGAGAAATTGACAATTGTCTAAGGGACAACTGCACGTTGAGACAACTTGCAGATGACGGAGTAGTGTCTATGACAGGACCCAGAGAGGCCGACCTGCAAGGACCCTTACAGGATACCTTAGACAATTTGTCTACTTGGGCTATCCAGCTAGGTATCGAATTCTCCACGGAGAAAACTGAGTTGGTCGTTTTTTCTAGGAAGCATAGCCCAGCACAACCAAAGCTTCAACTTTTGGGTAAACCGATCACTCATTCTATGTCCTTCAAATATCTTGGGGTCTGGTTCGATTCAAAATGCACCTGGAGATCCCACATTGAGTATCTGAAGCGGAAATGCCAACAAAGGATCAATTTTCTCCGAACAATTACCGGAACGTGGTGGGGAGCCCATCCGCAAGATCTTCTAACGTTGTACCGGACAACGATTTTATCGGTTTTAGAGTACGGTAGTTTTTGCTTCCAGTCGGCAGCTAAAACGCACATCATCAAACTGGAACGGATCCAGTATCGCTGTCTTCGTATCGCGTTAGGATGCATGCACTCGACTCATACGATGAGTCTCGAAGTGTTAGCGGGCATGTTGCCACTCTCTGATCGGTTTTCGGAATTATCCCTCAGGCTCCTCACCCGTTGTGAAATTATGAACCCACTGGTGATTGCAAACTTTGAGAAGCTTCTTGAGCTAAACCCTCAAACTCGTTTTATGTAATTGTACTACGTGTACATAACACAGGATGTCAGCCCTTCGCAGCATAATCCCTATCGTGTTTGCTTCTCCGACTTCGACAGTTCTGTTCATTTTGATTTATCAATGACGCAAGAGATTCGCGGAATCCCAGAGCATCATCGTTCCATGATTGCTCCGTCAATTTTCGCTGCAAAGTTTGGCCAAGTTGATTCCGCAAGATCGTTCTTCACAGATGGATCACTAATAGAGGCGTCCGCTGGTTTTGGTATTTATAACGAATTTCATAGCGCCTCTCGAATGCTTCATGCTCCTTGTTCCGTATATGTTGCTGAACTGGCGGCAATACATTATACGCTAGAAACGATCGCCTCACTTGCACCAGATCATTATTTTATTTTTACGGATAGTCTCAGTTCTGTCGAGGCTATTCGCTCCATGAGGCCGGTAAAGCACTCCTCGTATTTTCTCATGAAAATACGAGAGCTTCTAAGTGCTTTATATTTAAGATCTTTTGTCATCACCTTTGCATGGGTCCCATCTCATTGCTCGATTGCGGGCAATGAGAAGGCGGACTCGCTTGCAAAGGTGGGCGCTATGGAAGGCGATATTTACGATCGACAAATCGCCTACGACGAATTTTTCTTCATTTATCGTCAACAGTCACTCGCCAGCTGGCAAAATAAATGGAGTGAAGGGAGTTTGGGACGATGGTTGTATTCAATTATCCCTAAGGTGTCGAAATGTCCTTGGTTCAAAGGTTTGGAGGTGGGTCGAGACTTTATTCGTGTGATGTCTCGCCTCATGTCCAATCACTATTCACTAAGCGCTCACTTGTTCCGTGTTGGGCTGGGGGACAGTAATCTCTGTGAATGTGGACAAGGTTACCAGGACGCTGATCACATCCTTTGGTCTTGTGCGGAGTATCGTGGAGTCAGATCACATTTTTATGATTCCCTTCGGGCTCGAGGTAGACAACCTAATGTTCCAGTTCGGGATATTTTGGCTAGACGCGATCTGGAGTTTATGCAACTCATATATGTTTTCTTGAAGAATATTAACCATAGATTGTAAGTTTGATTAACCTTGTGTTAAGTTTGTGTTTTGTATGTGTGTGTGTATTTTTTTTTGTAGATTTGTTTCTGTAATAATTGTATAATTACAGAGTTGATATAACGTCGATAGGATTAAGTATTTGTTTTAGAAATAGTGAAATTTTTGAATCATAAATCATATTCCAAATCTCCTTTTCCCTCTCCCGATCCAAACAATTGTCATCCACTAACCTCGAGAAGACCGCGAGTAATCGGTTCCAATCCTTTAATTTTAGATTTAAGACATTTATAATGTATAAAGAAAATGATAACTTGGCTCTGTAAAGTTTATTCGAATGAGCCTGTACAAATAAAGTAATTAACAAAAAAAAAAAAAACAAAAACGCCATGCATGTTGTGGGATCAAACAAAACCCAAAAAATACGTTAATTTTTTTCAGTAGCTCCAGCATTAGTTTTAAATTAGGTCTCTGAAGCAGAGAAGAGAGTGAAGGTTGCATTTTATGATAACGCAACAGGCAGTTGTTTTCCCTATCAGAAGACTTTACTTTCAATATTGAACAAAATGTTGGTTCATATGCCAGCGAAGTAGGGGAGGAAGGGGTATAACGATCATACAGGGCTTAAGCACCTGTTTGTTTTTCAATTTGGAGGACAACCCTAGCAAAAAAATTATCATGCATCATCATTATGCACTTCAGTGGAATGATGCAACATAGAATACTTTTCCAAAAAGTAGGTGCTTAGTACAACATTAACTGAAAATTACTTAGTGGGATTCAGTTATTGAATTTCAAAGTCAGAGCATAAACTACTATATTAGAAATAATCTAAGTGATTATTCACTTCCGCTAAGAGATACATCTACCGTTTCAACTTCCTCAGGCGTTTCAACTTGCCCAAGCGGTGTAGGGTAATAAATTTTGGTTGGACCTATTTATGTCATTTTCGACTCCGTCTAAATGTATGCCGTGTTTTTTCTGAACATGAAAAATGTGTGTTTGGTGACAAAGTCTAACTTTCTAGTTTCTAATATAACTTAAAAATGAATAATGTTCTCAAAATAGGATTTGATCGAAACTATATCTGTATGTGCAGATTCTTGGTCCTGAAATGATCCAGAAAATCTGTAGAATACAGAATAATCTGTATATATGGCAACCCTGCTTTTGAGTAATTGCGCTAATTGGAAATAGCAGATAGAGCTTCTTTCTCTATGATGCTCGGTATATGCATTAAGGGTTAACATCCGATGTTCCTTCTTCTTTACATCTTCTTCTTCTTATTCGCATTTCAAGCTTATTACTTTTCGCATATTAGCTTATTGCGTGCTCTCAACTTAATGTTCTAAATGCACTTCTACAGTTATTAATTGAGAGCTTTCGATGCCAATTACCAATGCATGAATTTGTATATTGTGTGGCAAGCACAATTATATTCTATGCCCAGGGAAGTCGAGAAAATTTTCAACCCGAGAGATTCCCTCGACCGGACCGGACTGACTAGGCTGTGAGACCCCACATTCTTTTTTACATATTCTACACCAAAAAATACTTGCTAAGATCCACCCCTGACATGATTTCCCGCCGTTTGTTTTTTGAATGGGGCGGGGCAGAAAGTATCTAGAGGTACCAGATATGTTTTACAGTCAGTCAAACAACCGGTACGCCATTCTCGAAAATAGTGATGAACCGGAAATAAAGAAAAAGGAGAAACTACCACCCTTCTTCGTCAAGGGATTCCCGCCCGGGCTTCGGGAGAACATCGAATACTACATCAAACAAGGCTTGAAGTGCATCATGCTCATGGTACCAGCAAGGAAGTACTACAAGACCATCGAAGAGCTGCTGAAGCGGGAAAAATGGAAATATTTCTCTCACAATGTTGAGGAGGACAAACCGCTCAAGGTGGTCCTGCGTGGTCTGCCCGACATGGAAATCGTCGCACTGTCGGATGAGCTGAAGAAGAACGGTCCGAAGCCGTCGCAAGTCTTAAAGCGAATCGGCACGACGCCTCCCGTAAGTACCGTGACCAGTTGTATTTGGTCCACCTCGAGCGAAACACAATGTGTTTGAAGGACCTGCAGTGTATTCGGGCGCTTTTCCACATCGTGGTTAAGTGGGAACGCTACCAACCTCGCCTCCGTATCGTCACCCAATGCTCAAACTGCCTCATGTTTGGGCACGGGACCAAAAATTGCCACATGGCTCATCGCTGCAACGAATGTAGCAAGCAGCACGCATCTGAAGCATGCAACGGGATGGAGAACGCCGATCCACAATGTGCCAACTGTGGTGCAGTACATCGAGCTACCAGCAAGTCTTGTCCGATGCTTGCGGAATTCATGAAAATCGCAGAACCAGCCGGGTTGGAAAAAAGTTTCGGCACGCAATGAGCAGAATTTCCCCGCCATTAGCCAACGGCGTCCGATTCCGGTTCATCCGCCACTTTCGCTCAACAACCGTTTGGCTGCTGCTGCATCGGTCCCGCCATCTGCTGAAGTGCCAAACCCTTCGGCTAATCCGAGCCGGCAGTCCTATGCGGCAACGGTTTGTTCCCTCCCCCGGGACTATCGTGGCGTTGAGATGACGCCCCACCATCGGACGAAAACGAAGAGCTGCTCACAACAGAGGAACTCATAACCATCATGGCAGAAGCAATCGTCCTGCAGAACCAGAACATCGAGTTCGAACGAAACATCGACATTGCCGTCATCACTGAAGCCCACCTGAAACCGGAGGTAAACGTCTACTTTCCTAACTTTCAGCTTCAAAGACTTGATCGAACCAGCTCCGGAGGAGGAGCAGGAGTGGTCATTGCTGTGAGGAGAAACAACTGCTGTCGGCTTCTGCCGAGCTTCCAGCTGAAAACCATCAAAGCTTTAGGGGTAGAAGTCTCCACTCCTGTCGACCGTATCACCATCATTGCCACCTACTGCCCCAAGAAAGTCACCATCAAGGACGGGTCGGCAGCAGACCTACGGAGGGACATTATCAAACTAACTCGACGGCGCGAAAAGTACATCATCGCGCGCGACCTGAACGCCAAACACCAGGCTTGGGGCAACAGGCACATTCCTGAACAACGACCTGCAAGAGGCTCACTACACCATATTAGCGCAGGACTCTCCCACCCGGTTGAGCCGGTCTGGCGTTCCACCATCGACACCTTCGTCAGTAACATGGGAGACAATATCTCACAACATGTGACCCACCTTTAAGCTGATTTCGGACCACTATCCGGTGGTGGTCGATGTAGGCTCATCCGTCAACCGATTCCAAGCTTCCCCACGCAACTACCATCGTGTCAGCTGGGAGCAGATCCAATACTGTGTCAACTCCACTGTCGACTACGGTGTCCTTCCGGCGTTCCATCGAGGAGGCGATATCCCGGGCCAGGGAACAACACAACTGACAGGTGAGCAATACTCTGAACCTTGATAGAATTGCCGAAAATCTCATCAGACTCCGTAACTCCATCCGAAGGCAATACCAGCGTTCTGGCTTCAACTGGGTCTTCAACCATTGTAATCGCCTAACAAAATCATCCAAGCTAGGATGGTGGACCTCAGAAGTCAAAACTTTGCTAACATGATCCGCTCTCTCCAAAATAGTGCAAACCCCTTTTGGAAACTAATCAAAATCCTTAAAAATAAGCCAAGACCCATTCCACCACTGACCCGCCGACTGATAACTCCTGAAGAGAAGGCTGCCACGATAGGTCAACACTTCGTCAGCTCCCATAATCTCGGACAAAACATCGTCAACCCTCACGAAGCTGAGGTTGGTGTAAAACCAATCAAACCTCCATCAGATTCCTAATATTTTTCCCGAGAAATCCGAGATTACGGCTGACGAACTGTTGACCTATATGAAATCATCTAAAAACATGAAGGCCCCAGGTTTCGACAACATCCTGAATCTGGAACTCAAACACTTGAGTTCAACATTCTACAACCATCTGTCACTGACTTTTAATGTGTGCCTCCGACTTGTCAGCTAAAGTCATACCCATCCGGAAACCTGGGAAGGATCCGTCCTCTCCTTCAAGTTATTGACTAATCAGCCTTCTCTCAGGATTATCAACACTGTTCGAAAGAGCGAAGAAAACAACATCTTACTCGAGGAACAGTTTGGTTTTCGGAAAGGTCGTTCGACCGTCCACCAGCTTACTCGAGTAACAAACATTCTCAGACGGAACAAGTCTGTTTCGAAAACATCTGCCATGGCGTTGTTGGACGTTGAAAAAGCGTTCGAAAATGGCTGGCATGCTGGCCCAGGCCCAGGTGCAAATTGCAGCAGTACGGTCTTGCAATCTTCCTAGTGAATAAACAACTATCTATCGGACAGGATGTTCCGAGTCTCGCTGAATGGCATCACATCGGTGCCTGGGTTCCACAAGGAAGCAACCTTGGCCCCATTCTATTCAATCTGTTCACCTCAGATATGCTGGCTCTCCCTGATGGTGGATCGTTGTCTCTGTTCGCACATGAAACATCCATCGTCTACAAGGGTAGGGTCATCGGAGTTCTGACTGCCAAACTTCAGACGTCCTGTCTGAATATTTCAACTGATGGAAGATCCGTATCAACGCTGCAATGACCCAGGCTCCCAGACTTGTTCCATCGGTGAATAATGAGATCTGCCTGGACAGCACAGTGGTGGAATGGTCGAAAGAGGTAGTCTACCTCGGCTTAACACTAGACATCAAGCTGATTTTCAGGGAGCACGTTGACAAAACCAAAACCAAGTACAACATCTTGATAAGATCACTGTATTTCTTTCTCTCAAAAATATGCTTGCTTTCTTCAAACAAATCATCCTTCCCGTAATAGAATACGGGATGCCAATCTGGGAGAGTGATCGTCAAAAGTCCATCGCGGACTAGAAACTCTGAGGTCCACCACCTGGATACTGGAGCTACGAAGAGCTGACTCCATCGCAAGGTTCAGAGATTATCAAACATTCTTCACAAGAAAAGAATTGTAAAACATTAAAATAGTAAAACACGACAAGTACAAACATCTGGGTCTTGAAACACTAGAACATATGCGGACGATTAGTCAGGCCGTGTTCGCAGCGAAAGTACTTATTGGTGATATCGACTCTCCAGGAATCTTGGCTGAATTCGAAATCTACGCACCCGAACGAGTTCTTCGGTCGAGAAGTTTCCTGCATCTTGGACCTCGTGCTGCGAACTACAGCTTGCATGACCCAATACGGTTCATGTCTGGGCGTTTCAACGAGTTTTACGAGTTTTTCGACTTTAACTGTGCAGCGGAAACCTTTCGTCACCGTATTCAACGCAGACTCCTGAGATGGACTTCTACCTGATTCACGGACAACTCTATGCCATAGGAGGATAACTTTTTTATGCTATAGACTTGATTAATGTTCGTTGTAATTGTATTGTATTATTGTGATTCATGTATTTAAAAAAATATGGGGTTTTCACGCCTTTTCTAGGCTTTTCCCCATCATGCTTCATTTAGATACGTTAAGTCCGATAAAGAAAAACAAATTAAATTAAATAAATTAAATATATTAAGTGGACCCTACAGGATTGCTTTTATTGACAATAATCGTATTGTCAATACATTATTTATTGACGTCAATACATCAAGATTGACAATATTTCTGAATTCACATCATCAATATTATTGTCAAAAATTCCCTTTCACATCAATATATTGAAACGTGTGGGGTTCGCTTTAGAAAACCGGTACGATAGAGAGAATTTGTTGCGAAATCTTTTTCTCTTTTACGCTTCCCTTATGAAATGAGGGGGTTAGTAGGAAAGAGGTGTAAGTGACTTTGATCGATTCTCTTTCAATATAATTCAGCTGCAAGCACATTCCTAGATTCGTGTGCCATTCTCGATGCTAGATGAAAACCTCCTTTATCAAACTATGTGGCAGAACTAGCGCGAAATCTGTTTATAAAGCTGTGGCTATCAAAAGAGGAAGTCGATGAAGAGAATCGATCAAAGTCACTTACACCTCTTTCCTTCTAATCCCCTCAAATGTGATCGCCGACATGAGCAGTGTGGAAGGGCGTAAAGCGAACCCCACACGTTTCAACATATTTACGCGAAGGGGAATTATTTACAATAATATTGATGATGTGAATTCAGAAATATTGTCAATCTCGATGTATTGACGCCAATAAATAATGTATTGACAATACGATTATTGTCAATAAAAGCAATCGTTAGGGTCCAGTTAAAAATGAGAGTTCGCCTCCTAAAAAATATCCTAAGTACGACTCACGCATGTTAATTTGCCGCTTACCGGTATAAAAAATGTTAACAGTTTATGAAAATTGAAGTTCACAAATATCCAGAAGAAAGATGTTAACCAGAAGTTCAAACTATTTGACTGTTGAGTTGTGTAGATATTTGTTAGAAAAAAAAAAAAACACTGCATAAACAAATAACAAATTCATACAAAATTGCAAATCATGTCCGACGCATGTTTCTCCTGGAAAACGTCATGCATGTAGTGAAAACCGGACACTTCGGAACTGTTCTGAATTGGCATATGAAAGTAAGGATCACTTCGTTGGGGATCTGAACGGGCACCACCCAAGCTGGGGCTGCCCCCGCTCCTACCCTCGAGGTGTTACCCTGGTCGATATTTTCGAGAAGGAAGACATGGTGATTCTGAATGACGGTGTGCCCACGTATTTTAACAGGCGGCATACTTCTGCCATCGACGTCTCTGCTGTCAGCCGCTGCTTTGCCGGAAAAATTCAGTGGAGCGCGATCACGGATCTCTATGGTAGTGACCACTACCCCATCAAAGTTCAACTTTCGACCGCCATCTTCCCGATGACAACACGGAGGCCCCAATGGCGCTATGAACAAGCGGACTGGGATAGCTATGGTGAAGCCTTTCAGTCCTTGTTACTACAGCGTAATCCGAACAGCATTGAAGACTTTTCAGAAGTGGTATACGAAGCAGTAACAGCAACTGTCCCAAAGACCAGCAGCGTTCCGGGGCGAAAAGTGCTACGCTGGTGGAACGAAGATACGAGGAAACCCGTTAAAGCCCGGCGTAAAGCACTTTGCCGTGTAAAGCGCCTTCCTATCGGACATCTCGACCACGAGGACGCAATTCGTCACAGTCTTCGGCCGACTTATGGAGGCAAGTCAACGCCCTCAGTGGGAAACGGCGCATGACACCGCTCCACGTACAGATCAACGGTGAAGCTGTTTCTGACCCTGCAATTGTAGCGGACGACCTCGGCTCGTACTTTGCCGATTTCGCAGCCATCGAGAAGTACGAATACGAATTCAAGCGGATAGCTAAGCCTTCGACGTCATCCATTGCAAGTTTTTCTGTTTCTTCTGACGCTGGAAACTCGGTCATCAACCAGGAATTCTCCTGGCAGGAATTGCAGCATGCCCTCCACTGCAGTAACGGAAAGTCGGCGGGTGCCGACGAAATCGGGTACCCTCTACTCAAGAGGTTACCAACGCCAGGCCAGCTACGGATGCTGGAGCTTTTCAACAAGCTCTGGCTCATCAACTCGTATCTAGCGTCGTGGAAAGAGAGCTTAGTCATTCCCATCCCAAAAGCCAATGAAACAACCCGTGAAGCTATCAAGTTCCGGCCAATAGCCTTGACATGCTGTATGGCCAAGGTCCTGGAGCGAATGGTCAACAGAAGGCTAAAGCATTTCCTTGAAACCGAAAACCTGCTAGACCATCGACAGCACGCCTTCCGTCAAGGGTACGGAACGTCAACTTATTTTGCAACATTAGGAGAGGTCCTCAAGAGTGCCAACGATAGCGGTCTCCACACCGAGATCGTCACGCTGAATAAATCAAAGGCCTTCAACAGGACGTGGACGCCCCTCGTCTTAGAGCAGCTTGTCAACTGGGGGCTGTGTGGACCCATGGTGCACTTCATCAACAATTTCCTGACCTATCGCTCTTTCAGAGTCGCAGTTGGCAACACGAGGTCCCAGCTTTTCAGAGAAGAGACGGGCGTCCCACAAGGTTCAGTTATCACCGTTACCTTCTTCCTTGTGGCCATGAACGGAGTTTTCGGAGGACTGCCGAAAAATGTTTACATTTTCGTGTATGCTGACGATGTACTTATCGTAACTACCGGCCCAACAGCAGCACGTAACAGGATCAAGGCCAAGGCAGCAGTCCCCGCTGTAGCCAGGTGGGCCAGTGCGGTAGGTTTCCAGCTTTCGGCCACCAAAAGCGTCAGGTGCCACGTGTGTCCATCCCGGCACCGTGTCAGCGGGCCACCTATTAAAGTTCAAAGCCAGCCCATACCACTGAAGAAGACGGTCCGTATTCTGGGGGTACTTGTTGACCGGTCCCTCAACTTCGAGCAGCACTTTAAGGCGATCAAGAACGACTGCCGCAGTAAAATCAGCAAAAGAAACAGGAGATTATAGGAGAGTAACGCTTTGTAATATAGGATATAAAATTTATACAAGATGGCTGGTAAACAGACTACGTAAGTACGCAGGAAATCCAGGATATCACCACCCAAGTAACATTGTAAGTTTTATTGAGGTTTTATAGAATTCTATAAGTCTAAATCATGGTCTACAGAACCCTCATAAAACCCAAAATGTTACTTGGGCAGGCAGCTTTCACACAGAACAGATCAACGGATGACCAAATGTATTTTGCGAGGAGATATTTGGAGGAAAATTGGAACTGCGGGAACACAATTATAGTAGCATCGGTAGATATTAAGAAAGCGTTCGATTTTGTTGAAATAGCTTCGGTGAGTAGTACTTTTACTGAAAAATTGAACAGTTTGTAGTAGTATGCTAAACGTTCGCTAACTGCAATACTTTCAACTGGAATTTCGTTTTAACTAAAAATCCGGTAATTGCAACAATATTTACTTACCGGTCACTAATCTGTTAAATTGGTGAAATTTGAAATGACCAATGTAAACATGGCTGAACATTGATACATTTTAATTGCAGTTGACAGATGTTTTGACTCAAAATGCATTCAGTTAGTGAATGCCGTAGCTAGGTGAATCGTAAACATGCTTCAGTTGGCAAACGTCTAGTGTTCAAACATTAAAAGTAGATTGATTAAATTAAAAATTTAATAACGAAATTCTAAAAACTCAAATAGGTGCAGCAAATTCTGGAAGAATTGAATGTACCTAGTCATTTAATCAACAGAGTAATACAGGCGCTGAATGCAGAACGTACGTGTGTGTTCAGAGGAAAGGATTAAGGGAAAGGGAATTAAGCAAGGATGCCCACTATCACCCTACATCTTCACATTAATTATCCAAAAAGTTTTGAAGGAAGTCAAAAAGAAATGTCCCAATTTAAACTTGTTAGAATTAAATAATGGTAAATTACCGGTAGTTTTAGCATTTGCTGATGATTTGTTAATTATAGGGGTATCAGTAGATCAAATAGAATCTATAATCAAACAGTTAAAACAAGAATTAAGGAAAATAGGATTAGAAATCAATGTAGAGAAAAGCCAAATAACGATAAGAGAGCCATTGTCAGACAGGAACATACCAGAAACAATTAAAATAGATGGAGAAAAGTACGTGGTAGTTAAAAATATGAGATATCTAGGAACATTTTTAACAGAAACTTTGGATAGGCCACAAACAACAAGAAAGAGGTGCATGCAAGCGATTAATAGTAGTAAAATAATTATAGAATTCATAAGACGATATAAGCCCCCGTGGGCACTTTCCAAACTTATTTATAAAACAGTAGTCTCACCAGCTATTACATATGGATTGAAAGCAGCAGCTCTGATAAAAAGAAATAGAAAGTCAATCAGTAGGTATGAATTACAAATATTAAAATAGATGTTAAGATATTCTAGGAATAGGCCAAAGGGAAGAATAACAGTTTCAAGCTTATTAGATGGAAAATCAGCAGTTAAAAAAGTTAGGGTAATGCGCATAAGCTATTGGGGACATATAGAGAGAAGACCAGAAGGACATCCACTAAAAATAGCAAAAAAACTAAAATTTTCTTGGAAAAAAAGAGGTAGGCCGGCAAAAACATGGAATGACAGTTTAAGAGAAGATAAGGAGAAATTACCGGAGATAACAGAAGAACAATGGTTAGAGTTGGTTAAGGACAAAGAGAAATTAAAAAAACAGGCAGAGGAAATTTATAAAACTATAGGAAGCGAAGAAGAGTCTGAATCAGAGGTAGAAGACTAGAGAATCTCAAGTACTAAAATAAAATAAGAGAAGGATTAAAAGAAAGACAAAAGATGTTTATAAAGGAGGAGAAAACAGGTTTATTATTTATCGATAATTGTTTGGAGAAGATTAAATTGAATAAACAAATAAGAAGTGACATAACAGCAAGTAACACCAGAATAAAACATATTTAATCAACAAAGAAAAACATTGAACAAATAGAGTACCATAAATTAAAAACATATTCAGTTTGACTACAAATATGTTTATTACAGGTTACAATATTCAAGAAGAGGTACGAAAAACATCGAAAAGTGATAGAGAAAGAGAGAGAAGAGTATTACACTACAGATGCCGATTATCAACAGGAGTCAACGAGAATCGAGATGACAAAGATTCAGCAGCAAGGACACAATACATAAGCGGTGAGATCTAACTGATTACAACTTAATAGAAAAATATGAAATGCATGCTACAAAATACGTGCCATCTACAAAGCAGGAATTGCTTTGAGGATGGAAGTGTACACGCAGTACCTATATACATTTTATATCGGTACTACGTGTATGCGGGGCTTGTTGTAAGTGAAAGTAACCTCGGAATGGACGTGAGTAACCAGGCATTCTGCAATGAGTTTCTGAATCTCAACAGAGCTATCACCTTTCAACTTCCGGGCTAAAATTGTTTGCAATGGGATCAGTATAAGATAATAATAGATTAGGTTGCAAACATTTTTCTTCCATAAAAACACTGCCGGACAGTGGAAGTTGGATTGTATATACATACATACATACAAAACACGACAAGTACAAACACAAAATCAAAAATTGCATCAAAGATGAAGAGTTCTTCTGGCTAACCTCTTGCCCTGTATTAGCAATTGTAAACCACGTAACAAATAAAGAAGAATTTTATTGCTTACTAGAAAGTTTGACTGCAGTCATCGTTTGACTGCCGAGTGATAAACAGGGGTGTACAAATCAACCAAATTAGTAAAAGAGACTGATTCTAAGAGTAATATTCGTTTTCGTTTGTGTTTAGCTTAAATAAAACAGCACAATAGGTTATGTTTCTTTTAATTCCAGTTAATTAATTTGGGTATCCATGACAGATACGTATTTCGACTACAATGTGTGAGCCTTCATCAGTGTCATTCCCACTAAAGAACTTATCAAAATCTAACTCCCTTAAGTACTCATCCCCTAGGTTAAAAAAAATCAAGATCACAGGTATAAAAATGAAACTACAATGTGTAGAATCGGAACCTACCTAATTAATAAAAATCAAAGATACTAAAGGAGAAAAATCTATAAAACTGTCTCATAAGGAAAATTCTCAAAGACTTGTAGTAGTAGTAATGAAATTGGGTAGTTAGCGGAATGCTTAAATAAAACAAATTTAAATTTAACTTGGCCTTTCGGCTAGAAATTGGATATTGGATAGTCAAGCTCAGTGGGCAATTTGCATCAAATTCTATGTTTAAACTTGACAGCACGACCAGAAAGCAGGTTTCTGTATTCAGTGAAGTTATTCTGATGGACAATACAGCCTCTTCAAAATTCACTCACCATGCATCGCTAGTAACATTTGATTCAAACGGCTTGCTTAAGCAGTCTACATTAACTGAAAACGAATCTTATCCAGAGAGTAGTCACTTTTATGTAGGTTACTCTACTCATGCGTTGAGTGACCAACGCTTTTAGAAATGTATCCTTACGAATGAGCAAAAGTTACTCACTCTCTGAGCTAGTTTAGTTTGCTGTGTTTCGACTAGATAGGAGATTGCTATCTCTGGTAATGTTATTCAGGTGGATAAGACCTGTTGTATACTGGACACAAGGTGACCAGTGAACCGGGAAATCGTGAAAAAGCCGGAAATTCTAAATCACCGGGAGAAGTCCGTAAAGTTTCGATGATGAATCGGGAAAAATATACTTCGTCCCTTCTTTGGAAAATAATTATCTTCTCAACTATTAGATTTTCCGGGTACAATCACTTTGAGGAACTTATTCGTTAATATTGATGAAAATTCCAATGGAATTTAGGGGAAATTTTAGAATGAATTCTAGAGATAATAATTAATACCTTACCAATTCCAATGTAATTTTTGGAAGTATTTTTATAAAGTTTTGACCTCAACGCCCAGTGAATTGTTTAAGTTCGAAGTAGAATTATTAGGTGGTTCTATGTGAAATTACATGACGATTGTTAAGAGGATTACAGGTTAATTTGTAATGAATATTCTAAATAAATTCCGAGAATAATGTAAATAGAGTTCTTATGAGAACTTCAAAGAAATTCCGAGAGTATTGATTTCTGAGGGAATTAGAAAAATAATTTCATGTAAATTCTAATGATAGTTCCGTGGAAAAGATCAAGGGTTTCACCACCATTTATTTTGTCATTTATTTATTATTGAATGGAACAGGAAAATAATCTCGTAGTTCTACGTCAACAATGCGGTCGTGTCTAGGACACAACCCTCAACTTTTAACGCAGAACTACGTCTGTGATTTCTATATGGGGATACACTTTGTGAAAACCAAAAATGGAACATGTAACGAAATTATGAAAGATTTTTAACGTTATTAACTCAGCTGCCCCCGGACCAATTTCAATGATTTTATCACCAACCAATCAGAAATACTTCTACGCATCAATAGCAATGCTTTTAACTGTAGCTTTTTTTTTTACCAAGATCCTAATGAAAAATTGGTAAATGTCAAGCATTGTCCAAAAGCGTCGAGATGACTAACAAATTCACCAATTACGTACATGCACATTCCCCAACACAGTCATCAGAGAATCGTTTCTAGACGAAACTTGTTGATTCAGCATTGCTGCTTCCCCAACACTGACATCAGAGAGTAGACGAAACAACTCGAAGTGGCATTCGTCTCCGATCTTCGGGCGTGAGCGAATAGGAAGGATGCAATTGCGTAACATTTTGTACACTCATAATTGCCATATTCAGAACCATACGGCCCCAACGACCACGCAAAATGCTCTCCAGAGCTGTAATCTTGTAACCAAACTTGGAAGCAGGGGTTCAAGTGATTTTGATCGATTCTCTTCATCGACTTTCTGTTTCGTTAATAACTCGACGGCAAACACATTAATTGATACGTTTGTTGTTCTGGATGATAGAAGAGCACAGCAGAAATAGTGCGAAATATGGTTAGTGAAGCCATGGTCATCATGAAGAGAATCGACTTCACCCCTCTGCTTCTAAGCCTCTTAATTCAGTCGTCGTCATGGCAATGAAAACTAGCATCGCACCGCTTTTGGTTCTTGGGTTACACTTGGTAAACAGTGACATCTATTTCCATTAATCCAATCTTGATTCAAGGGGAAGACTATGAAAATGGGTAGCGTTAAATTTTCCAATTTCCCCTAGTGCTAGTTTTACACAACGACCGCATAAAGCACCATCATCAGTAAAATCCGATTTATGGTGTGAAACAAAGCCAACGAATAGCCATTATTACAAGATAATCTCCTTCATCCTTATAAATTTACCAGAGCATCGCCATTATCGTTTCTGCCATCTGCCATCGTGATGAGATAAACGGAACGGAACGGAATCGAATCACACCGAGAATAGCAGCGACAAAGTGACAAAACAGCTGAATGACACACCACAGCTGACTGACGAAAGAACCCAACGAGCGTCGGATCGTATACAATATTTAATTCCAACAGCAGTTCTTCAATCCAACAATGACGACAATTCCATGGTCGGGAAAATGACTCGTTCTGTTTTTCCCATTTCCATTCTTCCAGTTGGCGTGGAGCTCGTTTGCGGTGATGGTGCTCGGTCTCATATGGTCCCGGTCTCATCATCATCCACACTCGCCCATTATCCGGTCCGGTTCGGGGACGAGTCATGTGTCCTAATGACCATCGTCAGCATCAGGGAGCGAAGCGGGACGATATGACCTGCAAAAATTGTGTGGCAGAGTAAAAAAAAAAAAGAAAGGCCCAAATAAAGTGGCAATTTTGGTCGCTGGATGGATCCTTCGCACCTCAGCTCCTTCGCCGGTCCACTTGATTTCCTGGTAGGTACAAAGTGGTTCACAATTGACGGGATATTCGCAAACATACACACACAGACCGACTCAACTAGACACGGGGCAAATTGCGGATCGATGTATCGATTATACATTTGCTTGCCGTGTGAACCATGTGCTGGCTGGTTGCCGGGATGTGCGGTTGATATTGGGCAATCAAAGTTGATCGCTTGCGGTCGAGGACAGGGATTGCAGTGTGGTCGGATTAGAATTAATCCCGGGGGAAATACGGTCTGCCTGGGTTGGGGAACGTGAAATTTCTCGACGTGGTTGATCCGTTCGGATTAGACGAGAAGTGCTTTGCGGAACTATTACAGCGAGGTTGTCAAACTTTCAAACAGTAGTTAGCAGCAGTTTCCGATGTGAGTGCCGTCTTTATGATGAGATCCTTCATTAATTTGACATGAACCTAACGAAGCAGGGTGTTTTCAAATTCCTGGCATTTAACATGCACAATATAATTCCCTTGATTCAAAACTAGTTCCATAGTTATGTCGGTTCTATTGCCGGAAAAGTCCCACCAAAGTGTCATTTGCACGACCGAACCGAAAAATTGCAGCGATAAAAATTTATCCCCCATCAAGGCCACAGCAGTGCACTCCCACCAGAAAATGAAACTTTTATTTTCCAGGAAAAACATTTGCTTCTGCTGCGGTTGAATTTCGTTCCCCGAGTTCCGACATGTTATTCGTAAAAAAAAAACAGTTTCCCTATTTTGAAAGCATTCTCCCGAAAAGAAACCCCATAAATTTCCTCTTCTTTCGATTTGTATTTTTATTATTTCCTCATGCTGGTTAGCTTACGTACCTATTTCCTGCACTTTCAACAGCCAGCAGAAGCTCGGCGGGGAGTTTATAGCAATTGATTTTCTGTCGAACGGTTTCCAGCGGCATTCCCCCTCCCCCCAACCCTCGGAGCTTTGTAGAATTTTTTTTCTAACCAGAAGGAAAGGCCAACTCCCCAAAGATGGCTCCGGTACTGCTTCTTTGTGCTTCCATACATGTAAGATTATAAAGTTTGTTAAAATATTCCCATCCGCACAGCGCGGAGGGAAAACTACTATTCTAAATATTCAAATCCCTCGTCATCCAACACATACACACAGCGAACAAGTAACGAAGAACATCCTGTTCTACCAGGGACTTTGATTGAATTTGCACACAAGTTTTTCCGCGCCAAGAAAAACTTTTCCCCCGAGTTGCTACCGACGTCGTCAAGTCACGCCACGCAGAAATCCACTCAATCACCCACACCTACACGTACTCTGCTCTATGAGGGGAGGACAAAGTTTTCGTCAACTAAAATATACACATGTAGGTATCCGGTGGCGGTGGGTCCAAAGCTGAGCGGTCTGCGTCTTCGCCGGCGTGATGTGCCTTTCATTAGTGTTGTTGATAAATTCCCCAGAGTTGGAGGAGAAAAGTGCGAAAGTTAGCACGCGGCAGGCAATTTAAATATTTCGGCTAGTTGACACCTTGTCTGACACGTACACGGACTTGGCTGCTTACGTTGAAATATATGCTGTATTTGAGTGTTCTCACAGTCACAGTTTGCACTGCGTTGAGGTTTTTATCTTAAAAATTGCTAAAAAGCTCATTTTCTTATTTGAGAATTATGCAGATACAAAAGGCAAGTCACGGCCTAGGAAGAAATAGATCTCACAATGATTCACTTATATAATTATTAGACTGATGCAAAATTTGAAATTTCCACTCCACAGTGCTCAAACGGTTCCAAATTGGGCACTGATTAGCCTCCCAAAAATTGAACTCATTTAGTGAGAAACTGACTTGGCACAAACCATTTGAAATTTATATGGGAATTACTAGGGAGAAACCATAATTTCGGTTCATATCTATCTCAAAATTCACCAGTTCACTTTACTTTAAAAAATGATAGCTGCGTATATTTAAAATTTTCTCATCTACAATTTTGTTGAAGACCACTTTTCTAGCAAATGCAAGGAACAAAAATGATTAATGATTCAAGTCACTGATGTTTTATGATTATGCTCAATCAACTGTTCAGCAGGCAACATTGGTGTTGATGGCGCGTAGAATAGAGGGCAAAAATCATGGCTACTATGTCACACTGCATAATACAGTGTTGCCCACAATACAGTTGTTTAATCTTGCCATAAGATTATCAATCTCTTAAACAATTAATAACTATTTAATTTAACATTTGGCTGAAAAACGATTTTCTGCAAAGTTGTAGTTGATGAAAATTTCCATAAGAATAGCAATAGAATTTGTTAACAGTACAATATGTAAAAAGGCTAGAAGACAATGAACAAAAAGTTTTGTTTTCCCATAGTAATTTCCATTTAAACTTCAAATAGTTTGTGCCAAGTAAGTTTCTTATCAAATGAGTTTAAACTTTTGGGGGCTAATCAGGACCCGATTTGAAGCCGTTTGAAAACTGTGGAACGATAATTTCAAATTTTTCATCAGTCTAATAATTATACACTCGGCTCCGTAGAGATTTCCAAGACATTTGAGACTGACTAAATAAACTACGCATTAGAATTTCCTGGCCAAATAGCAAAAATAAAAAATGAATTTCAAACTCGACCTTCTTGAAATTTCTCATAATTATAGATACAGCTAGAATAAGGGCGTAACAGCATCTGTAAACAATGTCTTCTCTCGATGATTTCTCACGGAGCTTCTCCTAAAATTTTCTCAAAATTTTCCTTATGTTTACGTAACTTCCTTACGTTTCCAAAAGTTTCATGAACCTCTCGGAGTTGTCCTTTAAAGTTCCAGCAGTTTCCATTAAATTATTTGAACTACCCAAAGGTTCTCTAGACTTTCTTGAAATTCCCGGAATTTCTTTCGAAACACAACGAATTAACTTTGCGCAGTGGCGATATCGTAACCAATGAGGTACAACCGAGGTGCGATTATTGCTAGTTGAAAACTAATATACACAACGAATCGCATTGTCTGCTGCTCATCAGCGATTTGATGCTATCGCTCTCGTTACGTACGAATACAGTGCTGCGTGAATGGTTCGTTTTTTTTCGGTGTTGCTCCCTCTCATCTTCGCTATTATTCACTGCTTTACTACATTTTGCCATCAAACATTCGCCACTCACCAGCTGCTTACTTCTGCTCGAAGACTTGGGTGATGCATTCGATAGCGATTTGATTCGCAGCCGAATAATATTCACAACGAGTGCTTCAGAGCGATGCGTAAGCTACTGGCACTGAAGAGAAACGCAGCTATGGATAGTAATGTTGTTTTCGTTTGTTCATTTATGAACAAATTCTAACTAATTGGTTAAGCTACATCGTTGTTACAGTAGGGCAATAAAACTCAAACTACAAAAATAGCTTTGTCAGCTTAGACTGTTTAGTATGTCAATGCCCGCTTCCGGAGATGAACTAGCCAAAGGCAAAAGAATAAAAAAACATTGTTCGCTTCTTCATTCGTCACACTGGAAGACTTGTTGGAATGAATGGGGAACTTCCTGGAAGAATATGCTTTATTTAACACTATTATGTCAATTACAGAAAGTATCGATAAAGTGGTAGCGAGAATACACTGATTTTTACCATATCAAACAATAATATCCTTGGGGTGCCCCACCACTCCTACGGTTAGAAAATTGTGTCAAACTCAAGTGGCAATCAACTCTGCACACTGTGCCAAAACACAGCATGGCACACTGTTTGGCATGATAGGGCACACTTTGACAAGTAGGAAAAAAACAATATAATTTAAAACGGCATCACTGTTGAGTGTTGACGTTTTACCAATCGTTGCTAAGGTTGACTACGCGGTTGAATACATTGTTTACTCAAAAGTGAAGCTAGTGAGAGAATTTGTGGTCATACATAAAACTGGTAAAACAACAATTCAAGAACGACAAACCGAGTTAAGGATTTCCCTTTAAGGAAGTCCAAAAAAATATATTCTTGGAGCTATGCTTCACTTTTATTCAGTGATCGGTTAAGACAAATTTACAAATTCAACTTATGCTACGAAGTTAGCTCTTGGTTAGTATCGAGTGTGGGAACAATGCGGGTGTTTATTTGTTTCTTCAAACGCTGCTAATGCGTTCTGGTGATTCTCCTGTTGGGTGGTCTGGTGACACCATGCTATCGGTGATCGTCGTGATTCCAGTGAAAGTGATCCAATCTGACTATCGTCTGGCTTGGCATACAATTAGCTGAATCGGCTAATCGATGAAAGTGTTTATTGTTTGGGATCTGGTGTGATGGTGGGAATCTGCTAAGTAATGAAGCGGGTCGCGTTGTTACTAACTCCTCCCCCTCTAAGTATCTTTGTCCTCAAAGTTACATATGGAGGGTTCTTAGTGGTGCGGGTGTATCAAAAAAAAAATGCTTGAAGTTCCTTTGTCCTTTCTTCTGATAGTTCTTCTGGATTGCTGATAAGCGACTTGCTTTCTGTTGATATTCATGATGGCTCCAGCTCCTTTATCGTGATGGTATCCGGTTCTTTGTTGAATTTGACAGTTAAGGTGAACTTCGATTTTCGTCTGAAAAAGTACCAAAAGATTGCTATTGAGCTAATGATCATAAATACTGTTGAGAGTCCAAAGGATCCGAATAAGTTGAGTTTCCAGCTCAAGGAGTTGTTTTCTAGCTTCAGTAGTTGTATTTTCTCACGGTGTTCCATAGTTAAATTTTGGATGTATTCGACAGGTGGGATGTCTATAACGTGAATCTCGTCCGCTCGTAGTCCTGTGGTCGGGAAGTATGGTTTTCCGGGTAAGGCAATTTCGTAGTTTGATTAGAGTTCTCCGTTGATGTGAAGATTACACTGCGTAAACTGTATGAGAAATGATCCGTTCAGCGGCTGGCTAGAGTTAGTGCAGTTAGACGTAACTTCCACGACGGCCGTGGTCTCGTCGTTGATCATTTTTACGAGTCCTCCAGAGTAGACTTTTTCGAATGTGCTATTGGAGTGCTGTCCAGTAGTTAATATGTAAATACACTCATTTACGTGTTCGAGTTGCGAGTTCTCACATAAGAAATAGTCATTCTCCTCTTCGCATGGTTGATCCATTTTGTAAACATGCGTCGCATTTCTTATGATGTAGTTCTTGTCTAGTGAGATACGTTTCATTGACTTAATGATTGAGTCAATATAGTCGTATTCGAAAGTTTTGGTCGTTATCTGGGGTACCTTCAGCATGTAAATAATATGGGTGTTATTTAGCATGACTTGGGCTCTGGATTGTGAAAGAAGGTCCTCAAAAGATGTGAAGTATATTTCATGAGATCCTAGAAATGTCGCAATTTTGTTGAAGTCGCACATGGATAGCAGCTTACTGCTGGGTATGCCGTGCTTGGCCATGAGTATGGCTTCCTCGAGAGTCTCAACTTGATTTTGTAGCGAATCAAGATTAGATAAAATTATAAGTTGATTTAATTCGATCGTTCATTTTCAATTTTTAAAACTTGGTTTGTGATGTCTGTTATTTCCTGTATGCGTTTATCAATCGCCTCATTTATAAAGACTTGTTTGTTGTTTTGTAGAATAAGTGAATTCATAGAAGAGTTGATTAGTCGAAGGTCCTCCGCATCCGGACTGCCAGCGATCCACTTCCAAACTGTCCCGATTGTATCCCATCTTTTTAATCTTTTAACAATTGGTTTAATCTTCATGAATGTTTCGTATAGTTAATAATTTTTTATTTGAATTAGTTTGTAAAGAGGGTTAGTAAATGGATTAGTTTGTATATCGTCATTGACGTTTGCTATCGTATTGCCTATTTGAATATGGTCGATGGGGTGAATGATGCGAATGCATCCAATTTTTACTTTGGCTTCTCCTAGTGGTATGATTGCCAAAGGATTATTGGTTAAGTCGTGTATTTGGATTCTTGCATGAGCGGCTGACACGCAGAGGGCGAGTCTGAAAAGATATGGAATTTAGTTATTCGTTGGTGTTTTTTCTTAAGTTGCATTTGTGTATTTTCCTATTATTTGAATCGATTATGTATGTGCTATTGTCTTCTTTTACTTTGATAATATTCTACCTTCTTTATCTTTTATTATGGGAGTGAGTTTTTTCGTATGCGTATGTGCCTGGTTCATAAGGCTGATAGGTTTTTGGTACAATTTTATCGTATATTTTATTATTTTATATAAATTCAGTACTTTGTCGTTATTTTTATCTCTTGATCTAGCAATTTCATCAAAGGTTGCATTCTCATTATGCTCTCCTATATAGATATTCTTTGGAGTATTTTTAATAAAAGAGTGAATTGAATTATTGTATTTATGGTCCGCTTCTTGAATGAGGTTGGGAACAGTAATATCTGGGTTTAATGCTTTTACACATCTGGCTATCTCTCGAATGGTAGAGTGACATCATTCAACTTGGCCGTTAGTTTTTTTTTCCTTTGATTTGTTTTCCGTCGATCTTGTTTTCCGTGCTGAGCACCAATGCTACCGACGCCAGGAAGACAGCTCCCACACCTGGACCCTACCTATCGACCCATCAACTCATGCACCGGGGACCAACGGCTTTACTTCCCTTCCGAAGGAAGGCGAGATCAGAGATGTTATGCCTCAGAACATCCCGGCGGCGCCGACTGGGATTGAACCCAGGTCTGCTGGGGTGAGAGGTAATCACGCTTACCACTACACCACCGGCCCCGATGTATGGAACATCTCATAATCGTGTTCTTCAAGGAAGGATTTCCAGCGTTTTAGCTTTGCGTTGTTGTTCTTTGGTGACAACGTGAATGTGAGTGGGAGATGATCCGTGAAAATTTTTAGTTTTGCGCCGTAAATAAAATTTCTTAAGGTGTGGAGGGCCCATATAACAGCGAGTATTTCCTTCTCGTTTGTTGCGTAATTTTCTTCGGTCCTAGAAAGAGTGCGAGAGATAAATGTGATTGGACGTTCACCGTCATGGAACTGTTGCGACAAAACAGCTCCTAAAGCTTTATCCGAGGCATCTGTTGTGAGGATGAACGGCTTATCAAAATTTGGAAAGGCTAGAATATCGTTTGAGGATAAAATTTCTTTAAGTATATTAAATGAAGCAATTGCATGTTCGTCTAATTGTATCGTTGTATTTTTTGATTGGTTTTTCGATATTTGGCGTCGGCCATCCTCCCCTCTTAAAAGTTTTGTAAGGGGTTTGTAAATTTTAGCGTACTCCTTCACAAAACGACGATAATAACCAGAGAGTCCTAGAAAGGCTCTTATGTCTTTCAAATTTTTTGGTTGGGGATATTTACGAATACACTGTACTTTTTTCATGTTCGGCTTCAAGCCATCTTCTGAGACGATGAAGCCAAGAAATTCTACGTCTTTTCTTAAAAATTCAGACTTATCGGGCTGAATTAAAAAATTTGCTTTTCTTAGTGTCTCAAAAATAGTTCTCAAATTTTTCATATGCTCTTCAAATGTTTTTCCAAAGATGATAATATCATCGATGTAGACATGGCATATTTTTCCAAGATGTTCTCTAAGGATATCATCCATTAGTCTTTGAAAGATTGCCGGAGCATTTTTCAATCCAAATTGTAATCGTACAAATTCGTATTTACCTTTTTTAATTGAAAATTTTGTTTTTTTTTTCTATATCTTTTTCTGAATTTGGTGGAAACCTGAGGCCAAATCCAATGTTGTAAAAAAATCATTTTTACCTAAGTTTGCAAAGACGGTGGAGGTATCTGGAATGGGATACCTATCACTGATTGCTTTAGAGTTTAATTTTCTGTAGTCAATCACCATTCTATATTTCTTTTCATTAGAAGCGTCCATCTTCATTGGTACTATCCATACTGAAGAATTGTTTGGAGATCTTGATTTTCTAATAATTCCGTCATTCAATAATTTTGCAACTTGTTTATTTACTTCTGGTTTCAAAGCTTGTGAGTAGTGATTTGCTGTAGATAGCAACATCGCCGGTAGCTCTAATATCTGCCTTGACTTGGGTAGTAAAAGGTAACTTCTCGTCGGGAGGTTGCAACAAATCCTGAAATTCTTTGAGAAGTTTATCGAGTTCTGATTTTTAGTAGTTTTCCAAATGTTCGTTACAAATATGAATTTTGTTAACTTCCTGTAATTTGTACTGGAGTAAAGGGATAGCGAATTTGTTTTCTATAATTAGTTATTCGTTCGGAGTATCAATGAAGGCTTTCAGTTGTTTTAAAATATCATGCCCATTGATTGCGTCGAATGACTTCAGCTAATTCATGTGAAAAAAAAATTTACCTCTAATTCAGAATAAGGTCTGAATAAGTTAGCTTTTGAAAATGTGTTTATCTGGATATCTCCTCCAACGGAAGAAACTGATAATGGTTTTTTCACGTCGTGAGAAATTATTGCGTATTTAGAGTGAATGGAATTTTTGTTCGACCTTGTATCCACTAGAATCTTGAGAGGTTCTTCTACTTTACCATAATAAAGGAATTACGGTAAAGTGGAATTCATTCTAAAAAAATTTAGTTCGGCTTGTTCTGCAAATTCTGCAGGCCTTTCTCATTCTTGTGCTTCCATTTGTTTAATGTATTTTTCGTAGGAGCTTGTTTCTTCTGGGTAGTATTCCTCATCGTCTGTTGGGTAGTAATCAAGCTGTTCGGTAATTTCCAGGTCATGCTGTGGATCTTCATATTTTTGAGTTTCAACATTGAAAAGTCTAGGCCTCTTCATTGGTTGTCCTTGAGGAGCTCCTGTAGGCCTGTTTTGGTAATTTATTTGTCTAGACTTAATAGATTGATCTACGTCCATAGGGACGGGTTTGTCCAATGGTTTTTCAAAGGGGTTTCTTTGTGGGAAGTTGGAGTTATTAAATGGAGAATTGTTGAATGGTGTAAATCTTTGCTGTGGTACGGAAGGTGGGAAATTTCTGGGATGATATTGATGTCCGAATGGTGCATATTTTGGTACGGGTTGAGGAATGTGAGGCTTAAATGGAATTCTTGGCATTTGCATTAATTTTGGTGGTAGCTTTGGTGGAAATGGAATTTGGTTGCGAGGTCCGGGGAAGCTTTCAGTAATTTTTGGTTTGGTCAAATGTTTTCTGAACTCCATGTTTTGAAAAGTTATACAATATGCGTAGGCGGTTGCTAACGAGTCCACATTGGCATTTTTCAAGAATTTACCTACTTCGCCATCAAGTCCTCTTACAAAAGCATCAATAGCTTTTCTAGTCTATAGCTGAAGGACTGATTTTGCCGCTTCAGGATGACTAAACTGATCATCCGTTGCAACGCAATTAGCGATTAGTGATAGAATTTTATTAATTTTGGCGTAGAAGTTTTCGAGAGTTCGGCCTCTTTGACAACTATTAGACAATTGACAGTCTAATGTTCCCAGGTCTCGTTTTTCTCCATAGTATGTTGTAAGTGTCTTTTTATCAAATTCCAGTTTATGTTAACGTTCGTCGTTACTAAAGCGTCGTTCGCTTCTCCTCTAATCTTCCTTCGGATCGTTTTACAGATCACGTGGAATTTATTTCGCCTTGCGGTATTACTATTTGGGCTAGGTGAATACCAATTCACAAGTCCTTCGGCATCCTTGAGCCAAGCGTTAAGCTCAGTAGGATCACCGAAAAATGATGGTAAATCCCTCACAAGGTCGGAGATTTTTTCGATTGACTCGGGATCCACAGGGTTTCCTGCTTCATCAACGAGGTAGAGTGGTGGGTCGGAGTAATCGATAGGCTGTGCTTCCGCTCCCACAGCTTCTAGAGCGGCAATCCTAGCTGTTAATGCTTGGATATGATGTTCCATATTGCAATTCAAATGAAGTCCTTGTAATCTAGAAATAGGTCTTCAATTTAAAAAAAAATGATTATTTTCTTTCAATACTTATATGTCTACACTTCACTATTTCACTATTTTTCACTTTACTTCTTTCTATGCTGCAATTAAAATTTCATTAGTTAATACTTACAATATAAATCTGGTCATCTTCTGGGGACACCAGAGGATTGCTGGATCCGTGGGGGCGCTTGTCCAGGTGGTTATCGAATCCTAAATCCCAACTCTGCAGGGTGCAGTAGAGATGCGTTGGGTCGGGGCCCGATGGGTCTTCTCTACTTCTCAGCACGGCGGCGATGTCCTTTTTGCCAGGAGCGAGTGATTAGCTGTCCTGGTTACTACGGTGCCTTTTCATGCGGCTGCTGATGCGATCCGGATGAGTTTCCAAACTAAGTGCAGGAGTGTGATAATCACTAACGATTCACTTCTTCCTGGTGTGATATTTGTTTCGACTTAGTGTCCACTTGGCTCTAATGCTGTGAATCTACTAAGTTTATCTCTAAAACACTAAAAACTTGGTTTGTACTTGCACTACAACGGGTACCTATTCGAGCACCAGTTAAGGATTTCCCTTTAAGGAAGTCCAAAAAAATATATTCTTGGAGCTATGCTCCACTTTTATTCAGTGATCGGTTAAGACTAATTTACAAATTCAACTTATGCTACGAAGTTAGCTCTTGGTTAGTATCGAGTGTGGGAACAATGCGGGTGTTTATTTGTTTCTTCAAACGCTGCTAATGCGTTCTGGTGATTCTCCTGCTGGGTGGTCTGGTGACACCATGCTATCGGTGATCGTCGTGATTCCAGTGAAAGTGATCCAATCTGACTATCGTCTGGCTTGGCATACAATTAGCTGAATCGGCTAATCGATGAAAGTGTTGATGTGTGATGGTGGGAATCTGCTAAATAATGAAGCGGGTCGCGTTGTTACTAACTACCGGTTTCGAGGATCGCTCGAAAACAATCTGTAAGTAGACTCTTCAGCTAGCTAAACTCAGTCAGTCTCATCCGATTCACAGCAAAATTCCCAGCGGCTCGTGATTTCATCCAGAACAATTTATATTCGGGCTTTACTTCAATAAAGTTCATCCAACCCTGTCCGGTCAAGACGGTCTTGTTGATACGGCAATCAAGACGGCTGAAACGGATGGTCAAAAACCTGAAAGAACTGATCGTCCAATATGACGGTACGGTTCAGCATGCTATCTACGAAGCCGTTGAGTCTACCTATGGTGCAGATTGGTTGGATCCCGTGGTCATGAAAATCAAAAACAGATCTGGACTACGTCAGTTTATGCACGTTCGCAGTATGTATCCTTGTTGGGACGCAAATCAAAATTAAGCCGCATGCGGAAGAAGTTTTGAAGAAGTCTGCAATTGAAAAGGCAATTGTGTATACATCGGACAAACTTTGACTACGTTGTGGCTGGGTAATGCCATTTTCATGAATAAAAAATCATGAAATGAAAAAACTTGCCATAACAATGATTCATGATTTCGTAATGGAAATTCATGCTTTCATAATGCCATTCCATCTTATATTGGGTGTGGCAGGATAATTTCTCAAAAAGGCCTGCTGGTTTCCTTTTTAATCTAATCTAATCTAACACCAACACAGCCAGTTCTTGAAAGCATCCTGGAAAATGATGGATATACCTCCATCATTTTTCTTGTCTATTTGATATATGTTTCACATCGAAGATGCGTTACACATATCAAAACGGCCAGGCCTACTGTGCAGCATTTGACAAGATAATTTAGAAAACATCAGAATTCAATAAATCGATGAAACGTGGACATCTCGTACCGTACGTTCCGATTTCCGTAATTATATAATTGGTTGGTCATTGGAAGCATCAAAGCTAAAAAGGTTAAGTTAAGATGCTCCATTTTTTTCTGACCGTTGGGGCATGAGCACTAACTTTCGACTTAGCCTTTTATGGCTTATGGCTATAGCGCCATTACCCGTTTTCTGAAAAGAGAAGAGGGGAAGGAAAAGGAGAAGGACAAAGGGAAAAGCATTATGTAAACTCTATGAACATAAACAATATTTTTGATTTGAAACATACAATATAGAAATGCATATCGGCGGTGGTCACTATCCGAGTCTTGTTGCTATTATCAAGTCATAAAAAGTAACAAGGACTAAAATGTGATCCTTTGATTACTGGAAAATCCTGATTCCCTAGTTTGAAGTTGTCACGACTAGGGTTCGGTGGTAGATCTTATACGAGTAACGCACCACAAAAAGGTGATCTCCCAACGTTACTGGTTTGAAAAGATAAATATTTACAAAATGGAACGAACTCACCAAGTTCAGCCAATTGAACCTGAAGGCTACTTGACATGGAACGCCTCATGGAGTTTCTACTTGTCTTCGGAACAGCTCCTCAGCGGGAAATAACAGGGAAGTAGAACTAGATACAATGAGATGCAGCTCTCGCAGGGCTTCTTGTGTCTTAGTGAACTCACTGAGGAACTAGAAATTGCCTCCTGGGCCTGGATTTGACCAGATCAGCAACCGATTATAGTTTAAAAAAAAATCCACGGAAAAAAACAAACGTCAGGTTCGATCACACGCGCAGCCTACTTCTTGTAAAATGCCCGCTGGTTTCCTTTGACAATACATATGGAAGCCCACGCAAATAATCTCATCAATACCGAGCTTGCCGAGGATCGTCCGCGATGGAAATTTTCACATTTTCCTCTGCGCATTCCCTCGGATATTCTTGTCATTGGTCTCAATTGATATGGACTTCGATGGGATATCCACAGGACTTTTTAAGAATGTGCGTTTAATTTTGAAAGAAGTCCCAGTACTGCTGGAGGATGTTAATACCTAAATATTATCCCACGTATCCCATCAGACCTGGATCGGTGTAGTGCAATAGTATAGGATTTATAGGATACCGTTCCATAGCAATTAAAATTGCAATTACATTCTAATTCACGAGTCCGACATCAAGCTCATCCCCGTTACCACATCCGGTCATTTTGCAAATGCATCTCTGTAATCATCCTTCTATTGAACTAGGTAGCTCGTATCAAGGGACCTCAGTGCGTACCGATCGGTAAGGTCGATGCCATAATGAGAGCGAAGAGAAGCGAAGAGGCGAGCCAAGCGTTGAAACGAATGTAAGGAAGAATTCGTTTCAACGCTTGGCTCGCCTCTTCGATGGGAATTTCCCTTATTGATATATTATTCCTTACATAATTTTCGACTCACTATGAAATCGGCCGTATATGCTTTGCTAATTACTGAACATTTGATTTGAGGCTTTATTAAAAACTGGTTCGATGATATATCTGCTAGGGTGGGATTGAACTCTCGCTTGTCCGAGTTCTGGATTACTTGAGTCGGAAAGAAATTTGACAGGCAGCAGGTGGCAATTTAATCCATCATCGATCGGTTACGTCTTCGTTTCTGTACATCTGCAAGGATTCAGCTGTTTAAAGGGACTGGAATCTGTTGGACGGCTTGAACACCGTACAGGCTATAGATGGCTTCTACTTCCTCTTCCATATCACGATCAGCTAACGCTCTAATGAGAATGAATGAAAGCTGAATGCTTGCCTTGATCCGACAGAGAGATTGAGAATGTAAAAACAATAAAAAAATCATAACTCTCAGGATTGCCAAAATCATGAAATATGTGACACTTTAGCACAGTGTTTGGCACAGCTCAATACTCGGCATGGATTGAGGTGTGCAGTCCCCTTGGTCAAACTAGCTTTGAAAATTCATGGTTGAAACTTGGAAAGCATCTAGTGAGCTGTTTTGCATAGACAACTACAGTTTAACAGCTGGCAATGTAATTTCGGTTGCAAACATTTAGTTCCAATGTCGACTAATAAAGTCTTTCAATAGCGTGAAGCGGGATATCACGAATTGTACAGAGTAAATACGTTGCAGGCACAAAACATAACTAAATATTCTGAAGTAAAAGACTTTAATCTAACCTCTATTGAGGCTGTGTCCCAATTAACGAGTTAAATTTAATGGTCAGTGACAATGCTGTCAGTGTCCAATATGTGTAGTTTATGTTATTAGCTAAATTTGGAACGATCTTAAATGAATTACGCAAATCCATTTCATGGAGACAAAGTTAGATCTCAACAAAAGGAGCGGTGCTGATAGCACTTTTATGTTATGAAATATGTGTCATTCAAAATCAAATGCTAATAATTAATTTCATGTGGTAATACTTGTACTATTTATAGCGGATTTCGCACAATGGGAGTGCGACGAAAAGTGCGGAAAAGCCAATAAATGTGCGCTTTTACGTTTAACCGTGTTGTTCTCTTCGGCGCACTTTTACCTTGCTTCCTTACGAAACAGTGCGTAAAAGATAACAAGATGAACGCTACGAATATTCACATCGCTTCGTATCGTTTCGCATCGCACGCAACTACCTATATTCGTATTCGATCGCGCCAATTCCTAAAGAACGATGCTGAAAGGAGGACAGCAAGAACAGCAGGAATAATCCTCACCGGTCACTCACAGAGACTCGCTCAAAGCATCGTTCGCATCGCTCGGGAATGCTTGCTTTGCTTCGTTCTTTCGAATGCGTCGGAGAAGAAGAGTGATTTCGAGGAGTACGATGCGAATATTTGCGAAAATTAATGTAACTGTCATGAATTTATGGGAACTTACCCTAACAGATCTGCAAACTTACCAGAAAGTCTAGCCTCCTGATGTTCCTGAAACACCCCTGAAATGATTGGACCCGCCCTTAGGATCTCTGAACATCTCTAAAGATTTCAAGACCTAGCTTCCCTGAGATAGGGTTACGGGATGTAATGGCTAAGCCCTCACTTCAGCCTATCAAGCAAATAACTAATTTATTCAGCAATAATACAGAATAGTAATGAAAACCTAATGACATATCTGCTGTGAAATTCTAATCCGTTCAAGAATTGCCTGTTTTTGGGGCAAATTCAGTACATTACACGGTGTGTTTTGTAGCACAACTTCAACATAAAAAAATCGGCAAGTCTGATATTTGCACACATGTAAAAATAGGGTTCTACCTACCATTTGTGACCTCGATTGAAATAATCGGTCAAGGGGTCTAGTACAACTTTTTTTTTTAAGTTTTTTAGAATTTAAACTATGGTTTTACAATGGTAGCTTTTGAATATCCAAGACATTGGTAGTAAGAGCCCTCATCCCCTCTTTTGATTAAAAAAGGGACAGCAGAGCGGTGCAAAACATGTAAAACAGAAGAGTACAGAAACCGAGGTAAGTAGAGAAGTCGGAGAATAAGTAGTAGGCTTTTCGATTAAATATAATTAAAAGATTGTATTCAAGTAGCAATTTAACGCTAATGTTTATTTGCGTTTATAGGTGTATAAATAAAGATGAATGATCTGTTGATATGCTATAGTTTCTACAAATAAGCACTGTTGTATAAAATTACGGAACGGAGCAAATGATCGTCGTAATGTTCGGACGTCTCTGGAACATTCATCTTCACGCATGTTCGCCATATATCCCCAACCCTGATCCTATGAAGTTGCAGAGCTCTGAACCATGGTAGCGCAAGATAAGGAACTTGCTATGGCGTTGACATGAACTTAGCTTCACCCACTGTTCAGCAGTTGTTGGATCAACAGCTTTAACACCTTTGTATGGCGTTTATGATCCCAAGTACGATATGGAGCATGGGTGGTGGACAAAGCAGAACAGTTCTTTGATTAGTAGCTCCACACCACATTGGTTTTTGAACGCAATTATAAAAATGCTTTACTCGTTTATCATCAGCACCATCAGTCTTCCATTTTAAGTAGGGTAACTGATGATGGTTGGACCTATCTAGGCCGGTTTCACACAACGTCAACATTCATGTCGTATTTTTTTTATGAATTCAACGTATAATTAAAAAAAATGCGTGCTTAGGGGAAATATCTACCTTTCTTGTTTCTAATAATAACATAAAAAGTTAAATATTATGAACAAATGATTTTATAAAACGTTTTTATTCAGCAAAGAATTATGATGTTGGTTGGACCTAAAATATGATGATGGTTTGACCTATTTTTGCAAATGCTAATTTAGCCCATATATGTTCAAAAACTTTGTTTAGAGCTTGTTGGTATCATGAAAAAACCCTTTTCATGCAGTTTTTCAAGAATTTGCTATTTAAAAAAATTCAATAAATTTGAGTTTAGCTTCGCTTTTAAAATAGTTCACTTTCCACGCATTAGCTATTCATCATGGCTCATTTTTTCGGAAATCATTGACCCGATTTGGAAAATTTTTAACGTCAAACTATAGGTATTGTGGTCCCATTGAAAGCTATTGAATATTTTTGGAATCGGTCAACTGGTTCCGGAGATATGGCCGGAACAAGTTCCAGGGTATATGGAACATGAACCTAATTTTGACATGAAAGGAATAAAACCTATCATGCGACACTTCACATTACTTCCAAATTCGATAACAAGATCAATAACAAAATTGAGTGCCTTGGATGACATTGGCCACTTCCGGGCATGTGTGCTATGCATCTTCCCATGCAATTAATTATCCAGTACCAGCAAGAACATTTCCATTTCAATCACAGTCAGATGGCCAGCACAGCCATCGATGCAATTTCGGAAACATACCATTTAACACGCAACTAAGGGACAGCCAGGCATGTGCGTTATGAACGTAGCAATATAATAACCCAACACATGTTTTGCTAACTCAAATTGCATACCGGGGTGGTCTCGCACCACAGCCCCAATAAACAGCATTATAAGCAAAATAAATCAAAACAAAGGCATCGATGGGCGCGCAAGGGCAAAAACCCAAATATCAATATTTGTCAGCATTATGTCCCAGGCGTCTCTTTCGTTCTCTTTTTAACCCATTAGAAGATAGGAAAATTCAATGTAAATTGTTGTAAACCGAAGGCTATAAAAGCCAATGAAATTTGTAGAATAAAACAGTCTTTTTCCAACCAGAGACTCAGCTTTCCTCAAAGCGATTTTCGACTGTAACCAGTCGTAAAAGACCGCTAACTGAAGAACTCCTCCCACGGCGAATCTAAGTCCTCGCGACTGAAGATAACCGCCTGAGTCTCCATGCGCACGTGCGAGTAAGTTGTGATGAGCGCGCCAAAGTGAGTGCGTAGTGTTGTTCACCGCAATGTTTCCTTAAGGAAGAAAGAACATTGCACACATTTTCTGGGTGCCCCCGGGGAATTTAGGGGCTTAACATGACAGAATATCAGAACTTAATTCCGGTTTTATATTTTTTTCTCCTAGGAGTTTTTTTTCGGAAATAAGTTTCAGTTAGCAATTTTTAGTTTGTTTACATTTTATTTCAAGTTAATTCACACACAGAAGGTGTATGAGAAGTGCTTAATGTAAATTAATAGTAACAGATTATTTCGGCGCTTTCGTGGTAGTTCGGAAATCGGGCCAACCTGACGATGGAATTCCTCCTTTAAATTTACGCCCAACTAGTGACGCAAGGTCTTTAGCAGCTTCCAAGATCTTTTTGGTCGTCTTGGGACTGCCAGAAGCAGCGCACATACAAACCCAATCCCCTAGCTGGTTCTCCAAATCAACACTCAACACTATTTCCCTTCCACATTTCTTGCCGTGGCTTCCCTTAATTATTGGGTGAAGTGTCGCTTTCGGAATATTGTACCTTTTCTGTGCCTGATACGCGGTAAGTGATTTATTTCTTACTAAAAGAAAAGCCTCTTGAAGATTTTCGACCGTATAACTCTTTTCTTTGCCATTTTTTCAATCGAAGAAACTGATCACTCGGCCAAAACGAAATCGAGTTTCAAATCAGCTGCGCATGAAGGATGTAAACAAACCGAAGCGCACCTAGCGGCCGTCTTAGGAAACATATAGGTCCAACCATCATCATGCGTAGGTCCAACCATGATCATATTTAGCTATTCGAATTTCATCAATTATTTGAACATTTTAGTGAAACCAATGGATAAATGGTGTACGTGTTGTTTACACCTTAAAGCAGTATTTTACTGCATAAAAATAAAAATAAATGTTAAAAATATTTCTTTTTTGTATGTTTGAAAGTAAGACATGATGACGAGCTAATGCGTGGAAAGTGAACTGTTTTGATTACACATTGAAACTCAATTGTTTTGAAGTTTTTTCAATAAAACACCCATGCAAATTGAAGAAAAAGAGTTTTTATGATAGTAAAGTGATCTTTGAAAATAAAAAATTAGCGAGGATTGACTAAACTAGTGATTGAAAAAATAGGTCCAACCATTATCAGTTTTTGGATAGGTTCAACCAGAATCAATTACCCTAACATGTGTTTATTAAGTCCAACGTTGCTCTCTTGAGAAAGTATTGACTTACTTGTGCAGCACTATGGACAAGGATAAGTTGGTGTACTTTTCTGGAATGCTGGGTATTACCATAGCGGTAACTCTAAGACCAGAAGGTCCCGAAGAAACGTGCTCAACTTTTTGGCTCAGCTCTGGTACTCTCTTCGGTCCCAAGCTAAACGATGCACCCCTCGAAACATAGGAAAATCCACGAACCCCTCATTTTATCTGTCAAACTTTCATAGCTAATCAAAACAAACATAGTGTAGTACTAGAATGTCAACTAGAATGAGGTACGCTGATAGATGTTTTTGGGACCAATAGGCTAGTCAAGTAGTGAGCCAATTTAAAATCGTTAGTTTCCACCGGTTGGTAGTACTGCAAGAAGAAACCACTTCTTCACTTCTGTATCTTTAGGTCCATTCCCCCTTTTTCGCTCGTTTTCTACGGTAGATAACGTTATCTTAAATGAGCATCCTCCCCCATCTGCTCCTATCTTATAGAATACATTGGTATAAGATAGAAATCGTTCATGTTCCCCATACTCGAGTTTTGCATCGATATCTGGCCTCTGCACGCCACCCTGTTCCGGAAATACTCACATTGCACAGCAACATCCCAAATGGGCAGGCTTTCGAGACATCGCATATTTAGGAAGTTCTCATGCACACAAGCGCCACGTAATATGAGAGTTCTGAAATAATATGAATACTAGAGAGGGTCTAGTATAAGAGAGGAGCGGACTGGCTTGTTTTGAGCCAAACGAACTGTCAAAGCCAGAGCCAATCCAGCAGCACCTATCTTGATTGCATTGGCTGTGTTGCTAGAAATCACCTAGACACACGCATGGCAAATCATTTACATTAATTTCGTGCATCCATTTACATTTATTTGCCTCTAACTTTTTCCATCAAAAGAATTCCGAAAAATGATTTATATTGCTTTTGAAGATTTTGATATTAGCAAAAACTTTAGTCAGTAGCTCAAATCTGTACCTCTTAAGCATGACGAACTAGAGCGGACAGAACTTGTTATTACTTTTCAGTGAATGTAATTTACATTCACTGGAAAACAATGGTGGATTCTGTTCCCTGTGGTTCATCATACATAAGAGATACAGATTTGAGTTATTCACAAAAGTTGTAGTTAATATGAAAATTCATTTCACGGAACTCTGTTGATGAAAAAAGTTAGAGGCAAATGAATGTAAATGAATGTAAATGATTTGCCATGCCTGCCTAGGCATATGTTGCCAAGGCAGTTTGTTTTGAATCCGCTCCTCTCTTATGCTAGACCCTCTCTAATGAACACCATCCGTAAGGACTTGGTCACCTGAACAACTTTGCTCAAGACAGCAACTTTTTATATGGCCAGGGTTGCAAATTTCTTCAATGTCTAGTCACTGAAGAAGTTTGGAAGTAGTAAACGAAATCAGTGCTGCGTGCTGTCAACAATGTCAATTGACGTAAGATATTGGTCTAGCACTGAATTTCACTTCCGATATTGATATTCGTAGTAAGCTTGATATCAGGCGCACCGGCTTTTTTTATTACTATCCATATTAATATCACTAGGGAAAAGTTGAAAATCTTACTCTTATCTCAATCAATCAACTTTTTCGTATAATCCTTGTACTGTTTTAATTTTACGGGTTTTCTAAAGATCGGTACTTGATCGTAAAGGAGCCACTGATATTCAAAGTTCTGCCGCAAATGTTTCTTATATACACCATATAAGAAACATTTGCGGCAGAACTTTGAATATCAGTGGCTCCTTTACGATGTCAATGTCATTTGCGCACTAACATTGAGGCAAGCTACATTGATATTGTAACTGTATGAACTGATACTGACATCAGGTGGTTAGTGAAATTTAGCATTTTTTAGGAATTGATATTGATATTTTGCAGCACTGAACGAAATACCTATAGTTTTTTTTAAAATGATTGTGAATGGGAATAGTGAATTAGTGAAAGTGATCAAGGGGTATTCAACTCTGCACACCTTAATCTGTGCCAAGAGTTTTGGCAGTGCCGAAAGCTGTGCCAAGCGTTGTGCCGATCATTCCGAAGTAGGCCAAAGTGTATCACACTGAAAATGTCTTCTTTCTTCTTCTTCTTCTTCTTCTTATTCTTCTTCTTCGCATTTCAAGCTTATTGCATATCGCATATTAGCTTATTGCGTGCTCTCAACTTAGTGTTCTAGATGCACTTCCACAGTTATTAATTGAGAGCTTTCGATGCCTGTACCATTTTTGCATTAATATGATTTTGTTTTTTTTTTTTTTTTTTTTTTTTTTTTTTTTTATACAGGGGGGAATTTGCTCCCAGACACCTGAGAAGAAAACTCAGGGTGTGGGGATGGGAGAAGTAGCTCTCCCAACCCACTAAACCTTACCCTGTGCTCTAGGCCCTTGCCCTCCCCGGAACCGCCCGAAAGCATTACGTCATGGGAGGGGGCCGATTGCGCTATGGCGCGTCACTAGGTGTTGTGTCCGACGTGACACTCGCTACTGCACAGTGAGCAGCTGTGCAGGGCCTCCCCTTGTTGCTCGCTGTTCGTTGTTCGCCTGGGTTCTAGAGCAGACGTGATAGCCAGCCAACTGTCCAGGGCCCATTCAGGACAGATGTGACCGCTTACCAGCTGCGTGTGCTAAGCACTCTAAGAACCCGGCGTCACTCCTGCCTTTGCACAACGAGGGTTTGTGCAGGGCTTCTCAACCTCATCTTGTTGTTCGCTGTTCGTTGTTCGCCTCGGTTCTAAGCAGACGTGATAGCCAGCCAACTGTCCAACAGGGTAGCTTAGGACAGATGTGACCGCTTACCAGCTGCTTGTGCTAAGCACTAAGAACCCGGCGTCACTCCTGCCTTTGCACAACGAGGGTTTGTGCAGGGCTTCTCTGCGGTAGTTCGTTTAGCCGCAATATCTCTCCCTTGGGTTCGATAATTAGCGTTTCCAGGGCACACCACGAGGAGGCGAACTACTTCATGCCCCATGA
Source organism: Ochlerotatus camptorhynchus (assembly GCF_037179485.1). Classification (NCBI taxonomy): domain Eukaryota; kingdom Metazoa; phylum Arthropoda; class Insecta; order Diptera; family Culicidae; genus Ochlerotatus; species Ochlerotatus camptorhynchus. The sequence continues at coordinate 24,384 of NW_027041253.1, read as the reverse complement.
TATGATTGTGTGGCAAGTCCAATCATACTCCAGGCCCAGGGAAGTCGAGAAATTTTCCAACCCGAAAAATTCCTAAACGGGACCGAGAATCGAACCCAGCCGCCTCCAGCATGGTCTTGCTTTGTTGCTACAATCAAACCAACAACTGCGCTTATTGTCTCCTAAATTGCTGATTGTGTGTTGGAGATGGAATACTTTTTTTTTGAAATATTGTTGGTTTGACCAATACATGCAAGCTACCACAATAAATCAAAATATTGGTCGCGGTAGTTTTATGTCAGAGGAAAAAAAAATACATGTAAGCAGCAGAAAAAGCAAATGAAATGGAATTACCATTCCATGAGTACTTCTTATTTGCCTTTAGCTTTACCCTTTCTCGTAGCACAGATATAGTACAGATCTGACTATCGCAAGGTTCATGATACGAGTCTGGCCATTCAACATTTTTCGGTCTCCACAACCAACACTTGTGGCTCGCTGGTTGGGTGTAGCGATAGCGAGTGTGGCAGTTCAAACGTAACTAACTTCATACAATGTACAAATCCATTTCGTTGCAGAACACAAAGAATACATTCGTAGAACAAACGAGCGATTTCGTTGTATTAACGAAATTTTATTTTCAGTGCAATCAAGGTGTCAATATCCCATGAGTTTGGCAACCCTGAAGTTAGACTTTTGTGATTGTGTTTACATTATTAATTTATCTAATTCATAACCATGGTTCATGGCAAATATTAAGCTTCATTCTCATTAGAATGAGAGTGGATTGAGCAGTGGAAGAGGAATACAACCTATACGACCCGTCCACAAGAAACGGACGGTGGACGAAATTTTCACCAGCTGCCAGTAAAATGGTCTCCGACAAAATCAAACCCAGAGCTTGAACGAATGAAAGTTCACTCCCACCTTCACACTGACACACACACAAATCCGGATCCGGAGTTGAAGCAACTAGGAGAGAACGTGGTGAATTGGAGGTGAAGAAAGCTCCCGGTCCGGATGGAATCCCCAACATAGCGTTGAAAGCGGCGATCCAGTCATCCTCGGACATGTTCAGGATGGTGCTGCAGAAATGCCTGAACGAGGGTCACTTCCCTGACAGGTGGAAGATACAGAAGCTAGTGTTGCTGCCGAAACCAGGAAAACCACCGGGTGTCGATCGACGTCAAGAATGCGTTCAACAGCGCCAGCTTGGAGCCTATCACCCAAGCACTGCATAGAATGAGGGTCCCTGACTACCTGTACAGGATCCTGAGGAGTTATTTCCTGAACCGGGTTCTGGTCTACGAGACAGACATGGGACAGAGATCGATTAGGATCACAGCGGGAGTTCCACAAAGCTCCATTCTTGGTCCAACGCTCTGGAACGGGATGTACAACGACGTGCGAACGCTGAAACTGCCCAAAGGAGTTGAGATCGTTGGCTTTGCGGACGACGTCGTCTTGACGGTAACAGGTGAGACGCTGGAAGAGGTGGAAGTGTTGTCAACCGAGGCAATCGACATGATTGGTAACTGGATGCAAGGAGCGTTATTGGTCAGTAACTGTAAAGCGGTACACCGGGCAGAAATCACCGTCGGGGAGCACACCATAGCCTCGAAGCGTGTGTTAAAATACCTAAGAGTGATGATCGATGACCGGCTATACTTCAACAGCCACGTCGAATATGCCTGTGAGAAGGCTTCCAAGGCAATCAACGCGATAGCTAGAATCATGCCGAACAACGCTGGTCCCAGCAGTAGCAAGAGGCGTCTTCTGGCCAGCGTGTCATCATCGATACTGATATATGGAGGTCCAGCCTGGGTTCCAGCGCTGGAAACGAAGCAGAACCAAAGGAAACTGAGCAGTACGTTCCGGCTCATGGCCATGCGAGTCGTGAGTGCGTACAGAATCATCTCGTTGGAAGCAGTATGCGTTAGCGCCGGTATGATCCCTATCGGCATCACCCTGGCAGGAGGACAGCGAGTGCTACAGGCGGAGAGAAGCCGGAAGAGTACGGAAAGTTGTGAGAGTGGAGTCATTGGCTAAGTGGCAACAGGAGTGGAACACGACGGAGAACGGTAGGGTACACCGCTAGCACGCCGCAATCTAGTGTTGGGAATCGAAAATATTTGACAGTGGTTTGTTTACTCTTCTATAGAGAACAACTGGTGCAAGTTTGATCAAAGTAGTCGATCACGTTCAGAAATAACGTCAAATGGAACTCGAAAGAAGAAAAAAATATTGTGCACAAACACCTGCCACAAACACCTGGCTAAAGTGCTGAAGATGCCGAAAACAACAATTTGTCGAGTGCTCAAAACCTACAAGGAAACCCTGAGTGTGGAAAGGAATCAGCGGACCTACGAAAAAAACTGGAACAAGGGATCGTCAGCTGCGCAGCAAGGTGTTGCGGTGCGTTAAAGCTAACCTCGGTCTTTCGATCCGAGATGTGGCCAGAAGGTGCAACGCCAACTTTCAAACGGTGCGAAACATCCATGCCAGGGAAGGATACAAGTCGTACAAAGCCAGTAAACATCCGAACCGGCACATGAAGCAGAATTCCGTGACCAAAAAGCATCCAAGGCTCTTGTACGACCGTATTTTGACGAAACACAAGAGCTGCACTTTAATCGATGACGAAACATACGTCAAACTCGATTTTAAGCAGCTTCCCGTTTAAAAGTTTTACATCGCGACTGGACGAGGGGTTGTGCTGGGACGATTCATGTTCGTGTTTGCCGACAAGTTCGCGAAGAAGGCCATGATTTGGCAAGCGATTTGCAGTTGTGGCCTGAAAACGGATCCATGCGTCACATCCTCGACGATGAAATCCCAAGTTGACATCGAAGAATGCCTTAAAAAGCGTGTATTGCCGTTCATCCGCATAGGGACAAAGTCATATTTTGGCCCGATTTGGCCAGCTGCCACTACTCTAAGGTGGTTCTGAAGTGGTATGCTGCAAACAAGATCGATTTGGTCCCCAAGCTAATGAATCCTCCGAATTGCCCAGAATTTTGACCAATCGAAAAATACTGGACAATTTCAAAGCAGCGGCTTCGACGAAGTGGAGGGGCAGTCAAGGACATCCAGCAATTGCGGGCAAAATGGAAGAAATGCGCTGATTCCGTGTCCGTTTCCACTGTGTGGGCACTGATAGGCTCCATCAAGAGGAAGGTTCGAGATTTCGTTCGAGCTAGATAAATGTAACCATCTAATGCTGTAACTTTGAAGTTTTAATAAAAGTACTGTAAAGCAACCATTAATGGACTTTTAAACTTATTGAATCACGAATTACAGGTCTTTTTGTGCGTACCAATTTACTTTTATTCAGCCTTTAGTTCATACCGTACCGTGCCTTAACTGACTACGCTATCTGCGGCCCCATGATTTGATATCTTCGATGTTGGTTTGCTATTCATAAAAGTTAAACAAAATACAATTTTCCTCTGATTCTAATTCTCCAAATTCCAAATTCATATCCGAAATCTCTCCAACTACTTGAAAACAAGCTCCCATTTGGACGTTGTTTTATCCGGGTACCAAGATAATCTCTACTCAACCTCAATAGCTTGGAGATAAGCTTCCAAACAAAAATCCTTGTCATTCTAAAATCATCATCTGCCCTACCTTCGCCGAACCGCAGTGGGGAAGCTTTAAATAAATACTAGATCTGGAGATAAAGTCCCTCTCCGATAAAGACCGAGGAAAACCTGCCGAAATCGCTCCCAAAAACGGATGAAAATTCGATGATGGATCGTAGATAATTGAAACCGGACAAGTCTCATTCTCCATTACATTAACCATAAGGAAAATGGCAAATTGCGAAATAACACACACAACTCCACCATGATTCATGGTGGCCGGGGTGTCAATTTTCCTCACTCCGGGGAAATAGCGGGAACGGATCGGGCAGGCAGCACCGGGACAAAGATAAATAGTACACCCCCTTCTACGAAACAGATCTACCGCAGTAGAAGGGCATAGATAAACATATCCGTAATTTTGTTGGTGTTTTCGTGGCATGCAACATTGTTTGTAAGCTTAAGATTCGCAGAAGGCTCGCTTAGCGTGTTGATTTTTTAAATAGCATTTCGTTGAAGAGCCACGTCCGTTTGTCTGTGTTCGGAAGTAGGAGGCTGAAGCGTGTTAAAAGCTTGAAAAATGATACTGCCACTCATTGTGCTCGTTCGTTCGGGCGTCCGTTCGTCTGTTGGTTTGTCAGCTGAGCTGAAATCGTATGTAGGTAGGTAGGTTGGGTTGGCTTAGCACCTTAACGTACAGTTGGGACCCATTTGATTGTTGCACAAGGGGGCCAACCAGCAAACCAAGTGAGTACGAGTGTGAGGTGCAAATAAAACACTCACTCTAATCACTTTGGCAAACATATTTTATTCATTTGTATGTCTGTCGCTCACTTTGTGGAGAGTATTTTTTTGTTTTTCGTTCCATAAGGGCTCTCTAATGCATATATGTCCTCTGTTTTCATTGTTTACACAGATGGATGGGCTGTCCGGGATCGTGAATTATGGTTTTATAGAAAACAGTTGCACCGCTGCGTCGTGCGTTTAGCTTAGCAATCATTAATTATTGCATTTGAGAGCTTATTACTTTCGGGAGAAAGAGGTTCCCATGCACTAATATCATGTTCAGAATCGTACCTGCAGCGAACCAACGAGTAAGCTCCTCATGATGAACACCCACCCATCCATACGCACTATTCCAGCGTCTCCAAGTGATCGGGTTCGAAAAGTGTTCCTTCAGACGTCAGCAAAGAGTCGAACAAGGTTGAGTACTGAAAAGTGCTGTTTTAATGTGTTGTAGCTTTAGGTAGTAGTAACACTTCCTTCAGCAAAAAGAAAATAGATCCGCACGGCAAGAGAGCACGATGCGGACTGGATACTTAATTCTTCTATTTTAGGGCGGTTATTAGTTTGTTGTAAGAGTTAGTGTTTCGTCTAAGTATTAGAAATAGTTAAAGTTAGTAATGTAAAAGAGTTAGCTATTTGTTAGTAGGCTATAACCTAATTGTTAGTGCTACCTTATTTAGGGTTCTGTGCAAAAGAAAGCGAACGTGGTTCCTTTCCGATAAGCGGGTCTTACACGTTCAAAATCGGAAAAGGTAAATTTTCGTAGAACATGGGGACATAGCCCGGTCGTCCATTGTCGGCAGATAGACGTATGGTCAGGGTGAAACATTGTTGCGGCCATTGTGTAACAGTCGCCATTGAAAGACGTCATCCATCAGGCTGGAAGACGATTACCATCACCACGCCTACAGCCACCGTAATACATCATAGTCTGTACCACCACGTTCAAATCGACGTTTTGTCATTCGACGTTTGGTCTTTCGACTATTGGTTGTAGGACAAAAAGTCGAAAGACAAAAGGTAGATTGAACAGAAGCTCGAATAGACCATAGGTTGAATTGAACGTAGAGGGGTAAAAGGTCGAAGGGATTAAAGGACAAATGGACAAACGGTCGAACTTAAAGGCAACGTATATTTTTTTAACTCATTAAAAGTTATTATGAAGAACTAGTAACAACTGTGCAAAATTTCAGCTAAATCGGAAATGATTTATCAGGATCGACTCGCGAGCCTATTTGGAATGTCTCAGTTAAAAATGAGCGGAAGAGCTGTTCCAACGAACCAGTTCACGTTAGAGTCAGATCCACCGCAAGATGAATTATTTTGCCCGCCTCTCGGTAAAACGAGTTGCATGCAGTCCAACCTTCTCGCGGTTCATTCATCTCCTCAACGTTATGCCTTCCATCTGCACACCTCCGTAGATGGCACGAGCATAGTCCACATATTGTCTGCTCTGCATTGTAAGTTGGGATCAGTTGCTAACTAAATTTAATGCATGTACTGTGGCTTCCAAAAGTTTTGCTTCTCGGTGCAATATTTCCGAGTTGCAAAACAAATCGCTCTCAGATTCTCTCATGTGGAAACACTGTCATTGGTCGATGATGTGTAAATTGTGCCGATTTCTGAACTGAACTGAGCGAGACCATTTCAAACCACTTCCCCAAGCCGAGCAGGATCGAAAGTTTTGTTTAGATGCTTTTTCCCATCTATTAAGGTGCCGCCACACGGAGGCTATTTCTAGTATATAGCGAGCTATGTAATAGAAAACTATATTATAGCCCATAGGAACACCTAAACTATGAAGTGATAGCTCATAGTTATGACTTGCAAGTTATAGTTTAGAGCTATGACATAGAGCCGGATTCATTGTCGTGTGTACACTCTAGCGATAGTTTCTATATCATAGTTGCAAGCTATAAACTATTCCATCAAGCCGGAATAGTTCATAGTATATTGGTCATAGTTTTTTGACAGCAGTCTGTGCGCGGTGTTTTTGTTTTTGTTTATGAAACCACTCATAGACATCTTATCCTTATCTTAAATAATGAATTCGGAGTTGTGTTCGGAATATGGATTCTGGAGACTAGGGGATGGTCCACCGGAAGATCCGGAACATCCGGAAAAGTGCTCAACTCATGAAACTGATCGTAGAGCTCCACGGTTTTTTAGAAACCACTCATAGACGTATTAGCACAATAAATTCGGAGTTGTGACCAGAACATTTATACTGGGGACCACGGGATGGTCCACTAAAAGATCCGGAACATCCGTAAAAGTGGTCAATTCATGAAACTGATCCTAGAGCTCCGTATTTTTTTTAGAAACCACTCATGGACATCTTATCAAAATAAATTTGGTAAAGGGATGCTGGGGACCACGGGATGGTTCACTTATAGATCCGGAACATTGGTTAAAGTGATCACTCATAAACGTCTTATCACCACAGACAAACATACGTAACTCTTTGAAAAAAAAATTCTTGGAAACATCCCAAGTAACATTTCAAGTTTTATGAAATACTACAAAGCAACAATAAAACAACATTCATAAAACCCTGGTCAACGCTATTTTGTCATTAATGCATCCACCAAAAACTCATTAAAACTAGAATATGTCTAGGTGGCCCACCCTGGAGAAGGTTCTGAAGGGTGTATTCTCGAAGCTTTTCAAGATTGATTTACTGCAAAAGGTTGTATGACGAACGCATTGATAATCATTTGAAAGCTACAATAAAAGCTATTCAGCAACAATAAAAACCCTTTCCGAGCCATTTCCCCTAACCGCTAGCTAAATCCACTAATAAAGCATCAATCAAGATAGAAAAGGATTTATGAATCCAATCTTATCTAAATAATTTAAATAGAAGCTGATGGTATAAAAATCGATTATTATAAAAGTTCTCATTAAGTGGCCTATTTTTAAGTGCCATATTAAATGTTATGTGAAATGAACGTGAAAACATCGAAGCAATTAAATCCAACCTCGTAAAACGTCGATTTGACTAATTATTTAACATTGAGAAAAAAAATGTAAATTCTTCAGATCGAGCTTGACCGATATTTTTTTTTTATTATTTTCGCATTTAAATGTTTTCTCAGTGCTAAATTTACCAAAATATTGTTATATCTAAGGAAATATAGATTGAAAATCGAAGATTGTAAAAAACAAGCAAACTAATTGTAACATGGCGGTGGCATAAAAGTTGATTTTCATGGGTCATTTGTGAAAAAGTTGTTTTGCTTTCAAGAATTCCTTAACAAATTCATAAGGTTTTAAAATGGCTTTTATGAAGAAAACTTGCAGGCTGAACTGTATTTATCTAAAGTCATTTTGCTTGATCCTAACCCGTTCAGATTTATGGCAGCAATTGTGGAGGCAAAGTTGCCTGCAAAAAGTTAAACGTCAAAGTTTGTTTATCTTACGATAGTTGCGCTGTGGGATCCAGGGTTCTTCCAGGTGGTTTCCTCCCGATAGATTGGGAGCCGTTACTCAGATAGTTTGCGATACTGTTTCACAACATTTCGCATTTCGAAGAGCTGGAAGCGCAATCGTTCCCGAGAAAGATCCCCTTTTTCCGGATGACAGAAGTGCACCATCCAACGATGCAAGGATGTACGCTTGAATGAAATTTTCGAAGAGCTGATTCTTTCGCCGAATAAAATCGCTGCTATGGATCGGAAACCAGCTAATCTCCGCTAACTAACAGTTTCAGTGGTTTGCTGTCGGTTGTCATCTTTTCGCAAGATGTGGAGAAGGCTGGTATGTTTTTTTAAACTTTCGACAATGTTTTATGAATTTGAGGGGCCCGCTCAGTTTGTTCTTCTCCGCCAGATGGTCAGTCGTTGATGGTGTGCTGGTTCTTCTAAAGAAGTAAATTTGGCTGAAATCGACTAGAATTTTTCATCCTACTTCGTCTATCCTTCGAGATTTTGTTGTCATAAATTTGGATTTTATTAACTATGAGGAACCATCTTTTAAGCTCAATTTGTAACCAGAGTAATTGGGGAGTTTATGATGCACTTTAACCAGCAACAATAAATGCTTTTTGCTCTAATGCAAAACCTAATGGTTGTATGGTTGCTTTTATAATTATAGAACACGTTTATAAAGTATTTTATCACGACATTAATAAACAATTGCGAATGATATTTATGCTTGAATTACAGAACAGTTTTAAGGAGGGATTGAGAACTGATTGAAATTTATTATAAAACAAGACAGTTTTTGACTTTCTTGCCAGCCTATAAAAGGTTTTTAAAACAGCAAAAAACTGAATTACTAAGTAGGAGTGGTTTACACTTTGAAATGCTGTTTTTACCTAAATGGATTGTTCATTGCTGTTATAAAACCATCATAAATCAGAGTGGATGCCAAATGGTTACTGAATTGTTACTTTGGATAGTATCTCAAAACATAGGACCTCAGTAACGACATCTCTCGGGCTTCTCGCGGAAAACAAGCTTGCTTGCGAACTCGTAAAGAATATTGCATAAAAGTTCTAAAGAATATATAGAAACGTCAAAGTGATCCGATGCCAGCGCTGCGGCGAGTAGTTCGGGGAACTGATAATATTCAAATCAACTATTAAATTCGTGAACGAAGATACACAATGAAGAGTTACGTCTGTTTGTCTGTGTTATCACAATCATATCGGAATTTTGACCAGAAAATTTATAATGGGGACAACGGGATGGTCCACTAAAAGTTCTGGAACATCTGTAAAAGTGGTCAATCCATGGAAATGATCCTGGAGCTCCGTGTTTTTCTTTAAACCACTCATAAATTAATATGAATAATAACTCAATAAGTGATGAATTCGAATTATAAACATTCAATATAGTACCTCGTTAACTTGTAACTCAAAAGAAAGATCTCTAAGAAGTTAAGAGAAAGAAATCCAAGAATTCCAAAAATTTCGTTAAAGGCACCTAGAAGTTATTAAACACTTAAATACCACCTAGAAATCATCCATGATAATAAATTGAAAAATAATGTCTTTGAGCAGTTCTTAAAAACCATAGAGTGGTGAGATCAGTTTTCTTGAACGATCCACTTTAACGGACGTCCCGTTTATTCCGGAGGACCATCCAATGGACCCTGGGTCCATTTCCAGTCACAACTCCGAGTTCATTCTGAAGACACGTCTATTATCTTCCAGAGGAGCGGATGTGATGTTCATGAGAAACATTCATAGTCTCCAGGGTTTATTTTCCGATGATAACTCCGAATTCATAATTATAAGAGTTTTCGAATAATACGGAGTTGTTTTTTTCTTGATTTGTTTTCCGTCGATCTTGAGGATCTTGGTAAATTGGAAAAACACACTTTTTTTTATTATTTGAGATAAACCAATGCAGTGTTCTAAAAAGTTGTAGAACAATCAATTCGAAGGATTTTTGTTTAATACACCAAATTTATATCTCTTATGGTTCATGAGTTAATTTTTTTTTAAACAAGCTGGTTAGGGTTGCCTCTAAAAAACAGATGCGTTCATTTTTCGTAAAAACGTTGTTTTGGACACATTTAGAACTTATAATGACGCATATTGATGACGCAACCATGCTGCTATCTTGTTTGATTAGATAGTTAATGGAGATATTCTTCGATTTCTTATTTTAATTGTCAATATCTCTAAAAGGAGCAAACCGATTTTCAAACTTTTGATTTCTTTTGAAAGATTGTGTTTTTATTCATTTTTGGTGAGAACACAGTGTGAGCGATTAATTTTAAAGAGCCAATTTTTTTACTAAAATCTAGCCATAACTTTTTTAAATAAAGAAGATATTAACTAAGTTGTTTTAGCAAAAATATGCGTCATAAAAAGTTCTTAAAATATTTAAAACAAAGTTTCTACGAGAAAATGATATTTAAAGAAAGCCGATTTTCTAGGGGCCACCCTAACCTGTTTGCTTAAAATAATCATAAGTTATGAACCATAAGAGATAGAAATTTGATGTCTTAAGCAATTGATTGGTCTCCAACTTTTTAAAACACTGCATTGGTCTAACTCAAATATTAAAAAAGTTTGTATTTTCAATTCTCCAATTTTTTGGAGCACCCTAAAGTCACTAACATAAAAAGATTGGCCAAAAAATACGAATAAACTTTCTACAAGACACCATAAACCTAAAAGTGATGGTTTGGGGCGCAACTATTTTTGTCTTCCTAAATACGGCTTGGGGACCTTTGTGCACTGGTCCCCAGGATAAAATTTCTGGTCATAACTCCAAATTGATTCTGATAAGATGCCAATGAGTGGTTTTGTGTTTCATGAACCCTAGAGTCAATTTTCCGATCACAACTCCGAATTCATATTAATAAGATGTCAATGAATGGCTTTGAAAAGAACGTAGAATTCTAGGATAAGTTTCATGAATTGACCACTTTTACGGATGTTTTAAATTTTGCGGTGGACCATCCCGCGGTCAACAGTGTCTTTATTCTGGTCACAACTTTGAATTAACTCTGATAAGGCGTCTATGAGTGGTTTTGAAAAAAAACGTGGAGCTCTAAGATCAGTTTCATAAATTGACCACTTTTACGGATGTTTCGGATGTATTAGTGGACCACCTCGTGATTTCCAGTGACCAATTTTCGGTCATAACTCCATATTATGATAAGATTTCTATGAGAGGTTTCGAAAAAAACCGTGGATGTTGAAGATCAGTACATGAATTTACCACTTTTACGGATGTTCCAATAGAAGATCACGTGGTCTCCAGGGTCTATGTTCCGGTCACAACTTTAAATTAATTCGGCAATTTGTAGAGATTACTTTCTGATGTCTTTGATGAAGTTGTTAAGCAGATAGTTGGCCACCTTTTGGGAAGAGTCAGTTTCCGGTAAGTCACAAGACTGGTCCTGTGGAAGATCCGGAACATCCGTAAAAGTGGTCAATTCATGAAACTGATCCTAGTAGGCCTATTCTGCACGGCGTGTGAGGTGGAGTGACACGCTCTGACCGGTGAGGTGACAATTGTCAGCTCAGGTGAGGTGACTCTCCATTTGATTTGCACGGAGACTCACTATTGGCTACCAGGTGAATCTTTGTCATTGACGAAAAATTAATGAGATTTTGACGAAGGGCTTTTTGAGGATCATGTCTATCAATCAATTGAGCATCAATTTTGTCAATATCGCACGAAAGTCTGTCAACGACAATAACAAATCTCAGCACTGCCAGGAAGTTATCTCTTCAAATTACCCTACAAAAAGAGTTTATCCCCAATTAGCTCTAATCCCATATATTTTTACTTCCTGCAATTATTTTTTTTATGATAGGCCCGGATCATTAAGCGAAAAAAATACACAAAAAGTTCAATCGTGTGTACACTTAAAAATTCTATTTTATAGCACTACTTCATAGTTTTCTACTACATAGCTACTATTACGTTATAGCTCATATTTTTTTTTAAAATGGTTTCCCAAATCTCATAGAGCTATGATATAGAAATCTATATCGGCTATGTCATAGAGAACTATAACATAAATATCATGCGCCGTGTGGCGGCACCTTTATTCCCACGCAACTGATGTGTGAGCCTTTGTCGACATCGAACGCTGTTTGGCCAGGGGCTATTAGTGGGGAATATTGTTTTAATCTCTTCTTTTTTTGCCGCTTACGAATGGATAAAATTTGCCAAACAACTACCGGAAAGCTGGACAACATCAAAAGCATACGTGGATCGGATAACGAGATAATTGATGCTTTTAAGGTTCATTTTAGTTGGATGCAGTTTTGAAAAATTCGAAAGCAGTTTTTTTTGCGACTCATCATTTCAGAGTTTTTTCGGTTAAAATCGAAATTTTGTCAAAGAAAATGTGTTCCCTGTGCACCGGTAGAATGCAATGAATACTGAATAGAACTTCAAGATCGGTCCGTAGATCCGTAGATCTGACAACACTGCGTCTTATTTTCCTGTGTGCGTAGGTTGCCAAGGCAATTTGTTTCGAATCCGCTTCCCTTGTGCCAAACCCCTAGACTAGACCGTAAACATTGTATATTGACAATTGACGCCCACCTACCGTAATCGACAAAATTACCAGCATTCAAATCTCGTTCAACACACTACTGAACGAAAAACTCTCCAGATCTTAGCGTGGGAAAACTTCTTCCGGCACGCAACTTATTAGTTAATTTTCGCATCAACTCACTCCCTTTAGTGCGGTACGGTACGACCCGGCTTCTACGGTGGCGGTGTCAAGTCAAAGCGATGGTCGGTCCACTGTAGGGAAACTTTGACTCGCGGAAGGAAAACTTTACTGAAGGAACGGAAGGAAGGAAGCAAACAGCACGCAAACACTTTCGCCGGGATGGGACAATTCAGTTGTTCGCTCGCAATCAAGTTATGAACTTTCGCACGGTGGTTCCTTCCGCAACGCAGCAGCAGCAGCAGCAGCAACAACAGACTCGGTCAGATGACTGTCCCATATCCCAACCCAGTGGAAGCGCTCGTGTGAAAGATTCTAGCTCCAACATCGCTGCTGGGCTGGGAGATTGTGCAGTGGATGATGGAACCGCTTTGTGTGTGTGTACCTCTGCTTTGCTCATCACCATCTACGGGGACAGATAGAGCAAGTTTCAGTTCAGTTCAGTTTAGTTGATGCAGCCATTCCGCCTTTCATCGTCAACCAACTCCGACCAAGTGAGCTAGATCGGTCTTCCTTGTTTAACAGTAGTTTGTCTTTATTAAATTTTTGATTAAGTTTTTCTCTGAATTGTGTCAACGCCAGAAGCTTTTACATGGCAGTCGGAAGATGTGGCAGGCTACCTCGTACATATCTGCAGTTAGAAATGTCCGATTTTAGTTTTGTGAAGGTTTGTAGAATTTAATATACTGAGTGCGCTTTCAAAACTTTAAAACAAATCGTTTATGGAGGAGTACACAGTAGGGGTATGTGATATATCGAGTAATTCCGTTTATTTCGACTCGAAACGGAATTACTTTGATATTATATTATTTTGGTAGCGTTTTGTTTCGCTTAGAATAGACAATGTCGTGATGAATTACACTAGTTTACAGCATTTTTGAACTCGGTAAGGTGATGATCATTTCCAATGCAAAATCCTACGCTGAATTCAATGCCGTGGTCAGAAAAAATTAAAGTAGAGCCATTTTTGAGATATACAAAAATTTTGATTTTTTGAATTTTGGACAAAAGTACGATTATTAAAATGTCAATATCTTTGGAACTAGTGCACCAATTTTAAATCTTTTTTTTATTAAAATGAAGCTAAATAAATTTGCTATCGTTCACTAGAATATTATGTCTTAATTAAAAATTTAATTTTGAAGTCATTTAAAAATTTACAGCATTTTTTTTTTTAATTTTCCTGCGAATTTTCCATAAAAATCTTGTTTTAATCAACATTTTTAATGGGATAAAAAGATTCAAAAAATCATTCCATAATTTATTCTTAAAGTCCATTCAAAACCGGAGAAAATGAGCCTTTAATGGATGAAATCAGTTGGAAATTGTCGAAGTTATCAGCATTTTTGTAAAACACTTAAAAATGTTGCTGAAATACAACAGCTTTAGAGTTCCTTTTCTAGGTGTCGTTGTAAGCATCCAAATCGCATGTAAAGTTTTCATGGGAGATTCTTTTCTCTACATATCAATTTGATTAAGGCATATCAGGATTTAAAACCGAGTTGATACAAAAAAAAATTATTTAGGTTTTATTAAAAATGATTGAGAATCGAATGACTTTGTCTTCGATGTTTTGAACTTGTTTCTCGAATCAGAAACCAACAATAGTCACCCATCATTGCTTCATCCCAAAACCCTTGGTAACGACGTTCCATCATCTTCATTTGTTGGAGAAAACGTTCGCCGTGCTCATCACTCTCGTCACCAAGATTTTCCGGGAAAAAATCCATGTGAGAATGTAGGAAATGTATCTTCAAAGACATATTCACACCTGTGTTCAGTGAAATAAAAGGATTTGAAATTAATTATATGTAACAAACACAATATTTTTGATTTATACCTTTTTTTTTTTTTTTGTTAATTACTTTATTTGTACAGGCTCATTCGAATAAACTTTACAGAGCCAAGTTATCATTTTCTTTATACATTATAAATGTCTTAAATCTAAAATTAAAGGATTGGAACCGATTACTCGCGGTCTTCTCGAGGTTAGTGGATGACAATTGTTTGGATCGGGAGAGGGAAAAGGATATTTGGAATATGATTTATGATTCAAAAATTTCACTATTTCTAAAACAAATACTTAATCCTATCGACGTTATATCAACTCTGTAATTATACAATTATTACAGAAACAAATCTACAAAAAAAAAAACACACACACATACAAAACACAAACTAAACACAAGGTTAATCAAATTTACAATCTATGGTTAATATTCTTCAAGAAAACATATATGAGTTGCATAAACTCCAGATCGCGTCTAGCCAAAATATCCCGAACTGGAACATTAGGTTGTCTACCTCGAGCCCGAAGGGAATCATACAACTCGGATCTGACTCCACGGTGCTCAGCACATGACCAAATAATGTGATCTGCGTCCTGGTAACCTTGTCCACATTCACAGAGATTACTGTCGCCCAGCTCAACACGGAACAAGTGAGCGTTTAACGAGTAGTGATTGGACATGAGGCGAGACATCATACGAATGAAGTCTCGACCCACATCCAACCCCTTGAACCAAGGACACTTCGACACCTTAGGGATGATTGAATATAACCATCGTCCCAAACTCCCTTCACTCCATTTATTTTGCCAGCTGGCGAGGGACTGTTGACGATAAATGAAGAAAAATTCGTCGTAGGCGATTTGTCGATCGTAAATATCGCCTTCCATAGCGCCCACCTTTGCAAGCGAGTCCGCCTTCTCATTGCCCGGAATCGAGCAATGAGATGGGACCCATGCAAAGGTGATGACAAAAGATCTTAAAGATAAAGCACTTAAAAGCTCTCGTATTTTCATGAGAAAATACGAGGAGTGCTTTACCGGCCTCATAGAGCGAATAGCCTCGACAGAACTGAGACTATCCGTAAAAATAAAATAATGATCTGGTGCAAGTGAGGCGATCGTTTCTAGCGTATAATGTATTGCCGCCAGCTCAGCAACATATACGGAACAAGGAGCTTGAAGCATTCGAGAGGCGCTATGAAATTCGTTATATGAACCAAAACCAGTGGACGCCTCTATTAGTGATCCATCTGTGAAGAACGATCTTGCGGAATCAACTTGGCCAAACTTTGCAGCGAAAATTGACGGAGCAATCATGGAACGATGATGCTCTGGGATTCCGCGAATCTCTTGCGTCATGGATAAATCAAAATGAACAGAATTGTCGAAGTCGGAGAAGCAAACACGATAGGGATTATGCTGCGAAGGGCTGACATCCTGTGTTATGTACACGTAGTACAATGACATAAAACGAGTTTGAGGGTTTAGCTCAAGAAGCTTCTCAAAGTTTGCAATCACCAGTGGGTTCATAATTTCACAACGGGTGAGGAGCCTGAGAGATAATTCCGAAAACCGATCAGAGAGTGGCAACATGCCCGCTAACACTTCGAGACTCATCGTATGAGTCGAGTGCATGCATCCTAACTCGCGTTAGACAGCGAAGACAGCGATACTGGATCCGTTCCAGTTTGATGATGTGCGTTTTAGCCGCCGACTGGAAGCAAAAACTACCGTACTCTAAAACCGATAAAATCGTTGTCCGGTACAACGTTAGAAGATCTTGCGGATGGGCTCCCCACCACGTTCCGGTAATTGTTCGGAGAAAATTGATCCTTTGTTGGCATTTCCGCTTCAGATACTCAATGTGGGATCTCCAGGTGCATTTTGAATCGAACCAGACCCCAAGATATTTGAAGGACATAGAATGAGTGATCGGTTTACCCAAAAGTTGAAGCTTTGGTTGTGCTGGGCTATGCTTCCTAGAAAAAACGACCAACTCAGTTTTCTCCGTGGAGAATTCGATACCTAGCTGGATAGCCCAAGTAGACAAATTGTCTAAGGTATCCTGTAAGGGTCCTTGCAGGTCGGCCTCTCTGGGTCCTGTCATAGACACTACTCCGTCATCTGCAAGTTGTCTCAACGTGCAGTTGTCCCTTAGACAATTGTCAATTTCTCTGACGTAGAAATTATACAGAAGGGGGCTTAAACATGAGCCCTGGGGGAGACCCATGTAGCTAAATCGTGAATCTGTAGAGTTTCCATGAGAAAAGCTCATATGTTTCTCTGACAGCAAATTGTACAAAAAGTTATTAATTAATGGAGAAAGGCCACAAGCGTGGAGTTTGTCTGAAAGGACTTCAACCGATACTGAATCAAAAGCCCCCTTAATATCCAAGAAGACAGAAGCCATTTGCTCTTTATTAGCAAAAGCCAACTGAATTTCAGTGGAATGCAACGCGAGACAGTCGTTCGTTCCCTTGCCCCTACGGAATCCAAATTGAGTATCTGAGAGTAGGTGGTTCGTCTCAACCCATTTGTCCAAGCGAAAAAGGATCATTTTCTCCAACAATTTTCGAATGCACGATAACATCGCAATGGGACGATACGAATTGTGATCTGACGCGGGTTTTACAGGCTTTTTAATGGCTATAACTCTCACCCGCCTCCAATCATCCGGAACAATATTGAGCTCCAGGAACTGACCAAACAAGTTCAACATGCGCCTCTTAGCGACGTCTGGGAGGTTCTTCAACAAGTTGAACTTGATTCTATCAGCCCCCGGAGCCGAATTGCCACACGAAAGGAGCGCGAGTGAGAGCTCCAGCATTGAAAAAGGCTGGCTGATCTCGTCTACCGAATTCGTCGTTTCGCGAGGAATCATCTGTGCCGGCACAGAATCAGGACATACTTTTCGCGCGAACTTGAGGATCCAACTATCGGAGTACTCCTCGCTCTCGTTGTTTGAAGACCGGTTACGCATCCTTCGCGCCGCGTTCCAAAGCGTATTCATCGACGTTTCGCGCGATAACCCGTCCACGAATTGCCGCCAGTATCCGCGTTTCTTGGCTTTGATGAGGCTCTTGAGTTCGCGTTCAAGAGCCGAGTACGCTTCGAAATGTACGGGTGTTCCACGTTTCCGGAAAAGCTTAAACGCGTCGGACTTTTTACGATAAACCTCAGTGCATTGCTGGTCCCACCAAGGGGAAGGAGGTTTCCTACGGAAAGACGTTCCTGGAACCGGCCGAGTTTGAGCTTGAAGCGCGCTGTCCAAGATCAGATTGGAGAGGAAGTTATATTCCTCCAACGGTGGAAGCCCTTCTACCGACGTTAGGGCATCTTCTATCACATTCTTGAACTTTGTCCAATCGATATTACGGGTAAGATCGTACGCGACGTTAACGGGTTCCGACGGATTGAACCCACTGGCAACTGAAACTTTGATCGGCAAGTGATCACTACCGTGGGGATCTTGGATCACATTCCACGTGCAATCCAACGATAATGAATTAGAGCAAAGTGTGAGGTCTAATTTACTTCCATTCGAAGATGGTCCAGCCAAACGTGTTACTTCTCCATTGTTAAGAATTGTCATATTGAAGTTATCACAGAGGTCATATATAAAAGTAGAACGGTTGTCATCATACAGTTCCCCCCAGCCTGTACCGTGGGAATTAAAATCTCCCATAATCAACCGTGGAGCAGGAAGTACTGAACATATATCTGAAAGTTGTTTTCGATTAACAACGGCTCTAGGAGGAATATAAACAGAAGCAATACAAAGGCTCTTACCTTTAATAATAGCCTGACATGCAACAACTTCAATACCTGGAAATTGTGGAAGATTCACTCTATAGAAGGAATGGCACTTTTTGATCCCCAAAAGTACCCCTCCTCCACGCGAATCCTCACGATCCAGTCGAATAATGTTAAAATCATAAAAAGGAAGATCAATATCTGAAGAGAGCCAAGTTTTACAAACAGCAAATGCATCACAATCATTATTGTGAATTAAAAACTTAAAAGAATCTAATTTAGGAATGAGACTTCGACAATTCCACTGTAGAACAGTGATCAAATCCCCGACCTCGTTTGGAAAATTATCCATCGAAGGAAATGATTGCTGCAATGAGGGGCCACTTCAATGTCAATTGCTTCAAGAGGGTCTTCACAGAAGGAAGCATTGCCAGAACAATGCTTTTGAGAGGATCAGAAATATTCAGGTACTTGAGAATATCGTCCACAATTTAATCAAATGAGAACAACCCGGATGAAGAAGGGGCTTCTGTTCTTAAAAATGGGCCATCAGGGGTTTTTGATGTCCCCGGGAGAGATGGAAAGTTCTGGTTATAGTCAGTTCGGCGGAAACCAGGAGGAATTGAAACTTCCTTTTTTCCATCACTCCTTGATTTGGGCAAGCTGATTTGGGGTTCCTTATCTGCAACTTTCCGCGAACGGATGCGTTTTCGTTTCCGTGCAGAACCTTCCGGAAAACTGAAAGAAACTCCCTCCTCAGCCAAGTCAGAGTCAGACTCGTCATCAGACAAAACAGCAAAGGGATTTTTGTCGTTGGTTGATGGTGTGGCTGTTTTTAGCATTGCTGCAAAAGACTGCCTGGAACGCTCCTTAAGAGAGCGTTCTACTTTCTCCCCGCGTTGTTTGTACGCCGGGCACGATGAGAGACCATGAGGAGTTCCCTTACAGTACACGCATTTTGGTGCAGTGACTGTGCAGGCGCCATCCTCGTGCTTCTCCCCGCATTTGGAACAGCGTGCCTTGCTGCCACAGTGAGAGGCCGTATGTCCCAACTGTTTGCAATTTTGGCAGTTCATGACCCGAGGAACAAACAAACGCACAGGTAGCCGAAGTTTTCCCAACTCGATGTAGTGAGGAAGGGCTGAACCAGAAAAGGTCACCCGAAACGAGTCTGTGGGGGTAAAGCTCTTTTTACCCTCGCTGAAAGATACTGAGTTCAGCTTCTGGACTTCCAGTATCTCAACCGTGGGAAGCAAGGGGTTCTTGAAACGGCCAACCGCTTGCTTCGCCAAGATCTCGGGGGTCAGACTCGCTTCGGTGACCACACCTTCGATCTCCACATTACGAGCTGGGATGTACACTCTATACTCGAGTGTAAAGAGCTGGGAGGCAGCAATCTCGTTAGCTTGTTTCAGGTTAGAGACGACAACGCGAAGTTTATTGTACCTCACCTTCGAGATTTCGGTCACGGCCGAGAACCGCTTCGTCAGATCATTAGTAATTTGCATTACATTCAAAGGTTTCTTTTTGGGCTGAAAGTAAACAACCCATGGGCCAGTCGAGTCTTCTGGGTAGGCTCGCGATCGGGGGCTTATCTGTCCCTGTCCATTACCAGACTGAGATGACGAACCAGGGATGGCATCATCTGATTTCTGGGATGACAGACGTTTTCGACCCTTCTTGCTATCGCGTGGCAAAGAAGTGTCATCTTCCGACAAAACGTCCATTTCGTCTTCCGACAAAATGTCCATTTTGCCGTACTAGTGGGAGCGAAAAACGCTCTACCACTGCAACGATAATCAAAATTACTCGGACACAATACACGAGAAAAAAAAAATACAAACACAGAAACACAAACTTAAAATTTAACTGATGGGAGAAAGAAAGAAACAAGAAACAAAAACTTATCTGATAATCCTATACTACTACCACCGAGCGTTTACACAGCAGCAGCGGAGCGACGCGCAGCTTTGATGATCTTCGATCCGCGTGTGCGGGCGGTCTTCGTTGGTGTGTGCTTGTATGAAGCTCGGCACTCAGCTGAACACACGATGATGGATGAGCGGCTTGAATGTGGAGGCAGATGCTGACACTCGATGACGATGATCCGTGTGCACAGGTATGCGTGACCACGCACCGATGGTGCGCAAAATGATTGGCGAATTGCCAATCGCAAAAACAATTTTCCTTCCGATGATGCCGAAAACACACTTTCTTCTCAGAAAAAAACTCACTTTTTGATATATTTATCGGGAATTATGCCAGGAATCACTAAGCGAGAAAAAACTGATTATTTACGTCAGATAATAGCGAGAAAACTTCCAAATTAACGGAGCGCGAAACAAGTCGACCGTACTTCTTGCTAGGACGCAGTGAGATGTGATTTATACCTATTTTCTCATAATTTTTGAGCAATTCCACGCTTCTTCCTCATCTGGTGTCAAAACTGTATTGAATGCGGAATCATTGAGCAGTTTTTTGATCTGTGGGCCAACAAATACACCTTCCTTTATCTTTGCGTCAGATAAATTTGGAAATACTGATTTCAAGTACTGGAATGCCGGCCCTTCTTTTTGCAACGCTTTGACGAAATTTTTGAATAGCCCAAGTTTTATATGTAGTGGTGAAAGTATTATGCGTTCTTTTACCACAAGAGGATCATTTTTAACGTTGTCTTTACCAATTGTGAAATTATCCCGTTTTGGCCAATCTTTTCGGACGTAGTGTTCCTTACGAGCTCGACTGTCCCATTTACACAAAAACACATATATTTTGTGTATCCCTGTTGCAATCCAGTCAACATGGCAACCACTTTAAGATCGGAACAAATTTTCCAATTGTGTTGATTGTAATTTATCAAATTGAGCAATAGAGCCATTGATTCATACGTTTCCTTCATATTAACGGCATGAGCTAATGGAATAGAAGGATTCTCATTCCCTTGATGCAGTAAAACGGCTTTCAAGCTCAACTTGCTGCTATCGATGAATAAACGCCATTCAGCTGGATCATATGGCTCACCAAACTCTTCAAACAAGCCGTTTACGTCATGGCAAAAACATGCCTTGTCCTTTGTAGAATAATATTTGTCAAATTTCTTGTGACGATTCCTGTGACAAGAAATTTAAACCTCCTTGCTCAGCATGTTGTGTTCTTTCAAGCGTGATGCCAGCAATTCGTATTTCTCCTTCGATAAGTCGAGATCTCGCACCAAATCATTAAATTCGGATTGTGTAAACAGTTTTGGGTTTCTTTCCAATTCCACCTCGAAGTCTTCCTCGCATTCCTCCTTGAATTCCTCCTCACTTTTTGTAACGGTCGATTCAACAGAGGGCGCTCGTTTCCGCTTTGGATAAACAGGATACGGGACCGAACTTGAATGTGGAACAGGTTTTGTCATAGAAGCCACTTGTGGATACTCAACTGTTTTGTGACGTCCTTGTTGCTTAACTTTTGTCAAGCAGAAAAAACAATCCGTTGCATGACAAAACGGTCGACGCCATATGGTGGGCATGTCAAAGGACAAATAGCGACTGACAGATAACAAATAAGTGAGTTGGTAAGTAAGACATTAACACTTATCAAAAATAGATGAAGTAAGATAATGTCGACCAGCAAAGAACAAAGCACTACCATGCTGTTCATAAATTGTTTATATGAAAGTTATTCAAAAAATCAATTAACCTTGCGCCTGACATCCACCTAGCCAAGCACGTTTTGCACGAACTGAACTACATAATACTTTTGGAATCCACGGTTCGTCAAAGTCTCCAGGATCAATTTTAAAATAAAGCCTGTATGCAGTTTGCAACGAAGCAGTGAAATTGACCGATTTTGTAAATATATAGTTGCCACACGCGTAATAAAACTTTTGAGGATCATTTTTACACTTGAATTCACGTTTTGTTGTATACATCGTTAAGCAATGTTAAAGAAAGAAAGCTGTCAAATTGAGTTGGTTGCGTTAGGTTCTCGCCGAGCGGTCTCACAAACACTAGCGTAAATTATATTGTTGAAAATATCCCATTTAATTTTGCGTGACAGCTGGTAGTGTTAGTGAAATGCACCGTATGCGTACACGTCCGCAGAAAAGCTTACTGGAGGTGGTGCATGAACCTAGGAGCGGGACAACGGCCAATCTTGGAACATTCAATTTCCATGATTTTACAAAAAATTTCATAACTTCGACAATTTCCAACCGATTTCATCCATTAAAGGCTCATTTTCTCCAGTTTTTAATGAACTTTAAAAATAAATTATGGAATGATTTTTTGAATCTTTTATCACATTAAAAATGTTGATTAAAACAAGATTTTTATGGAAAATTCGCAGGAAAAATAAAAATAAAATGCTGTAAATTTTTAAATGACTTTAAAATTAAATTTTTAATTAAGACATAATATTCTAGTGAACGATAGCAAATTTATTTAGCTTCATTTTCATAAAAACGATTTAAAATTGGTGCACTAGTTCCAAAGATATTGACATTTTAGTAATCGTACTTTTGTCCAAAATTCAAAAAATCTAAATTTTTGTATATCTCAAAAATGGCTCTACTTTAATTTTTTTCTGACCACGGCATTGAATTCAGCGTATGATTTTGCATTAGAAACATTGGTCAACCACTAAAGTTCACACTTTTTATGTTGTTTTGTAAACTAGTGTTATCAGTGTCATTCCTTAATTTTGCTGCTAAGGAATGAAATTTTGACTGACAAAGGGGTGCGCCTTTGGAGGGTGCTCTCATTCTTTGAAGGGTATAAATAGCGGGACATTTCAATTAGAATAGATTCCTTGCGATGAAAGCAAGAATGACAACTGCATCAAAACCGTGTGCTTCTTAATTTCTCAATAGTGATGGAGTAAAACGACATGCACTAAACTACAATAGATCAAATTACCACTGGTCGCAGTGGTTTTATAAAAAAAAGTACTCCTTTAATCTAGTACGCTAGTATCCATAACAACTTTTTCTAGAAAACCACACAGGATATCAAGCATGTGGCAAAATAGCTGCTGTTCCTCTCAAACAATACTCGCGAGCAAACTTCTTGACAAGTTGAGAATATTTTGCTCATGAACCAATATATGCAAACATCTTCATAATGGTAGGAATCACGATGAATTTGCATTTTAATTCATTTTGCATCACGAGCTATGGATGAACAGAATTGTTCGTGTAATAAAACTCACGAGCATAGCAAATGTTAATAGGGTGGGTATTTACTCGCGAGTATACTCGTGATGAGAACATTTCCATCACTGGGCGAGACAGCCGTTCGTTCCATTGCCCCTACGGAAACTAAATTGAATATCTGAGAGTAGGTGGTTCATCTCAACCCCTCTGTCCAGGCGAAAAAGATCATTTTCTCCAACAATTTTTGAATGCACGATAACATCGCGATGGGATGATACGATCACGAACAATCCGTGGGCACTAAAACATTCGAATCAAACGGAAACGGAACGGGTAGATATATTTTGCCACTTGAATCCGAAAACTTTTTTCTCTTTCGTTTTTGACGTAGGACTACGGCTTTCGAGAAGGGTGCCAATTCAAGCAAATGCAACGTAAATTGATCAGATTTTAAATGCTAATAACTTGGCCAATAATCAATGGATTTTCATGATTTGTATGTTGATCCATTCACCAGTGTTATAAGATGTGTGTGGTATGTCACACATTATAATTGTTAAATATTTAAATAGTTAACAATGAAGAAATATGGACGTATTCCAATTTCCTATATATTTTCTTCGACCGCAAGGTGCTCACCCCTAACACAGCCATCAGAAAGTTGATGTCTAACGGCACAAGCCGAAGCCGCACAATCATTCAACTTTGCACCTTGCCAAACACGTAACTAAAATTCCGTCGAACATCCAGCTCATCGGAGTTACTGTGGTTCGTCGATATCAGAAGAATTTTAATATTGCAATCAGTAGGAATTGTTCGATTTATCAGTCACACATAAAAATGTAGTGAAAACAAACGGCCTTTTTTCCAGAAAAAAGGTAGGGCATAGAATGCTAATCTAAATGCTTAAGTAAGTGAAGCGTAGAAAGTTTGACTGCCGAGTGATAAACAGGGTTGTTCGTTTTGTTGTACATTACCAGCACTACTTTCTACAAAAGAGTTGAGTTATGAAATTCGCTTTATTCCAAAACAATAACAACAAACAACAAAAATCGAACAAAAATGTCAACAATGCAACCGTGTCTTGTACACCATCCTTCAACTTTTTGGTTACACTTTGATGGCGGTATGCGAAATAAAAACTGTGTATTGCTATTCGAGAGAGTCGCAAAACTCGTGCACTTACAAGCTGCGAATGCAAAATG